>NC_135276.1:5462000-6101000 GCF_051311805.1 Agelaius phoeniceus
TTGCAATTCTATGAACCCCACAGAGGGTCTGCAGTAATAAAAGATAACGATTATGAACTGGTGTAATTCTCATTACATGGCTGAGCTTGCATATATTTTAAACCATAACAGCACTGGCCTGCCATTAGTGTGGGACGTGGGGGAAGCTGCTGAAAACAAGGATGGCTTTGTTGGGACAGGAGCTGGAACAGCTGCCTTGCCTCGTTCCTTGTGGGAGCCATCCTGCAGCCTCAGTCTGTGCAGAAATCCCAGAGCAGCCCTTGAGCAGGAGCATAATTGGGCCCTGGTGCCCAGCTGAGCACATTTGGTTTCATTGCCATGTTTGCAGTCTCTCTTTGGGAGGTGTCACTGATGCCTTGCCACGGCCATCATTCATATTCCTTCTTGAAACAATCATTTAGCAATTATTTTCCCCCCTGTGTGTGTTTTTAGGGAGTACCTCAGCTACATTACAGAACAGAACTCAGAGTCAGCACCTTCCTACAGTGTTTAAAACCTCTGGTACCTGTAAACCTTTATGAAGTGGCAAAACTGGGCTCTCCTTTCAGACTTTGCAGGCAGCTGAAAATAATAAGCACATCTTTCCACAGAGAAGTCATTTTTACACAAAATCATCACTAAATTTATTAGAAATTATGGTTGACAGTCCAGTAGACTTTTCTGGTTTTAAACATGACAATTTTTATCTTGTTTTTTTTTTTTAAATTTAAAGGAAGTGGATACTAAAAATTACATATAGCAGCTCTTCATATGCATTCCATGTGAAATCTTAAAATATAGCCTTTGAAAATATCACTAGTGAGTGTTAAGGGAAAGAGATTTATCCCATATCTTTCTTTCATTGAAGACTAACCCATATATTATTGTTATTTTTGATTGAATCAGTAGTTAATGAGAAATATTTGCAGACAGCACACAGCAAATCAATATCTTTTTTTCTCCTGCTAATCTTCACTCTACAGATAATCAGCCTTTGGAGGACTGAGAATTTGAGACTATTAGAAGGTAAGGATGAAGCACTGACAGCTCACTCATTTCCTCAGGCAAAAATATGTTAGGTCATTTCTTGCATGTGAAATATGATAGGGATATATCATCAACATTTGGTAAATAGAGAGGGTTTTAAAAATTGCATCTGAAATACTTGACATTCAGCACGTTTTTTGAAAATGATAAAATCATAATTGTAAAAAAGACCTGCAGTATTGCCAATCAGACACTGCTGTGCTGAGCACCCTGGCACATATATCTCAGTGTCCCCCTGCAGAAGGAGGAAGGAGCAGAAAGAAAAGAGCAATTTTCCTGCTGTAAATTGGAAAGTCTGCCAAGCAGCTATGTGATCTACCATCAATCAGTGTTAAATTCTCCTTAGCTGCAGAAAACTCAAGAACTAACTATCACTGAGAGATTTCACACGGTGACTAATGGTATATGACAAACACATTTAAAATCTGCATAGACCAGCAGCAGTTTCAAATATAACATGAATAATAAACAATCCTAAAGATATCCCAGTGCGCAAAATAAGACATGATCTCCTCAGACACAGATTGTACATAGGAGATTACCATTCCAGGAGTGCACTCAATATCAATACAGCACCGAGTCATGCACACAATATGACTTTATTTGGAGTAGAATCTTTTCAGGCACTGCACGCTGCAGGGTGGTGAGGCTGTGCAGCAGGATGGGCAGCTTGAGGGGTAAAGGGGAATGACAGCTGAGTAAAACCCTGGGCTGAATCCACAATGACTCTGCTCACATGAGGGGCCCCATTAAGTAATAGTGAAATCTTGAGGTGAGGAAGGTCTTCTCCTCCACCATGTCATTACTGAAGCCACAGCTAATGCATCTGTTCCAGATGGCAAGTGTTCAGAGGAGTGGGACACACTGCTGTCCCTTGCATACTAAGCTGGTCATTTCTCAGTGCAAAGATTCCACTCATCCCTGTTTAGTTTCCCATTAAAAACATATTATCTAGCTGCATAGTATGGAAAAATATTTATAAGAAAGGAATATACTAGTTATGAAAAGTGCCTGCACTTCTAACTGAAGAATAGTTCATAAAACTGGAGACATTTGTCCTACATTTGGATTTTCGAGCAATCAGGCATTTTAGTTTGTTTCAATTCCAGATTTATATTTTTTATTTAGAACAAAAATGTCCATCATCCATCATAAATTCCATCATTTTGACAATGGCCTTTGTGGACACTGTAGTGTTTTGGGGTTTTTAATTTCTTTCTTTCTGGCAAGAGCAGGTTGCCACAGAACTCAGGGGGAGCATAATTTTTTATTGTATTGGGAATAGGGTCTGTATTTTGGGCTTGGTGAAGCTAAGCAGGAGCCACAACCACTTAGGCCAAGAAAGGATCAGAAATTTGGAAGTCAGAGCACCCAGGGCAAGGTGTGTGATCCTGGGAGCACAGGAGCTTCTAATAATTACCAAAGTGAGATGGCAAACCCTGAATAAATGTAATGACACCAAACAGCTTCAGGCTGAAGTGCAGATTCTCCTGTCCCAGGAGGAATAAAAGAAGCTAGAGGGAAATATAACAGAGTAGTTTAAATGTGGTTAGGTGCAGTGCTTGCAAGCTGTGGTGTGATCTCTCAAATACTAGTCTGTCACTATGTCTCCTCATCCATCTTTTTGCCTTTCCAAATGTAAGTATTCACAGGCAGTTTGCTTCAAAAATTAAAATGCTGAATTGTGACTTTCTGAGTCTTTGAGGGATCACTTTATCTAATTTTGTCTCCTCTCATATTTAAATGGTATAAAGTGCTATATATGTTAAAGACAGAACAGCAGAGGCACAAGCTGGGAAGCCTGTTTCAATTAAAATCACAGGAAACACAAGAAACACAAAAATACCTTGTGCTGGGGCTGCTTCTATACCAGCAAAAGGACTCTGCTCCTCCACCTTAATTCTACAAGAGCAAACAGTCTGCACATCATACTCAGAAAGCAGAGACTAGGGCAGTCAGAACAAACAAGAGTAATTAAATAATCATCCCATTAGCTGAATTATAGTAATGTCTCAGTGATTTGACCCTGCTTTAGAGCAGCATTTCCATTTGCATTATTGCTAACAAGGGATCAGGACCAGGGCAAAAACGATTTGGTGCCACTCTGGCGAACTCTGAGCAAGCACAGAGCACCCATTTGGGATGAAGATGCAAGGAAAGGGGGGATTGAAAATGATGTTGTCAGAAAAGATCCCAGAGCCCTGAATGCCAGTGAAGACCTGCCTGTGCTGCTCCAGAACCTTGAGGAACTGTTCTGAAGGTTATGGAACTTCTTGTAGGGAAAGTAGGAGCAAGGACAAAAAAAAACATGGCCAAAATCCATTTCTGATAGCACACTAAGTCAGTGTTGAAAGAAGCCATAAAGTTTATCAGATAAATTGTATTTCCAATTATTGACTTTTCCCAAAGGAAAAAAAAAAAAAAGAAAAGGATAATATTTTTAAAAACTCAGACTAAAGTGAAAGAGTGAGTGTAGCAAGAGAGATGAGCAGGCAGAAGGATTTTTGCCATCTCTCCTCTGTGCTCTCCTCTACTGTTAGCAAAGGCCTCTGATGTATTATCATCATATTATCTTCCATTGTTTTCTATAAGGTTTTTTATGAGTAAGGAATTTACAGCTGTATGCAAATATTCTGTGAAGCTAGCAGCAAAAGAAAATGCTATTTACACTGAAATTCATGTACTGACTAAAAAGCATTAACAATAGCAATTAACAAAAATGGAGATTATGCTGTTTCCATCTGTATTTTGCAATTCCCAGCAAACGACAGTCACTCAGCAAGGCATTAACTTGCTCACGTTCTTCAGTTAAAATATAGAGCTTCTATTTATTTTAAAGTATTTTTTATCAAAGGAGTCCAAACCTCCAAATCCACTCTGCAAATAATTAGAAATCATTAAGTATTTGAGAATATCCAGCCCTAAGCGTTACTTCCCCAGGAGGAGTTCCAGAAAGGACTCAAGGGATGCACTTTGTGTTTCCTGTTATCCCAAATGGGGTAGAAAGGAGCACTGCTCTGCACCAAGGCCATCAGCAGATTCAGGTGCTCCTCTAGTGCTGTCCTGATGTACAAACACTGCCCAGGTTCCACTTTTCATTGGGTAACACAAGGAAAGGAAGTGCTGAGGGGTGGGGTGTCACCCTGATTTTTTTAAGTTTTTCTAAGCCTTCTGATGTTTTCATTCTTGTAACGAACTTTCTCACACACTTTCTGTACAGAACTCATTGTTTTGCATTCTTTTATGGAGGAGGAGAAATTTGATGGTTTGTCCAGTGTCATTGGAGAGGTGGCACTGTCACCCTCCAATCCACTGTCACTTTTGGAAATCTATAATGCTGGATTCAGAAATTAAAAACTCTCTTTTTACCTTGATAGAGCTGCGTGAGCACATTGTGTTATTTCGTGTCCTATAGTGACAGTGGTGCTGGAGAGACACAAAGATACAGAGAGAGCCTTCCCCTCCAACCCTCTTCCTCTATAAACACAAGTAGAAGTGTGTGCAGGGAGCCCCTATGAGTCTTTTCTCTGTAGCTCAAATATATTCATCAGCTGGACACGTTTTTCACAAAATACTGAACTCAGAGAATCGAATTGTACAAACGCATTTTGCTTATTTTTAAATCGTCAGTTCTGAGGAAAGATTTTTAAATCATCAGTTCAATTCTACTGAGCAATCAGAGAAATCTCTAAATCTGTGAGGATCGTGACAGCTCTCTCTCCAACACTTTACATACCTGCCTCATGTCCACCTATGGAGCAGCATCCAGGTGGATAAAAGTGTCTTTATCTCCATCCCAAGTGACTTTGCAGATCCCATTTCCCTGATTGAGATCAGTCAGAGCGTGCTGGCTTTGGCAGCTGCAGCCCCAGCAGCAGCCCTTCCCAATGACAGGAGCCTGTGGAAGAGAATGAGCCTGGGTTTGGAGTTTTGAAGATGATCACAACGACATATGGTATCTGAATTTGTGAATATGCCAGAGCCAGGCTGGCATAAGGACACATATCAAAAGCTGGGAAAAGCCTCTGTGAAGAAGGCACAATTTCATGTTCATTTTTATTATACACTGCCAGTGTTTACACAGAAGCCTCTCATCCACAAAAGTGAAGTTTATTACTATCAATCACAGAAACAGCAAACAAAAATGCTGAGATTTTATGTACAGTGCTTCAGTCTGAGGGTTTTACCACTTCTGTAGGCAGCAGTAGTTATTTTACTGGCAAATGGTGTCATTGGGAATATGTTGATCATCTGGCAGTGTTGTAACATTCATAAAATATCAGCATCCCAGCTGAGAAACAGCCACAACAACACAATGGGGCAGATTTTCCTTTGAACCTGTTTAAATATTTATGCTGGGGTACCTGTTGCCACTGGGGACACTAATCCATGAATGAAATTGCAAGATCACTGTTGGTGCAAAGTCCAACTACCAGCACCACCAGATTTTATTCTCCCAGTAACTCTCCCTGGTCAAGAAGGTGCTGTGGATGCAACTGTGCTTTGATAGAATTTGAGAAAATATTTTAAAAAGCTTCAGTTGCTATCTTACTATAATAAACTGCAAAGGACAGCAGCTACCCAAACATCTCACATGGTGAGGGAAGAAAGAGACACCTTCAGAAAGCAGTGGAAGCACCTCTGAGTGCTTTGAAGATGTCTGGCTCCTGCCTTTGTGTCCAAGAGTCCTTGCTGAAACACTCCTGGTACTTATAGAAGGTCGGGCTTAATCTAGAACTTTGTCCTTGAAATAGCATCATGAACAATGTCTCACCAAAATCCCAGGTAGTGAATGGATATGACAGCAGCCATCACCCCAGTCTGGGTGTAAAGCACCACCTACAAGTGATAATGGTGGATTAAAGGGCTTTCTTTTAAAGGAGCAGGAGGCACAAGGAGCTGATGACAGCTTCTAATGCACTAATCACGGGCCTGCAGGGTAATCTGCATTCTTGTTCTCTTTCTCTGGGATTTACTGAGTATTTAATTATTCTGTGTAAAGTGAAATAGCTTCAACAGAATGGAGAGCAAGATGAAAATCAATCCTGTAAGTCCTTAATGGTAGGGTAGGTTCAAATGTTGTCAGGCAGAGGGAGAAGCTGAAATTAGAGCTGCTAGGAATGGATCAGTTATCTGATCAGCTCATGTAAGTGGAGAGCTATAGAGAGCTCTCCTCCTCTTCTGAAAGCACCCATGGGATCATTTCAAAGAAGGGGACATCTCTCTTCTTTGGGAATTCAACTAGGTTCTGGCTTTCCTTCCAACTATGGGAAAATGTGTTGGAATATCTTTTATGACCCATCTGAGTTTGCAAACACAAAATAAGAAGCGCCATACGGTGTCCAGCTAGCTCAGATCTGTAACAGATTTTGTTATCTCTGAGGGCAGCTCTGAGACTGCCAAATGCTTGATAAGCACCAGTGCATTTGCAGGCTGGGCTCTGCAGAGCTGTGCATGTCACTGTTGGGCTCTGCAGGTGATGACCTCCCTTCCAAGAGGCAGCTTTGTGTTTGCCTCTAGCAGGTAGGGACTGGTTGGAGATGTCTTTACCAAAACCAGCAGCAGCATATCCAGTGCTTTCCTCATCAGTGGATATCCCCACAGAGATACAGCGAGAAGGGAGAGGAGCAGACATCTTTCAGCTGCCAGCACGATGGCCAGGGAGGCTGGCTCCTCTCCTGTCCCTGCTCACAGCTCTGAGAGGGGCCTGCTGGCTCT
Organism: Agelaius phoeniceus; assembly: GCF_051311805.1. NCBI lineage: Eukaryota > Metazoa > Chordata > Aves > Passeriformes > Icteridae > Agelaius > Agelaius phoeniceus. Next base: position 5,468,745 of record NC_135276.1, read on the forward strand.
GCTCTGGAGGTATCTGCTTCCCAATTTATCTGACAGGTGGTTAGCTATTAACATGAATAAAAGTTGTGACCTGTCTGCCACTTCCAATAACTCAAGTGCTAGATCCCCAATCTGTCATGTCCTTGGCAGCCCTTTTGTTTATTAGGAAATGAATTATTCATTAGGAAAATTTGTTAGAAAAATGTGCCTTAATTTCCATCATTTTCACTGTAATCCACTCTTATCCCTTCAGTGGCACTTCCCTTTGCTGCAGCAGTGCATGGCACAGGGGGCAGGAGGGCACTTTGTCACAGTTGTGTGTCACAGATGTGCAGGGATAAAATACAATGTACAACTAAATCCTTCCAGGATGGAGAACTGGGTGAGGGGGAAAAGGGAGGACAGAAATATACTTTCATTTACCACACACTACAGCCAAATTAACCCTTCCTGTTTAAATCTGAAGGAAAAATAACACCTTTGGGAGTTTAGAGAGGCACAGTGACTCACACACCCTTCTCTTTTCTGAGGCTGCTTACTCACTGCTCCATACTCAAAATGTCCTTCTTGTTTCTTCCTCTCTCCACTGCAAAAATTGATTTTTCCCTAACAAGGAATAATGACTACCTTGTTTCCCACAGCCAAAAAATCCTGGTTTTATACTCTATTTGCAGTATAAAATTTAGTCTTAGAATTTTTAATGGTTCTTACAACAGCAGCAGCCCTTGAACCAGGTGCTAACCCTCCATCCTTTCTGGAACCAGTAAAAGGCCCTGAAGAAATACATTGAGCACAGATCCCATTTCCATGAGTTAGCATTGGGGTAGCCATGCTGTCTTCATGTTAGGTTGGAAATTTCTTATGTAAATTGGACTGCAGCACTCACAACACCTGTTACTATGGCAGCATTTAGCCAGGTTCATAAAACAGCAAAGTCACTAATCAGATATTATCCTATAGTGTTGAAATAGGAAATTAGCATTATAAAATTTCATCAAATGGACATGATGGAAGTTAGGAAGCAACTCTTCCACGCTGGAGGTGGGCAGACAAACAAGGATATGTATGCAAGGCTGATCCTGCTGTGTGGGATCAGATGAGGCAGAACAGCTCAGCCATCCAAGTTATTCCAGCCCCAGTTTCCTTCCCAGGCAGCCATCTATCTTCCATGCAGTTCAGACCACATTATTTTAACCTCAGAGTTCACCCTTTGGATTGATAAGTCTGCCTACCTGAGGGGCTTGGAAGGGGAGTAATTTGTTGTTACCATCTTCCAGACAGTTTTTGAAATAGTCTTTTATACAGGTGAACTCTGTGTGCTGTACATTTTTCACTCCTGGGCTGTCCATTTGTTTGCTCCCGTTTTCCAAGTCTGTGTGGCTTTGCAAAGAAAGTGTCAGAGACTAATGGCACAAATCCTTGCTAATTACTGCTAAAACTCCCATGTCTAAAGTCACTTAAGGCACAGAAAACTTGTGGGACATGAGACAAATTAGGAGGTAAATCTGCCAGATCTTAATTGAGGGATATTTTTTTTTTTTTTCTGCAGGCTTTGCTGTGCTTTAACTGAATTCTGGAGATTCTGGAGGACAGAATTTCCAGTGGCTGTGCAAACTGTCACACTGAGAAAGATCATCTGCTGCACTCCAGCCTTAGCTCCACAGAATAGCAGCCCATTTTTCATGATTGCAGCTCTGTGTTAGCTGCACCAGGGAGATGTTCTTCTGGCACATTATTCAGGAAGATGTTTCTGGACAGGTAAGAATGTTGAGGTTAAATTCAGAGTTAAAGGAAGAGAGAGAGAGGCAGAAACTTTTTCATACCAGTTGTAAAAAGAACCCAAAAACTCATTTGACATTAGATGAATGGAAAAAGAAGAAAGTTAAAAGGATGTAGGATAGAAATGCAGTTCTCAAGTATTGTTCCTGCTCAGCCCAAGCACTGTAAATGCATGTCAATTGTCAATTAACCTTGCCTGTTTAAATACAGAGATGGGCAGATGACTCTTCTTTAATTTCTGCTTTTTTCCCTAGTTCAATTTCAGAAGCTGATTTTCAATGTATGAACATAATGGGAGCTACATGGGGACAAAGCAAAGGTCTTCCTGAGCCAGTGTCCCATCCCTGCAAGCAGCTGACACAGAGCAGGCTCACAGCAGTGCTTTCCCTGATATTTTTCAGCCTCAAATGATTTTAGCTCAGCAGTGCCCCACGACAGGGGTCTACAGCTTTCAGTAAACTGACATCATTTTTATCCCACTTTTTTTTGCCTGCTGCCTTTAACATCCATTCAGATGTTTAGCTTTCCTCTGGATGCTGCCATTTCCCACCCAGGGCAGTGACTGGGACAATTGTCTGGCAAGGATAAAGCAAGAGCATGGCCTCAACCTCACCTGTTTTGTGGGAGCAGAGAATCTGAGGGGAACTCCTGCAGCTTTTTCTGCATGGGGGAGCAGCTGCACCTTGTCCCCAAATCAGCCTCTGCTACATTTGAAGAAAATAACCTTTAACAGAGAGACAAAGGAAGACAACAGTGGAAAGGTGGCTCTATTTTCTATGAGGCTGCAGATCAGGTCACAGGTAAAGAATAAACAAAGAATTATCAAGCACCAAAAACATGCTTCAAAAGTTACCAGATGGCAGCAGCTGTAACTTAACTTTTCAGCAGCTCTGCCAAGAGCTGAAGTGAATGCAACACAGTACAATATCATTTGTAGAAAAACAAAACCCAGAGAATTCCTGCCATAATTGTTCCATGATTCAGCGATTCACCCTGCTAACTGCTCCCAATCACACATAAACTCCCATCAATTTGAGGAGAGATTCACACACATGCCATATGTTAGGATGGATGCAAAAACCCCAAGGATGTCATTGGGGAGCTCACAAGGCCTATGCAGAACTCAAGGAGGATAAGAGTGAATACAAATTGGCAATATGTGTTTTTAAGAGGAAGGGCATGGGGAGTAGGGTTTTTAAGCTCACGATTAACTCACAGCAAGCGAATGCACAGCTCTTCCTCCCCAGGACTGCCATAAAGCACAGGAGCAGCTGCCTAATCCATGGGCAGGGACAAAGCAGGAAACCTTAAAAATGAGCCAGGTTAATGCTCCAGATTTGTGTAACCAGCTACCTGAGGGGTTACTCAGGGGACAATTCCCTTGCCCAGCACAGCACTCTGCAGTCGCTCTTGCTGCAGCTCACAGAACCCGAACCCAAACCTGAGCTACACTTTGTGAAATGAGGATTCACCACTCTGGGCTCCTTTGAGTCACTCTGTAGCTACAGTGGCATCACAGATCAGACTCTGGCCCCTCACTGTTTAGTACCTGCTGGATTTAGACAGTAAATGAGCTTTAGCTGAAGACAAGAGCTATTAATTCCCACCTTTGTTCACACAGAAAGGCTGAAAAATGCCTTTGTGCATTTATGTACAAGATAATGCAGCTAAAAAGTATTCAGCATGTGTATAAAACTGCAGAGAGGGATAGCAGATGATTTTCAATTCCTTCCTAATAATTATAATTAAGCACACAACTATATTATGATATACAGTGTATTATTTCCCTGTTTTTCTCTTTCCTCAGTTTTTTACAAAAGCTTAAGGGGATAATTGTTCTTTGGGTGCATGTATTAAATGTTACTAGTGGTTTGATTTTGAGACTATTCATTCCCTGCAGAGTCTTCAACACTGGATTTTTAAAAAGCAATATAAAATAATTATAAATTCCCCACGTAATTAAGTTCATCATAGCACTATTCTCAGCTGATTTAGTCCTCTGTTAGCCCTCTTGCTTTCCATGTTTCAGGTTCTGAATTCTGTTTAAATACTACTATTGAGGAAGGGACAGTTTTTTCTCTTTCACAGAGTATTGCATGGAACAAAAGATGAAGAAAGAACATTTATGGATAACTACTGGTTCCAGAGGAAACATATTTTAACTGCAAACCTCTGATGGTAATTCACTCCTTCATACGGTAGGTGCAATTCTGCTTGAAAAAGTATTTAATTTTTTTTTTTTTTTAATTCTCCTCCTCTCATCCCTTTACAAGTGGTTGTGAGACTCCCAGAGGATGCTGACCAACAACTTGAAAACCTAACTCCTGTCTTTTGGGCTGCTCACTGCTTTCCCTTTTCTTCCAACACCCAAGCTCTGGTTGCATCCCTAATTTCACTGACAAGAGGAAAAAGGAGTATTAATTACTGTGTTTGGAGTATTAGAATTTTTAAAGCTCTGTTGGAAATGCAACAACCACCTTTTATTAATAGCTAAATTCAGCCACCAAATAAATACAAGGAAGAACATTCTGACTTAAAAATTGCTAACCCTGCAGCTCTCCCAGCAGGAATTCCAGCACAGTGGAGCCCAGGAAAGTGAGAGGTGCTCTATAATGAGGACACTCTCAGATTGCAAGGTGAGACATGGCACTCTCAGCTATTTAGAAGCAATTAACCTTTTTTGTGGATGCTGCAGCTGGTCTGACCTGTTCTCCCTGTTTGCACACAGCTCCGAGGGCCAGAGGGGGCAGTGACCTGTCTGCAACAGCATGTGGGCTCCAGGAAAGCCTCAGCCAAGTATTCTGCATTAGCCTTTACCGAGATTTTCCCTTGTGAGGAATGGAAATGTGTAAAGACACCGGGCAGGGTCTGCAAACATCACAAGAGCACCAGGAAGGGGAGTGAGGCAGCCAGGGCCAGATCTCTGCTTCATTCAAATAAAGCAGCTGATCCCTCAGGCTGTTCTGACCTGATGTTATACAGAATCTGCCAAACTAAAAAAAAAAAAAAAACAAAAAAAAAGGAAAACATCCCAAACTGGAAATAAAATATTAGAAAAAAAAATCAGGCTTCATTGCTTTTTTACCAAGAACTACTGTTTAAGTCATGCTCCAGAGCTAATGTGACTGCCACTTGTCAATCCACTGCTTTTGGGGGTTGAATTCCCTGTGTACAGAAAGCCAGGAGAGCTGGAAACACCTGCACCATGGAGAAATAAAACAAGGTCTGGGCTTTCATTCAGAGAGCTGCAGTTGGGCAAACTGCTCGCCAAAGACATGATTTAATTCTGACATTGTCATCCTGCCAGAGAGAAAGAGAAGCTAAAGGGCATAATATGGAGCCAGAGATTACCACTAAACTGACATTTTCTTGAATTAAGATGGATTAAATTTTTAAGTGGAAGAACTGTTATTGCAGTAGGACAGATAGAAAATATAACTCTCAAATTAGAGTGAGATTCAAGAATGATGGGACTGTTTGAACCAAATTTCAAGTGGAGGATTGAAACCATATTTGTGGGAATTTAGGCCATTTATAAAAACATCAGTTGATATTCTTATTTAAGTAATATATCACTTGTTCTATCTAGCAACCAGTACCTTGTCACCCTCTCCACTTTCAATCACAGGTAGAGTACTTGTCAGGAATCAAAATATTATCTGCACCTCTGAAAATGAAAGAAAACAAGGGAATATTTATACTTCCAAGGACCCTAGAAGACAAGTTAAAAAATGGCATTTATGGGCATCATTAAGCACAAACATTTTGCCATCAATACTGAACAGGCCATCACTGACATGACAAAATCAGTTTGTCATTCTACCTGGTAAAAACACAATTGTAGCATTGTGTGTCCTGTATGGGTTTATTGTAAAGTTGGTTATTTTTTATAAGCTAAGAATTTGGTTTGACCCTCGGTCGTAATGGTTCGTTCCTCCTACCAGTTACCTGTCAATCAATGTAACCAACCCTTCATTTCCAGAAATTTCTCTGTCAATCTTCCCCTACCTAACATATGATTTGTCCCCTGAGCCTTTTCCCTCCCCTGGGCCATTCCCATTGGTTCAGTTGTGTCCCCTGCTCCTCCCCTGGGCTTTGTTCATTGGTTCCTCGTGGCTCCTCGTGTCACGCTGTTAGCGTTCACAAACACATAATCACATCAGCAATTATATGTGGTGCTTTTTATTCAAGAGCTCTGGGAATCGGGGTAGTTTCCACCCAAATCTGATTCCGACCATACATTCGAGGTGAACGTGTTTTATACTCTATTGTTGTATAACTTTCATGATAATTATCAAACTTATATTGTTCTATTCTATACACAGATTTCAGCTAAACATAGCCCCCTTTAAATTTCCAACATAGTTTCTCACGATTCTTCTTATGGTTATATAATAATTACATTTAATTATTAAACAATCATCACATCTAACAATTATATCATTTATCATACTGCTTACGCAGGTGTAGCGATCTGAGAAAACACAAGGCCTAATATTTTCAAAGACTATTTTTAACATTTTCCAGAGCTCCACTATCAACGCCCTTCCCCTTTATAGCCAGCACCCGTCAGCTCCAGTGGCCGCAGGATGGGACTGCGCACAATCATAATGCTCAGGGCACAAGTGAATTTTCTTTATCTGTACGTTCAGAAGGTGTCTGGGTGCAAGTTCCATGATCGGTTTCTGCTGTTTCAGGCAGGGTTCTGGTAAGAATGAATGAGTATTAGAATGGTCAGTGGATGCAGGGTCTTGCATCCTTAAAAATGAGAGCTCTTCTGGACAATATAGGCCCATCCCACTGGCTTCCATTCAAGGGAAAAGTTCACTGGAGATAGGATTCTCAGAGTCAGATTTCAAGCTGGATGTGGGCAGAACTGATGCATCTAAAAGTAAAATTCTAAAGCAGGATTTTTTCATTCAGCTGCCACCTAACCATGGATTTTTTCATTCAGCTGCCTCATTTCTCCAGATGACTCTCCTTCTAAATTTCCATTTATTTTATTGAAAGCCCAGAACTGCTGTGTTTTGATTTCTGCCCCCAAATTTCACATGAAGCCCCATCAAAATACAAGCCCAGTCTTAAAGATTTGGCAAAGTCCCACAGGAGGTTGAAAATTCAGAGGCACCTCTAGAGCCAAGGAAGAAGCCAATAGTGACTATTTCCTTCTAAAATGTGCTGATACACATTACATGCCCATGTCTATATGGATGAGGCCACCACCAGCCTGGAGTTCCTTTTAGCAAAACAAAATGCTAAAGAAAATGATTCAGGAAACTGAGATGACATTTTAAAAGAAAATAAATGAAATGGCTTGTTATAATAAGAAAAAAAAACCAAAACAACAAATCCTTTTAGATTTTTACAGTTAATGGTTGCCACGTTTCTGTTCAACATAACCAAAACTGAAGTTCTTTGCCTGAAGGGATTGTACTATTCCAATGGCCAGGAATAAAATTCTCAAAAATGTTCCTCTTGCAAACAATATTATTTATGTTCAGAAGCCATTCAAAATAAACCAGGTTTTCAATACTGAGTAAAAATAGAGAGGGTTTTGTACCATGCTTATTCTCTGACCCTTAAAGAACTGCAGAAATGCTGCACTTGTGAGAAGTGCCTTTAATTTCAGTGGGTGGGAAGAGTTTACAACAGCAAATATGATTTGAGTGCCTCTGACACTTTTAATGCTCAGCTGTTTAGCTCAGAAGATTGACTGTGGCTGCTGTGGGTTGCTCCTGCTCCACATTAATACCTCCTTCCTCTGCTCCTTCCCTGAATTCTCCATGCACCTCCCATCCTTCACTTGCAGGGGAGCCTTATACTAATTACACTTCTCAGAGCATTAAGGAGATCGAGATGGATTTATCGAGTGAGCAGGCTCAAGGAAAAAACAGTTGGGGATGGCTTGCAGTTGTCAATTTTTTTCCAATTATTAAGAGCAGGTGATCAATTTGTTTCTCTGAATTCAAGGTTGGATTCTCCAGAAGATTGTATAGGGCATCTTAATGTCATTGGCATCCTTTTAAAAATGTAAACAGAAAGTAAAGAAAAATGTCTTTGAGAATATAAATAAAAAGCAATGTCACAACATAAATAAGCAGATGTGGTAACAAAACAAACCTTAATGTAACACGTGTGATTGCCTTCAGCAAAACACAAATGCAGGGAAAAGGGAATTTTCCCATCTTAATAATACAGATATAGAATTTTATGTCTTTGTTACACCCACTGAATCAAGAAGCATCGTTGATTTATCTGCCACTAAGCCTCTGTTTGTAATACTTGGACCACAATATCACAAGCTTCCTGAAAAATCCTAATAAGGATACAGTTTTCCAGAAATTAAGTTATTCCTCTCTTGGAAAACAAACAATTTTGTGATACTGAGCTTTAAGACTTACTGTAGCATAGGTATGGGAATTAGACAACTATTTTACCCCTTGCAGTAGAATTACCCCAGAAGTAGAACAGTCCATTGTGACTATTTCAGCTTTCCTTTTTTCACTCCAAAGCAGCCAAGATTGGTACTGTTTGTGCTGTAAGGTGAACACCCAAGCCATGGAGCTGGCATGGCCAGAAAAGAAGAATCTGCCAAATGTAGGAGTAAAATGGGATGTGAAATAAAATGATACTTCCAAAGCTGAAATCATAGAAGCAACTAAATACCTGTATGTACACAAAGAGTAATATCTGGGTATCAAAATAGCATCCATCCACTGTGGTATTAATCAGTTCACTTGAGCTTTTAGATGCAAAGGGAAATGGAAAACAAAAAGCTTTTACATCTACTAATGGTGTTTGCAAACCTCATCCCAACACATCAGGAATATGAAGTTGAGTCAGAGGTATTTAAAATTTGCAGCCACTTTAATCACTTTATATAGGTTCATATTTATTGTTTTATTGCCTAAAGTTGAATGTGTCACTTGTGTACTATTTACAGTCACCAGAAACTTATCATGTTTAGAAATATTAAAGTGTCCCAGAGCACATCTCTAATTGAATATTCTTTCTGATACTCATGAATGATTAATGGCAGGCCCCCAGCCACTTACTGCTGAATTGTAGATTCCTGAAAGAAAAAGAAGTTGTGTTTTCCTGATTTACAAGATCAAGTTCTGTGTGGCAATCAAAATTTGATCTAAGAAATGGACATTCTCTGGAGACAGGCCTGCTTTATACCTGAGCTGTGGCCTGACTGGGCAGTAAAATCATTCAAAAAACCCCCAAAATGAAAAATCCATGATGCTTCCACAGCACAAAAGCTGAATGCTGTTAACAGGTGTGTTTTACACTGCCAATCTAATACTGCTTTGATATACCAAAGTGAGGAAAAATGCTGAAAAATTTGAGGGAAGCTTCAATAAAAGGGCATCAGCTGGACACCAAGGAAAGGTACCCAGATTGCAATATTGTGTATCCTGTGCAGATTTTGACACCTCATTTCATCTGTTCCTTGTCCTCCCTTTGGGAGGGACAGTTGCTATGGCCTTAAGGTTTCCTCCTCACTTGCACTGTGCTCATTTCTGGAGTTCTGCTGACAAAATGTGGGCTTCCTCAGTGAGATTTCCACTGTGATACAGAAATGACTCTGTTAAATGTCATAGATAAAACACTCTCTTGCCATTTCCCAGCACAGAACAAACATGGAAACACTGTGCCTGGCACAGATCTTCCCAGACATCGATATCTATCTTCCTTGCACTTTTATATCCTCATTTTGAAGCTGCTGGGCAGGATTGTGAAGAAGGCAGCAGAGTACTCAGGACTCTAATTCACAACTTAATGTGTTCTTCAAAGGAAGAACCCTTTGTATTCCTGCTCCTGTACACAAGTGAGACATTTGTACCCTTTCTGTCATCCCTTTCTGCAAAATGTATCAAAGCAAGGCTGTCCTAAGGAAGGAATGACTAAAACAGGGCTCATAGGATGGGAATGCTGAGATATGCACACAGAATAATTCAATTTCACAGAATGACCAAATGGCCTGCATTGAAAGGGACCTTAAATCCCACCCAGTGCCACCCCAGCCATGTCAGGGACACCTTCCACTGTCCCAGGCTGCTCCAGCCCCAGTGTCCAGCCTGGCCTTGGGCACTGCCAGGGATGCAGGGGCAGCCCCAGCTGCTCTGGGCACCCTGTGCCAGGGCCTGCCCACCCTGCCAGGGAACAATTCCTCATTGCCAAGATCCCAGCCAGCCCTGCCCTCTGGCACTGGCAGCCATTCCCTGGCTCCTGTCCCTCCAGCCCTTGGCAATTGTCTCTACAACTTCAGAAGGGAATGTCATAACTTCACTTTAGAAAAAAAGTGAAAGTTTGGTGCATTTTATGTTTACAGAGAGACTCCAGAAATTTTACTAAATTACAGCATCCTGGGAACCTTTCAAACTACTGAGTGTCCAAACATGGCAGCTTTACAAATAGTTTGCCACTGAGCCTAATTCCTTTCATGCCTTTAGGGTTATCTTCAAGTACCCTAAAATGTTCCTGGTTACTTTTCTTGAGCTTGCAATAAATGGGAGGGAAAGGACACTTAGATATTGACTTCCTAAAAACACTTCCCCTCTGTAAGTGCATAACTGAGGCTCTCATGTAAATGTACAAATTTGAGCTCTTTCTATTCAGAAATTTGCTGAACTGATGAAAAGGAGTTACTTTTTATGAACATCATTAAATGTGGGAAAAAATAAATAGAGACTCTTCCATTTGCTGAAGCCAAAGGTAGGACCACTGTTAAGAGGCTTAAGGAGTTTATGCCTGGAGGACAAACATCCTCCAAACAAGAAGATTTTAGGGAACAAGATGCATTTGACTGCAATCTATTTACAAAACAAGTATTTCTGAACTCAAACTTTTCATTTTGCTGTGATCTGGAAAAGCCACAAAAATGTGGTGGATTTTTTTCTGTTTTGGGTTTGGGGTGGTTTTTCTTTTTTTGTTTTGGTTTAGTTAGGTTTTCTGGTTGGGTTTTTTTGTTTGTTTGGTTGTTGTTTTTATGTTGGTTTTGGTTTTGGTGGGTTTTTTGTTAAATTCTGGTACTTTCCATGCTCCACAAGTCCAAGCATAAGCTGACATTGGTTATGACTGCATGGTAAGTGATGTGTTTCACTGATAGAGTACTTCACTTACTAAGTGAAAGGAGTTTACTTTTTCATTTTGTGGCATTTTGAAATTGTCTAGTAAATTACTGACTTAAAAATTAGAGTAAAGAAAGCTGAGGAACCACTTAGGGCTGACAGGAAATTCCCAAAAACACAGTGGAAGAAGTCCACTCCTTGTAAGGTAACCACATTCCACACATTTTTATTCCCATCCCCTAAACAAGGTGAAGTAGGTAAGTATAGAATTATAATTCTACAAGCAATCCTGTTGTTTTTAAGCCTGAAAAGTATTTAATCAAATCTAATTTAAACAATATTAGATGTGTGTGGGAGCAAATTCCAAAAATTAATCTCCTCTCAAGATCCATTTTGCCAAGGCAGTGGCTTAAAGGTGTCAGATTAGAAAATGCTTTGCTAAAGCATTTGAAAATCTTCTTTTAATTTAGATGTGTGTTTATTCCACTGTCCTGGTTTTGATCTAGGCTAGAATTGTCACATAAATACAATAAAATCTGCACTTCATCTTGTTATGATCAGGGAATGTGTGTGTAAGAGACACAGGGAGAATGGTCTTGATCCCCTTAGGCTAAAGTACATTCCCTAACATTTATTAGGCCTTTATAATGTACTTTGCTGGATTTATTATCTCCACCTCCATCTACTTCTGCCTGAAGAGAACAGTCCTAAAATTGCCCTTAAAAGAAGACAATCATGATTCTTAAAATAGAGCATCCTTTCACAGCAAATCAAAAGTGGAGAACAATAGCGAGGGGGCTGTCTTCCCAACCTTGCTGTGTGAAGTTTTCCTGCTGGAAGTTTTAAATGAAATAAAAATCAGCCTTTACAATGAGCCTTTACAGATAATAGCATTGGGCAAGGACTTTGTTGGGTTGCCTCTTTTTAACTTGTCTCTTACCAGGCTAAATGAAGAAATAGCCTGGTTGAGGGAGAACTAACTTTATCCAGGTTACAAGCAGAGAACCACATCTAACAATCAGCAGAAGAAGGCAGTGGCACAGAGCCTGAATTATTTCTCCAGCTCTCCATGTGAACACGTCCCTTTCTCTCACCCCAGAGTAACCCAGATGACTCTCAGGGGAAAAAAGCCTGGGTCACTTGGAAACTTACTTATTGTCATCACTGCTTCCTGCCCTCCAAGCCTCCTCAGGGTTTAGCTGAAGATTCTCAATTTCAGCAATGAAGCCATGATCAAAAGTTGAAACTTGCTGAAGGAAAAAAAAAAATAACTGATCACATGCAGGCTGTAGTATTTACACATCTAAGAATGTCAGTCTAACAATAGTTCTCTCCTGGAAGTAAAGTCAAAAATATTCTTCAATTTAATTTGGGGTTGCTTTGGTTTTAAGGTTTTGTTTGGGGTTTTATTTTTTTTTTTTTGTTAGTTTTTTCAGATCACTAAGAATGTAATTCATAGGAAATAATGGATTTTTACAGGTTCATTCTGTGTTCACTCTCTCTAGTGTTGAAAGAAATAAAGTAAATAAGTTTCTGCTCTTGGAACTACTAGACTTCAATTGGTTTGCCCTGAAGCTTCTCAAAACTTACAAGTGTATTCTGTAAAATGTCTCAGATTAATTCTCCTCTGCTGACATGGGATCAGTCAGAAAGGCTGATGCTGAAATCAGTGGGCCAGTATCCTCATCCTGCCATCCCATTTCCACATTATTCTCTTCATTTGGTTTATCTTGAATGAGTGTGATCAAAAATTTGACTCAAAGATTAGTTGTGTTCCTTTCCTGCACTTTCCTCGTGTGCAGCCACCCAAAAAGTGTTGGCCAGCTCCCTGCAGGAAAGTTGTACACAGTCCAAAATCTAAGGGCAGGTAAAAATTCTCCCATTCTGGTTTTAGCCAGGAAATCTGCATTTCCACATCCCAGTGCATTGGGTAGGTCATGCTGTCCTACATGATCTCAAGTTTCTGTTTGCAGTGCCCAGACAGTTCCCACAATTTATTGGACCTGGGAATAGTCTCCAGAAACAGCATATTTGGAGTGCAGAAACACTAAAGAACTTCCTATAACACCTAATTTTCAGCTTATTGCTCTCACATTATCACACCACATATTTCATCATTATCAAGTACATCTTCAAATTAATTTGAAAACCTCCATTTGTTATCTCTGGCCCTGCCTCTTCTAAGAGAGGAGCTTTCTTTGGAGTTCCAGCTTAGATTTATTCATGGCCAGTGTAAACAAAGCTGTGTCTGTGCCTCAGGCAGCTCCTTCAGTGCTGCTCATCCCTCTTGCAGCCAGATAATGAACTTACACACCATGTTATAGAACATCATATTTGCATTTACAAAAGTAAGCAAAGGTCTCCATGTATCAGGGAAGTGGAGAGGCCATGACTGTCTCAGCATCACTTGCCAGAGCTCATCAGATAAATCAGATACTCAACTGTTATTAAAGCTGGCTTTAATAACAGTTTCTTAAAAAAAATTTCTTAAATTTAGCAAAAAGATTCGGGTTTTGTGAAGTGACCTTTGGAAGTGAAGCCTGCTCCTCTTTCCCTGAGTGAGCAGCAAAGAGCCAACAAAGAATTCTTGGGAAGGCACAGAGGGAGGCCAGGAGATGATCAGAGGTGTCCCAGGCACAACAGGGGCCCCACAAAATAGGTGCCTTCACAAAATAGGTGCCTTCACAAAATAGGTGCCTTCACAAAATAGGTGCCCTCACAAAATAGGTGCCTTCACAAAATAGGTGCCTTCTCCTGCAGTAAAACAGTGGAGAGGCTGCAGCACCCTGCAGTTCCATGACATTATCCAGGAATACTGGTGCATTTTTAGGCAGAAGTACATTTGGAAGGAGTATCTGCCACGGAGCCTTGAGTAGCATATTGAAAACATATGAGAATTCTCTAGAGAGCTTTGAGAGTTCTGCTCAGCGAGGCTAAATGACGTCTGGAGCCCCCACAAGCTGGTTCCTCATGATTCCAATGCTGGCAAACTGTTCCCCCTAGAATTAGCTGCAAAAGCTCCAGAATTTACAGTCATTTTCCTTCCAGGCTACAGCTAAATTGAAAATCTGAGAACTCTTTTTCTTCTCAGAAATTCAAATGTCTTAGGAGAGGGTGAGGCTAACAGCAGGATGGGAGCTGTACTTGTGTGTGACATTCCTGGGGGCAAATTCAGAGACAGGTAAGGAAAACAATGGAAAGTGGGATTCAGACATCTAGGGGATTGGTATAAAGACAGAAATCTTGGCTGTGTGCAGAAGCCAATATCAATTTAATCACTGATTCCAAAGGCCATGGCTTTTATCCAATGTCTGTGTCCCAACTAATTCCCAGATAAACCCACAGAGGGAATCAAATGCTTCATAAACCTCCTAACCTGTCTCAGAACAGGAAAATCCTCTGGAAGAAGCCTGTTCTGGTGCAAAGTGGCAGATGTGACAGAGGACTTTTGTTGGCACAGGAAATTTCTAGAGCTTTACTACTTCCCTTCTCTCCAGCTCCTATGTTTTGGTTCAATATAATGACCAAATTTGCATCCAAACAAGTTTGCATATTCTTGAATTTTCCATTCTGTCTTCAGTGTTGCCATATTCCACGGAGGTCTCATCTTGCACTGTGACACATTTATTACCAGATGATAATTGAAAAATAGAAGAAATGGCTTGGAGAGTAAATGGAAGAGAGGCAGATAATTTTAGGATTCAATTTTCTCTGCATTTTTTACTGGTAGGCATAGCATAATACTGCAATAGAATCCAATCAGAAGTTCTCTTCTGTCACATTTCAGTGAGCTAACAGTGGCATGTCAAAACAGCTACAAATCTGGAAGACTTGTTTTTGCTGGAATTAACAATAGGACAACCAAAACTGTGAAGAACAAATATAAAGAGAAGGCAAAAAAAAAGAATTGTTAAACAAGTAAAGGATTTCAATTATGCTTATTGCCACCTTAATTTGCTTTTCTTCCTGTGTAGCAAAATCCTCAATATCATATTATACACAATTAATTCAACTGCTGTAATGAAATTAAACAGATTTCTATAATTTGTATGTTGGGAGAAAGCAGTAGCATTAATATAGCCTGTCATTTGGCAAACAGATAATAAAACCCAAATCTAGTTGAGAAAACTCAATTAAGTCTTTATATGGTAACAATGAACTGGGAGAGTGAGATGCTGTTTGCATGGCCAGGGTGAACTCAGTGAGCAGGGTACAAACAAGCAGAAAGCCCCAGAAAGTGTATGGGGGGGTTTTATTCTCATTCCCCAAAGAGAACAGGTAAGAAAATCCACTTTCTTGTTTCTTTCACAGTGAATTTCCCAGCAGGCTTCAATTCACTACCTCTTTATTAAGGTTATGAGGGAACTTGGCCTTGGCTTTGCACACCACACCAGAGGGGTCTGTGCAGCCCTGGAGAGCAGGAGACTGAGTCAGGATTTACCTGGGCAAGCTGCTCTGGGAGCTGAAGGGCACCTGGAAAAAGTCCCACAGGGTGCAAAGACTGTACCATGAAACATAACTGTGGGGTGGGAGCCTAAATGTTCCTCTCCCTTCCCTACTCTCCTCAGCACCCCACGTGTGCCACCTCCACCAGCCAAGCCACAGCAAGGGCTGGGCTTTCAGGACTTCACACATTTGCAGTTCTTCCTAATTGCAGTAGGGACACTGAAAAAATTCCATCCACTGTTGGTGTGAGCCCAGAGGAGGCTCCAGGATGAGCAGAGGGATGGAGCAGCTCTGCTGGGAGGAAAGGCTGGCACAGCTGGCATTGCTCACCTGCCCAGGAGAAGCTTGGGCTGAGCTCAGGGTGGCCTTGCAGGGCCTGAAGGAGCCCCAGGAAAGATGGAGAGAGACAATGGCCAAGGGCTGGAGGGACAGGAGCCAGGGAATGGCTGCCAGTGCCAGAGGGCAGGGCTGGCTGGGATCTTGGCAATGAGGAATTGTTCCCTGGCAGGGTGGGCAGGCCCTGGCACAGGGTGCCCAGAGCAGCTGGGGCTGCCCCTGCATCCCTGGCACTGCCCAAGGCCAGGTTGGACATTGGAGCAGCCTGGGACTGTGGAAGGTGTCCCTGCCATGGCAGGGCTGGAATCAGGCGATGCTTAAGGTCCCCTCCTACCCGCCCCTTTCAGTGACTCTGTGATTGCTGATTTGATGTGCTTCACTGTGCACACCCACTTCATATACAGACTCAAGGTACAGGCACTTTGATCATGGGATGGTGTGGCTCTGAAATGCAAAAATATGATTTCAAGGAAGAAAAGGTCATCATTTAGAAATCCAGCTTGGGCTGCTTGCCAGCCATGTCTTATCCCAGGGTTCCCTAGGCTCATCTATTCTTCATTTGCCTTTCCTATAATTCTACCTATGATCTCTCTTGTAAACATTTATGAGCAGACATTTCAGAAGCTTCATATTTTCTTTAACAAATGGTTTATATCATCTTTGTGAAGAGTGCTACATAACGATGCAACATCATACATTAATATTTAAAACTGAATGAAATAACACCTCAACAAGGATAATTTTTTCTCAGTTTGCTAGCTGTCTTAAATTTATTTGTGAAATGAATTAGAACAAGGAAACCAGAGAGATAAAGTTTCCTTGCATTTTTATGAATAGACAGCAAATTAATTTTTAGAAGAAATATTTGCATAAATGTCATTTTTTTTTCCCTTCTGAAAGGGCACCTGTTTCCACAAATTATAATCTGAAGCTCATTAGATGATTAGATGTTCTGGAAATATGATTTATAGGCCAGATCTCCCAATCAAGAGAGAAAAACAACACTGCACGAAATATATTCTTGAACAAAATTCTGCAGAATTGTAAAACGCAGAAATTGAATATTCCATAATTGCTGTTACAAGCAGACACCGCTTTCAAAGGCAGCACTGCAGAAGCAGTGAGCAGAAATAAAATTCTACAAATGGCATGAAATGCAAATTGAGAACCAGAAGAGCTTTGGAGGTCACATCCTGCATCAGGCCATGACAAGTTTTACATCAGGGGCCTCTGTGGGCACATGTCTGGAGCTGCCCTGCTTTGGATGCACTCCTGGAGCCTTGGGGAATGTGTTTAACTCTGGCTCTCAGGTGTTGGAAGGTCTCTGCTGTGGCCAGCTGAGGCAGCCCTTGCTCCCAGCCCTGGCTGGACCTGCACTGTCCCTGTGCTGAGCTGGCAGAACCAGGACACTTTTCCTGTGTGGTCACATCTGTGTTTGCCTCACCCCACGTCCAAAGGAGGGGCCCTCTCGTGCTTTGCCTGCTGCCACCTTCCAATTCTGTCACATCTCGTTTTCTTCTTCTCCTGTCACAGGTCCCCCTACTCCAGGACCTTTCCATGGAGGCTCTGATGTTTGCAGAGGTGCTGAGAATGCCCACAGTGATGGACATTTATTTTTATATGCAAACATTCCAGAAATTTCTTTTCACCCTTTACCCATTCCTCTCGACTCTGTATTATTTTCCCTATTGAATATTTCTCCCACCAATTTTTCTTTCCATTTCTCTTAGGTTCCAACAGGATCACTAGACCACAATTTACAGTTTCTGAAAACTGAAGGTACTTTCCTCCACTATCACTTAGCTGCTTTGGGATTTGTAACTTTTATTGCCTCCTTTTTTATTTTCTTACAAAAAACAACGTGTCCCTTACATGATGGCCTACATAAAACAGTTTTTTATAGACCTGGGGTCAGCATACAGCTTTTTAGAAGGCATTCAAATTTGGCTTGGAAACTGAAATACTTGTATGCTTCATTTTTTAAAAAGGGAAAAAGCATCAGTCCTCATTTTTAAGAGAAAATTGGCTCAAATCAACAAGCCCAGACTTGGAAGTTCAGAGAGCTTTGTGCCAGTAAAAATAATAAAAAAAATCTCATCTTGCTTCTTTACTTTTGAAGAACTGAGCAAAGATCCCTCATAGAAGTTGACAGGGTCTGCATGAATTGGAGACTATCAAAGTCTGCAGGATATTTTTATATTGTTACTTGTCCTTATCTACACAATAGCACATCCCAGGAGTCCCAGCTCTGGTCCTTGTCATGGTACAAACCTCTGAAGGTACAATCTTGCTGGATAAAACAAACAAATCACAGAAATGGGCAACAGCATTGGGATGATGAAGTAGCTTATACAGTATCATACAAAATCAAGGGAAAAACTGAGCTTACCTGGATGCCACCTGGTTTAGTGCTCTCTTTAGTGGACAATCCTATCCTCAAACTTTTTCCAGCCCCTCTGGATTTACCTCTGCTTCCCACACAGCTGTAACACACAAGGAGACTGCAACTTGCATGTTCTCTCCTTCATGATACAACTGAAAATAGTGTAGGTTCCTTAGCTTAACATCATGTTTAATAAGAGTTACACTTTAATAGGTCTGATATTAAGTGCCGAGTGACAGCAATAAGATGTGACAAATATATTTTGAGCCTGAGAGACAAGACTGTTCTGTATGTCACCTGCATTACTGTTATGTATAAGGATGCAAATAGTTGGTGACATTGGGTAACACATGGGTGATACTTCGTAAAATTATGTCAAGGTAAATTTGATTAAGTGAGAGTGACACAGCCTGATTTATGGATTCCATTGACACGCTATTTCTTCCCTGGCTGTGGGAAGAATATTATTTATTTCTGCTGAATATAACTTTCCCCATTTACCTCATTCTGACTCTTGTATTAAATGGGCTCCATTATAATATTATTTATATTACATCAGTACCTGGAAAGCCCAGTTAGGTCTTCTCTGGGGCATGCATAGTAAAGTACTACTGCCAAGAATCGTTCGTTGTTGAAGTACTCAAGTGAGGCAAAGGGAGGTTAAAACAAATGGATTTTCATGTTCTACAGTCAATGACACACTGACATCTTCATGCATGATTTCTTCATCTGCTCAAGTAGCTCTGGAAGAGTTTTTCATCGTGAGTGACATGCAAGGTTCAATCTGTGACTGGTCTTGCTCCCTTTATTTTGGCACTGTTTGTATCAGCACTGATTTCTCTCTGCTGCAGCCTCCTGATGTTTCCTTCACACAGTGTGTCACAGCCTGGCACTAATGATGGCCCAGCCTGGGAAAAACACAACAGGGCATGTTTTCTTATCACCAAATAAACCTGCTCTCAGATTCTGTTCCACTAAACAATTTTTAATGAGACCAAGCTGTGTTATAATGTATTTTATGTTTATATGTGGGAAAGAAATAATTAGTACTGAACAAGATCTTGAACACAGCTCTAGAAGAATTTCACAAGGTGGGGATTTTGGAGGTCTCTAATCCAGGCTCCTTCTCAAAGCAGGGCCATATTCCAGGGATGGGCACTGCCAAGCTCCCTGGGCAGCCCCTGCCAAGGCCTGAGCAGCCTTTCCATGGGGAAATTCCTGCTGGTGCCCAGCCTGAGCCCAGCCTGAGGCCGTTCCCTCTGCTCCTGTCCCTGTCCCTGGGAGCACAGCCCGACCCCCCGGCTGTCCCCTCCTGGCAGGGAGTTGTGCAGAGCCACAAGGGCCCCCCTGAGCCTCCTTTGCTCCAGGCTCAGCCCCTGCCCAGCTCCCTCAGGCCCTGCTGGGGCTCCAGCCCCTTCCCCAGCTCCGTTCCCTGCCCTGGACACGCTCCAGCCCCTGCAGGGCTCTGGTGGCCATGACAGGCCCAGCAGTGGCCGCGGGCCTCGAGGTCCCTCAGCAGGGCCAGCCCAGGGGCCGGGCCCTGCCCTGGGCCTGCTGCCACCCCAGGGCTGGCACAGCCCAGGTGCCACTGGCCTCTGGCACTGCTGCCTTTGTGCCCAGCCCTGTCCCCAGCACCCCCAGGGCCTTTGCCACCAGCAGCTTTCCAGCCCCTCTTTGCCAGCCCAGCTCCATGGGGTTGGGGTGAGCCCAGGGCAGGGCCTGGCACTTGGCCCTGCTGTCCCTCAGCCCATGGATCCAGCCTGGCCAGATCCCTCTGCAGAGCCTGTGGAGATGGTGCAGTCTGTCTGTATTAGCTCATTTCAGATGTTAAAATAACACTTGACATCCTGGGCTGGTGCACACCTTCAAGTGAGGAAGAGTTCCCTCACTGGGGTGGAAGTTGACAATAGAGAATGAGCCAGAACTTCCAGCTGCTCTCTCCATCCAGACCCTGTCCCAAAGAGAGACAGGTTGAGAGGAGTAACCACAGTTTAGCACTCTGAGAGCTCTCTTGCTCTCACAGCGTGCAGGACAGCAGGGCAGCAATCACTCATGAGAAGCTCCAGAACAAAATGACCGGCCTCATGTCCCTGTGACACCCTGCGAGCGGCACGTGGAGCAGAGAGAGACAGCAAATCTGTTCCAGCACAGCCATTGCCACCTCTGACCCTTCCAACAGAATGGATTTGGCAGGAAAGGCTGGCCACTGCTGGTGCACCAGCTATCAATATATTCTTAATAGAAATGGCTCCACCGGCAGCTGAGCCCACCCCTGCTACCACAGAGAACGGTGCAGCACTTCACCCACAAAAACCTGCTGGAAAAAATATGCTGATACATATTGTAAATAAGAGGTTTAGTGGCAGCTGTCAGATTACCTCTGTTGTAAAGTTGCTCCTTTAAATTTACATCACTGCAATCACAAAAACTGTAATTAAAAGCCAAGTAAATTACTGTTTGCATTTCTAATGCAACAGCAATTTCAAAACAATGTGTCAATACAGAGCAACAAAGAAATTGTCTATTTTCAAAACTAGGGAGAAGAGATTTTATTCTCTGATACATGTGTGTTTCCCAGTATGATTTTTCTATTAATGACACCTCATAGCAAAATAGTCCACTCTACTTACTGATCATGTTAAGCTGTTGCCATGGAAATATGAAGACCCTACTATACTCAGATGTTAACTCTTAAAGCACAGCTTTACACTCCTTTAATATCAATTTTTTGTTTAAAACGAGAGCTCTTGGCAATGCAGAATTCAGTTATTTTCCAGCTGTCTCGCACAATGGCTGTGTTAAGAAGACAATGGCAAGGGCTTGTTTCAGAGGTGTTGTAGGAGAGCATCAGAAATATCCCCCCATATCATTTCCCTATGAATAGGGAATTATGAGAAAAGTGACAAACAGCTCCACAGACAATGGCAGGAGTACTTAATCAGCCAAGTTCATTAAGGAGGAGAAGAAGAAACTGAGGTATGACTAAATACTGCTACAGCTTTGTCTAGCACCTTATTCCTGGGGGAAAAAGAGTGATTCTCTGAAAGAGAACATTTTCTTCTTCCCCTCAGAGCCAGAATTTCTTTTAGAAACAAAAATCAAAGTCATAAAGAAACAACCACTTTAAAATCATGCTCTTATTGTCTCTCTCTGGGATTTTAGTAGGGATATTTTTTTCTTTTGTTTTGGGGTGAGATTTGTGTAGTTTTTGGGTTGGGTTGTGTTGGGTTGAGGCTTTTTTCAAGAAGTTTTTGGTCTTCAAGGCATTGAAACAAGAGCAGCTGTAAATGCCTGTCTTGAAGTTGGGGAGATGAAAGGCAACCAGGCTGTGATTGCAGCCCCATCTCCTCCTGCCATCTCCAGAGGTTGTGCAGTTCTGCTCCAGCTGGCTGCTACAGCCAAGGCAGATATTTGGGCTTGAGTCAGCATGGCAAGACATTCTGTACAGCAGCTAAATAAATCCCACAATTCAGACAACTTTTCAATTTAAATGACCAAAATGGCATAGTCATTTTACCTTTTTCCGCAGCTCCTGCTTATTTCCAGGCAAGTATTTCTGAGGAAATAATTCTCAGAAATAATACGCAAATGCAACTGAGTTGTGAAGAAAGTCATTGCAGACATCCAGTTCCAGTCAGCTGGAGAGCCACCTGACTCTTCAACACCCCCTTATAAAGGCACAGCAAATGCACCCTGTTTTTGGTAAGACATCCTGATCTACACAGGTAATATCATTATTATGAACAATGCTTCAGCAGGCATTTTTCTAGGAATTGACAACCTAAGAATAATAGCTTTGTATTCTTGGTACCTTTAATCATTTTTAACACTTCTGTTTGCCTGTGGCTCTTCCTTGCCTTACAAAAAGCAAGAACATGCTCCTATTACTTCATTTAAACTTGCACCAACCACATACCCAGATAATTCTGAAAATGTGCACCAGCTTGGTGATTTATAAGTGAATTACACATCTACTGTATGTAGCAGGTATAAATCAATGCAGTAGTCCTCCTGATGCTCAGATAACTTGTTTTACAATCTTTATCTTCCCAAAGCTAAAGAAGTTGATTTAGATGGCTCTAAAAGCTTAAATGAAATACAGCCCAGGTAGGTAGTTTCTAATAACATACATCAAATCTTTATACATGGTAAGATGACTAAATCTCAAGTCTACACCTTTTTCCTGTGATAAATGCATTGCATTTCTCTTCAGCAGTGGCAGAATGCAGGCCAGGCCTCTTGCTTCCTGCAAAGAAGCTCAAGTGCTTGTGATTTGGTGTTGGATCTCTTTAAAAAATAGCAATACCTAGTGGGGCTGGCAACTGCACTGTGCCTTCACTATGATTGATATCATCAATATCCCAAACACAGCACTGGGGGCCAGGAAGCCTCTTGTGCCCTGTAAACCTGGATTTGTCACTAATTCTCTCTGAAGACAGAGGCAAAGTGATGTGTGTGTCTTTGCAGCCCCCTGAGTGAGATAAGGGTCGATTACCTTGCACAAGTCGGTAGGGGTTTGGTTGACTAAATAATTGTCTCAATAAATGTCAAGTGTCCTTAGAACACATCCCTACTTGGTGTGCATCAGCTGAAGATGACAAGCTTTAAATGCACTCCCTGAAGAGATATCTGAATATATCAATGGCTGTTGGCCATGCCCAGCTGAAAATGTGACCACTGCTTTTCTGTTATTTTATTATTATTATTATTATTATTATTATTATTATTATTATTATTATTATTATTATTATTATTATTTTCTTCCCTGGTTTAATCCTTTGATGTGTTTCAGATATAGCCTCCTTCCTCTCCCCAAGACAGAAGAATGCTCTTGCTTCCATCAAAAGTGAGTGGCAGAAGATCAAAAAGGCCAAATTACCTGTGCAGCCATTATGAAGTCTGGCAAATCAGGGGCAGGAGCTCAGACATTTCAAAAATTAGTACAATTTATCAATCAATTGTTAGATGTCATCCCCTTCCTGGGCTGTCATCCCCTGAAACCATCACAGAAATATTTGATAAATATAGGAGGGCTATCACAGGAAGGATGAGACTGCAGTTTTAATAAGCATCTTTACATCCAACTGATAGCCAGTGGAGCTGAGGAGCAGAGCAATAAAAGCTGGAAGATGCATTTAAGTTTCTCAGCTGCTTTGCAACATCATCAGAACTCATAAATTTGACTTCTTAAACATGTCTCTAAAAAAACTGATTTCTGCACTGTGAGCTTTTATGATCACTTAAAAATAAATCCAAATCACCTGACAGGTCACTAAATAGGCTCTTAAATTTATCTGAAAATCCCATCCCACGTGCTTAGATTTTCTTTTAGCATTCATGGCAGCAATGCCCAGCCCAGCTCTGTGTGAATGAGCAGGGGTTTGGCTCCATGTCTGCAGTCCCTGCTGGCCCCAGGAGGGCTCTGGCCCTCCCCTCTCCCCAGGACAAGGGCCAAAAGTTGGGATGGAGCTGGGTAAAGGCAGATTCTTCTCCAGCTGCAGCCTCTGGGGGCTCTGGAGCCCACAGGACAGACACAGTGATACAAGGGGTGATGATAGTAAGGCTACTTCCCAAGGAAATCTGTGTCACTTTTACTCAAAAGATTCTGGTAAAAGCAGAACTGCTTAACAAGAGGAAAATTTAAGACCTAAACTAAAAAATTTGGAGCCCTACTCATTAAAACCTGTGTTCATTAAACTCTGGTGTCTTTAAAGAAGGATCCCAAGTGATAACTGTAATATTTGGTTTTGTCTGGGAGAAGTAATACAGAAATAAGCATATCTCAGACTCCTGCATTATCTTACAGAAAGAGTTATTTATTGCAGAGGATCATCTAACATTTTGGTAGAAGTCATTGAAAATTCAGTCTATTTGAACAAGAAGAGAACATAAATCCTTTAAAATATATTTAATTAACAAAAAAATACCCTAGCCCAAAATCTCATTTTGAAAATAAACCCTGCAGCAACTCTAGCATACAAATCAATTACCACATATATTCCTTAAGAGTTAGTCTAGATGCCAAGTGAAAATCAATGTAATTATTTGACTTTACTATAGGACAGCACAGCTTTATGAAAGTTCAACTGAAATTTTGGTATTATTTGTACTTTCAGAGTTAAAAGAGATAAACCAAATATATTTGAATAGGATCTCGTTATCAAGGAGTTAAATACAATCAATGTAAATAAGTGAAATTAAAGATACATAGTGTCACCTAATCCCAGAATAATGCAAGTGGGAAGGGACAGGACCTCAGTTTAGTGCAAAAGAAACCTTTCTGCTTTATTTTATCCTTGCATGACAGAAAAAATGAACAAAATATATATGGGAAAGTGAGAGAATTTCCAGAATGAATAGATAACATGCTTCCAGACTGCACATTCTCATCTACAGCTCTCACACAGCCTGGGTTTGTTTTGAGTTGTGCAAAGGTCCTTTGGGTCAATATTTTCAGAGGCAGAAGATACAGGTACAATGATATAAGGACAAGACTCTGCATACTCTTGGAGTCTGGAGGTATCTTCAGTGAGAAGTGAAAATATTTTCATTTGCATTTTCAGGTCTCTCAAGTTGGAGGACGGGAGAGATACTTAGGATATTTTATTTTAGAAAGAAGGTGTAGAATATACTTCCAAGGCATATTAAAATTGGGGATTTTATGGAAAGGATATAATTAAGCACACTAGCAGTAAGATAATGTGGATTGAGGAGCAGATGGGTGCATATATCTGCAGGATTTTCCAACAAAGAAAAATATATTTGAAATGAAATGCAAGTGACTGATGCAGACATGCCTTTATCCTCACCTGCACTTATCAGCTGCCAACATTTCAAATTGCACTGCTCTTACTCAGTGAAACTTCCCTCTTCTTACACTGACTGGGGCTTATCTACAGCACCAAGACACAATGGGTCTGCTTGAAAGATGCAGATCCTCCTTTAACATTTCTTAATTCTGTTGGATTTCAGTCAAACCCTCAGGGTGAGCACCTGTTTTTAACAGCTCATCAAGGATGAAGTAACACCCCTGTAGCATCAGCAGGCTCATATATGAACTGTGCAAGAGGCTGATATTGTGGCAGGGTGTTTGAGGAAAAAAGGACACATTTCCAAGTGGCTTTTTAGCAGAATTGACCAAGACAGGCACCTCCTGAATGGAGGGGAAATGTGCTCTGCAGTGAAAGGGAAATTAGCTGGAGAAGTGCCTGAGCAGGCTCGCCTTCAGCGGGAGATCCACTCCAAAGCCTCTCCCATTAAACCCTTCTGGGTCAGAAGAGTGAGGAGCCCTTAGGAAGAGCCCCCCGTGGCCTGAACTGTACTTTGCTGGGAGTCTGCTTTTAGATTTTCGTGCTGTGATTCTTGAGAGGAAGTCTGACAAGGCAGACTTCTTAAAAACCTCCCCATTTTTGGTGATGTCCGGGCTGCAGGCAGGTCCCCAGGGGATGGAAAGACAAAAGAGATGAGTTCCCCAGGACAGAAATCAGGCACTGTCTGCCCTTTGTACCAGGAGCAGAGGAAGCACTTTGAATATGTAGCTTGGGCTCAGGGTTTCTTACACAGCAGGGCTCAGTGCCCTCAGCATTGCCTCATCTCCCTGGAAAATGCATATCCAGCAATGTTCCTCTTTGGCACTGACCTCCAGGCTGGCAGCTGAAGAGTGCCTGAGGTACATTTCCAGGAGCTGATATCACATTACAGCCAGCAATACCTATGCTGTGGAGTTGCTTCGGTGTTTTCAAATCGCTTTGACACACTGGATAAAAGAATTTCCATAATTATAAATCAAAACACAATGGATTTCACTGGGTACTGCTCTAATTCAGGCATACAGCCTTTTCTCTGCTTGCTCTCTCCAGCACACTGGCTACAACTGTGTAACACTGGAACTGAGTACAGCAGTTCAGCATAGAACAGCAAAACTGTCTCAAACAACACAAGTAATTGTCTATTTTGTATGGCAGACCAGTAATGGGGACAATGGCCCACCTTACTCCCTCCTTTTCACTTGGGCAAGAACAGTGTCTGCAGAGTGAACTGACATTTGCCTTGCATTTGCCTTTTTGCCCTGTTAATTTGATTGATGTAATGCATCCTTCTCTTTCCTTCTGTTGCTGAAAAATATTGCAAGAATATGTCAAGGCTGATGCACTCTCAGTCAATCAGAGCAGATTTCTGCACATAACTTCCCTGACAATGCCTTGTTTGCCCTCTCTGCAAACTTGCAGTGTTGGGAATGTAGGCACAGGCTAATTAAAGTTTAATTATTCACTCGATCTATTAGGATGGAATTCAGGTTAGTGCACAAGGCTGCCTGTGCCATTTCAGCACATCACAAGGGAGGCTGCAGAGGTAGAAGTGGATTTGGCCAGATAAAATTACCCTGTCCAGAGATTTCTGCACAACAGAAGGCACAGTTTCTCTGCCTGCATTTCTAATGGCTAAAGACTATTTATCAACTGCAGATGATCCAGTGCACAAAGGGAGGCATCATTTGAACACAAGGTCTCTGACAGAAGCCTCCATGTCACTCTAATGGTCAAAACTTCTCACTGCTGGGAATTCAGGCTGCTGACAGAAAATATGTCCAAGCATATTCCTCCTTCCTGCCCTCAAGCACATTCTGCTTGTTTCCACATTCTCTCAGGGCAGCTTCCATAACCTCTTCCTCACCCCCAAACTTCAGTCAGACTTGATTTCACAACATTAATGAGAGTATCCTGATTTCAACAACAGTAAAAAGCCTTTGGGATTTAAATAAGGACAGAAATGTTTCTTCTCCTGCAGATTCCACCAGTCTTTTGGAGACCTCCTCTTTCCTCATGGCTGATTTTTAACCACCTGCTCTGTTATGGCTCTGGACTTCCAGGTGGTGCTGCAGAGGGGACTGATGGCCTGTTATCAGCCTGCTAAAGATAGTAACATTTCCAAGTCCTTCAGCTCTCCAAAATGTAAATGTACCAGTGGACTGAGCATTGTTTGTGTGACTTGAGGCCTGAAGGCCATTTTGTTTCATGAGCCTTCAGCTGTTGCATTTCTGTGGAAGTCAAGGGAACTGTACCAGCATCAACCCAGTGCAGTGGAGTGGTGAATTGGGCCCTTAGAGTTGAATTCCACATGGACAAAGTGCAGGAGAGTGGCCATAACAACTCCTGCCACACCTGTAAGACCGTTTGAACAGCAGCACTTATTGTTTCTCAGACTTTGTCATCTCCCCTCAGATACATTTATCCTGAATGTATATTTTTACTCCCTAAAACCATGGACCAAAGCTGAGTGTGTATCAATAAAGCATAAAAGAGGTGTTTTAATTAGGACTGATCAGCACTGGCCCTCAGTAATCTCTAACTGCAGCTTCATGTTCTGCAGTGCTTGTGGTACAAGGGCAAAGGGAAAGGCACTAAAAACAATATTGCAGGTTTCAAATGACTTTTGCTGCAGGTAGTATCTCAGGCCATTACAGCTGAAAAAACATTTTGAAATAAAATATATTTCATGATTGACCTTTTATTTTTTGACATGGCTTTGCTGTGATTCTGTATTGTATAAGTATTTTATATGTCATTGGTCTTTCCCAAATCACATCTGTAGATTTTTTGGTTTATTGTGGAGTTTTCCTGTGTGGTTCTATACTCCAGCAATTATTTTGTGGGAAATGATAACATTAAAGCAGAGAACCAAGAACTGGTTTAGGCCTATCCCCAGCAATTTGCAACAATTTTTAAGAGCTATCAGACAGATACTGAACCCAAAGCAACACATAATAGAAGCAATTTCTGATCTTGATCCTGTTTGACCATACCAGAGTGGCTTTCAAGTTAACAGACTAAAAAGGAAGGATGTAATATATGCAGCTGAGAAATACATGGACATATAAACAAGGAAATGCAGGGGGTTTGTGCCCAGCTGGCCTGGCCTTACCTTTGTGAACTTCTGAAAATCCTTAAGGACCCCATATAAAAAATTCCCACTAAACTTTATTTGCTGTCTTGGAGGTTTGAAACCTTCAACACACACTGACAACCAGACTTAATAGCCCTGAAAATTAAGAGTTAAGGGTATCAAGTCAAGCTTTCAGAAAAAAACAATCCTTAACCTAAAACAGGTACTTGGTATTGTACCCGTTGGCCACCTGGGTTCATCAGACCTCTAAGTGAGGGATGTGAGAATTGCACCAAGAATTCATGCACAAATCTTCAGAACATGCCAGGACATCTCTGCTTGTAGGCAATAAACTCATACAATGTAATTTTAGTGGCACAGCAGGGTGCTGGTATTGCTCCTTTCCTTTAAAAATAAACAGAAAACAAATATAAAAGTGTTGAATAAACATTAAAATAAAGATTAATTTCAGGATTCTCTGAGTTCCTGTCAAAACTGTATTCATATGTATTCAAACATCATCTGATAAATAACTTAACTGGAAATTATCAACAACAAAAAACAAAAGGAATGGGAAAAATAAAGATACCTGGAAAGATTTCAGCAAAGATCTAACTCTTGGAGTGTTTCCAAGAGGCAGCCTTGATTTTGATTAATATTATAATACAGCCTGCTAAAACAGCACCTCATAAATATCCATGAAGCGGTTTATTAGAGATGGTTGTAAATACTTAAAATCTTGTCTTGCAACCCATCAGATTTCAGGGAAAAAAAAGCAGTTGAGAACATCAAAAGGTGAAAATAAGAAGAATTCTTAGAAGATGTTTTCTTCCTCCTAAATATTACAATATATCGGTCCAAAAAACATTATCCTGGAGAGTGGAAATACTGCTGGAAAATGTGTGGGCTGCTTTATAAGCACAAATAACAGAGATTTTGAGAGAGAGAGAGACAGACTGCTGGGGGAAAAGAAAACCAGAAAAATATGACATGGAGAATATATGAAAATTACTCTTACTACAGCCTTCTATTTTCTCATTTCAAAACCAAAACAAAATAACTACTTGTAAGAAAATGAACTTGGTATGTATGTAAGGAAAGGGTGGAAACCAGAGAGCTGAGAAAGGAACCAGGGAAATATTGGGGCATAAGCAATTTCCTTCTGCAATCTTTTCATCTTGCAAATGTGTTTTTACACATAGCATCTTGCAGTTGTAGAATAAAACCATTTTAATTTAAGCTCTGTTATATCTGAGGTTTCAATCTTCTATCCTCCAACTTTTTGTCTCCCATCCAGTGTCGATGTGTTCATAGCCAAGGCCATTCCAGGCAGCACTTTTGCTGCTTTCCAGCATTCTCCTTCCCTCAGAATGGATTTTAGCTTGTGAAGCCTCTAAGGCAGAAAACTGAAGTCATGCATTTAGAGAGCAACAGGAAGGAGAACAGCATTATAAAATGTGGCACTAATGTGGCACCACAGCCACGCTGTCCTTGCAGGGGGGAAAGACACCACTTTGCTGCTGGATTCTGCATCTCCTGTGGGCAGGATCTCAGTGGGGATGCTGGAGATAGAGCTGTCCTGTAGGACAGGAGCTCTGGGCACACACTGAGACATCTGTCCTGAGGGAATGGTGAGGAATGGGAAGCAGCACAAGCCACGAGTGACCGCAGACAAGCTCCTGCAGAAAGGGCAGGCTGTGATTGCTATTCCAGCTCAGCTCCTGGCCCAGCTGCTCCCTGTGGACAGGCTGGAGTCACAGTGCAGATTCAGGAGAGAGTGGCAGCCCAGCAGCTTGCTTTCAATTCCCAGTGCCTTTGCTGTGATGAGAATTTCCCATGTAACCAGCCCATGGTACAAGTCCCTGTCCTCCTGACTCGGTGGCAGACACAGGTCCCCAGACAGGGCACAGCTCTGCCTGCAGCCACAATGCCACAGCAGGATGTGACAATGGGGTGAGTTCATCCCCTGAATCCAAACTGGGGCTGCCTGTGCCCCTGGGAAGGAGTGAAACAAAAGAAAATTAAAGGAAAATGATACTGGGCTTATTCTGCCCCCCTTCTCTGCGAGTCCCCATGGAACCATTAGTCGTGCGTGTCCAACTCCCGATGCTGCCAGGGGGGAGCTGCTGTTCTGCAGGAAGGGTTGCACAAAGAAGGAGACCTTGGCCTCACAGAGAGAGTTTTGAGTTGGAAACAGTGCCAGGTTGGATCACAGTACCACAGTTCAGAAGCTGGATGATGTTTCTGACTCTTTGTGCTGTGTTGCACGCTTCCATCTCCCTTCCACTGTGGGAGTTCGTAGCATTTTGGAAGAGATTTTTCTGCCTCACTGATATTTAGAACATGTTTGTTTCCAACATTTATCTTTAAAGGCAAAATGCACAAGTTTATAAGGTAGTTTTCTGCAAAACAAGAATTTTGGTCAGAGATAGGAAGCAGGTGAGTCGTGGAAAGCAAAAGGCTAGGTACAAAAAACAGACACTCAGAGGATGAAACAAAAATGTGGGGAGAGAATAGCACACACCACCACAGAAAGAATTTATTCATTGTTTTTCATAAATAATATAAACTCCAGTAATGTTCTCATTGCCAGGTCAACACAGGGGTCAGTGATGCTTCTGGAAGTGACTTTATGCTCACTAAATTGCTGAAATCCACATTAGACACAGCCTTTTTGTGAAAGCACCAGTGAGGCATAGTTGGCTGGAACCTATTTTTGTGCCTCACCTTCATATAGATCCCACTCTAAACTTCATCTCCTCCTCCTCAAACCCTGATTCTCCAGGCCCAAAGGTGCATCCCTGCCTTCCTGGAAAGGCCTTTCTAGGGCAGGGCAGCACCTTGGCAATGCTTTCTCTCACAGTATAAATGATCACAAACTGAAAGAACATTATTTACTTGCTCTCGGATTCTATGGGTACAAATAGATTAATGGACCATTTACAGTAGGATTCCCCACAGGAAAATAATAAATACCTCTGTAATTAACTAATTAATTACGTGTCATAATTATGTTGTTTTCCATAAATGGCACAGTAACCATTTGAGACTGTTGAAATGCATGTTTACTTCCCCCTCTCTTCTTTTTTTCTTTTTTTAATACTACATTTTTTCATTCAGATAAAAATGTAAGTATTTTTTCCAACTTGTCAAATTTCAGGCTACTCCATTTCCAGGTGAAGTCTCCTTCAATACTAATAAAAATCCCTCAGGGAGATGAGCAGTAACTGAACACACCAGCTAAAGAGAAATGATGCGCTACAAAAATATACTTGCACGGTGTGGATGTGCAAGGAAATCTTATGCTGCTCTCCAGCTTGCCCACAAACCTTATTTGCCATTGAATTGTGTGATGCAGCTCTTCTCCCACCCTACTTCCTTCCCCTAGGAGTAATCATTCATTTTCAGCAGTACAGCTATTTTGATTGAGGTATTTTTTCCCTGCTCCTCACTGAATGTGCTTTCTATAAGCTGGTGCACTAACCCTCTGTAAAAAGGGAAAACAGGGAAGATCTAATTCCTTACCTGCACAGCTGACACAATTCTAAGAGAATATTTGGTATGGAAACACAGCATCAGCACAGCTATCATCTTACAGAAGGAAACCCAAAGAGAATAAACTCTAAAAAACCATCTTCATCTGAAATTAAAGGACAAAAATAGGGAAATGATACTGCAAACTCATCTTCATGAGCCCAATCCTACATGTGCCACCAAGACCTAATAAGTGCAATTTCACTAAACCCAAAATATTCTAATATTCAAAGATGCAACTAGGGCTGGTACAAACTGTATTTTGGCAAGCTCAGAAGCTCTGTGATATTCTGAGCATTTCACTCAAAAGTTACTTTGAAGATAATGGGGTTGTAAAGAGTTTAGACCTGTAAAACTCCAGCCACTAATTCAACTTTTAAGCAAGAAATTGTTAACTAAATTCTTAAAGCATTAAAGCTTAACAGTTCTTTCCTGGGAAACAGAAGCCTGTTACAGCCCATCCTGAAGGTCAAAAAATTCAAAGTCTAAGGCAGCAGTCTAGGAAATGGCTCCTAAATCCAGGAGTCCCCTTGGGGAAGTGTTCTGCTACCAGCTACTCCCCATTTCACTCAGAGATTGCCAATTCAAGCCCTTTCATTCATAAAGCTGTGGTACAATTACATAGAAAATGAGAGAATTTTTCTCCAGCAACCCCTGTGAGTCAGAAACAATGTGCTTTGAAAAAAAAACATCACCAATAACCGATCTGATACAAAGCAGGGATGAACAATATTAAGGCACCCACCACAAAAGTGCGCTCCTGTCTCAGAAGCTCCAGTTTGACCTTGGTGCATGGCTTGAGAGGCATTCACAGCTCTGTACTGCAAAGCCTTAACAATCTGGAGATGATTTCCTACCTCTGTCTCCTAAAATAGGGGCTGTACACCCCCAAAGCCCTATGCCAGTGTTGCACAATCAGGTTTGCCTCCCAGGAGTAACAGCACTGGTAGGAGGTTCTCAGACTTTCTATGGTAAAATCCACAGCACTGGATTGGATGGATATGGAAATATCCAGCTAAAAGCCACTTGGCCATTCCACCCCAAAAAGTTGTCACTATCCAGAAATGTGTATTGGGGAATATTTATTTAAATATGGCTTAGAAAAACAACCCAGGCATGATCTGCTGGGACAGAAATGAGCTCCTAAATCCATTGTGCTTTGTGTGTGGTTGCACAGGAATTCCTGCCAAGGGCAGGGTGTCCACTTAGCTTTGTGTTCCTAAATGAGGCCTTGTGAGAGTGTCTAAATATCCAGGATTTATAAAACATTACCTCTTAGTGATTAAAAAGTTTCAGTGTTTTTATCTTGCTTAAATGAGAAACTTGCACCTTTTAGAACCATGAAAGAGTAGGTACTTGAAGACTGATACAAAGTCCCATATTTTAAATAAATCCACATACAGGAGATTTTGTCTGAAATTCATGCCAAGTATCTGAATATAAAGACTGTAACACTGTAAGGTTTATTACATAAATGAGAAATCTTAATCATTTTAATCTCTCTGTGCAGTTCTATAGCCTGGCCTTCATAACTTCCTGTAAGTAAATCTAAAACCCAACATCCTTTCCCTTACTTAAAGCAAATTAAAACCTGTCACAACTAGGGGACTGTGCCTTGAAGAACAGAGAAGGGCAAAATCATATCCTC
Source organism: Agelaius phoeniceus (assembly GCF_051311805.1). Classification (NCBI taxonomy): domain Eukaryota; kingdom Metazoa; phylum Chordata; class Aves; order Passeriformes; family Icteridae; genus Agelaius; species Agelaius phoeniceus. The sequence continues at coordinate 5,501,809 of NC_135276.1, forward strand.
CCTTGCATTTAGAACAGTTTACTAGAAACAGGATTAAAACCTTTTAATCAAGTTAAGATTGGTCCCAAGCTAGTTGGTTCCTTCCATGAGGACAATATCTTCAGGGGAAGATCAGGTAAGGAACATGGCTAAATTTTGTTACAATAGCTGTGGATCAGGCAAGAACTGATTCACGTGCATGGAATTCAAATTAGAACTGACATAATAGTTGAAAATATGTCCTCCTTTCTTAATAAACAATATTCAGGGAAAGTTGTGTACATGGCAGGTGGTTTCTCAGGACGTGAGGGAAGGTTTCAGAAAATCATCTTTATTGGGGAATGGAAAAGCTCGTGGTATGGGATGAGTTAACTCAGGCTTTTAGAGCATTGTAATCTACCAGACTGTTAAACAGTGAGAGGGAATTAAGTGACCTGAAAATGGCATAACTAATTGCAGAGTCTTGAAAAAATAACGGCAACGTGGAGGTTCATGAAATGTGTATGAACTGTATCACATATTCATGCCCTATTACTGTGAATTCTGAAGTGTCTTACTGTTCAAGATAATAGACCTTGATTCAATTCAGTCTGATGTAGGATGAATTTCATGTGCTAATTAGTAAAGCATTTCTTAATGATTAGGAAAAAGTAGATAACATCTGATTGAAAACCTAACTGTCAGAGATAAAACAACGATACAACTCGGGGTGGAAGAAATGCCAGTCAGGCTGAATTCAGGTGTCTTAATTATGATAATTAATGATTGTATTCCCTATATAGATAAACTCAACCAACATGAAAAGCACATTGTAATTAAAGTGCTTTTGAAAAGCAACATTTAAAGAAATGCCATTGGTAATAATAATTACTTTTCTCATTTTCCATTTCACATTTGATTGCAATGGTTCAGTATGGAGCTAAAAAGAAAAGACTTTGAGCTTCTACAGTTCTTGAACTTAGCACTACACAAAAAGAGGGTTTAAAAGACCCTGAACTTTTACCACTGCACATAATCAGTGATTTTTCTCACAAAATAAAAACGTACTCTCCATTAACAAATTGCTGCATCATGTTTTCCACCTCCAATATGCCATATTGATGGATTCCCTTGCAGAAAAAAACCAAACTACAAGTGGATGTGGTTTTGGAGAGACCAGAAGAAACAGCAGCTAAAAGAAAAAGCTTTATGTACCTAGATCTGTCTAAGAAAGTTAATTTGTGTCCTAAAAGAGACAAGAATTTTGCTTTTTTCTCTTTTAGCTCTTAAGTTACAGTGCTGAGATTAAACTAAAGCTTGCTTGTGATTTGATTTTGGGTTTTGTTTGGTTCTTTTTCTGAAGAGCCAACACCTTCCCAGAAAAAGTTTGAATTAATTCACAACAATGGTAGAGTTTTTTTTAAATAAAACCAACAGCCATTTATCTTTTGGGTGCCCTAGGCTTGTTTGTCATCAGCTTTGTGAAAAATATCTACTTGTCTCCAGGATTCCTGCTGCTCTAAAACACAGGGTGCATTCAGACATGCCTGAATAATGCTCAGCCTGATGCCATCTTGCAGAGACCCTGTGGAATCTGCAGATGACAACAGATCAAAATTATATTTTAGGATAGGTAAGAGGTATATCAACATGATCTCTTCATCTACACCTGCTATACCCTGAGAAATGCTCAGTGACAGGACTTCTCAAAGTAGTGTAAAGTCAGCATATTAAGGGTAATTTAGCCTGATAATAACATGGTAAGTACAGATTAGCTCCCCTGGAAGCCAATCCTGTACTGATTACAATTCTACATAGGAGATAAAACATAAGTTAGAAAAAGTTTCACAGCTGCAGAGCAAAAGTGACAAAATAGAAGAACAAAGAGGTCAGTGATAATGGATAAAAATCCTGGCCTCAGTAAGGTCAAGAGCCAACTCCCATTGATTTTAATGATGCTTGATATTTCTAATTCATCACCTTTGAAGTGATAAATATACAAATATCAATCAGCACAGAGAAGTGGCCTGCTAAATCACACCTCCAAAAATGGGGGATTTTTGCTGTTTGTAGTCAGCCACCCGAGAAATTTGCCAGCAGGCTTTGAATGTATACTTTGAAGTGATTCAATTCCATTAAAGTGTAACTTGCTCATTTCACATTTTTGAGCTTCTTAAAAAAGCCATCTGTAGTTATTCTTCCAGTCAGAATAACCATTTTCAGTAATGGAAAAATGAATTATCTAGGGAAAGCCTGGAAATGTCACTGTTCTGGATAAATACTGTGTGTTCCTTCCCCCTGCCTCTTCTCTCTCCTGCCCTTTGCCATTCTCATTATTAAACCCTGTTTCAGTGGCTGGATCTCTCCTTGTTTTCACTCTAACCCTGAGCCATGAGAACCCCAAGAGCTGATACCACCACCAACAATAGCCCAACAGGCAGAGTTTTGACTCTTTGTGAGGTAACTGCTGGCTCTGCATTGACCTGTAGGCCTGTAGGGTTTTAGAAAAGAAGGAATCCAAAAGAGCAGTTTATTCTCCAACAGGAAGAGACAGCAGCTTGAAAAGTCTCACTTTTTTTCTGTCAAAATCTCTGTTCTTCACCACTCAAACTCCCAGGCAGTTTCTCCTGTGCTCATCTGGACAGTTGACATCCCCACAGGTACCCAAAGTACTGTTTCTAACTCACCCTCCCTATTCTCCCAGCACAATGGATGAAAATTCAATTCCATTAATAGCTAGGCCAGCACTCCTGTCAGCTTCCACCAGGCTGAAGTTCTGCTTAATAAGCACAACCAGAGTGTGAGTCTTTCCTGGAACTAATTGTGCTGTGACTTCAGCACAAGGACTGGGACAGCTTCCAGATGTGAGGAGCCCCAGGCACTGCTTTGCCCTCTGGCCAGGCTGTGACAAACGAGTGACAAACGAGTGGCACACGCTGGTGAGGGACAGGGTGGCACCACAGAGCTCCCTTGGTGTTCTGAGCCACCTGGGACAAGGACTCCACAGGACCATGCTGATTGTGTGTGCTTCTCACTGCCCCAAATCCCTCTGGAAGTTGTCACTGGAGTGGTCAAAACCAAACCAAATCAAACCAAACCCACGCATGGGTTAAAAGCAACTCATCTCAGAGAAATCTGCCTTCTTTGTGATTTTTTTTACTTGCTTCTTTAGTTCAGTCTTTTCTTTCTTCATATTTTTCTTTTTTCAGTGTGATTTTTTGGTGGTTTTGGTTTTTTCCTCAAGATTCATTTGTGAGAAGAATTATACAAAGATTTAAATGAAGACAATTAAGGGCAAACTAAAGTTACTCACAGCACCGTGGGAGCAGGTTGTGAACTCTTAAATCAGGCACTTTTAACCATGACCTGAGGGCAAAGCATTGTCCCAGCTGCTTTCACTGCAGGGAACACCTTCCCTCACCTCTGTTTTAAGGAGGCTAATGTGACCCCTTTTATATTTAGCACAAATATAACCGAAGTTATACATGAGAACACAGCACAGCTCACAGCAAAGGGACAGACAAGGAAACATTTCCTACAGAGAAAGATTCCTTTTCACTTTTAGCTCCATGCCAGTGAAACAATCTTTCTCCTTCCCTCTAAGCTGCTGTTGCCCACACATTGGTGCTCACTGGGGTTATTAACATTCCTTGTTTGCAGCCTGAATCCCATTTGTGTGGTACAAACTATAGCAAGTCTATTTCCTAATGTAATGGTTGCCAATTAAAAATCACCCAAGACTCAACATTTAATCAACCTCTGCCTTTTTCTCCATAAATCTGATAAAAAAATTTAAGTTCATCAATGATTTGCATTTTAGAAGTGCTTCGGTGCCTGCAAAAGCACAAATGCCAATCTTATTGTTCACACACACTTCCAAGGTTCAAAACAATTGAAGAGACAATTAATCATGCTGGATGCATTAAAAAAAAAAAAGAAAGAAAGAAAAAGAAAAAAAGAAACTAGAGGATGCATTGCAGGTTATTATCTTGATCTACAGATTTAGTGTGCTCTGTCTTTGAAAGTAGAGTGTCCTCTGCCCTTTTCCTCTACCCTTGTGCAAGGTGAATCATTTTGAGAAGTGAGCAGATTCAACAACAGGAAAGAATCTCTGAGCTCTGGCACTCTGGTATGCAATCCAGACTACCTCTGCATATCCCTTCTTTGCTGTTGTGATATGAAAATTGAGCCAAATCTCTTGAATTGTTTGATTTGGAATCCAGAAGTAGTTGTGAGTTACAGGCACTGAGTGATGCCATGTGCAGACCCCTTCTGAGAGGGGACTGAGGCACAGTGCTGTGCATGCTTTGCTCTCACCATGGTCACTGCACCTTTTGAAACCATGCAGGTGATAAGGTTTTAACTCTCAGATTGGCTCTCAGAGCCTGGTGCTGACAACACCAAAGCTGTGGGCTCAATCCTTGTGTGGGCCATTCACTCAAGAGTTGGACTCCATGATCCTTGTGAGTCCCTTCTGTTATAAATGGTTGGCTCACACAATTAAGGGGTAAGCATTATATGTATGGAAAAAGAAGTTTTATAAATGTATGGTTATGTTCCTGCAATGTGCTCCCCCAGTATGTGTTATCATGGGATGGTCTTGGTAATCCAGAGATTTGGGAAGGTTGGATTGTTATTTTGGCAGCACCTGGCCTCCAATCAGAATGTAAGAAAGTGATTTCTACCACCAGACAGTAGGGAAGGAGACTGACAAGGCTCTAGGAGGGGCTAGAGATATAAAAGGCAAAGCATCCATCCTGAAGATGAGCCAGCCATGTGGTGGGCAGCCATGAGGGCATTCCCAGGCCTGCTTTTCCTTATTTAGTCCTTCTGTTGGATTTTTGTTAAGCTTTAATAAACCCTTTAAATTTTTTAAGTGAGCAGTCATTTCTCACACTTCCAACTCAGAATACTCTGGGACTCTGTAATTCTAAGAAGTTTGTCCCCTTTAAAGCCACCATCTCCACTTCCATTTCAGCACCTATTTCCCATGCTGCCTGTCCTTGAGCATTGTCCCTCATCACCCCATCACTCCTCTGGACACCCTGGCATCACAGGGGCTAGGAGCAGCTCCGTGCCTGGGGTGCCTTGTCCCCAGCCCCCCAGCAGCAGGCTGGAGCAGAGCTGCTGCTGGTGGCTGTCACCATCACATTTTCTGAAAAATCCTCTTCACCCAGGATTCTTCTCCTGGGAAGCTGAGAGGCCTCTGAGAAAAAGGAAAACATGATCTCATTTGCTTCTCCTGTGTTTTGCTGCTTTGGAATGTGGTTTGGAGATTGTTCATCCAACAGATGATTGATTGTTTGATTGGTTTCATGTGAATTGTTCTAACTTAATGACCAATCACCATCAGCTGTGTCAGATTCTGGAGAGTCATGAGATTCATAATCATTCTTTGTAGCCTTTTGTAAGTATCTTTGCTCTACTCTTTAGTATAGTATATAATATAATGTAATATAATGTAATATAATGTAATATAATATAATATAATGTAATATAATGTAATATAATGTAATGTAATATAATATAATGTAATATAATATAATATAATATAATATAATATAATATAATATAATATATAAATATTTATAATATATTTTATATAATATATTTTTATATATATAATGTGTATATATCTATAGATATAGATATTATATATATATATATATAGATATATTTATATATACCTATATCTATCTATCTATCTATCTATCTATATATAAATACAATTAATATAATAAATTAGCCTTCTAAGAACAGAGATCTGGAGTCAGATCCATTCCCTCCTGCCACGGGGACCCCAGAAAATGCCCCAGGAGGCCTCGGTGCTCAGAGCTGCTCAGCCCCCATGTCTGTGCTCCCATCTGTTGTTGTGCAGCTGAAGCCTGGGCTCTTGCAGAGGGAGCCCAGAGGTGGCTTGTCATGAACAGTGCCATGGTAACAGGCTGGGACAGAGCCTGTTCAGCCCCCACAGGGTCCCACACCCACTCTGGGGCCTGCAGGTGGCCAGCACTGACCAGCTCTGTGCCAGCCTTCAGCCCCACCTCAGGCTTCTGCTGAAGGTCACATTTCAGGGGGTTTGTCACTGGGGTGGCAGAGGTGATTTAACAGCAAGGAGTGGCAGCCTCCTGTGCCACTCGTTTCAGGAGTGCCTCCCTGAACATGATCTTATTGACAGATTTCTTCAGCAGCCCCAATAACCTGCCTACACAAAGACAGACTTTTTTACACTTCGGTGTTAAAAGATGATTTGTGTGTTTAGGAGATGCATGCATTCATTGAGAGTCACTCTAGGCACAGTGGAGAACTGACTGAAATTAATTTATACACCTAGCAAACCTTTTTTAAAAAGTCCATACTTCTGAGAATAGGAAATAATATTTTTTTTTGCATATTTCACTCTAATAATAAAAGTGTCACAGACCCTCTAAATAGAAATCAAAGATATATAGGCATGAACTTCAAAAATAATTAAGCCTGAAAGGATTATAGCATGCATGCTCCTAAGGAGATGTTCTCTACTTATAATATCTTATTTTCTGAGGCAAATATTAGATTAGTTACTGGCTGGTACATGAGGAAAATGCAGAATGGAATAACAGTGATAAACTTTATGTCATTTCTGAGATGAGATCTTCATTGTAACAAAGAACTTGTTTTAAACTAATCATGGAAGAATGTTTAGTATGTGCTAGAAGAAATATCTGAGCAGCCTTAGGGATCCTAGCATGGAAAAGCCCCAAAGGTTATAAATTCAAAACTAAAGCATGGTCATTTCTGTTTCTATGTTACTGCCATGGATGTCTCAAAGATGCTGAATTCAATTGCCCAGCAAATCTTATTGAGGTGATATTTAGAATGTCAAAAGATGCACTCAGAAAGATAAGGAGGATTTAACAAGCACTATCAATCACCTGCTAACAGCTGTAAGCCCAGCTGATATCAGAAGGTTATGCAGGAGGAGCTAATGAAGATATGGATTTCATTTGGCTTGCAGAGCTATTTCCTTTTCTCTTATTAATTTAAGACACGACTTTATGTTCAAAGAAATTTTTGCATACAAACTTAAATAAGATCCTGGTCTTTGTGCTGTTACCTCTTTAAAAACCCTGTCATTTGAAATTGTGCAGGAATTGAATGACCAGGATTTCTCCAATCCCCAGAGGCTGCCTTGTGGCTTTGGATGGTAATTTTCCTTTCTTTTTCTTTTTCTTTTTTTTCTTTTTTTTTTTTTAACATTATGATCTTACTTGCTATCGAACTGTTTCCAACTACTATGTTTTATAATTAAAAAATGTGTTTATGTACCCCAGTCCTCCCACTAAGGCTGTGGTAATGGAACAGAGGTGTTGAAAATGGTCCATCCCTCCTTCAATTGGCAGCAATGGGAGAGCAGGGCTGAGCAGCACAGCGAGAGGGATATTGCTTTGGTGCTCCTGTGTGCAGGCTGGGGCCCTGATCCTGCAGACATTTAGGCAGTTGAGCAATTTTACACAAGTGAATAATCTGATTTAGTTCAAAGGGAGTACTCACATATGTTAAATGTCTCACCTGCTGTGGTGGTTTAACCCCAGCAGGCAGCTAAATACCACAGTCACACATCCCCTGCCCTGGGATGGCAGCAGAGCAGGGAAACAAAGGTAAGGGTTGTGGGCTGAGACAAGAACAGTTTAATAATTGAAATAAACTAAAAGAGAAACGTCTTCACTGTAAAATATAATAATAATAATTTTAATGGAAAGAGAGACAGAAAAAAAAAAGAAAAGAGGAATAAAACCCAAGAAAGACAAATTATTAACAGTAGAGTTGCTCACCACCCCCTGACTGATGGTCTGGAGTATCCCTGGGGCCAGTTCAGATCAGCTGTCTTGGCTTTGATCCCTCCTGGCTCCTTGTGTCCCTCCTGGCTAGCAGGCTTGGGGACACTGAGCAGTCCTTCACCCCTCAGCATCACCCGAGCCTTCAGTGTGTTATCAACATTATTCTCTTTCTAAACCAGCACCACAGCACTGTGGCAGATACTAGGAAGAAAATCAACCCTATCCCAACCAAAAGCAGAGACCTCCCTCCTTGTTCCTGAGCTGGAGACCTGCACTGCACCCAGGCTGTGGCTTCCTGTCTAGGGAGCTTCCCTGCATGAAACTCTGTTTTTTCATTTTCTCTTAATGGCTGCCAAAGGAACAGTATCACATTCCCTGATCTACTTTTATGAAATACAAAACAAGAGTTTGCATTACTGGAGTGCACATGAAGTTTAATTGGAAAAGGTATCTGGGCTTCAACTTCAGGAAAAGGAAACAGGGCTCAAAAGCAAAATAAAACTGTTAGGATGCAGCAAAATATTTTCTGTTCCATGGTGCATACATTCTGCTCATATGGACTTTGGTCACACCTAAAGGTAATGTAAAAGTGGGATGTCATCAAAAATGACTCTGAATATGTAAGTTCCAACAGCAAAAGCTCTCCCTGTTATTTACTACCCTTGCCATCTATTAGTGTGTGCGTATCTTCCATCACAGAACTGTGATTCCATGTGAATTTCCATAGCAAAATTCCATAAGCAGATAACAAACAAAAGACTTTGCCATAATTAGCAGATACTGTGGGAAGACACAAGATTTGTTACTGCAATCAAAAGGCAGACAAACATTTACTTTGGAGAGTTTACCTCTAAATTCTTGATCCTGATACTTTGCTGAGTTAAATACTTCAAGGAAAATGCTGCATAAATACAGTGCAGACACTCTGTCTTCTAATAGGAGTTAAAAGCCCCCCCACAATGCTGAATTTGAAATTTTAATAAGCTACTGTAACACTCCTTCAGCAAGAATCAGTTCTTCTCTTCAGAGGGTCTCAAGGGCCTCTGATGTGACCCAAACTAAACCATCATTATTTAGGTATTCCCCTTTCCAAACACAACAGTGAAAAATCCTTTGCCTTCTGTTGCAATTTGCATTCTCTGCTCTGTGGGAACAACTTCACTTATTAACTGCAGAGACTCAGACACAAGGAACCCTCTTTAATGTCCTCAACATTTTAGAAAAGCACTGGTCAGATTGAAGGGCACCAAGAAACCCCCCAGCTCCATGGACATAAAACAGGAGTGAGCCTTGTACACTAAACAGAATTATCCTTGCTTGAGATGGGGTGAAGCAAGGGAAGACCATTCAGTATTAGAGGGAATAATTAAATATGGCTAAGTAGATACTGAAAAGAATATTCTGAAATCAAGACTAGTGTATTAAAATAACAATTATGATGATTATGCTGATTAAAATAAAAATACTTTGAATAGACTTCAATATGCAAAAGCCAGACTGATTCTGGATGGAAGGTGTTGCTCCCAGAAGAGCAGTGATTCCTTTTGTCCATTTGTTTTGGTTAAAGGGGTGGTACTTTGCCCTGGGGTTCAGCCTGTAAAAGATTTTGTGCTCTGACACGCTTCTGTAGCCATTTTCTGGTTAATTGTTTAGGTTGGAAAAGCCCTTTGAGGTCATCGAGTCCAGCCATTCCCCCAGCACTGACCCTGTCCCCAAGTGCCACAAGTGCAGGGCTTTTAAATCCCTCCAGGGACAGGGACTCCAGCACTGCCAGGGCTGGACAGAGGTGGCCCATCACTTCCTTGGGCAGCCCATTCCAATGCCGGAAAACCTTTCCATGGAAAAAATTTCCCTAATATCCACCCTGAACCTGCCCTGGCCCAGCCTGAGGCTGTTCCCTGTGGTGGTGTTTGAGGGTCCCCAGGATGAGGGAAGAGATGAGAATCTTGACTCCATATTTCAGAAGGCTGATTTATTATTTCATGATATATATTATATTAAAAGAAAATGATATATTAAAACTATACTAAAAGAATAGAAGGAAAAGATTTCCATCAGAATTCTAGCAAGGAAAGGAATGGAATGATAATAAATTCTTGTGACTGCTCACAGCCTCAACACAGGTGGCTGTCATTGGTCATCAAGTAGAAACACTTTACATGCAACCAGTCAAAGATGCATCTGTTGGTAAAGTATCTCCAGACCACATTCCAGAGCCATCAGATAGTTATTGTTCACATTTCATTTCTGAGGCCTCTCAGCTTCTCAGGAGAAAGAGATCCTGGCAAAAGGATTTTTCCTAAAATATGTCTGTGACAGTTCCCTCTGCTGCTGTCCCTGTCCCTGGGAGCACAGCCCGACCCCCCGGCTGTCCCCTCCTGGCAGGGAGTTGTGCAGAGCCACAAGGGCCCCCCTGAGCCTCCTTTGCTCCAGGCTCAGCCCCTGCCCAGCTCCCTCAGCCCCTGCTGGGGCTCCAGTCCCTTCCCAGCTCCGTTCCCTTTGGGATCAGGGCTCCCCAGAGCAGCACAGAGCCTGGCACAGACAATGCCTGAGGGCTCAAACTCACTTTGAGTGATGTTCAAAGGCAGATCCTGGACATTCAGGTCCAGCTGAGGAGATTACCACCAAAGCAGGGTGGAAGCATCTCCTGCTGCCCTTTATTACCAACAGACACATCCACACATGGAACCCTTTCAATCATTTACTGGAAGGAAACATCAGCTGAGTCCAAGTCTCATTTTATACTGCAGAGAGAGCACTGAGAATCTGGCCTTCAACATTACACAAACAGCTTCTTTCCCAATATGTTTGTGGAAGTTATTTTTGTCCAAATGGAGAGCTTTGTGTCTGTGGAATGCTGAGACTGAAGGCTTTCTCCTCACTTTTGCTGTCAGCAGCATGTCAGCCCTAATCACAGCTGCTTGGGAAGTGCTCCCAGCCCTCTCCATGGGCTGGTTTTTAGCCAGGCTATGGCAAACAGCAGAGAAGGAGGCCAGGAGATCAAGATTGCTCCTTCCAGCAGGAGCCCTGCAGCTACATCAGCTTAAGCAGACCATGAAACTGCACCCTGAGGTAGGCACTTTGAATTCTGCCAAGGGAAACTATAATGTGTTTTCTCCTAAATAATTTTTTATGGTTATAAAAATATGTTTAAAAAATTTCCATGTGTCTACCAAAATTTCCTGAATTTAACAGTTGAACAAGAATTTTAAAGTCACCTCATTTCATTAAGTTTTTTTAAAAATCTAAATATTAATTTAACAGCTAAGTAAAAATGGAAAAAATACATTCAATTAATATTAGGGTCATAATCTTATTGCCCTCAGAAATGCCATCCCCTATCACATATCTTTTATGTTTTTTTCCCTATAACATGCTTATTTCTAAAGTAGAATTACACTTACTTGGGGTTGTTCTTTTTATTAAGTCCATTGTAGAACCTTTACACGTAAGGCTGGTAAAACATAACATACATATGTATGGCATCATATAAAAAAAAAGTCACTACCTCAGTAACTTTGGGCTGGAGTAAATAATGCCTGCCTTCCTTCCTTCCTTCCTTCCTTCCTTCCTTCCTTCCTTCCTTCCTTCCTTCCTTCCTTCCTTCCTTCCTTCCTTGTTCAGTTCAGCTAGTTCTCCCTATACTTTGAAAAATTCAGATTTGAATCCAAACTCAAACTTTAGGTTCCCAGCTCTGGCCATACCACTTTATTTTGTATTATCTGGGACATATCTTCAAAAGGAAGTCTGAGATGTATAAAAAACATTTTTGCAATTTTCTTTTCCCCTTCATCCTCATAAAATGGAATTTTTTACCTATCTGTACATTTCTTAATGCTAGAATTACACCTAGATAGAGTCTACTACATGTTTTATATACAACCAATAAAATACTTTTTCTAATTATACACCAAATTGATGTATTATAATGATCTCCTCAAAACCAATTTCTTTTCTTTTAAATGAAAGTTTTCTCCTTCCATAGCCTTTTTTCCCCACCACAAATTTCTCCCAGGTTTCTAATCCAGCTCCTCCATTTCCAATTTACAGTGTGAGATGTGAAGCCTGGAGAGAGGGAGGTCCTGTTCACCTGCAATTGTCCAGCTGCTTCATTTAGGGAACCTCTCCTTTCCCCAGCAGATGTAGGTCAGAGTTCCAATGTGAATGCTTGAATTTTTAACTTACCACACACTATTTTAGTTTCAATATAAAGCCAACTTCCATCAGAATTTCAATTATTAAACACTAAGCCCATAAAAACATGATCTTTCCCATGATCTACAAAGAGAAATCCTCTTTGTAGATCATTTCATCCTGTACCCCTACTAACAAATCAAGGAATATGGACAGCTACAACCTAAAGTTGTTTCTAAAGATCATGAAGCTTAATGGACTGCTTTAATGGGCTTGATTACTGATTCAAATCTTAGCTCAGCCAGCACAGGCAAAGGATCTTGCAGATCAAACACAGTCCTGGGTGCCAATCTGGAGCAGAAGAAGTAAAAAAAAAGATACAGGGTATGCAAGTGGTTTGGTAATTGAACATGTAAAGTACATGATTATTTGTGGGAGGAAGGACTAGACTTAATTTTGTAGTTTCTTTGTTCCTACCTTTTATATCAGTAACACATAACAAATACAAACTTCAAACATTGCTGAAAATGGAAGGGCTGATTCACCCCTCAGCCTCTGGAACATGTGTGATTACAAACACATCGTGTTTGCTCCTAACCCCAGCCAGAGCAGAGCCCACAATGTTGTTATGGTGAAAGCACAGGAGCAAATTTCTCCTGCAGGGGCACTGCTGAAGGAACAGCCACACAGAATACCTCCACATTCCAATAATCCATCACTTATATCTGCAGTTTACAAAAGTAGCATTAAAAGAAGTCACATCTAGGAAAATATAACCACCATGCTTCAAGGAGCTGCTGTTTTCCCTTTGTACTCATGGAGGATTAAAAGTACAGAGATAGTAATGAAAAGCCCTCTCAAATGAGATTTTGTTGGCTGTTGGTTTGTGAGTCTGGTTTCTCCTTAGGAGTGGATGTCATGTGTGTCAGAAGAATTTCAGTTTCTATCATAGCTCTTAAAATCAGGTCTGATCCAGTGAGAATTTCTCACACATGACCTCTCCTGTCTGACAGACAGACTTGCTGCTCTCAGGCTAACAGAAAACTCCAACTCACTCCCTAAAAGCTCATACCCAGCTTTAGGCTTCTGCCTAGTCTGGAGTTCATTAGTTCTTATTTTTTTTGCCTCCAGGAGCATCACTTCATATTACACTGAAGAGAGAAAGGCAGGAAGCCCATAGCCACATCTTCCAGCCCCAGAGAGAGGGAGCTCCAGCCTGGCATTGTATCCCTGCCCTGTACCCATCCCTGGCCCTGTCCCTGTCCCTCCTCCTCTGCTCTCCTCATTTCTCTCCCAGTCTCTCTGTATGACTTTATCTGCTTGATGTTCTTTTATCACAGGTTCACTCCTACAAAGTTACAACCCACAATTTCCCATCTTTGCTCTCCTGACTCGGCCAGGACCTTTTACAACACCTGGTTTTAGTTTCACCAACACAGCTGGGTGAGGAAAGGAAGTGCTGCACAAATGCTGCTCTGGTTTCTGCTGTGTTCTTTTTTTCTTTTTACAAATGAAGTCCACAGCTACAGAGCATTTAAAAAGACCTGAAACCCATGCTGTGGTGTTCCTGCATGGTAACAGTCAAGGGGACAGGTAAAGGCACAATTGAACTGTCAGGGTACAGCTGGCTGGGAATATTCTTAGGTAACACCAGGAGATGGGATCTGCCTTGATTTTTCCCCTACAACTCAACTTACTTGTGCCAAAAGATGCATCCCACATTGAGATGTTAGGGAAAAATCAACTTCCTAACAGCCTGGGAATCAGGACAGTGAATCAGGGTATGGACATGGGTATAAATTACTGTTCAAAACAGGGAATAGCTAAGTCTGGAAGCTGGGTGTTCTGTGTTTCCTAAGAGCAGTCCTAACTCCAGACTATCTGAGTGCCTTTTATCATAGCTCTAATTAATTCTTTAAACAGACCTGGGGTTTGTCTTCAAGGAGAATAAGAACATGCTTGAAATTTCAAATAAATTTTGCAGGGTGCAAAGTCTCCTTCATATCAACATTATGGTTTTATCATGCTGAACTCTGTGAGCTCTAGAGGGATTAACCAAGGTCACCTTCAGGCTCTGTGACGTTGCCTTTGCTATCCCAGCAAGCAGAATGTTGGCAATAATTGGTTTCAAATTCTGATATCTTCTTTGAGAAAGCAGGCTGGAGCCAGGTGGGGGTCAGGCCATGCTCCCAGGTAATCAGTGATTGGACAGCAGGAAATGGCCTCAGGTCCTGCCAGAAGAGCTTTACTTTGAATATCAGGGAAAATGTCTGCACTGAAAGGGCTGTCAAACACTGGCTGCTTAGGGCAGGGCTGGAGTCCCCATTTCTGAGGGATTTCAAAGCCCTGTGGATGTGGCACTTGGGGACAGGGGTCAGGGCTGGGCTTGGCACTGCTGGGGGAGCAGCAGTGATCTCAAAGGTCTTTTCCAACCTAAACAATTCCATGACATTTTAAAGCATCCCTTGCATGCAGGATATATTAATACCAGCCCAGGACTGAGATTTCACCAGTGTCCAGTGCAACTTCCAGCTCTCACTGCTCTCTGCTTGGAGCACACCTTTCAGAGCAGGTTCCACAGGAATTCTCCTCTCCCTGGAACTGTAATCAGAACTTCTTAGTGCACACCACATTTCCAAGTCAAAGGGAAATTATTCCATGTCAAAAATAAATCCTAGCAGAGGAAGGCTGGCAATAACTTGGGAAAGCAGAAATGCAAAGTAAATTCCAAGGCATTTAGACCCTTTTCAGTAGAGAATATCAGCATACAGGAAACACTGGAGGGGCATTCTGCTGGGATTCAGCTTTCCCTGGTGCCCACATGCCATGGAAGGGCACAGCTGGCACGGGTGATGCTGCAGGGGATGCAGCCCTGGTGCTGAGCCTGCCTCCCCTCAGCCTCCTCCTCCTCCCAGGCCTCTCTAAGCTCTGCTCCCTGGTGCAATTAAACCTGAGACGTTTGCCCTGCTTATTTATAGCTTTGATCTTCTTATAAACAGTCTCTGGACATTTGTTCATGCTGAGCAGTTCTTTGATCCAGGAATAAAATCACTCCAAAGTACTAGTGCAGCAAGGTAGGGCTCAACATTTATAAAAGTAAAATCTTGACATAAACTGTTTCCACAAACTTGCATTCCTTTGGGACAGCAGTCATGCCTTGTTTGCTGTTTTCCTGGCAAGCTGTTTGGAGTTAGAACAGAGTTGGAATGGTAATTGCAATGAAACAAAAGGAGGGGAAGAACAACACAGTTCATTTTCCCAGTAAAAATATCACAGACAAGTGATGAACTAATTTTGTGGAGAATCCTTCCCCTTTTGTTTGTTTATCTTGCCATTGGCTCTTGGCTTTGGGCCAGTTTCATCCAAAAAGGTTCATATCCTGCAAATAATTTGTAATAAATTGTGCATTACTGAGAATAGGTTAAGTAGAACCACTCAACCTGAGCTCCCCATATAGTATTAAACATGGTCTAAAATAATATAATGGGGTTCAGAACACCAGTGCCACAATCCTTTTCTTCTGAATTCCCTGGGCAATATTCAAGAAAAAGGAGATGTTTTAAAACTTCTGCATGCATTTTCTAAAGAGATTGCCTGTTTTTCAGAGTGGTAGATAAGGCTGTGTAGGATTCTGAGTGCACATCATCTTCTAGGACAACTGTAACAGAGCCCAGAAAGAACTTGGGGACATTGTACAACAGTGTCTTCTGAATATCAAACTCTGCCTCAAAGGAAGAAATAATTTTGGTTAAAAGTGATATAAATGTAAATGTTATCAAGGACATGCCAAAGGTTAGTGGGAAAGCACTGTTAAATGGGGGGTTTGTGTTGTTTTTTGTTTGTTTTAAAATTTATTTCACAGTGAGGCCACATTTGTTCACAAGTATTTTGTTTATAATGAGGTAGCACCAAGAGTCATTAACTCAGAGTGTTTGTTTCACTCTATATAGGATACTGGATATATATTTTCTTATATTTGCTCAAAAATTGTTCTTGTTTAACAAATTGTGTAGCTTGAGGATGACCAGGAGTTGCTGTCCTTTGCACTCTAAACATAGAAAAGGTTTTGAATGCTATCAAATTATTGAGCTCCTGATTCTTCATTTCCTCATCACTTGATTTCCTTATCACAAATTTCCTTTAAATCAACCTCATGCAAGGGGAGGTGTTGCTGAAGAGCTTTTTGTAACCACTTAGAGCAGCAGACTTCCAGCAATAATTTGAGTATATGGATGTGTTTTGAAGTGAATGCATTATGGAGTAAGAAATAGCACCACATTTCAGTACACACAATATTTTTGGGTCATTTACTCACATCTTATATATTTGCAGGGACTGACTGTGTGCCAATGTGAAGTACCAACATTAAAATTAGCATTAAAAAATTGGATTATAAACTTGGATTTTTATTATCATAGATCTCATGTACACTCTCTACATTCTGATGATTATCTGCTTAAACCTTCCAAGCATTTGGCTCATTTGAAAATCCATTCTAACAGATACATTTTCCCAGCCAGCTGGGGAATGTGCACATGTAGAAGTCAGGTAGCAAGCACTGATTTGAGATTGAACCAATGATCACTGTCATCCCTTCAGGCCTTAAAATCCATAAACAGATGAAAGGGCTGCTCTATACGAGTTAATCTTCTGTCTGCTTTGGAATTTAAATTTCATTCAGCCATCGCTAAAGTTCTCTTTGGCCTCTCACATTCTAAGTTTTCCTCAGCTTGTGCTATGAACGAATTTTTCTGTATTCAAAATTATCTGCCAACTTTGGGTTTTTAATTTTGAAATTCAGTTTTATTTCTACCTAGCCAGTACTTTCTGACAGCTAGCTCTTCAGAACTCATGGGAAATGGCATGTTATTTCATCTTCAAACTCAAACAAGTAAATTGCATGTGGATATTTCAAGTATTCCTACAATGCAGGAAAATATTAGCACTCCTTATTAAATGTTAAGAAGTAGCAAAGTGTTTGAGCCTTCTAAATTCCTTGCCATTTTCAAAATGTCTTGTTCAATGTTTAAGATGTATAGGAATTCAGATGAAGTCAAATATATTTTAATCACATCAATCAAATGAAAATGTGATGAAATTACTGCATATCACAAAGGAATGTTTTATATTAATGTCATAAAAATGGTTTGCTGAATGAGGGTATGGAGGAGCTGCCACTTGAACCATAGCAGAACTGGAAGTTTGAGAATCAAGTAGCTAAGAATAACACTGCTCCATTTTCAACATACTAAAAGCTTTTTACTCAGTGGGAAACTAAGTTATTAGAAAGGGCAGTCTAAAAATGTACTGCTAGGAGATTTGGGAGTAGTAGTCCTTGAAGTGAAGATTTAGTATTGTAGATTTTACAATTTATCCATTTTTGGTGGTTGTGATGTATGAGTCACAGGGGTAATAAACTTCAAATAGGTTGAAGTAAAGTTAAGCACTTCCCAGTATCTTCTATTAATTATCTGTGGAATAGAAGAAAAGAAATTAATGCAGAAACATAAGCCCATCTTGGAACAAAAGGAGAACACGTTCTTATTGTCATGATTTTACTGAGTCTTTTCTCAGAGAAGGATGAGTGATCGAGAAATATTTAGTGTCTCTAGATAACTTGAAATATTTAATTTTTCGTCATTTAAAAAAAAAAAATTAAATTAAGAATGCGTTAAAACAATGGAGAACGGCGGCCCAGGAACAGTGTAAACAGAATTATTGAAGGTGCTGTGCTGTTCCCTTTGCTGGAGGTCAGTCCTGGCTGCCAGGCTTACCCACCAGAGTGGTTTCAAGACTATTTCATGCTCTTTGTTCTTTCAACCACAGCGTTCTTTTGAGGAGCCTGAGGAGCAGAGCCAATTTCTCACGTAGCTGGTGGCTCTGGTTTAGCAGGGAGCTGATGTGCCATTGCCCAGGGGCATCTCCCAGCCCTTCCCTCAGCTCTTCCAAAGCCTGCTGGCCAAAATGATCTGCGTTTATGGTTTGATGGAGAAAGAAAGGCAAAAACAAACCCTGCATTCCCCACATGGCCCCGTATCCTTCCCAACTCCTAAAGACTGATTCCCTGATTCCTGATGGTTTGGCACTCTGCAGGCTGACAGGATGTGGAGACAGAGAGGAAGATCCTTCCCTCAAGATGGAAGGGATTTCCTATCTGCACAGTACAAGCAAGAGATTACAAACTTGGGGGCATATCTGCTGATTTTGGGTGACTTTGATAGATGGAGTCAAAATATTTGATTTTACAGCCTTTTATTAGCTCCAAGTGCAATATCCACAGTTAGATTAATTGAAAGAAAAGAAAACCAAAACCAGAAAATGCATTTAATTCTCATTAAAAAAATATATATGGTGTCTGTTTACACAAGTGTTGCCTGTGAAATTTTAAGGTCAGTTCAAAGTTTTCCATTGTAACTTCTTATTCTTCAACTCATCAGCGTAGCTAAAACCTCCAGACCTCTGTTGCTTTGATCATTTCAGATTTGGACACTTTCCAACATATTAACTTTCATCTAAAGCTTACAGCTTCTTGGCAGCAATACCACTATTTACTTCAACCTTGCAGAGACTCCAGGAACTGCAGATAAACTGTTTGGGGTTTGTGTGGCAAGGTTTTGGGTACTGAGGGCAGAGGGCTGCAGGGGTACCAGTTATGTTTTCTTATTTTCTTTTCTTGGAAAGAATAAAATCCTTTGCTCTTTTCTCACTTTATGGGGATCCTGTCTTAGGATCCTGATGTCAGTGTACTTTAGGAATATCAAGAATCAATGCACTTGGAAAGCAAACATACAGAGGGAAGTTAACATCATTGATCTTTGCCCTCCTCTAAGAGAAAACACCAAGCATGACATTGTTTGTGCAGCTAGAAAATGTTTTTGATGAATAGCAATTGCCAGACAGAAGTAATCCATTTTTTCCAGTTCCATGTGTATACTCTGTATTTTAAGCTGTGTAGTATCCACACTTGCCATGAAATGAACACAACAGTTCCTAAACTTTTTCAGGGAAGGTACAGACATTTTTGCAGCTAGATCCTACAATGAACGTTGGTTAAAGAAGAAATGTCCAGTTCTAAGGTTTGCAAAAACACTGCTCATGATTTTCTCCCCATTAACTGAAAGTTTTGAAGGCTCAGACCAGCAGCTTAGCCCATGAACAACTTTCACACAGAGCTGGGGCTCAGCTAAGTGCTCAGACTAGTTTTCCCTCGTGTTGTATTTCCTAGATCAGTCTTCCACATCCCCAGCTAATTATCAACATCATCTCTGCAGATAATCTTGTCAGAGGATGACTGTGTCAGAAGATAATCTTTTTAGGGGATAATCTTACCACAGAATCATCTTGTCTCACGATAATTGCATTACGAGACTCAAGAGCTTCAGTTCCTCCCAAGAATGTGGTAAATTTTCAGAAGCAGTAATATATAGTCTTAAGTTTAAAAGACATATTCAACTATGAGTCAGCATAGCAGTGGAAATCAAGGGAGAGATCAATGTAGAGCCCTCCTTTGTCTCTGCAAAACTTCCTGCACAGAAATGTTTATGAAAGGGGACTCTAATGAACAGCAATTTTGATAGTACAGTATATTACAGAGAAATAGTTTCATTGCAGGCTTTCATATTTTGTAATAAAAGCTCCTCCTAGGTGAGGCTGCCCCTGCATTATATTTACTCAGCATTTTCTGAGTTAATATTGCACAGAACTAAAAGCCCAAGCCTCACACCTTAGGTTAGGCTGTTCTCTCACTGTTCTTGGGTTAGACTGGAGAGTCCTTCATTTTTAGGGGTGGACAAGAACTCAGCCAAAACTGCACTGCTCATCCTCACAGTAGCAGAATTCCCACAAACAGCCAGCCATGGCAGGTGTCAGCAAAGCTCTGCTAATTTTCACTGCCTGCATCAGCCTGTCCAACTGTCACAATTCATGAAGTAGTCATAGTGATGGAATTAGGATTTAGGGACCCTGATCCTAAAGCCCTGCCCACCCTCACACATTCCAAAGCACAGAGCTAACAAAGGCTCCCTGCTTCAGCACTCTTTCCTGCCCATGGCTGTTTCACTGCACATCCCACAGGTTTGTGTCCCTTCAGCTATCAAAGATTGCTTCCAGAAGCTTTGAGGACAGCTTGTTCCTCCTGCTCTGACACTGTGCCTCTGTCAACAGCAGGTAATGCCTGCCACAAGTACAGCCAAGTTAGAAAGGCCAATATTCATTTATATTTCAACAAAATGATCCTGCTCAAAAGCTGCATCCTCAGTGTGAGTGTTGGGGGTACCAGCCCGAAGGAACTGGGATCCTGCAGCGCTCAGGTGATGCCACAGGTGTGGGATGGGCTGCTGCTGCTCTGGCAGTGTCCCCTCCCTGTCCTGGCAGGAATGTCCTGCGCTGCCCCTGCACCTTCACCCCCAGCCCAGCTCTCACTCGCTTTTCCACCTCCAGTTTTATTTAGCAACACCTTACATCAGCTGCACTTCCTTTACATTGATTATTATGTGTGGATAGAACAACACCCCTGTCCTTTTTTTGTTTTATCCAGTTTCTGCTGTTCCCTAACTTTCATTTCAGGCAGCAGCAGCAGCAGCATGATTGTCATGGTGTGCCTTCACTAATTGATGTTCTCCTCTTCCACACGGCCTGAGCCTGTCCCATGCCAGCTGCCTCCTTTCAATTTATGTGGAGATATTCTTTATTCTTTTTCCCCCTGACCTCCATGACCCTATTTGTGCTACTGCAGAAAGAAGGATGATTGTCTAGCATCCATGAATCACCTCAACTTGATATTTTCAGGCTGTTTAAAACCTCAGCCTTCACTACTGACTACGTGCTTTGTGCATGTCTCCTGCCATGGAGAAAACACTATTTCACTCCATTACCAGTTTCCATTTATTGGCTTATATTATGCAGTACACTCTTTTATAATGTTATAAATTTTTATCAAAACTTTTCTTTTTTATTCTGAATAGTAGTACACCCTAAACTGCTTTTAAAATTAATATGGGAAGAAATATAGTGCCAATTGCATCTGATACAATCATAATCACAAATCTCAAAGGTGTTAATGAAAGTCAGGATATTTAAATATCTTTTGTACTTACTGGAAAACCTTGGACAGCCACTGCCTTCAAAGTTGGGTTAAGGTGTTTTAAATATTGGAAGAATAGGATTGCATTCTTGTTTTAGAAACAAGCCTTGAAGAGGGAAACATGGAATTCCCATCTCACAGGGACAGGCAGATAAGATTGGGATGCAGTTTCCCAGTGGGTTGGATGTTCTGGTGCTCGTCCTGTTCCACTCCCAGCCTGTCTGACCCTGGGGTCACTTCCAGAACTGAGTGGATGCTCTGACTGGTGATATCTCTGTGATTCTGTGTATCCCAGAGCCATGCAATGCTGAGATCTGTTTGCCAGAGAGGCAGGAAGGTGTGATTGGCTGTGGAAGAAAAGATCTCCTCTATGAGACCAGTTTAAGAATCAAACTATCCTTACTTCTCATTCTGTTTGTTTCAGCTGAGATCTGTGTTTGCAGGGGCAGGTTTTGCTTTTCATGAAGCAGTAAGACCTTCCACTAAAAAAAATCAGTCTCTAATTAAATGCAATGGCAGTAACATAATTATATTACTATCCTGCAGAGTTTTTAATATGAGTTCACTTAGTCTGCATTTCACTGCTGGTGATTTTGCATTACCAACTGCCTGTTTCTGTGCAGGATTAGCTGTCATTAGTCAGACTTCCTTTCACCCATCCACAATTTATCAATAATCTTAACATTCCCATCTAAAGTCACTTGGAATGGATTTCTGTGCCAGCAGGAGGTGTCTGGGTCAAAAGTCCCTATTTAATGACACACATGAGTAAATATTTTTATTTTTAATGAGGTGAAGCTTTTAATAATCTCAGAAAGGAGAGGACCTGCCCCAAAGCACTTGCTCTAAAGAATCTAAAGAAGGTGAGGAGTACACAGCCCTCTCAGCTTGCCCTGATGTAACTGGACTTTCAGATACCCCAGATACACCCTGCAAATCAAAGCTAATGGAAACTTAGATTTTCCAGTTGTAAAAATAAACTTTCCAACAAGTCTTTTCTCCATCATTCATAGAACAGTCCCCAAAAAATCACAGATCTGCCAAAAATTTCTGTCATACTCATGGTCCCCAAAAATTCAAGTCTTCTGGGAAGTTTCTTTTTTGCCTTTTTTGCCTTTTTTGCCTTTCAGACAGAGTTGGCTTCCACAGGTATCTTCTCCCTATTTTTGTGCAGCAATTTTCCATTTGTTCAAATTCCACGGTGTGCTCTCTCAATGGTACATTAGAGTCCAGGTGGTTCCTGGAGTTATTCCTGCTAGAAGCAGAACTCAGTAGCAGAAGCATCTTTATAAACCAAAAGCAATGAAAAAGTTACATTTGCAGGAAACAAAACATGCTCAGAATTTCAGTTCAACCTTTTGTGTGTTGCTCATCAATGTTGACAGCTGGAAATGCTTCTGGTGAGGACAAATTTTTTTCAAAGGGGAAAAAAAAGAGGGTTTTACTGTTGTTGTCTCATATGGTCTGAGTGTCTTCAAATTGTACCCCATTAGTATGAAAACAGGAGTTCTGAAATTGTCTTTATTTGCTAGAAAATTTAATATTCATTAATTTCCTACAGCTTTACTGTCCCTCCCAAACATGATGCAAAGTTCCCTCTGCATACTTTACAAGCTTTTGTGCACGTTAACCAGTTCAAATGAGAAGTTGGGAAATGTAGAATAGGAAATATTATAATTAAATATTTGTTATGACAACTCTGACACCCTGAAAACTTGAAGAATTGAGGTGTTAAAAATCATAGCACTTGGAGCTATTTAGCAAAACTTTCAAGATCGACAACTCTGCTTTCCAGAACCTTTAAGTGTTTATTAACTTAAGTGGATTTCATAGAATTTCTTTGATCACATTTTTTACAATAAAGCTTTTGCAAAGCATGCATCCTAATTGTTTATTTACACAATATTAATATTCAGGCAGAAGGATCATGGAAGCACAGTTAATTAAATACAAATTAATGTGGTGGAATATTTAATTATCTATTCTACACCTCACAACTAATGATTATGTAAATGCCTTGCATTTAATCTTGTTCCCAGGAAATTAACTTAATGGCCTTCAACAAATGAACATTTTGTATGCATTGCAGGACACTTTATCTAAATTTTAACAGCATGGTATTAGTTTCAGATAATAACATGATTACATAATTTAAAATGTAAATCCATACAATACTTTTGTTTTCTTATTTCACTTCAGATTTCAGAGTGAAATATAGGACTATTTGTACATTGCAGTTTTGAGGTCTTTGGGCTGGGGTTTGGCCAATATCTCTATTTTCAGTTTTGCTTTCAGCTCATTTTCAGGGCTCTCTTTGACCCCAACACCCAGCCTGTTCCAGGGGAGGAGAACTGCAATTCTGCCTCTCCCAGCTACAGAACATGGACCAGAAGGATTCCAAAATACAGGAAAATGTCTTGTGTTAACACAGAGCTCCTGCTACACTGCCCCAGCCCAGGGAGAGGAATAAATATTGAAAGTTTTCATAGCAGAGACTTTGCTCTGTTGATTGCAGAAAGAGTCTGGACTTTCTGTAAATAAGAAAAATGTATATGTATGTTTCTGGTGGAGGGTTAAGGTAATATTTACACAGCAAACCTCTCGTCAAAGAAACCACCTCAACAGTTAAACATAGAAGATGAGCAGTGCAAGGCAGTTTCTTCCCCCAGTTTTTTACTTTTAGAGTTATTAGGAACTCCTACATGCTTTAACCTTGGAACCCAGAACACTTTGGAGTGATTTCAAAACGAGGTTATGTAATTACAACAAGTATCCTTAACTTTTGCTAAAGCACATGCCAGATGTAGTGCCTGGAAAAAAGGTTTCTTGCTGCTAACCAGCATAATTAATGTACTCTCCAATCCAGGATTGATCTAAAGAGCTCTGCTTCTCAGACAGAGAAGAGAGAGGGGGATTTGGGTCTTATGCACAGCCTAAAAAGGGACTGATTATTTGTATTTATTTGTCTGTAGGCCTGGGCATCAAACATTGCCAATTCCTGTTACTTTTGATTTTGCACCACAGCCAGAAAAAGCTGAAATCTTATCAGAGTCAGTGGAAGCCAATGGGAAATGATCAGAAATCAAACTAAAAGAATAAAAGTGAGGCCTCATGGTACATTTTATAGCTTCAGAGCATTTTACATATTTTACAAAGGCAAAAGAACACTGAGTTATACGGCCAGGGAAATTTTACCAAGTGGTGGCAAACGGTGTTTAGAGAAAAATGAGAAAATATTCAAATAGTTTCAGCCAAAAGGATAAAATGAAAGTTTTCAAAATTTATTGTGTCGTTTTGATATTATTGAAATTGTTTCATTTGTAAAATAAGGAAGAGCTAGAAGGCTTTAGAAGATAGAATCTCTGTTTCATTTATGAAGAATGAGAGAAAGAGAAATCCCTGGCTCTGACCAGGTTTACTCATATGAATTAAACATTTGCTTATCCATAGTACTGCTAATCATCACTGTAATTACACACAGGGAAAAGGGAATGGAAATTTCACAGAGAAGAAAAAAATCTTTGAGTAATTTACCCACCCTGAATTCAAGGGGAATAGATATTACTTTTAAGAGATTCATCTTAAAAACCCCAGCATTAGGATGTTCTGTTTTAAAGAATAAAAAGAAGACCTAAAAGTCTGTTTTACTTTGAATTTCCAATGTGGAAAAGGAAAGAAGAGCACTTACCAACTAGAACAAGGCCTAGAATATATGTGCAATTAGATAACTTAGCACAAGCCAAGTTCTTTGAACTCTAGGGGACTCTGTGTCTAAATCCTTGGGTGCTCAAGGCATCTTCCCCATGGTCAAAGCACAGTGAATGTTCAAATGCTTTGTGCTTTGGATTCAGAAGAGGTGCACATTAATTGGCATCCACTCATCATAGCTGCCATCCTGAAATCAGTGGAATAATCACAGCAAAGAGCACCCATAAAAATGAGCTGATCAAATGAGACTTAATGAGTTGACATTGTGTTCTTTGTTTAGTGTGATCTTTTACAGTTGTCTTCTGCAGGGTTATGTTTGTGTTTTTCAAATAGGTTTTTTTTTGCCTCTGCAAAGGAAATGAGGGATGTTATCCTTGGTATGCAAAATTCGGAATATGACATGGGGTTTATCTTAATCTCCCATTTTTCTTCCTGTTTGCTGTCAATTCATTCAGCTTTCATTGGGTGAAAATCCTTCAGTTTATATTTCCTTTCTTGTTGCTTATTGTTCTTTTTGTCCATTATTAACATCTAGCCTATTCTTTTTGTCCATTATGAACATTTAGCCTATTCTTTTACCAGTGAGAAACAGGTAAGGCAGGGTGGAAACCTGCAAGGAGATGGGGAATTTTTGGAAGAGCTTAGCAGTCAGGGCAGCTGATTGCACTCAAAAATGACACAGAACACCCAATTCCTTCCAGGATCAGTGGTCAGGAGGGAAGGAAAGTGGAAACAGGGTAGAAACAGCTGGTTTTGCATATTATTTCTAAGGCCTAATTATTTCAAAAGGCCTAATTCAATTCTCTTTCAAGTCAATGGGAGGTTTTCCACTGAGTTTAATGGAAAACTCTTAAGATTTTATACCCTTAAGGATTATGTATATAAATATATACCCAGGCACAGCTACCAAATTCAGCCAAATGAGGATTTCAATAACTGCCCATCTCCACCAGGGAGTATCAACAGCAGATCATACTGAGGTCAGAGTCTGAAACAGATGAGGTGATCCAAAACTGGAAGTATAAACTGTATATCTATTGAAAATGAGAAGTTTTCCCATTACTATTTGATATCAGAAACCTTCTGCATGTACAGAAACCAAAAATACAATGAATTTATACCTCCAAACTCTATAAAATACTCATTAAACTGTGGCTGGATCACCATTCCCTGTTTTAAACAGGCTTTAGAAACATTCCATGCCCTCTAAGTATCAGACTAATGGATTCTTCAGAACACCACCCATTTATGTTGAACATTTCCCTCTCTCTTCCATTTTCCTTCATCTCTGCTGTCTTCCCATTAAAACACTTTTTCATCTTCTTTCCCAGACCTTCCTTTCTTGATCTCCTCTCCCAGACCTTCCCCACACTCTTCTTTTTATATTTATCCATTGTAAAAAAAATAAGGGAAGAAAAAAAAATAGAGAATTAAATAAAGTGGCAGTTGCTGTCAAGTTTTTTGGGAAGGTGTGTGCAGAAGGAGTTCTCAGGGCAGAGTGCTGGAGAGGGCCACTGAGGGCATTAATTGAGGCTCTGCAGCTCTTTTCCTGCTTCCAGGCTCCCTCTGAAGCAAGATGACTGCTTGCATTTACCCCTTCAGGGAAAATTAATTTCCTCTAACAAGGAGGACACAGGAGATGGTGCAGCCCCATCATTTTTGGTTATCCCTGACTCCTCAGACTGAGATCTGGCTGTTCTCAGTTCAGGGTGACTTGGCTATTATAGAGACATACTATAATATTGGCTTTTTGTAAATATTAAAATGGATTTTATATGTGTGGCGTTAAAGTAACTTTGTTATAAAGATATTGGGGGTTTTTCAGTTGTTCATTAAACTTAGACATAGTAGTGAAATAGCTGATATCAGTGTGCTTGTGTTAAATGCCTGCTGGGATGAGATAACACCCAATGCACACAGGATGAGCACACCTGGACACATCTGCCGACCATCAGCACTCAGCCTCTGAAGGCAGAGTGCAACAAGGCCCAAAACTGGAGGGGATAAAAAAGGACTAAAACCACAGCCAAGGAATCTGCATGCTCTGAAAAGGCAGACCCAAGGAGAAGATATGCTAAATAATTCTTAGAACATGTAAACTATTTTAGGGGAAAAGTTTCCTATGCATAAGGGACTATGAATATGCAACAGGCTGATGTAAGGGAAAAGGTATTTAAGGGGTATCCCCTTAGAAATACTGAATACAATAGAATACATACTGAAGATAACAGTGTGCTCTAGGCTGAGTGCCAGGATGCACCTGGCCACAACAACCTCTGCTCTGTGGTCCTTGTCTCCTATTGTCCTTTATTAAACATTTTGGGTTTCCACAGGAGGGTGGATGTGTTTTTCACATTGGCCAAGGGGTCAGAACTCCCCCTGTGATCCCCTCCCTGGCACGGAGACAGCTCTGCCCCAGGTCCCCTGGGCCTTTTTTCTCTGCTGCATGGCCCTGGTGTGAGCTCTGCTCCCTCCTGGCATCCCCACAGCCTGGCCCTCCACCCCTGCCACCAAGCATCCCTAGGAGCCAGATTAAAGAGGATTTAGCCCAGAATCACCAACATCACTTCTTCAAATAGTTAGGCTTCACAGTCATAAAATAGCAAGTTCTCCCTGGATTATGGCAGCACATTGCTGAGCCCAGGTAATCTTAAAACATACATTGCAGGGCTCTAATTTCCAGTGACTGTCAGGCACCTGTTGATATTTATGTGCTGTGTTGACATTTCAGATGTCCTGCAAAGACTTTCACATTGATTTGGACAGGACAGCTCACAATTTAAAAAAACTAAGGATGTGAAAAATCATTGCAGCATGTCCCCATTGCAGTGTTCAGATGGGAGGCAAACATAATTCTAGATTCCCCTAGACTTTTACAATTTTGTGACTAAAATGAGACCAAGACCGTTCAAAAGCGTTCAGCTTTTGTGTCAATCTAGTCCTGTTGGAAACATTGATAAATACCAAGAGTTTTTTAAAGCAGCACAATTAGGTTGGTGCTGAGCACCTTTGCAGGTCTCTAAATCAGCAGCTCAGCCTCTGTCTAGTGAGGGAACCAGGGCATCAGATTTCAAAGCTGAAGCTCTTTCTGTCCTTTGTGGCATTTTTTTCCCTGTTTAGGAAAGAGTTGCATAAAGAAATTACTGCTCAAGAGGAAAAGAAATAATTTTAATATTTGTATACTTTACTAGGCTTTCACTTTTCATTTCTTTATTAGTTGAGAAACACTTGTAATACTTGAGCAGCCAGTGAGTTCACTTTATTAACAGTTCAAACATAATGTGAAGCCAATATATTTAATATTAGTTATTAACCTTCTGCAAATTTAAGCTGTATTTTGCTCACTTAATTAGATAAACTACATTGTTTTTCTCTTACTGGTTCCTCTCTTTAGTATGAGAGCATTAAAAGCACCATAGGGTACACTGTATTTTACTTGAGTATGTATTTTTCTATGAATTGTAAGTTGTTTAGAATTTTTTTCACCTTCACTATTCTTGCACTTCACAATAAAATATGTGATCCCTAATGCAACCTCTTTAAAAAGTGACTGCACCCAGCCTGTAACTAATTAATTATGAACATAATCTGCTCTAGTGACAGTTATTTTTTAACAAAGCTTTATAATGCAAATCATGGCATTTACATTTCTATTCAAGGGATGTCTACATTTAAAGCCTCACACAGGATATTGCCTTAGAATCAATTCACTACTTTCTCTTTTTCTTTTTCACCTTCTACTCTCTCCTTTGCAGCTCTCATTTGCTTTTGAAATGGAACAAAACATCACTAATTTGGCTGGGGCCATTCTCCTCCTCGTGGCATTTTCCTCCTTTAGTCTCATTGCAGAGTGAGTGGATCAAGCTATTGAATGTAGAGGCAGAGAGCATTTCACTATACATGAAATGAAGGAAGATCCTGCTGGGACAGTCACCTTCAACATTGTGCATTCAGTCTAAATTTACAGTAATAGACTCATACTCAGAGGAGGCTTGCTGTGTTTGTTTGCAAACTAGTATGCAGTACTTACAAGTGTGTGGTTTTATTGACATATTCCTTTCCTTTCCTGTGGTTTTTAATTGAAACCCCCACTGCTCAGCCCAGCTCCTGGAAGTCAGAGAACAGAAGTTTTGCGTTTGGTTTAGCATTTAGACAAGATGAACACGGAGAGCAGAGTTCTGCTGCTCCATTAGGAAATGCACAGTTCAGGGCTGTTGGAGCTTTTGTTCTGATTAAGTGAGGCTCATGATATGGGTATGGAATTAACACTATGAAATCAGATAAATGACATGTGTATGGAATTAACACTATGAAATGAGATGAATGACATGTGTATGGCATTAACACTATAAAATGAGATGAATGATGAAGAAAATGGCTTAATGTATAGATTAACATACAAATGAAGCAGTCATTTTAATAGCACTGGGTTTGGAAAAATTAGAATAGAAAAAAAAATTAGAAAAATATTAGAATAAAAATATTAGAATTAGAAAAATATTTGCTAGGTGTCAAGGACATATTTTATGAAAAATCCTTTTGCTAGGATTTTTCCTCCTGAGAAGCTGAGAGGCCTCAGAAACAAAATGTAACCAATGGTTATCTGCTGCTGTGGAATGCAACAGGTGCATCTGGGATTGGCCTCATGTGGTTGTTTCTAATTAATGGCCAATCACAGTCAGTTGTCTCAGACTCTCTGGTCAGTCACAAGATTTTATTATCATTCTTTTCCTTTCTATTCCTTTCAAGCCTTCTGATGAAATCCTTTCTTCTATTCTTTTAGTATAGTTTTAATATATCATTTTCTTTTAATATAATGTATATCATAAAATAATAAACCAGCCTTCTGAAACATGGAGTCAAGGTTCTCATCTCTTCCCTCATCCTGGGACCCCTGTGGACACCACCACAGCTGGGAGGTGTTTGCTTCCTGCTCTGGCTGTGTGTCCCCTCTGAGCGCTCAGGACACAGCCTTGTGTCCATTCTGGGCACTCTGGATGAGCTGAGAGTGAGCCAAGAGCAGCCCTGTGTCTCATGGGGAAGGCCACATCCCTTAAAAATTACAGTGTCTTTCACCAATGCTGAAATAAAACAAGTCTCATACCAACAGATTACAAAATGCATATGCAAAACTGATGTGAACTGATAAACAAAAGTCAGGTAAATCTGAGATTTCATTTCCAGGCCCAGTAATATCACCTAAATTAGAATTCTGAATTAGAATTAGAATTCAAACTTACACTTTTGCCTTGTGACAGGAGTTAAAATCCATTGGAAGCATTTAGGAGCCCAGGGAATGGCATGAAGCTGTGTCAGGGAATATTTAGGGTAGATTTTGGAAAGGTTCTGATCCCCCAGAGGAGCTGGCACTGCCCAGGCTCCAGGGAATGGGCACAGCCCTGAGGCTGCCAGAGCTCCAGGAGGGTTTGGACACCAGGGATGCACAGGGGGGATTGCAGCAGGGACAGGGGCTGGCTTTGATCCTTGTGCGTCCCATCCAGCTCAGGAAATGATTCCATGATTACCAGTACAGCTCTCATTTTACTAAAATAACAGTGCAACACAAATAACAGACAACTGTGTCAAAAAATGCAACTTGTGCCCACATACATCCAGCAGGCTCTGTGATCCTGGGCTAAACCAGGTCCTTTTCTTCCTACAATGAAAGGATTTGCTTGCTTGTACTCAAAAATGAATGGAACCAACTGGCCCTGGGTGCAGATGGGGAATTTGCTCTTTCAAGAATTCCTCCTGTTTCATTAACACCCTTCAGCAAAGTAGCCAGCAGAGTCTTTGCAGCACAGAAGTTCTGCATGAAAAAAAACCACACCACCAGCATTTGTCAAATAAATGTCTGGTAATGAATAACATAAAAGAGCCCATGTTCCTGAGTTGTAAATAAGAGAGAACAGAGAAGTGTGAAAAGAACTCTGCTAAAGAAACAATGAAATATTAATAAACTTGTGTAGGAAGCCTTGCTAGGTGAGGAATTAGACAAAACCATCACTTGCTTTCTTCATCCTCCCACAGGACCGTGCCTGCATGGATTGGTATTGACCTGTGAGACCAGGAACACACACACAGACACAGACACACAGATCCATGAAGAAAAACCCACAATTTCAGAGTCCAGATCATGCCACAGACCACTCCACAATCAGTAGGTTATGGGCATAGCAACATGACAATGAAAAACCTCCTATTTGTTCTGTCTAAAGCCTGGAAATCACGTATACCCCATCCTGATAAATATGAATGTTCCTTTCTTTCTTTTGTTCTCATAGTTTTAATCATAACTGAAGAAATGACACAACCAGATATGAAAAGAAATAAGTGATTATATTGAAGTTGTCAAAAGATCCTGCAAATATCTGGAATTTTTAACAAGTCTACTGGTGAATTGCTGATTTTTTTCCATAAGAAGCATATGACCAAATATATATTTACTGCATGTGTGCTGTGATGTGCACATGCACCCTGAATCCTTATCCTGGACCATGGATTAGGATACCTGAGAAGCAAATATTGATTATTTGGGAGAAAACATCCACTTCAGGAGAACTAGAACCCCTCACTGCAGCCTGAGGGATTGAACTTGGTACTGGTAAATATTGACTGCTAAAAGGAGATCACAAAGATAACCAGGCTCTTTTGGTTTTCTACATACTGAAACTGGAAGGTATAAAATTAATACCTTGTTTGAAGCTCTTTCTGACTGGAATGGTAAACCACTGATTTCACCAGTGGGATGCCAGAATATTTAAGAATTTGCAAATATCCCTGTCAATGTTGCTCATTATGCAAGAAATAAACTCTAACAGGATGACATGGTAAGGCAGTGTGTCTCTCCTTTGAGGGATAAGTGGGAAACTGCTGCCAGGAGTCCACTGAAATTCCAATGTGAGAAGCACTGCCAGCTGGCTGTCCACAACAAAATAAACAAAAAATCCCCTATTCTCTGCCTATCACTACAGGAGCAGCCATTTGGCTCCAGTCCATCCAAAATCAAATATCCAGCTGGAAGACAGTTCCCATTTGAGCCTTGAAGGGTTAAGGAAGGTGTGCAGGAGGTAAAAACAACTATTAGGTTATTATTGCATGAAAGAATTTGACTGGGGAATAGCGGAAAGCAAAATCTCCTGTTGGACTGTGAATAGACACTTGGCAGGCAGGTGTGTGCTGGCCAGTAAGATGTGAAAGACAGCAAATGGAATAAAGAACCATTTGTCAGACTCTGGTGTTGGTGTTCTGCTGTATTTGCTGCATTTTTGCTTTATTATATAGACAAAAGCCTATTGTGAGCTAGATAATGTCCCAGTAAACCCATGTCTGGTTTAAAGGCATCATGTTCCCACTTTGTGGCATGGCTTCCAAACAAACTGTACAGAAGTGAGGTGATCTTCCCTCAAAGGAGCTTTGAGTAGAGGAGATTGAGGGGAGAGCCCAGAGCAGAGCAGAACCCCTTGAGGGGCAGGGATTGGTCTCTGCTCTGGGCCAGGGACAGCAGCCAGGGAATGCTGGAGAGCAGGGACATGGGCAGGGTCAGGCTGGGGATCAGGGAAAGGTTCTGATCCCCCAGAGGTGCTGGAGCTGCCCAGGGAATGGGCACAGCCCCAAGGCTGCCAGGGATGCACAGGGGGATTGCTGGGGGCTCTGGGTGTTGGGATCTGCTCACAGTGACCCCAGATATGTCAGAAAGTCTCTTTGCCCAGCCTGGCGCTCAAGGAAGCACTCAGGGCTCTTAATTTCTCAGTCTCAAGGTTGTTTATTGTTCCTTATCTATAAAATTCTTTCTCCTGCCCTGCCAGGTCCATCCAGCAGGACAGTTCCAGGCACTCTGCCTGCCCCCAGGGCAGGGTTATGTCTTTATACTAAAAACTACCTGTACAATGGTTACAATTCCTTCCCAATACCCATCACCTGTGTTAGACAGTGAGCTTCTACTCTAAACCAATCTGTGAGTGCCACCATCACAGCAGAAGATGGAGGCCAAGAAGAAGAAGGAGAAAGGCTGGACACACCCAGATCCCTCCATCTTGCCTCTTGAACCCCCATTCTAAAAACCCCAAAATCGACTTTTCCACCCCATGATAACTTCACTATCATTCTACCTAAACTGTTGTGGCTTGCTGGTCTTCATCCAAGGTTGGTAATTTGCTCCATGGCTCATGATCAAAGCCACAGGGGCACCCTGGGCTCTGTGCCAGGGTCTCTGAGCCCCCTGGCAGGGTCTTGGCCATCCTGAACAGCCAGAGGGATGTGCTGGGCTCCCACATCCGGGCAGCAAATTTTAATTACAAACTTGAAAATGCATGGCTGTCAGGAAAAACCACCCCTCTGGCTTTGAGCTTCATCCAGGTTAGGCACTGGAGCCACAGTTGTGGATTCCTGATCTCACCTGTCAATGTTTTCAGTTTAAATTCTGCTGTTGATGCAGCACTTGTGGGTGGTGCCTCACTGAGGGAATGGACACAACACAAGGTGGGTTCTGGTCACATTCAGAATCAAGAACTTGCTGTCTTTACAGCTGGCAGAAAACTAGAGTGGGAAAGAATTCCAGAAACACAGGAAGATAGCTGCCTGATGGGGAAAAAATGTGTTGGAAAAGGCAGAAAATGCAGCCCTGGCTTAAGATGTTTTCCCTTTTTTTAGCAAAGTTTGAGCAAAGAGATGCCCATGATGCCACTGCTTGCATGGCTCCCATATTTGGGCATCAGTTCCAATCAATTCTTTGAAAATAAATGACAGCTGAATAAATGACTGATGATAAACTGCAGGTTTATTCTCATTTTTCTCTAATGATGGTTTTATCCTCTCAATTTATTTATGATAATTTAAATATTCTACCTGCCTGCTCTATAATGCAGACTTATTATACTGTCTCATTATTGTGAAAAAGATCCACAGCCCCCCCTTCCAAGTATTTAAAATAAAATGCAACCTAGGATAAAAATATCTATGCTGATGACCTATATTGCAGAGTATATTATTTCTCTTTCTCATGTATGGCAACAGGATTGGAATACCTGATTTATTCTTTATTTAGAGTTCAAAAGGAGGCTTATTTGGAAAGTAACAGACAAAACTTTCTTAGCTGAATCCTTAAAGCTTTTCCAGAGTGCAACATGTGATGCTGTACGAGGTCTCTGACCTGTTCTAGTTGTCCTTCATAGAGACAAAGACCCTCCCTTCCCTCCCATAGATCAAACTGAAGGTGGAATACAGTTACCTAGTAAAAATAAAATAGACAGTGCTCTAACACATCACATTTCATGGCTGAAAAAGAACCAGTCTTCTTAACAAATCTGCATTTAAATCCCCTGCCCATGATAAATGCTATGTTTTCCATTTATCTTGAAATGGACACGTTGTTACCATGGTTCCAACTCCAAAATCTGAAGCAAACATTCAGTCATAAAACTTCAGGAGAGGATGGATAGAAGGACCTGCCTCTACTCAGATATCTCAGCTTTCATGGATTGCAGGGGACCTTTCTGCCTATGCTGGGACACACTGGCAGATCTTTTCCACCTATGATATAAATTTAGACACAAATTTTAAAGGGAATTAGAAAGAACTCTAGTTCTTTGCATTTCCCTCTTCAAACCAATTCCATCCTCTAAGGATGGATGTCTGTATGGTCTAATAAAAGCCAGGTGATGATTTCAGGCCAGGAGGCTGGGCAGAAAGTCCTGTCCTCCTGAGCTGTGGCTCCCCAGGGTTGGAATTGTCTCAGGTTTTAATGCCAAGGTCCCCTGGACCCCCAGAATTTCTCTCACACCCATCTCTGGTCTCCAAGATCCTCCCTCAGCTGAGATCTTATTTCCAAGACATCTTCACAAATCTTCTTTCTGCACAAACTCCTCCTTCCAGATCTGACCTCCCCAGCCTCCACAGTGCCTGTGCAGAAGCACAATGTGTGCTCAGCCTCCTTTTTGACAGTTCTGTGTCATGTCTCTGGAAGATTTGGGACATGTCATTTTTATTTAGTCCCATTGTCATTAAAATTAACAGGCAGTCCATGTTGGGTGCAGTTAGCAAGGAGAAGACTTCTTGAAAGTTCAGAAGTTTCATTTAGATTATCTGTCTATTTGTGCGCATACTCCCAATTATCTGCTAAGTGTTAGTGTTCCAAATTTGAGCTAATTTTTTGCCTACAACAAAGAATTAATATTTAAATATTTAAATTTCCTTCCTTCCTTCCTTCCTTCCTTCCTTCCTTCCTTCCTTCCTTCCTTCCTTCCTTCCTTCCTTCCTTCCTTCCTTCCTTCCTTCCTTCCTTCCTCCCTTCCTCCCTTCCTCCCTTCCTCCCTTCCTCCCTTCCTCCCTTCCTCCCTTCCTCTTTACTTTCAAATTACAACTTTGATGGCAGTCTACTTTTGGATTCCTCCACCCCTGTATTAGAGAAGCCAGAACTCCCTTGTTCCCAGGATTTAAGAATTATGAAACTACTGATATCCACCTAATATAATGCCATTTATTTGGAATGTTTAATACTCTACTTGTCAGGTCCAACATGGGTTCGCTGTAGGTGAACAAATAGGATAATCTTGACATGAACATCCCTGGGGCCAGGACTGTGTCTGAAACTCTAAAAATCTCCTGTGAGTGCCTGATGCACAGCTCCAGCAGCAGCAGAGGCCATCCCACGGGCTCAGGCTCTGGATTTGTTCTCCAGCACAGCCCCTGGACACATCCTTCCATGTATCCAACAGCAGCTGGGACAGATCCTCTCCTGAAAGTGAGGGAACCCCTTCCAGCTCTGTGGAAGCTGCTGCACAATGATATAAACATCACCAAGTCTCGATTTTAAAATGTTAATTTATCTTCCCAAATTACCACACTCACATATGGCTCATAATTGCAGTATCATGGAGTGTCAATTGAGCAAAACAGATGTATTTTTCAAAAAACTGTGACACTGTTTGCAAAAGCTCTCTATTCTCCATGGGTGCACATGCTGCTTCTACCTTCTGCTCCAGTACCTACATATTGATACTGCTCAACTAAATGCAGATTTTTCTGCTTCGAGAATATGCAACATTAACATTCAGGGCAGCAAATCACTTCATTCTGAGAGAGTTTAGATGTGGATAATGCTGAATAAGCCAGACAAAATAAATGCTTGGGCATGAAGGGGCAGACCAGGACTTTCTATGGAGCCCACAAGAAACCTGAACCAGAATATTCTGATATATTAGATTACTCATAAATTAGGAAAAAGCTAATGAAGTATAAAATAGCTCCAGGTATGGTAGTTAGGAATGACAACTTTGGTAAATTAGAATCTTGTCCCATTAGGTTTTAAATTTGTGACTTCCCAGAGCACATCTCTGGTAGCTGCTATGAAGTGCTGAATTGCTCTGAAACTACTCCATTGACCTTAACAAGCTTTAATTCTGCTACCAAGGAGGTACCAAACGTGTCTAGGACACATTTTCATCCTGTGTGAAAGGTGCTGATAGTCAGCTCTTGATTAAATAATCCTGGAGCTCTGGTCCCATCTTCCTGCCTGGAAAAGACTTTGCCATGCATTAACTGTGTAGGATTAGCAAGCAGGATTTCTTTGCTACATGGACACCATTTTCCACTGAGGAAACTTCAAGGAATTCAGTTCTTTAGTGCATTCCAACTCATAGGATATGATTTATATATGTACACATATACATATATATATATATATATATATATATATATATATATATATATATATAAAAAAAATTTCATATATATAATTTTATATATATATAATTTTTATATATATTTTATATCTATATATATTTTATATATTATTTATATTTATATTTATATATATTTATATTTTTGGGTGGAAGATGTTTGATAAATTCTTAAATCTTAAATTTTCAGAAAGATTCCTTTCTAGGCTCACATTGGATTTTCTTATTTTTCAGACAACTTCCTCCTTGTTTCTTTACTTTTTTGAAGGAAGAAGAGTTTATCTAGTTTTCAGAAGTGTAGAAGCTTTTCCTTTCTGTTTTGGTGGTTTGATTTTTATTTTTTAAGAGGGATGGATATTCCTGAACTGTTTATAGTTTCTCCTGGACTATTATTAATATTAGCTTTAAGAAAAGATACATTTGTAAATGGCACTGTTAAAGAAATTGACTGCATGATGGCTTTAACCCCATTTTGTGAGAGATGCCCACTTTCAAAAGCTGCAGGAGAAACACCCCAAATCTCCATTGTAAATAATGTTACACTGAACTAATTTCTCTCAGTTATCATTCTTAATTGCTTGCTGTGCAACAAGTCCTAGTGTTCCATAAATCAAAAGCAGGCTCCTGCAGTTAGTTTTTGATCTGTATTACATTAAAGTTTAGCTCTCCAGTCGCTCAGAATGAGTTTTCCATTGCATTTCTGTCCATCTCCGTGTCTTTTCTTGCAGCAGAATTTATAGCAGGGTCTTCTCCATACAAAGAAGGGTCTCAAGGTGCTGGATGCAGAAGTGCCTGGGGAACTGGGATTTACTGCAGGGCTCCTTTGGGGCAGGTGAAGTGGGACTGGGGTCTGAACCCTGATGCACAAGCTGGATTTTCTCACCAGATCCAAGCTGAAATAATAACAAAAACGAAAAAAGAAACAAAACAAACCCGAAACAAAAACAAAAACTCAAAACAAAACACAAAAGACCCAAAAACAATTGAAAAAACCAAACACTACACAAAAAAAAACCAAAATTACACAAGAAAAAACCAAAACCAACACAAAAAACAAAAACAAAAAAAAAACCACAAAAAACCAACAAAAACCAAAAAACCAACCAAACAAAGAAAAAGACAAAAAACCCAAACAAAAGAAAAAAAACAAAAAACCCAAAATAAACAAACCAAAATACCAAGACAACAGAAAACAAACAAACAAAAAACAAAAGCAAAAACAAACAAAACAAACAAAAAAACCCACAGAAAACCAAACATAGAAAATTACTTTTATAAGAATAGGATTCTCATAAATACCAATATTTAAAATATATAGCACTACCCTTCCTCTTTACTAAGCATATGGATTCCTTATTTTTTTTAACTTTTGGCATTTTTCAAAGACATTTTTAACTGGGGCTCTTCTCAGTGGAGATTGTGCTTAATTCAGTGGGAGGAGGATGAGAGCAGGGCCCGGTCCCTGCAGGGCCCTGTGGGATGGGTCCCTTGTCCCTGCCCAGCTCTGCCCCTCTCTGGGAGCTGCTGGGCTGGGAGTTCTCTCCTGGGTGTGTTTGGGGAACTCCTGCCCATCTCGGGGTTTCTTTTTCTCTGATGTGGGTATGGTAATGTCAGCTTTGTCTCCAAGCATTTGCAAAACACAACACAGTGTGGGTGGTGTTATTATCACAATGTCATTTCGCTTCAGACTGCTGAAACATGTTTTTAACTCCTTTAAATTTACAAAATACCAAATCATACTTGGCATGAGCAGTGCCCAGTACATAAAGGCACAGTGAATGCACCCTCACTGCCAGGAACAAGTTCCCCTGCCCACAGCTGTACTTTAGAATACAACATTTTGTGTCTGAGAGCCTGATTTTCCATGTTGGAATATCAGCAATGCAGATAAGCCTCTATATTGCCACCTTTTATAGTTTGTGCCATTGAAAGATCTGGGATACAACTGCAGATTTTTATCCTCTCTGTCCTATCAGATATGAAATTGTGAACCTTCTCAAAATGTCACTGCTGGAAACAAAAGGCAAAACTGATTTTTATTTTATTTTTTACTGTGTAATGTGTTACCATCCACTGTGTGGCTCAATTCAATTTTTACAAGGCTTCCTTATGAGGTGCAAGAAACTGATTTATGAGCCCACATTAAAGCCTCCTTCACTCTTGAGATTCTGGTTAAATATTATATGATATGACACAAGTATATTGAAAAATAGAGTTTCAGCTTATTATGGGCTTTCTCTTGCTACCCTTGCAGCACATTCATTTCAGATTGTACAGAATGCCCTACGTTTCTATTTTTTATGTATCTCTGGTAAATGTGAGAGTTCAATTTGATACACACCAATATATTCCCTCTCAAACAAAAGTTACCAGATAAGATCCTAGGAAAAGTCTTCATCTTGTGGAAATGCCTAATGCATTACTTTGGGTGAGTAAAGTGACTATTTTATCACATGCTATTATGGATGAAACTTTTATTCTGGGTGTCTTTCTGTGAGATGAAGACCTGTGATAGCACATTCCAGACAGATTCAGTAATACACAGCTACAGGGAGCTTTACACATCATTACTTGGATCAGCATCTCAAAATCTGTATGAGCAACAGAAAAGCTTGTTTTATTTTTGTCTTGTGTTTGTACACAGCACAGATTGTTCCTAGCCCTTCCATGGCCACAGAAATGCCTCACAGCTCCTGTTCAGGTTGGGCTTCTGACTCCAGGAAGGTTTGGAGTGAAAGCAGCCAACATTTCCCCACTGCAATTGAGGAGCAAACCAGCAGGGATGGAGCTTGAAGGGAAATCACAGAGAGAATCATGGAATCCAAAGAATGATTTGAATTGAAAGGGACCTCAAAGCCCATCCAGTGCCACCCCAGCCATGGCAGGGACCCCTTCCACTGTCCCAGGCTGCTCCAGCCCCAGTGTCCAGCCTGGCCTTGGGCACTGCCAGGGATGCAGGGGCAGCCCCAGCTGCTCTGGGCACCCTGTGCCAGGGCCTGCCCACCCTGCCAGGGAACAATTCCTCATTGCCAAGATCCCACCCAGCCCTGCCCTCTGGCACTGGCAGCCATTCCCTGGCTCCTTCACAGCTATGGACCAGATCTCACCTTAATGAAAGACTAAACCTATTGGAATAAAACACACAAGACTCTACTTCCTTCATGCAGGAAAAAGCCTCTTTTTTATTCACATAACTCATTTTTGTAAAGTTTTACAGACCTTGTGTGTGCCTCCAATTGGTCAGTAGGTTTCTTGCCAATTACTCTACGTCACAGACATCTTTTATGGAAAAATCATTTCCTTAGGATTTTTCCTTCTGAGAAGCTGAGAGGCCTCAGGAACAAAATATAACCAATGGTTATCTGCTGCTGTGGAATGCAACAGGTGCATCTGGGATTGGGTTCATGTGGTTGTTTCTAATTAATGGCCAATCACAGTCAGATGGCTCAGACTCTCTGTCTGAGACACAAACCTTTGTTATCATTCCTTCTTTTTCTATTCTTAGCCAGCCTTCTGATGAAATCCTTTCTTCTATTCTTTTAGTATAGTTTTAATATAATATATATGATAAAATAATAAATCAGCCTTCTGAAACATGGGGTCAGATCCTCATCTCTTCCCTCATCCTCAGACCCCTGTGAACACCATCACAACTCTATTGGTTAGTAAAAGGTATTTTACTTGTCCATCAAATCTCTCCATTCTTCAATTGGTTACATATTTTCTTCGCTGATTCTCATGGGATAGATTGCATGTTTATCCAGATTCTGGTTGTTTTTCACCCAGGAATAGATTGTTATGTTAACCAAATGCTCACATCAGGATTGTTTTCACGTGGGAACTTGCAAAGTGCCAGCTGCAATTAGCAGAAATGACCAGCACTGATCTAACAGAGCAGGCCTCATTTCATGAGGCCTTCCTTTTATAACTTCTCCATCTTACTACAACACTAAGCCAAGAGGAAATTCACATTGCAGAGTGATTTCTCAGGGAATAAATAAAGATAACACCTCCATGAGGGATGTGTGTGCTCAAGGAAGCCACTTGGTGCCACTTTAAGAATGGTTTGTGACAGATTTATTAAAGAGCAGCTCTGCATGGAGGAGCCATGGAAATCCATGTAGGCTGGGGGAATAATTCATAAAGGAGCTGGTACCTGGGAGGTGAACAGCCTTGCCCCACTGTACATGGGTGTGTTCACATTTCCCTCATTGCATGCCATGATCATAGCTCAAAATAGCATAAAATAGACCTAGGAAAGATGAATAATGTTGAAACTCTTGGAATAGCTGCTCTGGTGAGGGAGGCTGAGCAAACCAAGGTTCTCAAACTGCAGAAAATAAGGCAAAGTAAATAAGAAAGTAAGGACTAGAAAATAAGAAAGTAAGGACCAGATCTTACAACAAAAAACTGATAAGGGAAGAGGTTAAAGAAGGAAATAACACCTTTTTCTACAGTGCAGAATTCAAGCTGTGCCAGGAGGTGCAAGAACTCACACAGGTTCCAAGAATAGATGCACAAGTGACCTGTAATGATGTGCTTAAAGCTGGCCATTGATATGATGATCATGATGCAATTTTTGCCTCAGAATGTCTTTAAAGAGCATTTGTCCACAAGCTGGAAGCTGAAATAATAACAAAATTATTATGTACCTGGGAAAATAGTCATAAATAACTGTTTGCTCCTTCTCTCTCCCTAAGTGATGTCCCTTTTGCCTGAATCAGGCTTGGGATTTTCTGTCCACCCTTTTGCATGGATTTTTTGAAGTTGAATTTTTAGCTCTCCTAATCTTGTCATAGTCAATTGCAGACCCATTCACAGCATGTTAGAGTTAAATCACAGGTGCTCTTAATTTAAAAAATATTAGCATACTACATAATTAATTAGACTTTTACACTTCAGTGAGTTTTGGTTCCCCAAAGAAAATTGAGCATAGAGAATATAATTTGATTTAACTTTTTGTCAAGGTTTAATCTACCTGAAACATTGTTATATTTCAGGAGAAGTCTAAACTACCTAGATCTTGTCAGAATTTCCTTAGTGGGAGCAACATTTATTTATTTGAATGTTAAAATGAAACTAAGTCGTTTAAAAAGTATGCTTTGTGTCTTTCAAATCCAAAAATCCTGAAAAATATGCATATGGAAAAGCAAGGAATACATTCAGGCAGTATCCAAGACATGTGAGTTGTCAGTATGTGAAACTTGTGACAGAAGTGGTAATTCTACCAGAGATAATTAAACACTTAAGATGCAAAATTAAAAGGAAAAGTTGAGAGAAGTGAAGAAAACAAATGTTTCAAGAGTTGCTAAGTGGGCTTTTTTTCAACTGCAACAAGACTCAGAGCACTTGAGGAGTATGTGCAGGCAAAAAAAGATGGCTTTTTATACAAATGATTGGAGGGGAGGACTAAAAATACTAATAAAAGAGTTCCAGTCTTTGATGGTACAAAGACTGAGTAGCAAAACATCAGCTCCAAATGTGTTGGATGGCATAAACTATTGATTTTGTGAATAGAAGGCAATTGAGAGAACTCATATAGAGTGATTAAATCTGAGAAAAATTCTCTAGTTCATCAGTTCAATGCAAGGTATTATTTTTAATAATCATCAGGTAAACAGCATTTTTTCACAACTACAGCAAATAAACCAAAATATCCCTGTGTTATAATATAATTTATAAACATTTTGCCCCTGGAGGACCACTCATTCCAAATGAATGTTTTGTTGTTAATTTTGAATTTTACATCTTGCCATAAGGAGGCCTGGTAAGAGAGAAACATTCTATATTTTTCAATATTTAGACAAAGCACTGCCTCCTCCCATGACCATAACTCCCTGTAGCCTAGTTTATCTTAATCTGACTGGAATGAAAAATTTCTCAGAGGAGGAACGAAATATATAATTTGAATAGAGATTATTAAACAGCAAAAGCATTCAAAAATCAACTTTTCTGTCCTGGGAATACCAGTATTTTTGAAATGTTATTCAACAGTTTTTCAACACAAAGTACACAGAATTGGCTTCTGTGGCAGTGAGCAGGAAAATGGGATTTTTTAGTGGATAAAACCTATCCTGTTGAGCTAAAAGCCATTCTCTGCCTTTTCCCCCCACCCTCTTGTGTTTCATTCCTTGATGTGCTTTTTCATAGAGTGGAACACCTTCAATAAACAGGTGATGAGTTCCCTGTCCTGCTTCCACTTTTCCTTTATAGTGGTTGGAGAATTAGTGGGATATGAGAAGGTGTCTCTTGTGTAAAACCACTCGTGTAGAGAAGGCCTGAATTTTGTGTGACCAGCACATCTCTCAAAGCACCACTGCTCTCTCTTAAAAACCCTTGAAAATCTGTCCCAGGAAGCTGCTCCAGGGGCCAGAGCAAGAGAGCCTGATCTGAGCTCCAAGCCCAGCTTTGCTATTTCCTATTCTCATTGGCACCAAGTCCCCAGCAGATGCACTTAAATAAAATCAGCTCAGCCCCTCTCTCTCCCCCCCACCCCATTCTTTGCCAAGCCAGCCAAAAACTTGTTCAAGAATAATCACACATTTGAGCAGAAAGGCAGACAGGACTTTATTTGCCTATTTTCAGTGGCACATTGCAGCAAGGACTGTAGTAGGATTACAATGCTATTCCAGGTCATGAGTGCTTCAAAACCATTCATTGTTAATAAAAACACTGGGAAAAGTTGCCACTCTGTGCTTAGCAGCTTTATAAAGTTCATGTCTTCTTTCTGTCAAAGCTCCTTATGCAGCAAATAGTACTTGTCTGCATGACTGACTAAATCCTCCAAAATTTACTCTTTTTAAATCAGATGAAGCTGGTGTAAAAATCAGTAAGACAGTGCTTCTCCTTTGTCTTTTTTTGCAGTCAATATTTAGGTATTTAGCTCCATTTTAAAGTTAAATGAGTTTTCAATCACACTGAATGTCAGCAGGAGTTCTTATTGAGGAATTATTAAACATGCAGCATGTAGGTTTATCAGGGTGAACCTGACAGGTTGGGTGACATTTGCTCAACTCAGGATGTCATTACAGCCAGAATGCCAGGCCAGAATGGAATGCATGAAAAAAGAAATAAAGAAAAGTGTTACACAAATGTATTTATTTTGATTTTGGTGGTGTTTTTTCACTGGCTGCAATCCCTTTCCTGGTTCCAGCACAGGTAGAGCTCATTTCCTCTCAGGAGCTGGCACAGTGCTGTGTTTGGGATTCACAATGGGAACAAATTTGAGCTCCCCTCAACTCTTAGGAATTTGAAAAGTGGGCAAATGATTTTGCAAGACCAATTTCCATGGAAGAAAATCTGGTCAGGCAACTCCACAGGAAGGTGTTAAATCCAAGATGCTGATATTTGAAAACATTGCCCACAGGAAAATATGACCTTGGTGTGACCGTGTTCACAGGGGTCTCAGTTTGAGGGAAGAGATGAGGATCTGACCCCATGTTCCAGAAGGCTTGATTTATTATTTTATGATATATATTACATTAAAACTATACTAAAAGAATAGAAGAAAGGATTTCATCAGAAGGCTGGCTAAGAATAGAAAAAGAAGGAATGATAACAAAGGCTTGTGGCTTGGACTCTCTGTCCGAGCCAGCTGGGCTGTGATTGGCCATTAATTAGAAACAACCACATGAGCCAATCACAGATGCACCTGTTGCATTCCACAGCAGCAGATAATCAATGTTTGCATTTGTTCCTGAGGCCTCTCAGCTTCTCAGGAGGAAAAATCCTAAGGAAAGGTTTTTCATATAGGATGTCTACAACACCTTGGACTGCAATTCTGGCTACTGCTGCTCGCTTTGGGGAAAAGTTGAATTTTAAGTGCTGACAAAAATGGGGTGCTAATTTTTACTAGCTTCTAGTCTTCCATCTTTTGAACAGATGTCTTGGATATCACTTAAAAATTACAAAGTTTACTTCAAAGAGAAAAAGGAAAATTCTTTCAGGACTTGGATCTTCATTTTGTCCTTCTAAAATAATCTCCAGCCTATGAGAGGCTGGCTTACTAATGGCCATGCTGTATCCTATTTCATCAGAAAGCACTTTAAGCATCCACAGCTTAATTAGAGATCTATCAAGGAATCACAGGAATTAGAGGTGGAAGAGGCTTAGTTCACCACTTAGGTCTGCTAATGCAGGAATTTCTCTAGAGCATATTTATTCTTCTTCTGTTTCTGAGGTCCATTTTCAAATGGAAGGGTCCCACTAATGCAGAAGTTCCTCTGGAGCACACTTAGTCCTCATTTGCTTTTCAAGCCCATCTGAAAATGGATGTAGATGACTAAAGCATTAACTTTGATGCTGCAGAAACATTCATGTCAGGGGACTTGCTTTGGCCATTTTGGAATATATTTCCTGGTTTAGGTAATTTTGCTACATGTGTTGTATCTCTTCACCTTCAAGGTAATTCCTTTTAATTTATACCATTACTGAGAGTAAAAAGCCAATAGATATTACTGCAAGTAATGTCTCTCCTCTAGATTTTTAGTA
The DNA here is from genome assembly GCF_051311805.1 of Agelaius phoeniceus. Lineage (NCBI taxonomy): Eukaryota > Metazoa > Chordata > Aves > Passeriformes > Icteridae > Agelaius > Agelaius phoeniceus. The sequence goes on from NC_135276.1 coordinate 5,546,679, forward strand.
ACCCTCACGTTTGAAGGTAGTTATAACATTTTTCTCACTGAATTAATTCTTTATTAATTAATAAAAATAGAATAAAATATTTATGCAAAACCCTTCAGAGTGCAAGTGAGCAGAGATGCCCAAAAAAAGAATAATAGGAGCAGGTACAGAATAAAGTAATATTAAAAACAAGGAAGATGGGTTGAATTCTGTCCTGAGAAGTGTCTGGTTTATTTATTATTTCAGACTATTGGTCTTTCAGAGAAACATTAGTATGTCCAGTGACTTGATAATGACAAATGAGATCAAAGATGGTCTAATCAAGAGCTAAGTGTTAAACCAGCATGGAATGTGAAAGCAGTGTGTGAACTAATTTTAATAGACACCAGTTGTCTGGTTTGGGTTATTTCTTTGCTTTCAGTTGCAAGGTTGTTCTACCAAAATGATTTTCCATGAGGCTGGTGACAGTCTCATTTTTCACTATCAAGCAAGTCTGCAATATCAATTACATTCTATCTTATTATAAAGCTGTCTGTTCCAACACTCCACTCTGATATTGTTAGGGGGAAATAGCATCACAGAATACTTTGAGCAGTGAAAGATTCACTTCTTTAATAACATTTCTATAAATATACTTCCAGAACGCAGTATTGTCAAAGGCAAATAATTTTAAATAACATAATCTGATACACCTAAGAGTGTGTGGTACAGATAAAATAGAGATGTAATAGGCTACTCTTCCTGTCCAGCCACCTGGACTCCAGAGATGCACCCTGGAGGGTAAATGACTCCAAGGAAGCACTGGGCCTCTAAATTTTGGCAATCCCTGTGACAATCACATATCCTCTGACCAGAGAGAGACACAGGATTTTCCTGGGAAGCTGTGAGAAAGCTCAGAGAAAGAATTAAAACAATTATCTCAATCTGTGCACCTGGCAGGCAATCCCTGTTTGTCAGAGATGTTTACAAGGAGTTGTCCCTTCTTGACCAACGGGTGAGAGAAGATTCCTAAAGGCCAATCAGGTGTTAGGTCCACCAATGTTTCTATAAGAACTGTGGATTTCTAATAATAAAGTGCCTTTTCATGCCTTCTGATGGAGTCTCTACATCACCTTTGTCTGCCCCTGATACCCCTTTGGTGATAACTGGTGACCCCCTTGGTGATAAATCCCCAAACAGCAAAACAGACCTGGAGGCTTCTCCAGTTTCCAGCAGCTTTGGCCAGACTCAGACCTTGATTTACTCCAAGGTTAGGATCTCATGTCAGAGTCTGAGAGACCAAATATGACATTTATAGATAAAGCAAATAAAATGCTTATGACCTTCACTGTTCTTAATTTAAATGTTTGTATAAATCACATCCACAAAGCTTCCTGAGCTGTATGGAATTGCCTTCCCAGGCTGTGCCTCTCACGTTTCTTACAAAATAAATTAAATTAACTCTTTAAGAGGGAGAACTGTGATCCCCCTCACATCCAGCTGTGTCTGGAAGAGGGTTCCAGTTGCCAGCTGCCCTCCCCTGGCAGCAGTGGGGGTCACCAAGGATGCAGGAGCATCCTCTGATGGTCCAGAGCAGGAAGGGCTCATGGAGGAAACTGCTTCCTCTTACACAGCCATTCATAGATAAGTCTGGGGTTCATCCTATAGAGAATTGGGGCCCCCAATGTAAAGTTTAACACCAACTATCAATTCAAACAATCACATTTCATTAAAAAAAAAAATAAAATAAAAAAAAGAACATTGCTAGCAATGCTGCACCCACTGCCTTCTCCAGCTGTGCTAGTGCAGTCCAGCTCAGGGCAGAGAGTCAGAAAATACAGAATATTTCCATTATACTCTTTAGTGCCATGTCAAAGCACTGTAGATTTTGCTCTCTGACTGTAATACATGGTTTCCTTTTTCATAAGGTATTGACACCTTCCAAAGGAGCAACCAATTTTTGTGACTAATTTCATTTCTCTGGAAATGTAAACCAACCCCAAACTGACTAAAAGCACTTTCAAGGGAAAGCTTTGGACCAGCTGGGTTATAATACAGTAAGTTGCATATTTGCAAGGTTTTCAATTTTTAAAAGATTTATTAGCATGTTGCTTTCAGAAAGACTTTATCTCCAATTATTGCCTTGTGCTAAGGGATTATGTTTAGTGCATTGTGGCCAGGTTTGATAGAAATTAGAGACAGTTCTTAAGAATTACTGACAGCATTGAGGAAGGAAAATGAATTTTGTAACTCAGTGAATGCTTTCATATGTGTGACTCCCATTAATGTTGGCGAAAATTCCTCAGGCTCGAAGCCCTGAGCCTCAAATTGGATTCTAACACATTTCAGCATTCCTGCTTATGCATCCTAAACAACATATGCTACAACATTAATGAGGCCCTTAATTACAAACAGCATAAATGGACAGAAGAAACATGATTTATACCAAACTCATATAAAGCCCATTGCTACAGATCCAGTGTAGGACCTATAAAACTCCTTATGCATGTTGGTGTTAAACTGATGTCTCTGAAAAGATGGTCAGGGTCAAAACAACCTCCTGCTCATCCATTTATCATTGTAAAATGCAGATATCTGGTAGCTTGACAGATCCAATGGTGAGATAAAAAGTAGCCTCTCTCAGCTTGAAATTCAGCTAACAGGAAAGCAGGGAAATGTTTTGTACTTATTTACTCAAACATTGGGTTTAAATTAGCTGGGTATTGTCTGTCAAAATGCATCAAACAACACAGTTTGAGAGGATTAATCCCTCATACATGATGGATCCAGACTGAGCAAAGTGCTTGTGTTGTTATAGCAGCTCCCCAGCACCTGATGAGAAGCAGAGTGAGAGATGAGGGTTTATTCACTGAGCCAGGTGATTCATTAAAGATGGTATGAAAGATGTCTCACTCTGGGGTTCCTGCCCAAGGCTGGAGAGCAGTAACAGGTTTGTTATCAGCCATGCTCAGTCTGTCACCTGGTTTTATGTTTTGAAATCAAATAAAAGGCAAAATCTTGTGTCTTACAGTATCTGGGCACAACTGGAAAACACAGAATGTCACAAATATTTCCATGCAGCAGAGACAATGTGGATCTAACCAGGCACTTCTCACCCAGCTGCAGATAGTGCTTGTTGAGGTAACCTGCATGTCTGGAGACACAAGAACTGATAGAAATACTGGTGCAATGAAAACAATGAAGAGAGGTCCCCAAAATGAAACTTTGGATCTTTTGGTAAGCATGCAAAATTAAGTATTTCAAACATAAAATTGCAGGTCTGTGACAAAGAATTTAGGTCTTGCTTACAGGAGGGGACATTTATCTGTCCTAGGAAACAAGGGTCCTGTTAGGAACATGGAAATCCTCATGGCTCTGAAGACATGAGCTTGTAGCAAAATAGGGAACACTGAGTAGATCCTTAGACATAACAGCCAGGACAGGAGCAGACTGGAAGAAAAAGATCCTATTTTTTCAGTCCTGACAAATTAAAAAGCCCATTTGTGAATGTTGTGCCTGCTTCTTGTATCTGCAGAAGGACATTGAAGGGTTGGAGACATTTCAAAGAAGGACAGCACAAATAATTAAAACGCTGTCTAAGAGAAAAGCTCTAATTACTCAGCAGTTATTGGGCTCAAAGCAACAATTAATTCTGGGGAAACCTATGCCCTGTACAACACTGGAGTCAAGACTAAAGGATTGCAGTAGTTTCTCTTATACTTGGAATTTAATAAAAGCTGCTTTTACACAAAATTATTGCTTCCTTCTCAGTGCCTTCCCTTGCAATGTTTGCCATTTTTTTCTGGAGCAGGTGTGCAAAATGATGGAGGACTTTATTGTCCAAAGGAAGATGCTTCTAATGTGAAGTATCTTCTAAACTTGAGGATATATTTTTTTTTAAAAATCATTCATATTGACTGATGTTTCCTACTCCACATTCACTGGAGGTTTTCTAGCAGCATTCCTCTGACAAGAATCCCCAGCCCAGCTGAGTTTTACAGAGCAATGTACAATTGCCTACAAAAAGTTCCTGCTCAGAAAGCTGCAGGACTTTTCCTCAGGAGGCTCCAGTTAATTTAGTAGGAATCTTTCTGCCTAAAAAGTACCTAAAGAAAAAGTAAAATTCTTCTCAATGTGAGCTTCAAAAGTGAAATGAAGGTTATTTCCAGTGTTCTCAGGGATGCTGTTTGATACACAGACTTTAACAAAATTAGCATTCTTCCTTTTGCAGACAGAAATCTGCTTTCCAAACTGTAAACTTTGGGATTACCCAGATCTGTCTTTCCTCCAATCCTGCATACCTTTATCTCAGCAGTTCTTCTCCCCCATTACTGGCTCCAGCTGGCACCAACTTTGGAACTCAGTTCTGTTCTTTATCCAATCTTTATATAAAGAATATATTTAAAACATTAGCACATGTAACAATCAAGGATATTCTTATTCTTAAATATAAATATATTCTGCTGTTTGGTACAATGCAATTTTAGGCAGATAAATATATAAAAATTGCACAAAAAGCAACATGACTGAAGAATGAGAAGTATAAAAAGCACGTGAAATAAAATCATTTATTCCTGATAAAAACATTTCTCTCACTAGGGAATACAGATGCAGTTCTACATGTCATTATTACATGCAGAATGTTTGCTCTGCAAGTTTGTACCGTGTAACAAAATGTGTAGATAAGAAAAAGATAAAAACTCATAGCAATGAAAACCTGCTATTACTGAGGTTATTAGCAAAACTATTTCTGATTCAAATTATGTTAACTTCTACGTTTATTGCACAGTGATAACTTTCCTTTCTTGTGGCTCTGCTACCTTGAGATTTGAGAACAAAATATTGTTCTGGAACAAGTGTTCTGAGATGGCTCTAACAGACATTTGTACACAAAAACTGCCTTTTTTTACCTCAGGATCCAAAGGATTTCGTGTATGTTAGACAAAATATTTTCTTTTAAAGACACTGGCAGGACGGATTTGGTTGTTGAACTCACTGGGGAATGAACTTTCTGTGTTTCCAGTGATAGGCTGATAGTGGTAGTGAAAATCCAACCCTTTCCTGCTTGGAATGCCACCACCCTCAGCTCCAGGAACTGCTGGATATTCATTATTTGATTCAAACAGTAAAATTCTCAAGCTCATCTTTATTCAGGTCCCAAAAGTGATAGACTCCTTATATCTGTAAAGTGAATATGAGAAGTGAGTCACTGATACAGAAAAAAGTAGAAGCTTCAAAGAAAGAAAAATATTAAATGAGATTCACACACAACTTAGATTTTCTTTAAATTAAGTAATACTTATACATCCATTTTCCCTGAGCTTTACTGTATTTTGATTAGTCCCTGAAGCTTTGAAAATATATGAAGGATATTGGTCTCAGAACACAAAGTTATACCCAAATAAGATAATAATACTTATAAATATATATATATTAAAAAATATCAGACTGGGGAACTGTTAAAATTATCAGAGATAACTTTAAATTATTAATTCCATAATGAACCATTAATAATGAATGCAGGAAGTATTACAAAAGCTATCACAGCATGAGACCATCCAAATTTTACTTACCAGATGTGTTTTATTGATTTGCAGAACTGATAACTCAAATGTTCTCAGGGAGGTATTCTGAGGAAGCCATACATCCATAAATAAATAATTGCATGTGGGATGAGCAACCTTGCTGAGGAAAGCTTTGTGCACCACAGTCATTTTAATTCCTCCTTTGAAAGGTGCAGACTTAGGGCAGGGCCATGTGGAAACAGGAGAGTTATTTTATTGTGCCTGTGGCTTTGGTTCTATTTCAGGCCCCCATCTCAGGAGGATCAGTTTGTGCAGATATTCCAAACAGCTCAATTCACCCTTCAGTAATTTTATTAACTATTAAGGCTACTGTGCTTCACCTAAATCCATTCAGGGACCGATCCAAGTGCCCTAATTTTCAGGCTGCTGCCCTGCTTATGGATGTTGTTGCACACCCAGGGTTTCTGTGCTCACTGCACACTGCAGGTGTGAAATCATGTGTGTAAAATCATGTGTGTGAAATCATGTGTGTGAAATCATGTGTGTAAAATCATGTGTGTAAAATCACGTGTGTGAAATCATGTGTGTAAAATCATGTGTGTAAAATCATGTGTGTGAAATCATGTGTGTAAAATCATGTGTGTGAAATCATGTGTGTGAAATCATGTGTGTAAAATCATGTGTGTAAAATCATGTGTGAAATCATGTGTGTGAAATCATGTGTGTAAAATCATGTGTGTAAAATCATGTGTGTGAAATCATGTGTGTAAAATCACGTGTGTAAAATCATGTGTGTGAAATCATGTGTGTAAAATCATGGCCCAGATTTCCCTGGCGGTGTCTGGTTCACCCCTGCAGTGACCCAGCCACTGTGCAAACCACAGCAGCTCCAGCAGTGAGAGCTCCTTGGGGAGAGGACATTTCCCTGCTCTTTTACAGAAGCTTTTTCCATATGGAAAAAGAAGATCTACAGCCAGAGGAAAGCTTCAACAGCAAAAGTTTGAAGGCCTGATCATGGCAGGTATTGTCAGCTCCCACTCTTCTCTTTCCTTGTCCCCTACACCCCAAAGAGCAGCAGTGTAATCCCTCAGCCCAAGCTGCCTGAACAGCACCCAGAACACTGCAGGTCACACACTCAGGGCTCCCATAAAATGACTGGAAAATGTATTGCCCAGCAGTGAGCTAAGTTTTGTCTCATCAGTATTCAATAATGCTGTCTTGTCATAAAGAAGGTTAAAAATGGAACAAAACCACAAGAAGAGCAGAGACAAACATTGAGAAGACATTGAGATTTTTTTTAGCCCAAACAGCTGTGGCTTTTCTCTGTGACTATTGAATCTCCTTCCTAGTCAAGAAGCTGTTTTATGATTCATTCTGAAAATCAAAGTGTGACTTTCTGTGTGGCAGATGAGAAAAACTTGTGTTCAGAGCCAGGTAGCTCACAGCCACACCTACCAAATGTGAATATATTTTAGCAAAGTAAGTCAGCTGTGACACAAAATCTGAGAAGTGTAAATCCCCCTGGCACTAACCACAGAAATGCCCCTTCAGAACAAACCAATTCACTCTCAGCACTCCTTTGTTTCTTCCTCTCAACTGCCAGATTCTGCTTTTGTATTTTTCTTCATTAATGGCAAAGAAGATTGTTTGGAGCTGAATATTGCTCGGAAGAGAGGCAACATCTGCTGTGATGTTTATTCTTCTTATTGTTCTTTACATGAGTGCTACAGGAGCCATTCAATTTCCCTTCTGTAACGAGTTCATTAAATCCTGCAGAAATTATACAGATCCCCACCCTGATCCTGGGTGGGAGAGGCCAGGAAGGAGAGGAATGGAACAGAGACACAGGGCTCTGGAATACAGGACTTCACAGGGGTCAGATTCACACCTAAAGGTCCCACTCTGAGCTCTTGAGCAGGGGAGGCTGCATATTCCCCCAGGAAAATGAAAATTCTGAATTCCTTTCCCATAAACTGCCTGGGATGCATGAGCCAACTTATTACAAGTTATGAGGTCTTTCAGTGGGAATAAAAAGAGCTATGATGGGATTCCAATGCCTCTTCCTCCCTTAAGAAAATATCAAAGCAAGTGGGTAAAGGAAATATTAGTTGTTTAAAATGCATCTTTCATATTTTTTGTCTCTTTTTATTGGGTGATGAGTCACTTGATATTGCACTGGCAGGAGCCTGGAGGGCACTCTCTGCCTTTCACAAAATCTAATAGTTTGGGGTTTCTAAAACAGCTACCCTGTCTAGAGAGGCAGGAATTCAGTGGTGGAGGGACACTGTCTTGTGGTGGTGTTTGAGGGAAGAGATGAGAATCTGGACTCCATGTTTCAGAAGGCTGATTTATTATTTTATGATATATATTATATTAAAAGAAAATGATATACTAAAAGAAATAGTGAGAAAGGAAAAGAAAAGATAGAAAGGAATGAATAGAAAATCTTGTGACTGACCAGAGAGTCCTACACAGCTGGACCATGAATTGTCATTAAGTAAAAACAATCCACATGGAACCAGTCAAAGATGCACCTGTTGGTAAAGCATCTCCAGACCACATTCCACAGCCAACAGATAGTTATTGTTTCCATTTCCTTTCTGGGGCCTCTCAGCTTCTCAGGAGAAAAAATCCTGGCAAAGGGATTTTCATAAAATGTGTCAGTGACACTGTCTCACCCCAGGAGCCTTTCCTGGGGGCTTTGGGGGCAGAGCTGTGGCCTCGCCTCCCCTTTCCCTGCAGCCCTGCCCACCCTCCTGGCACATCCCTGCCTCTGCAGCTGTGGTGCTCAGAGATCTTGAGAGTCCTTTCCAAGCTCAGTGATTCTGTCTGTCACTCTGTGCTGAAGTAGATCTAAACCCCCTTTGTTTCTGTTGGCAGTAACTCAATGGGAAAAATATCCAAATAGTTCTGATCTACATTCATAAGTGTATTTTCAATAAGAGGACCTATATTAGTTATTAGTTCATTAGCCATGGCTAATGTGAAAGAAATCACATTAGCACTCTTCCACAAGGATTTTCTCTTTGGGAGAACCCAAGGAGGAGAAAGTTAGGTATTTCCCTCTGTTTCAGTGATAGCAAAGAAGGGAAGGTAACACTGGGAATCAATATCCCTTATTAAACACAAAAATGAGGTGCAAGGACCAGTTATGGAAGGAATTCAAGTGCAGTAACCCTAAAGGGGAGGGGGGATGGAGATGCCTACAAGCTGCAGAACATATGTGTGAGTATCAGTAATATTTACAGTTGAAGCTTCATGAGCAGCAAGAAAGGGCACAGACATGCACATTCTTACAGATTGTGCTGAAGTGGCTCAAAGAGATGCTCTCAGTTTAGGCTAACATGTTCTAATTTGTATTGAAAGAGACTGGAAGTGCCAACAGGGTCGTTTGCCACATCCTAGAGAATGAGAAGGGAAGCTGCACTTTGTAGAGAGGATGATTTCACTCACAGGCATCAATGCTTGAGCCCTCCCTGCAGAGTTTGTGAGAGCCTGTCTTTGTCCAGGCTGCTCGGTTCTGCCATCTGCAATGACTTCACTTGTGGAATATTTAACAAAGTCAAGGATCCCCTGCCTGCCTCTGCCTGCACCACAACTCAGGTCAGGCAGGAACTGCCTGCTTGGGGATGCCCACGAGGGTTCCCAGAGCAGGAACAATGGAGCTGTGAGGAAGGGACATGGTATGAGTGTAGCAATCTTTCTGAAAGCTCAGAAGCAGCCTGCTGTCTCCCTGGTTTTCTGTCTTTTTAAGCCTTCTGATGTTTACATTTTTGTAATGGAGTTTTTTATGTACTTTTCATGTAAATAATGATTGTTTTGTGTTTCTTTCTGGAGGAGGAGAGAACTGATGGACTGTTGGTTTGACCAGTGTGGCTGGAGAGGTGGCAATTTCATCCTCCAACCCATGGTCACATTTGGAATTCCATAAATACCGAAGTTTAGAAATAAATTCCTCCCTTTTTTGCCTTAAACATCTCATTGTGTTCATTTTGTGTCATATTGTGACAGCCTGCAAAGTTCCAGAGAGTTTCCACTAAGGGGAAGTGGCTTAGGTGGCCCTTGTCACTGTCCCTGGCAGTCCCTGGTGGCACTGTATTAATACAGATATTTTGGATCCAGAGTGCAAACCTTGCAAATCCCTGGAAGCTGAGCAGACAGGATGCCCTGGTGCTGGCTGGGATGCTCCCTGGGCTGCTTTGGGCAGGGTGGAGCAGGGGCTGTGGCAGACAGCTGTGGCAAGGTGTCCCCCTGGCTTCCTGAGGAGTGTCAGGAATGGCACCACACGGACTCCCAGCACAACTGCACACACCTCCAGCCCTATTTATGCACATCAGGCCCTGTCATGTGCTTGCTGTGGGGAAACAGAAAGGACACAAAGGACTGAACCAGTCTGAAAATTAGACAAACACTGTAGCTTTTTGTGGCTGCCTTTATTGACCAGCACTGATCCACTCTGGGGAGAGCCATTGTCCTTCAAGCTAACCTGGCTTCTTAGGCACATTTGAACTCTGTTCTTTATCGTAAAGAATCACTTTAAAGGCACAGAAAAAATAGTTAATGCCCAGAATAGAAATATCTGGATTATGAAACCCACACTGATTGTGAAGAGCTATCTTCACACCTATTCCAAAGCTTGGTCATGTTTCAAAAGTCTTATGGCTTTTATATTTGAAATGCATTTCTGTGTTATTGTTTGAAGCTGACAAACACTGGAATTCATCTATCCTGCTGTCAGAAAACACCCTGTGATACAAGGAAAAGGAACATGACTGATGCATAAACAGATGCATCACTATTGCATTTTTGCCATTACTACCTCAGACAGAAAAGACTGGGGTGGATCAAGATGCAGAATGAGCTTTAAAAATCTCCTTCAGTGACAGACTGGTCACCTGTATTTTACCTCAAATATCATAACAATTATTCCAGGAGACATTATTCTTCCATTTAAGTACATGCTCTGTGTGAATGATGTTATCTGTAAAAGCAATAAATTCAGTCATGGCAGTAAAATGTAATTAGAGTATTTTTCTGAGACAGAATTGATTTTGGGTAGGTACATTAAACTCATGTCTGAAAAATAGGCTCTGGAGTTGCACAACTAAAATTTCTACAGGACCAAGTTTGCAAATAAAGATACCTCCTCACTTATAAGAGATTAACTTTTTGAAGATTGCACTGAAGCATTTAGGAGTCAATGAGCAGGAGGCTGCAGTGATGGGAGCACAGTGGCATTTTTCATGGGAGGAGGGAGGGGAGGGAGGCAGAGGTTTGTGGGCTGGCTGTCATCAGCCAGCATTAATTTCCCATCATGGCCATGAATCTGCTTCAGTCACAGGCAGCAGAGCAGCAGCAGAGAGAGAGAGGGGCCAGCCCAGAGCCACCTCCTGACTCCAGAGCCCTGCTTGGTGTTAGAAGCAAAAAATCTGCGGGTTTTTTTTGCGGAAAAAAAAGAGTTGCGAAAGAAGTTGGACTAGTTGTTGCCAAGATGGAGTTCTACGTGTTTGTTATTGTAATCACCGATCCTTTTAGCTAATTTCTCCTTTTGTATCGGTGAGGCCCTGCCTGGGGCTAAGTTGATGGCCCTTGTCTCCAGACAGTGAGAGGAGGGGACATGGGGAGGGGGCATCAGAGGATGCAACACAGCCTCGAGAGCAGTGGGGGAAGTTTTCCCTCCAACTGCACACCGACAATTGATGGTTGCAGGTATTTATAGGGGTACTCATCAGCTTTTTTCAACAGTTTCCATTTCCAAATTATTACATCACAATTCTATACACTATTGTGATTTTAATTTCTCAGGATGTATTTTCAAAGGAGTATTCCCAGATGGTGGCGGTCCAGTTTCTGAAAGAAGAAAGACGAATCCCATCTGGTGAGGTCCAGCTCCCCAGATGTGTCCACCTTTTAATTGCAAGGACTATAAATCTCATAACAGTGATGTCCAGCTTCCCTTTGGTTGAAACCATAAATCCTTGAGGTGATGTTCATCTTCCTTTCTCAAGCTGTTTTTCTCTGCTTCAATAAGGCGTGAGATAAGCCTATTTCCTATATATATTCTAAAGCTATAGTTTCAAGGATACAAGTAATATTCTAAAATTATACTTCAAAAGGTTATTATTGCAGAGCTTTTTTATGGATTAAATGCAAGCAAAAAGCAGCATCCTTAACACCTTAATTCCAATGCTTCTAAATCAACCAGGGTTAATTGCAAACAAAAGATAGGTTCAAAGGCCTTTTTCCATGCTTTATTTTCATCTGTTATTATTAGAATTCACAGCTCTCTCATTGTCGATGTCCACACATTTCACATTCGCAAGTACACACTTGGCCTGTTTGTACCTGGCACAAAACACAGCTTTGCATCTCACAGAACCTCATCAAACTTCCCAAAAAGACCCCAAAAACAATGAGCCAACACAGAATTAAGAGATCAGAGTGATGTCTGGACATGAGGAGCAGAGCGCTGAGCCTGCAGAGATGCTGAAAACCTTTGTTGCCCTCACCCTGAGCACAGACCTCATCTGGAACCAAGACCAGGGCCAGGAGCCACCCAAGAGCTGGGAATCCTGGGGCTATGCCCATTGCTCTCCTAAGGATGGGATCACCAATTCTGTCCTTCAGTGGACAACGCTGCACCTTCCTCCTCCTCTGAGTCACACTTGGAGCAGCGATGGCAAACCGCGAACCCCTCGAGCATCCCAATCCTGATCTGATCACTCTCCTGCCCTGTTCCTTCCCCTTGGCTGCTCCATTTGGTGTCCGAGGCCATGCCTGGGTTGTCATGTGTGTCCCCCCGTGGCAGGGAGCTGCTGGCCGTGTGCCAGTGTCCCTGTGGCAGAGGAGCAGAGCTCTGGAGCTGCGCTGGAGCCTCCTCAGAGGGAGCGCTGCCCGTCACACGGGCCATCAGCACCTTCCCAAATGAGTTCCACAAGAGGAGCTCTTCAATTGCACTGCATCTGTAATTGCAGCAGCCTGTCAGAAAGGATTTGCTTCTACTTGGCTGTTTAAATAAGGATCTGATGCTAAAAAACACTGCTGAGATTCCTATCTTTAGTGAAAGAATTTCAGTATATTATTGTTGTATTTATGCCTCCTAATACATTTCAATGCTAAAAAATTTCGCAGTATAGGAATGCATCATTTTAAAACCTAGTGGTTTTTTTTGAAAAAGTTTTTTTTTAAAAGTGTTTTTTCTTGAAAAGCAGTAGCTTAATATAAACAAGCATTTGGAAAAAGTTAAAAAAAACTGATTAAAGTAAAAAAAAACCTCTACAAAGTGTTTTTCAGGAGCTGCTGGAAAACAATCTAGTTACTCCATGCACCTTCTATAATGGGAAAAATCCCAGAATTTAGCTGGAGAAAAAAATAGGAACTGCTTTCTCTTAATTTTTTTCCTGTAACACTGTAGTCTATAACCATTTCACTGCACAGGACAATTGTGTCAGACTCAGAAGAGAGCCTCCAGTGCCATTTCCCCAAATCCATCTCTTACATTCTGTCCCACACAGATTTGCAAACTGCCAGTGCCTGTTGTGTGTAGCACATCCAGCAGTGTGACTGATATCTCTTGATGCATCATTTATTGTTTTATGCCTTCTCTGGGGAGAGCTGTGTGTGCAGGGCTCTGTGTTTTAATTGTGGGCTTTTCTGGCTTGTGAGTAGCTGCTCCAGAAAAGACAGGAAAACTGCTCAGATCAGAAAGCCTTTTTAAGCTTAAATGGCTGGAAATGCCACCCAGTGGAAGCTTTGGTGCAGTTTAAGGAATATGGGATGGTATTTCAAATTATGCTCTGGACCAGACAAACAATTTGCCCCTGCAGGAGTGGAAAGTAAATAACCTGTGTAAATAGTGTCAAAGAGTCATTCTACAGCTAAATGGGTACACATGAATAATCCTGGTTCTGCCACTAATAAATGAGAGAGCTACATGGATCCTCCTGCCAGGTGCATTGTTCCTCTGCTCTGCCTGGTCTGTTTGGATGAGAAAAAAAACCCCTGAATTCGCTTTATATAAGTTCATTTCTTCTGCTTGCAAAAGCATAAGAAAAAAGAAGCCCTTACTCCTCAGTTACATTTATTTATAAAACCTATATTTGCTTTTTTTGCAGGACAAGCCCTCATTCACTAACACACACATATATTCAACTGTTTTAGAAGCAGCTCCAGTCTGTAAGGAGCCTGATGTCAAAATTCCAAGGATGAAACCTATCCACCAAACACAATAAATTACACTCATTTACCTAGAAACCCCTCATGGTTTTTGGGGAGTCACTGAAGGAAACTGAACATGGGACAGACAGCAAACTCAGCACCATAAAATAGAAATGGAGTGGCAGATATTTAAAATTTCCTTCTCTTTTTATAATCAAGTTGTGATTATTCAATGTGGTGGGGAAGAGGGGGGAACAGGAAGATAATCCTGGCACAAGTCAAACAGGACAAAGAGTTTAAGAGAAGAGAGTTTTGAATAATCACTGCAAGGATACAAAAACCAGAGGCTTCAATGTAGGAATGGACTAGATTAAGGAGCTGTGATCAGTGTTTGGTACCTGCTAAATTTTCCCTGTGAAATATAAATAACATGCAGCTAATTAAAAAGAAGAGAATCTATCAATCTGTGTTACAGTTTCAGGACAGGATTCATTCCTCTGTTCATAACATTCTGCTTAATAATGACACCCCAGCCTTGATTCATGTTTAGGTTTCAGACAGCTATTGGTCCTAGCCCATATTTATCTCTCTGAGAAAATACTGGTTTGTTTAGGCACAGGAAAGTTCTGCTTGTGCCTGGCTGGGACCTGCCTAACCTGCACTGAGCTGCTTCAGAATCCATTCCAGCACCACAACTGCTCACAGTAATTGTACCTAAACCTTTCCATGGAGGGTATTGAACAGACTGAGCACAGAAAATCACAAACCTCAGCCTCACCTGGTGAGACAGAGCAAACTCTGAGCCTGCAGAGGCTGGGGCTCTGCAGTCAGTGCCCAGCCCCACCTCACAGCACCAAACCTCTCTTGTTTTTCAGTGCACAGCACCAAACCTCCCTTGTTTTTCAGTGCACAGCACCACTCACCCTGACAATCAGGAGATGAGAATCTAAACCCCTGAAAGTCTGCAAATCCTCTTCCCACTTTCACTTGCTGCCATGATTCTGGCAATAAAAGACACTTGTTAGGGAATTCCAAATGCACAACTTCAAATCACAAAAAGGAAAGATTTCTAATGGAAGGGAAGAAACCTCTGATACCCCTGTGAGGGTGCTGGCTCCCTGATCAGAGGTTTCCAAGGTTAGTTAAAGGACTAATATTTTATGGGTAGGAGCTACAGCTCAGATTCCCCTCAGCTGTTGGCTCTTCCAGGGAAGGGAATCCATGCTGGGGTAAAAGGGAAGCACAAGTATGATTAAAGCAAAGCCTTGGGGGGAAATGGGTATCTAGAAAGGATTGTTTCTGATGCAGGGAATTATTTTGGAGAACCTGAAGTTGCCCTGGAAGATGTGTGCTTCAATTTAGGAGGTTTGTGAGGTTTAGGCCTCTAGGTCAGGGGAGTATTACCAAAGGTGTTCAGCCACAGAAAGGCTAAAGAGGAGTTGAAGCAAAGCAAGACAAACAGTGTCAGAAGCAAGGCATGATAAACTTAGCATTAATAATTTTAGTTTCATAAGCTGAAATGCTGTTCCAAACCCCATATTAGTAGTTAACCCTCAGTTCTGTGCTTTTGCACCCCACAGAATCAAAGTACCTTTGGTTAATACAACAAATGCTAAATTGTGAAGGGCACTGAGGTGAACCCTTGACTGCTGGATGGGGAGGCAAAGGAAGGAAGCTCCAAACAGAGAGATGGAGCAAAATACAGGCAGGAGAGGTGCCTGCAAAACACAGGCAATGGAGGAAGAAAGATGGGGCCTTTCCATCATGGCCTGAATGCAGGGTGAGGAGGGAAGGGTGAGCAGCTGCCTCATGGAGCACTCAAGCTCTCAGCCAGCGTTACAGCCAAAGTGACAGAGCTGGGGCTCCAGCAGCACAGCCTGGATAGTTTGAGCCTGCCCTGGACTCGAATCTTTCCAGGTGTGTCTGAAAGAAACCCTGCTGGAAAGGAATGGCCTAATGCAGATTAGTCACATTGTTCACTACACCATGCAGAGACACTTGAGGGAGGTGATAGGAGAACTGAAACTCATTCTTGCATAAAATCCACGTATAAATGCACATTTCTGCTTCTCTGCAGGGCATTTCCCTCCTCCAAATACACCCTTTTCCATGCAAGGAAAGCACTATGTAAGAGCCACAGGTCTGGGTCAGGGGGGTAGAGTTTGGCATCCCTGAATGGCAAACCCAAGTTTGTCACAGACATCTTTTATGGAAAATCCTTTCCTTAGGATTTTTAACCCTGAGAAGCTGAGAGGCCTCAGGAACAAAATGTAACCAATGGTTATCTGCTGCTGTGGAATGTAACAGGTGCATCTGGGATTGGGCTCATGTGGTTGTTTTTAATTAATGGCCAATCACAGCCCAGCTGTTTCAGACTCGCTGGTCAGTCACAGGATTTTGTTATCATTCCATTCTTTTGCTTTGCTTGCCAGCCTTCTGATGAAATCATTCCTTCTATTTTTTTAGCATAGTTTTAATATAATATATATCATAAAATAATAAATCAGCCTTCTGAAACATGGAGTCAACGTTCTCATCTCTTCCCTGATCCTGGGACCCCTGTGAACACCATCACAGGGTTTAATTCAAGGAAAGCAAAAGTTTTTTAGAGATCCTTATGAACAGAGACTGAGTATTTTTAACAAAGCTAGCTCCAAACCCCAGGACAGAGGGGGTAGATGGTCAGACTGGTCAGATACTCAGTGCTACTCCAGATTCTGGAAACCAATGAATTCAATTTCCTAAGGATTCATGCCTTCCAAAGCTTCTGCATTTCCCTTTTCTCTCCTTAAACAGAGGAGCTGAGCAGGGCTGGACTCTGGTCACCAGAACAGCCCTGACTGGGATTTTGTGCTAGTGAAACTTTAATTAAAAATCTTTAAAACTGCCTGGAAGCTGCTCAGCAAAACTGAGCAGGCAGATCCATTTGATCTGGATGAGATAACTGGGGTTGCAACTAAAGCAGTTTTTGAAAATACCATGATTCTGCTCTGAATGACTCTGCCTCACAAAATAATGTGCTTTCTGTAAAGTATTAGGAAATGGATTTATTCTGGCTAATTGGCTATGTCAAAAATGTTATTTTAAACCAATCAAACCACCAGATTTCAGAATTTTAGGGATGTAAGAAACTGAGCACTGGTTCAAAAACAGACATTGTGGCATATGAAAATCTTCAGTATTTTCAGAATTTAATGTAAAATTGTTTTAGGTGTGTTTGGTTCCTCTTGTTCTTGTTGAAGACACTTTCAGATATTTTAGAAGTGCAGAAACTGTGATTATAGAGATAGTTGTGTGTCCTATACTGGCATTTTAATGTTTACTTACCCATCTGGCACCCAGAAGGGAAGTAATTGTAGTCACAAATTAGTCCCACAATCACATGTCTAAAGAGTTTAAAATTTGGCTGGGACTGACTATCCAAATATGATCCAAAAAAAAAAGAAAAAAGAAAAAGTGATTTTACCTGTGTCAGTCCTCTGCCTTTATTTTCAAATGAGCAAAAGCAATGAAAATCTCCACTTGAACTCACCTGCAGGCTCTGACCACCGAGCTCCAGCAGTGGAAAGAGGTCTTGAAACAAGGAGTAGGAGGAGCAGCAGAGCTGCAGGTGTGGATGTGACCTGCTCTGCAGTTTGCTGGCTCACAGCACTGATATTTTATTCACATGAAACACCAAGGGCCTGATTCTTCACTCAGAGCCATTCAGGTTAGAAATTGCTGTGCCTTAAAACCAGTGCAATTTACTGAAAAGCAACCCGAGCTCTTAGAGCACCATCCAGCACAGTGGAGTGATAAATTATATAACATTAACAAATCTTCTAACTCTTTGGTAAATGAGAATTTGATGACAAAGCCTCCAAAGGCTTGGCAACTCAGATAAGTGCCACAAAGCCAGCATGTTTATTCGCAGATTATCTGAATTATTCAAACCTCTTGGGTTTTCAAAATTGAGCTGGAAGTCTTGCACAGACAGACTTTGCCAATTGTGTGTACAGTAATGAGAAAAAAATATTCCCAGAGAAATTTCCCATGACTAAATAAGCCTGGTAACAACAGCAATCTTTTTTCTCTACATGAAGTGATGTTGTCATTCAAGTAGAACTGTGGTGAAAATGCTCCTGAAACAGCTCCTTAGAGCAGTCCAGAGGCAGCCAATGGTCTTTCCTTTTTTCCAGATGAGGAAAAACTTCTTACAATTAGGCAAAACTATTGAAGGGGCCCTCCATTCTCACAGTAAGATTTCCAACAGCCCCCCTGAGTACATGGCAGGGCTGCAGTGCTCTCTGGTTTTAATTGTGGCACCACCTGGCTGATCCCTGGGTAACCTGCTTGATCCCTAAATAATCTACTGCATCCTGCTTGGAGCAGAATTCATTCTGACAGCCAGCACATATGGCTGACTCAAATGATCAGGTTTGACTCTAAGGTTTCAAGAATATGAAGATGATTGCAACCAGTAAAGGGCATTTTTGATGCCTAAGAGATAAACTGTCAATATTTTCCAAAGGCTGTTGCTGCATTTTCTACCCCTACAACTCTTGATTGCTTTTAATAGGAAGAATAAGGCGCAAAATTTTGCTTGAAATCTTTTCACCCTCTTGTCAAGCTTCTATAACAGCAACTGCTCTTCTTTGCACCTGTGCAGCACTCCAGAGTCACTTAAAACTCAGAAAAAGATTAAGAACAGAAGATGTATTCAATTTCTTTTTTCCAAATACCTTTTACAGACTACAACTGTGGGGTGGTTTGGGGGTTTTGTTTGTTTGTGAGTTTTATTAAGAGAATAGGATTGAAAGTGATGAAATGTTGATTTGAATAAAAACTTAATTGAACAGCTGAAGCCTGATAATAACAGATATCTATAATCTACTTCTCATTATAGACAAATCATCCACAATAATTCTCTAGCAAAGGAAAAATGTATTTGTTTGTTAAAATAAAGAGATCGACATTCCCACTTTGGGTCATAAATCAGACTATTTTGTTGATGCTCAGCTCTGAGTTAGGTTTTGGGTTACAAGACCAAAGGGTCTGACCTGCAATTGTCACTTCTGTGATTTCAGGAATTCCTGGATTTAAACAATTATTTTGCTCCATTTTAAAATGAAGCAGAGAGAGAGAGCAGTGGAGGCTGCATGCAGAGGACATAATGAAAGCAATATTGACTGTCTTTCTTTGTTCAAGAAGGTAAATATTAGTGGTAATAAACAGGTCTAGGAAGTTCTCAGTTCTTTCCAGCAAACTGAAATTTCATTTTCCAAACTGCTTACCATGGTAAGTTTATTTAGTTTTGAAATACTTATCTGAGTGGAAAAGAAACCTATGAATCTAATTCTTAATTTTGCATGGAGGTTCCATCACTGACCTCCCTGGATACAGAATTCAGACTGAGGAACTGATGGATCGTGGGGGGCTTCAAATTTCAATAAAACCATAAAAGGAGGTCACTGAGGCACAAGGTCAAAAAGAATTTTTGGACATATTACAGGCAAGAATGATTGTTTTCATAAAAGAAGAGTTTCTCAAGCAATAAGCTTTGTGACAAAAAGATAATACTAATCAATGTGTTGTGTCTGATGGGGTCCAATAATGAAATTCAGTTGCTTTCCTCATTTATTGTTCAACACAAACTACACTTATGAACCTACTGATTCAATAGAAATTATCAGGTGTCTTCAATAAGCCAGGATCAGTGGGATCCCAGGGCCATGTGAAACCTTATGCTTATTTTCCAACAGTGGGTTCACATTATTGTCAACTTTCAAATGTCCTCTGCAGCATGAAGGCAAGTTATAATGGAATGGATATGCTGCTCATTACCTAAAAACTCTGCCCTGGGGAATTTATCACAAATATTTCTCCACTCTTATGAGTTTTGTGAATGGTACCTGTACCCAAACCTTTTACAATTCTAGGACACTGCTCACCTCATCTGCAAGTAGTTGCTGAATTTGCATCTCTCTAGATTTAGCCTGATTTTAAATATTCCTATATCAGATATTTATCCAATATTTGATACGCTGATTCAAGTTTGACACAATTTTATTTGTAAATGAATAAAAAATCCATTTGCTAGTTCTTTCTTACACAGTGGAACACGTCTTTTGCAGGTTGTCTATTTTTTTTTAAGAACAGAAAAAAATCCCAAATCTGCTCAAGTACACAGCAAGGTTTGTGTTGTCACTGGCACAGTGGAGTCAATCCTATCAGATGTCACCAGCACTGGGATTTGGCTCTGAAGGGCAGTAGTGGGTTGAATTTGTGAGAAATGGGTCACTCACTGACATGAGGTAAAATCTGTGACTTATTTGTGAAACTTCCTTGTGAATTTACACCATGTTGTAGCTGTGTAGTAAGGAGGAGCCTTAGCATGATAATTTGTATTACTGAGCAACAATAAAGCTTTCCAGGGCACCATAAAAGCTGAGTCACAAAACTAATGAGCTGTGCTAATAAACTTAGGCATTTGTGAAAATATGATTTAGCAAATGCTCTTTATTTTTACTTCATTCCTTCTGAGAAACAGCCTCCCTCCCAATACTGGAATGCTGATATAAAGATTTATATTGCAATGAATCATCTCCTAAAATATTTGTGTGTCATCTCAAGTTTCAAAAAAAAATAATTGTAAGTGGTAAAACACATCCAACATGACTTCTTTACACTAATGAGAATTTGTTAAGTGCATCACAATGCTGTAATGGAAAAAGCATGTGGGTATTTGTAATATTTTCAATAAAGCATGGGAAATATATTATAGAAAATTAATTATTCATGCATTTTTCTCCCACATGTACCTGAAAGTGGAAGGGTTCCCTTTGCCTTGAGAACTGTTGCAATGGCCTGTTCTGTTCCTAAGTCTCTCACAAGTGCACAGTCAGTCAATCACATGGCACCTTGGCTTGGTGGGAAACTCATTTCCTTTAACTCTGGGGGGTCCCCCCCTTTTTTTTCTGGATACTTGAATAGAAATGAGAGATTTCCAAAATTCTTGCCACGCCCTCTGTTTCTCTGCAGATGAATTTTTCAGATGAAACCCACAGAAGTGGCTGCCACTCATGACTCTTGAGCTGTATGAGTGAAGGAATGGCATTTGCTGTTCAAGGACCCAGGGAACTGCAGAATCTCCTGAGCTGGAAGGGACCCACAGGGACCCCCCAACGCCAGCAGCTGGCCCTGCCCAGGGCAGCCAGGGCTGAATGGGGAGGGTAACACAGCCAGGTTCCCCACCAGGAGCTCCCTGCTGGCTCAGCCAGGCTGTGAAGCAGCACTGCAGCAGGAAAAGCCCATGTAAAAAATGTCACTCTCAGTAGCAGCATTCAGTACTTGCCTTCACACTTAGAATGGAAACTGGAATCCTTCACACTTAGAATGGAAACTGTGCTTCAGGACTAACTCCAATGCTGCAGCCTACCAAGGACTGCTTGTTTTGCTTCCAATGAATGCCTAAAAAAGGCAGTGGTGAATTATTGCTCCTTCTGCATCAAATGGTATTATCATATAAATAAACCTCTGGTGCATTTTTTATTCATTAGTAGATGGGGCTGCATAAATTTTAACTTTCTGGACTCTTTGTGGGAAATGCCATCCTGAACAGCAACTACTTATGAGTAAAACATGAATTTTTCAAATAATTTCAACCTGATTGTCTTTTTTTTTTTTTTTCCAAAATATTTAAAGTCTTGAGCTTGGGGCTAGCTAAAATGGCTTTTTATTTGTTTTTAATTTCAGACAAGGAATAGTGTGCTTTTCCTACAGCCTTATTAATGGTTCTTCAGGAAGCTCAATATCCCAGGGAAGCTTTCTAGAGGATTTTGTATTTCTGTAGGCTTTATCTGTGATATGGTGAGCAGGATTTGGTTCCAGGAGAGCTAGCAGGGCTTTCACCTGGCTATGCAACTTGGGAGAGAGGAAATTGTGAAGGGGCAATGAGGTCAGTGTTGTTGTCAGCCCAGTGTTGTTTACAGATTATCGGATGAATCCCACAATCCAAACTGGGTACATTTTTGAATCAACAGTTTCCAGCCATTATTTATTGTACTATTACAAGTAAAAGCTTTCAGGTTTCTGTTCCATTAAATAAAGACTAATGTTACAGAGGACTACCAGAGGAGAAGCTCACAGAAGCCTCCCCACCTCAACAAAAGGCCTGTTTGACACCCCAATGCCCAGACCAGCCAGAAATAACCTGAGTGCAGCTTCCCAGGGCAAGGGTTTGAGCTACCCCAGTAAAATTATAGAGACAGAAAAGGGATCAACACAAGATAAATAAATAAACACCAAAGGACATGTTAGAGAGTTCTATTTCCTGAGCCATAGCCCTGCAATCCCAACCATTGCAAGAACATCTTCCTAAAAGGCAGGGGAGCACTCACAGCTCCCAAAAACTTGGATTTAAAAGAGCAGCTTCAACAAAATGGGCCTGAGCAACTGTCAGGAGAGAGGGACTGGAGTGGAACAGAGGAGGCTGGTGTGGGGACAGAGCCTTAGGAGCACCAGGGCTGCCTTCCCACTGTGCTGTGCTGAGCAGCTGAGGCCAGAATTGCAAAATAGTGCTGGCTCTGTAGGACACAAAGAGCTGTGTCTGCACAGGGAGGCTGCACAAGCAGCAACAGAGAGCAGCAAACAGGGAATGACTTGCAGGTTCTTTGTACAAGGGTTGCTTCAGACCTGTCAAACCAAAGATGATTTGTTGCTGCAGTGTGTGGGTTAGACCCCTTGCACCATTCCTCAGAAAAGAAAGATGTTTTCATTAAATCATAAGGCATCACCTAGGCTTTTCTCTTCTTTTAATAACTGTTTGCCTCACCAAAGCATAAAACTCTTTTCACCACCTACATATCATTCAGTGAGAAGCAGCTTTTACAGCAACATCAATAATGAACATTAAGATGGGATAAAGGTGTGTAGCTCATCACTGGCTCTTGGATGAGACCAGCAGGATTTTAAGCAGTCTGGGTGATTGATGCTTTCTCAGAGCCTTTTGCCTTAGGATGCTGTCAGACAACAAAGGCAGGAGCTGTGCTATCCTCACACCAGACACAAGCAAGTTTGGAGGAGCTCATTAAGCACGTGCAGGTCTGGGCTCTCCTGACATGACACTGTTCTGGTAACCACAGCTGCAATCAGCTTATAGCAACACCAGCCTTTGGGGAAACAAAGCAAAACAAAAAACAACACAAAACACACAATCTTAAACATATATCTAATGATTAACTGCATAGCTAATGTGAGTTCTGGTAGCAGTTTTAGGAGTTGTTGGAAGAAGCCCCCAGTGTCCCAGGAATGTCACCTCTAAAGCCCATGTTTGACCAGGGCAGCTCTGCCTTCTGCTGTCACTTGTTGAGGAATTGTTGTTTGGAAAATGCCTGAACTCAAGAAGGTTTGGGAAGAATAAATCCATGCTCTGTGCTGAAGCCATTAGTAAGACTATCCTCTAGCTAAAATGGTATATATCAAAACTAGTCTGCCTAAACCAAACTGTTGTCTGCTGCACTTTACAATAAAATAGAGATTAAACACCCTGCTGGGCATTCAGCTTCCCCTGCTGCTTGACCCTCCCCTGGACTAGAAATGGAAATCACTGCTTTATCCTGTGGGGAAGGGAAGGGAAGGGAAGGGAAGGGAAGGGAAGGGAAGGGAAGGGAAGGGAAGGGAAGGGAAGGGAAGGGAAGGGAAGGGAAGGGAAGGGAAGGGAAGGGAAGGGAAGGGAAGGGAAGGGAAGGGAAGGGAAGGGAAGGGATGGGGAAAAAACTTTCTTTTCCTGTCAAGTTATTGGCCAATTTCCATCCTGCCAATGACAATTCTGAGTTTGAAACAAACAACCTGGAAATGTGCTTAATAAAGCCAATCACTGCCTCACCAAGGTAACAGTCCCTGTGTGTGACCTGGTAGCCTCACCGAGCGAGACAGACAATCTGTTCTATCAGAGTGGCTCTCTCTTTCTGCTAACTTCCCTCTGTTTCCACCCACATAATTTATTTTTTAACAGAAGAAAATAATTTCCATTTTAAAGTTATCAGACTTGCTTTTCACACGACCCATTTTTCATACATAAAAGTTTCTAAATCAGAACCACAGCTCTGTGCATCTCAGAAAATAACTGACTCCTTCTTTCTCTCAGGTAAGATACTGATTCTCTTTTTCCTTTTCTCACAGATTATTTAACCATTTTGCTGGCCCTGTGCTTGTTTCTTCAGTGATTCAACATCATTACTCTAGCTCCTTCCAGTGGTAAATCATAATGTTTAACAAGAACAGAATAGAGCTTTTAATATATCTTTGATCAGTTTGCTCTATAGCAGCCAAATGTGTGTCTTTTAAAGCAAGACTTTCTGCTTGTCCTGCTTGCATCAAAGATGAAGGTAAATGAAGCCCAGAAGTGCAGCTCAGCTTCATTCACAATTCCAGCACTTTTGGGGAAGAAGGCAATGCTGCCATTTAATCTCAAAGCTTTTGACTTTTTCTGTGTGCTCTGATACTGCAAGTGTAAGAGCACAAACAGCAAATCTATCTATAAGGCTAAATAGAGTTTGCCTAATTATAAACAGGGAGCAGCAACTTGAAATAAATTCATGGTTCATAGTTTTGATAATTATATGCTTTTTGAAATATTGCTGCAAATAAAGGGATAGAAAAGCAATCAATATGTAAGGATCAGAGGAAGATATTTCAATATTGCCTCATTTACATTCATATATATTTGAGGAACCCTGTGTGAATTGAAAGGTGAAGTCTGAACTCATCTGTGACAACCCAGAATTTAAAAAAGAGAAACAAATCCCCAACAAACATTCAAAACCAAAACCAAACCGAAAAAGTTCCAAATGCAATATATGAGTTACAAATGCTAAAAAAAACTCTTGTGAGGGGAATTCTGGGAGCACATTGTGGGAGAAATTTGCAGTGCTGAAATTTGGAGTACTGACTTTGATTACAGTCCTGAAAAATATTAAAGTAAGATAAATTTGTTAAAGTCAAATCAGAAAGTGAAGAAACAATTCATTAAAGAGCTGTAGGCACATTAACAAAATCCAGCAGTTCTGCAATCACAGCCATAAGCTGTCAGCAGAGAATATATGTGATCATTTATTTGATTATAAAGTACCTAAGAGTGTTCAGCAGGTCAGATTTCTCAGCCAGCTGAATTTTCTAATAGCTCTTCTCAATCAAGGGATTGTGCTGCACAGTGGAACACTGAGCCCAGGCACGGTGATGATGGAGGTCACTGACCCATCTATTTAAATAAAAAAAAGGACTGTGCACAGCAGCTCTGGAAATGCTACTTCCTACAGGTTTCTGCTCAAAATCTTTGCTTTTGCTGTTAACATATAAATTCAGGTCCTTGCCATTAGGTGCCATGACACAATAAACTGGAGTTGAGCAAATATGGAACGAATCATTAGTCTGAACAGTAATTTGACCTCTGCACAATTCAGAACCCAATTTTTCATAAGATTATGCACGGGTTTAAGTCTGTCTACATGTGCAGTGCTCTTGCAATTAATCACCAGGAGCAAGTTGCTCGAGGGAATCAGGGAAAGAACATTTACACCATGTCTTATAATTGGTTGAATTTGTTTCTTACTAATCAGACACTACGTAGCATTTTAGTTTTAGTTATGTGTAAATTAAAAAGAGCTGTCTGCCCATTTTGTTTCACCATTCCCATTTCTCTTCCACCAAGAAAATTTTTCTGTTAACTCTCTGGTCTCTCCAAGCAGAGGTTATGATCAAAAATAACAATCCACACAAGGAATTGGAAATCTTCTGTTGTACTAAATGGCTTTGGGGGCAGATCCAAAGAAAGACAGAATTGTAGATGTAGACTTGTGAATGGGATTTAAATAGCCAAATTCTCCATGAGTACAAAATCATGATCTTGGAAACTTGCTTAGCTGGTGGTAGAGGAGAATAAACTCCAAAATTCTTCTCTATTTTAAACTTGAAGGTACAGCTTGTCCTGGCCTGAGCCCAGAGCTGCCCTCAGCCCCCAGCCACAGGTGAGCTCCTCAGCAGTGTGGGGAGCTCCACTTCAAACAGGAGCCTTTTCCCAGCCATTTATTTACACAAAACAGCTGCTGAGGAACTGCCAAAGCTGCATAGGTATGAGCCCATAACCCTTCTTCTCACCCTCCCTGCTGCATTTCCACTTTCCGATGCTTCACTCACCCTCCTCTCCTCATCAGAGCCCTTTTTAATAAAAAAGCAATTTGTAAATTCTCTCTATGCCAAACAGAAACAAGTCTGGAGGCTGCCTAATACCAGGTTCCCAATTCAGCTCTCAGGGCAAAGAGTTGCATGGCTCTAAGCCTGAGAAACTGAACCTTCCAAAACCTTCCTGTGTACAGCTTTGAAGAGGTACAATTGCCATCTTGGAAACCTTAGAGAACAGTTGAGGAGATAAAATCCCTGGGTAGGGAAAAAGCAGAAACCACCAGGTTCCATCTGGCTCCTCACACTCTGCTGAAAAATCTGGCAGTGAGGAGAGGGGGCTGAACAGCTTGAAAGGTTAGAGTGTGATTAATGGGATGGTGTGTGCTGCCACGTGGTAATCCCCCTACACACCACCCAATCCAATTTGGCCTATATCATGTTGGAGAAAAGATTTAAATAGTCTTTCAAGGCCAGAAGAATAACATTATTGCAGTCCTCTATTCCTGCTCAATACGATTATCTCAAAAGTAGATTTACCACGGAGAAAGGGTTTCAATTACAAGCAGAAATCAGTTAAAATAAAACACTCCTCCAGCCCAATGCAAACTCATTTGAAGAGTTGTTTATTTGTGAGTTAAGCTATTATTTTCAGACAGGGTGTTCCAATGAGGCAAGTTGAAATTTAGGAATTCTGTAATGGCAAAATACAAGCTGTTAAAAATTGGTTTCTCTACTAAATGAAGAACTTGTAGAGGAAATTGCAAAGAGGGGAACTCTATATGTATGATATTGTCAAAAACCTTAACTAATGAGCATTTTTTAGAAAAAAAAAGCTGGTCATAAAAAGGGTATTTGAATATCTTAAAGAGAAACTAGTTAACACATCTAACTGGGGTGGGGGAAGTATATATTTAGATACTTCTTTTAAACCACAGTCTATTTTCCTTCTGGCCTTGTTCTGTTCATGGCCCATGTTAATTAAAGTGCCAGCAGTGGCCAGAGCCTTGTGCCTGCATTTGGAAGGAAACAGCAAGAGTGGGTTTGGCCATTTAGTAACCATTCAGTAATCAGAATTAATTTACTGAAGAAATATCCTGTGCATCTGTGGCCATGTATAGAAGCCTTTTTTTCCTTTCTTACACAGCAGGATTAAACAATTTAAAAAATTAATTATGATTAATTTTTGTCTCTAAAATTGTTCATAAGAAAAGAAAATATGTTTTGACATCTTTAAGAACATGATGTTCAAGATGTATGATACTGGTCCAAGAGATCTTCAGTGTTGGTGAATTCAGTGCAATAAGTTAGAGCTGTGTATTTCAGCAATATATGGAAGAAAAAGAAGGCTGGGTAAAAAAGGAGCAAAAACCCCCAAAAATCTGTTCACATGCTTACTCATGTTCTTTTGGGGCTGGGCTTTTATGATGGTTTTATTTTTTGCTGAGAAGTCCCAATGAAATTGTGAGCCTTACTTAGACTTGAACTTACAGAGGTGGCTAAGTGATCTTTTGATCCAGATTTCAGATATGATGTATTTCTTCATTATGAACAAAACTAATTGCTGCTGGAGATTAAACTGCCACTTTTTTCCCTTCCACTGCAGAACATTTAATTCTCAGTCACTCTGAAGCCTAATTTTCCTCTATTTCTTTTAACTCTGTTTTGCATCTTCCCTCATTATTCAATCAGCTTTCAATCCATGACCTACAGAGGATGTGAGAACTTTCCAGCACTCCAGTGCCTGGTTAATGAAGCTCCAGGAGATGTGCAGATTGCTTTATCATCTCAGGGCTTCTTCCCTTTGGTCAGCTGAATTGCAATATTTTGTTTTCAATATACATTTGCTGTACATTGACACATCTTGCAAAGCTTCATCTTTCTCATTTAAAATGCACTTGGAGAATAAATCCAGATGTCAAGAGCAGAAAACACTCACCTTTCTCATGCAGTTTTGTAAGAGCTGGATCCAGCAGCACCCTGTGGGTTCCAAGAAGCACTGAAATAGTCTGACCCCTTTAGACCTTTAAAAAATGTAAATCTGATTGCTTTTGGCTTTTAAAATGGGTGCAACTGTTCCAGAGAGTATTCTTGTAAATATTCCAGTGTTACAGTCTTTTAAAGGATTTAACCATGAGGTTTTATTTAATTTTAGTTTTTTGTACACAGCTGGCTATGATGATCTTTGGAGTAATTGAATATATGTGTTATCCACTTCATTCTTTGGCCAAAATGTAACTAAAATTCCTATATTTTATCTATCAGTATTGATCAGTTGTCTATTTGGATCTGTTAGTGATTCCTTTAAAAGTGGGCATGCATACAAATGTTTTAAAATACAACTATACATATCTATATAGATTTATAAATACATTATAGATATGTAGATATACAGATATATCTGTGTGTATATACATACACACACAGGTGAGGTTAAATATCCAGAGCCAAGAGTTGGAGTGGTGAATTTCTGCTTGTGGGTGACAGCTCTGTGTTAGTTGCACTTATGCAATTTGCATGTGCACTTTGTAGAAGGATTGAATGTACACTCAGTATTGCCCCATTTTCTGCTCTGCCAGAGAAGCAGGTGGGAGCAAAGGGAAAAAGTTCTTGGGAAATGACATGGGCAAACAGAAATGTTGATGGTATTGTTATGAGATTACAGCCTGTGTGCTTCAGAAACATCACCAGGTAAATAGATGTGCAGCCACAAGAAGGACAAGATTCCCTAAATATTTATGAACCAGGATCAGTAATCTAATTTGTGGGCACGAAATGCAAGGAGGGGTCACAGGTCTTTGTCTGAAGCATCACAAGTGCTGATCATTGAGACTCTTCACCTGAATGCTGCAAAAAGCCATGTTCTGGGTCTCAATTAAATATCTTTCATTGCTGCCAGTGCTAAGCAGCCCTCAAGTGCTGCTTTCCAGAGTGGGCAGCACGACCTGGTGTGTGCTCCTTCAGCACTCACAGAGTGTGTCAGTGTGACATCATGTGCCATGTCCTCCAATATTCCTTTTGGTGCTGCTGTATTATTGCTAAATTTGTGCTCCTGGCTCAGGATTTCCTACCAAACAGAATATAGAATATGTTTGGGTTGAATGAAATGGTAAATTTCCTTATGTACAAAATATTGCCATTTGAATGTTTTAATTATAAAATTTTCAGGTATATGCAAGCATGCCTTTAACTGATATCAATGAAAAAAACCCTGATTAGCTTAGAAATCCTCAAAATACCCCACACTGAAAGTACAGGCAATAATCCAGCTAATTAGCCTTCTCAAGGGCAGTTTCTGAATCAACCTGCTAAAATACATATGGTTACATGTAACTCAGGGATTGATGGATTGATTGATTGATTGATTGAGTGATTGATTGATTTTTTTTTAGCCATGTTAATGGAAAGTAAATATTTTTTGGCAGTTCCATGGTGTAACACATTGGTTTTTTCTTTTGGACTGTCAAAGTTATCATTTATATATGTAAATAACATTGCTAATTTCTTACAATAGCATATAATAGAAACCCAGTGTGAAACTAAACTGTGCTTAAAGGTATATCTGATTTTTATAATTTGGGCAGCTAGATTACTAAATGAGGAATTTTAATGCTATTTACAATTAATTGATTTGGGAACTGGTAGATCTGTATGTTTATAATGGAAGGATGATCATGACTTTTATTGTGAACATTACAAAGTTAGTGATGATGAACTGGCTCTTCTGCATTCTCTGCTTTTTGACATACAGTTTTAGAATCTGACTGGTCTCATCCTGCAGATGGTAACTAATGGAGGGAGTCAAAATATTTACTCAGTAAACAGGTGGTGAAAACCATTTTCCATGGCAGCATCCTTCCCTTGGCTCCTGAGGGCATTGTCCCAGGAGTGGAAGTTGGGCAAGGCATTTCTCATGGCTGAGCCACAGCTGATCCTGGCACAGCCCAATCCAAGAGCAGAGCTGCACCCAGCCCTGTGCCACAGCTGCCATTGTTCATGGCCTTCCCTGCTGATAACTTTTTATTGGCTATAAACTCACCCTAAACTTTACAAAAAAGCCCTACCCACACAGTGGTAAGGTTTGGGTTGGTTGTTTTTTTTTCCTTCTCCTTATAGATGTCATTTAATGAGCTTTGCTAGATACAATTTTCTGATTAAAACAAAGCTGATTAAAAAGTAAATTAAAAGTAAACTGTCCCTGATTGTTTTCCATTATAATGTTTTTAATCACAGGAGTGGTATCAGTTGGGTATCACATGTTTGCACTGCCCTCCCCTCCTGCCACAATC
The DNA here is from genome assembly GCF_051311805.1 of Agelaius phoeniceus. NCBI lineage: Eukaryota > Metazoa > Chordata > Aves > Passeriformes > Icteridae > Agelaius > Agelaius phoeniceus. The sequence goes on from NC_135276.1 coordinate 5,576,764, forward strand.
CTGGTGTTCCCATGCCCTCCTACACCAGAGCCTGGCCTCTGATAACAACACTCACACGTGAGCATTATTAAACCCACAGCCCGACTCAAATTACAGCCTCTAAGTTTTGTTCTGGGAAATCAGTATTCTTAATCAGCAGGGTTCCAGGTGCTTCCATTGTTCTTTGATTTCAGAGAATGGTATCAAAGCTGCTGTTTAATATTTTTTAAAACCTAAGGTTTGAGGAAGGTAAATTACCTTTAATCTCCATAGACTGTCACTTAAGACTTATAATTTGTTTGTCTTTTTTAACCATTAAAAAGCAACTGAAACAGCTGCACTCTCTTTCATGGCTCTGTATTCTCCAAATCACTACCAGTGCTTTAAAAGAGCCCACACACTGTGAGAAAACCTTGCATGTCAGAATTAATTGTTGCTGTGCCAGTCACTGGGAGTTGCAGAGCTTCTTGCAGTGCAGCAGGACACCTCCAGCACAAACACAGAAGCTGGTTGCTCCTTTGGGCTCTGTCACAGGAGTTCCCTGTGTCTGCAAAGCGAGAATGCAGCGATCATTCGTCCTTTAGTTGTGCAAAAACCCATCACAGTACGGGGAAGGGACCTTTTAGCACAATGGGGTTTGTAATTCTTCTGCTCATTCTGCCAGGCGTTTTTCAGTGCATGTGATGGGCCATGAACAGGGCTGCAAAAGAGGTGGTTTTGGTTCAGACAGAAGGGGGAGATGTCAGAACCCAGGGAATTCCTCTGCCTGCCCTGGAGGGCTCAAACCCCTGCCCAGGGGCCTCAGAGACCTTGGCACAGAGCACAGGCCCCCTGTGCCTTTGATTGAGCCCTTGGAAAAAACAATTACCAACCTTGTATGAAGAATTACAAGTAAAAGAGTTTAAGTAGAATAATAGTTTGTCACGGGATGAAAAATAGATTTTTGGGGTTTTTAGAATGGGGGCTTGGATTCCCAAGATGGAGGAATTTGGGCGTGCCTTGTCCTTTTTCCTTCTTCTTCTTGGCCTCCATCTTCTGGGTGATGTGGGCATTTTAGATTGGTTTAGAGTACAAGCTCACTGTCTAACATAGGTATTGGGAAGGAATTGTAAATATTGTACAGGTAGTTTTTAGTATAAAAGATAACACTGCCCTGGGGGCAGGCAGAGTGCCTCTGTCTGACCTGCTGAACAGACCTTGGCGGGACAGGAGAAAGAATTTTATAGATAAGGAACAATAAACAACCTTGAGACCAAGAAATGCAGAGCCCTGACTGCTTCTTCGAGTGCTGGGCTGGGAGAAGAGACTTTCCAACACATCTGGGGTCACTGTGAGCAGCTAAAGCCCCCAGGAGCTTGTACAATCATCTTGTCTGTACCTGGGGTTATTGCTGCAGCACATCAGCTCCAGGGCAGGGCCAGGCACTGAGGCCACACACATCTGGAAAGGGCAGTGGGGCTCTTTTGCCCGGCTGCCTTTTGAACTCGTGTTCTACAGTCTTGTCTTCCCTCCTCTAGAAGAAGCTTAGTCAGAAAGGAAAATATTTTCCTCTGTGCCCCAGCCAGGCTTTGAGGAGGCTGCAGGGAAAGCTCTGCTCACCTGCCACAAACCAAATCTTCCCCTTCAGAGTTCTCAGAATTTTCCTTTGCCATCAAAGCTAATATTAGGCATGCATCATATTCTGTATTTATGTCATAACATAGCAAGTGTAAAGACACCAAACCTCTCCTTCCCTGGCTTACAGTCATAGTAATCCTTACATTAAAAAAAGAAAATAAAATTATATATTCCTAGATCAGCCCTGTAGACTTTTTCTGACATACAGGTACATTCTTTAAAACTCATTTTTCCCAGAAGTCCTTAGCAAGCATGTCTTATGATGGAGGTTAAGAAAAATGAGCTTTCAAAAGGCAACTCTTTTTCTGCATTTACAGCTCCTATGCTTTGCTCCTGCTAAGGAAGAGGAGGAAAAGAGGAGTCCAAGGGCAGAACTGGATGGATGCTGTTTTTCCCCTGTGAAATTCAGTGTGCCAGCACAGAGCATCCCCAGCAGGGTGGGCTGTGGGGGAATGTCCAGCTGGGGCAGTGACCCAGAGAGGAGGAGCAGAGGAGCCCCAGGCCCAGCTCACTCTGTGCCCTTCTCCCTTTGCCATTGCCTTTGACATTTTGGAGGCTGAGGTCTGTCACAGTCGAGAGGTTTACAGCAGCAGGGCTGCAGACAGGAAATCTTATGACAATATAAAAAAGACATTCTGAAGGAAATGAGTGAGGTATTAAAACAGCCAGGTTTGGGAGCTTTTTGTTAGGTAGTTGCAATAAATTATTCTTTTGTGATACAGTCAAATGAAATATGTACACAGAATTCTTAGAACTTCCAAATATAAACAAATCATTATACTTTCCTTTAACTTAGAATGAAAAAGCTGTCAGGGTGGCTTTTGATGAGTACAATTGCACAATGCAACTACCAGACTACCAGACACTACTGAAGTTTCATATACATTTTTACCTTATTTTACTAATTTGAAGTTTTGACTCCTCTGACACTTCCTGACAAATGGAAACATTAAAAATAGGCTCTGGCTTGTGTGGAGCTCCTCTTTTTATTTCTTTTTTTTTTTTTTTTTTTTTTTTTTTTTTTTTTTTTTTGCAAGGGAACTGTACCATCTTTATGAATAACCTTTTTAGTATAGGAAATATTCTCAGTGCTCAGAGGTAACAAAGAGAGTGCCATTCCAGTAATTATGTGCTGTTTGCTGCAATTATAGCCCTCAACCTGTAATTCAATCTGTGTGGGCAGACCATACGTCCATGAGAAACTCCATTGGCTTAATGGGTTTTACACTGTTATAAAGAGCAATTTGCATGTCTTAGATTATAAAGTCAGACTAATGTGCATATCCCATAAGCATTTAAGGACACATTCCTAAACTGACAAGCACAGAGATGGCACTAGCATGAGTAATAAGTCTGTGTTTATCAGCTGCACATTTGCTCAGCAGCACTGAAATTGTGGAGCTCATTGGCACAGGTGGTTGTGGAGGCAGGGAGGATAAATTAGGGTTAATTTCAGAGAGGGACAGTCCATCAGGGCTCTGAAGCCTCCAAAACAGGCTTTAGAAGGATATGTCTAGACAGAGTTATTTTGTGTTTGTCCTCTTTTGGAAATCCACTCTCCAGTCTTCACTGAATACCTTCAAGTTTCAGCTGCAGTGAAAGGAAAATTATCAACCTTTAGGAAGAACACTGGAATACAGAAACTGAAAGCAGGGAAGGCCAGCAAGACATGAAAATAGTGGAGATGGGGAAATTCAAAGGATCTGAAATTGTAAATGAAAGAGCACAGTAGAAATACAGTATTAGAGTTGGTGGGAGTTGTCATTATGACTTTTTATTGAAAGAGTACTAGAAAAGAAGTGTGGAAAGGCTTGTTTTATAAATGGCAGTCTACGTTTAATTTTCAAAATTACAACTTTTTTATTTTTTTTTCCAGAGGTCTCAAAATTTCCTCTGCTGAGAGCTTATCACCTGAAAAGAAAATAAGATTCTGCGACTTAGTAAGCACCTGGCTTGTATTGTTGAGCAGCTGTTTGAAATCAAAAGATGCTTAGTATTATTTGTAGCACTATTTGTACTTTACCATTTGCTTGGAAGCTATAATCATGAGGATGTGGTAAATAGCAAAGTTCATGTGTACTTACATTGTATATCCCAAAAAGCCAACGTACACCTGCAAAATGGAAAAAAACGTTTCTTGTTTAACGTGCCGGGAAAGAGCTGCTGAAATATTTAGTGTTTTATTTGTTCTTGTGTAATAATGTGTTCTAAAGTAAAATGTGAATGACATCAGCCAAAACAGTTATTACAGAGCCCAGAGGCACAGCCCAGAACTGGGAGGCTATGCAGACCCATCAGCATTGCTGGAGCCTGGCTGCAGAGCCTGTCATGATCTGAGGCTGAAATCCTGGATCTGCCACTCCTTGTCCTCCATCCGTCACCCCACAAGAGGGGAGACTTGTGCACCCTTGGTCACACACCTGAGTCACTGCTCCTGTGCCTGCCTGGGCATCCTGGCACCCCCAGCAGCGCCAGCAGGCTCCGCTCCTCCTGCCTGCTCTAAGGTGCTCTGCTCTGGCAAAATGTGAATTATTGGCAAAGCACGAAGGGAAGGCAAGGCCAGAAATGGAACTCTGTGTTTGAGAATGCAGAGCAAAGGAATAGCAGGGCTGGAGACAGAATCTCAGAGTTCTGATTCAAAGTTAGGTACTGAAAGGACTTAAACATCCTTTCATAAAAAACAAAGCCTAAGACAAAGTTGGAAATGAAATGGCTTTCCATTGGTCTCATAAATTGCACTTTAAATATCTTTAATTTTTTTTTTCTTAATCTTTTTTCTCTTGTTCCTTTTTGCTTTATCTACTTGGACCTTTCTGAAAAATGTAACAATTTTAAAGAGAAGCCTACGAGCTTTTTAAATCACATTCTGTTTTTAACAAAAGTAAAGAATGACCCAATTCACTACTTTCCAGGATTAATAACTACCTCCTTGCTATTATATTTAAGGTATTAGCTCTGACACTTAATGGAGTGTTAGACATGAAGTAAAATATGTGTCTGAAATGACTTAGATGAAATTCTTCCTCTTCCTGCCACCCACTGTTGATGCAGGCATTAATGTTTTTGGAAGCAAGAAGACAGGAAATACTTATGCTAAGCATGAAAAGTAAGAAAAACACAATTTACTTTGAACATCTAAGAATCCCTGCTTAAGCAGCAGATTTTTTCCAGTCCCATTCTAATTAATTTTGTTAAACATATCAGAAATACTTCTTCCCCTGCATGATATCACAAAACTGCTTGATTTCCTTTTGCTGATTTTTTTATGTCACTCTGGGGAAATAGGTTAGCTGTGGGATGCCTACAATGAAGTGCATAAGTGATCTGCTTTAGTCCCACAAATCTATTTGTACTAAAATTGAGAGCAAATAACTTAAACTGTGCCATGAAGAAAATATAATAAACTATTTTTATATGTTCACTTAAGCTTTCTTCTTCTTAATACAGTCTGATTTTCAGAATCTTATTTTATGATGCAGAGGGTCCTATTATATGCATCTCATTTAAACTTTTACACATCCCTTAAACCCTCTCATATTCACAGTAATAATCTCAGAAGAATGTAAGCACTTTCCATGGACACGTTTGGCCTCTGAAGCTTTTATGAAGTGCAAGGAATGTACTAATTTACCTTAATCTTATAGAACCCCTTTAAAATTAAATTGGTCAGTAAAATAGCTTGGTGCAAAGTGCAAGATCAATAAGGGGGCCCATTAAAATCCATCAATCTCAGCTATAGGATGAGACAAAAAAATAATGCAGTTCCATCAGGATTTGTGATTGCAGTGGAATTCCTTGGCACTGGCAACCCCAGCCCTCAGAAACACCCAGCAAGTGCAGCTAACAAGGGTATTTCACCTTCAGACCCCTGATCCAGGAAAGCAGTGAGCAGCTGGAAGGTGCAGTGGGAGGGGATGACAGAGGAGCAGGGGGGCAGGATGTGGGAGAAGGAAGCCAGGAATTTCTAAGGGATGGTGAAAGAAAAGTTGAGGTTTGTGTCATTATCATTGCTAGAAATGAAGGGATAGGATTATTTTCAGGTTAAAAATGATTTCTTGCTCAGATAAACGTCAGTCTCAGAGGCTGTGAGATTTGACAGGAGTAAGTGTTTGGTTATAGCTCAAGAGTAGTCACAAGTTTCTTTGTTATAGGTGATATATCATTTTCTAACCTGATACACAGTCATTACAAGGTTTATTTTGCTTTTCTGACCTATTACTTTTACTTAATTTTGCTGCACTGTGGAAACTTTCATTTAATGGGTTTCTGTCTCACATCTACACATATGTTTTTATTATAACTTATAAAGTCTTATTCTATATAACAACACTCTTACATTATAAATTTTTCACTGCCTTTTTAATAGTTTCTCACTTACTTAAGGTATATCCTTACTTATAACTACAGAAACATAAGTTTGTGATTTTTCTGCTTTATATCTGTGCATTGTATTTTTACATCAATCTAAGATTCTTCCAAGGCTGTAAATCAAACTCTTCAGTGTCTGTGGAAGTTTTTATTTTTCTGATTCCCATAGTTCAAATATCTCAGGAGTTATAATGATCCTAATGAAGTATGAGCATCCAAGCCCTGCCCTGCTCCTCAACCGACATCATATTTGGGAACCAAAATGTAATAATTATTTTTTATTTCATTATAATAATTTTCCTGGTGTAACAGTTAGAGGTGTTTGTTTTTACATAATTTTACATTAAAAAGATAAAATTGTAGATAAACTCACTCTCTTCCCTAAAGAGCTGGTGGCCTAAAAGGGAGGGATGGAGGCTGTGGAAGTTTTTATTTTCCTTATTCCCATAGTTTGAATATCTGATCCTAATGAACCATTAGCATCCAAGCCCTGCCCTGCTCTGCTCCTCAACTGACATAATATTTGGGAACCAAAATGCAAGAATTCTTTTTTATTTCATTATATGAATTTTCCTGATGTAACAATACTGATGTTAGAGGTGTTAATATTTTCATAATTTTACATTAAAAAGGTAAAGTTGCAGATAAACTCACTCTCTTCCCTAAAGAGCTGGTGGCCTAAAAGGGAGGGATGGAGGCTGTGGAAGTTTTAATTTTTCTTATTCCCATAGTTTGAATATCTGATCTTAATGAACCATTAGCATCCAAGCCCTGCCCTGTTCCTCAACTGACATCATATTTGGGAATCAAAATGTATGAATTCTTTTTTATTTCATTATATGAATTTTCCTGATGTAACAATACTGATGTTAGAGGTGTTAATTTTAAAATAATTTTACATTGAAAAGGTAAAGTTGCAGATAAACTCACTCTCATCCCTAAAGAGCTGGTGGCCTGGAAGGGAGGGCTGGAGGAGAAGGGCTGGAGTGGTTTCCCAAAGCAGCCAGCAGAGCAGTGCAGGTGTAGCCCAGCCTCCCTGGCACTCACCTGGCTGACAGAGCCATGGGCACTGTGCTGCTGCAAGCCCAGGCAAGGCTGATGAAATGGCTTCCTAATGAGACAGGACATTTGATTAGAATTTATATAAAAGAGAAAAAAAAAAACCAGCCAAAAATCAGAGGATTGTACACTTGTATCTCTCTATCAGCAGCTGATTTCAAGCTCCACTGAGACTAAAGAAGGAACAAAGCTATTTCAAACAGCTGCTTTTCAAACAACTAAATTCATTTCCTGATCAGAGCTGAATTCTAAAGCTCTTAAAGCATCAACTTCCATCTGAAAATGAGGGTAGGAGCAGCCAAGAAATTAAATGATTTCCTCCCAGACCATTTTTATTAGCAGTGTGCCTCCCCACTGGCACTCCAGCTCAGGAGCCTGGAGCAATTCACTTTCAGTCTGTAATGGGTTCCTTCCATGGCCTTTGCTCAGAACAGCCAAGAGCAGCAGAAGGAGCTTGTGCCTGACCTTTTCTCCTAATAGCAAAGAGATGGAGCTGCAGCAGAGGTTTCTTGCAGCAGTTTCACCACACTCTGCAGCAGCTCATTCCATATGGCAGGCTGACCTACAGATCCCATAGGTCAGAGTTTCAGGCAGCTTGTCTTCAGCCCTCCAAAATGTCCCATCAGCTCTCCATGCCACCTCTTTGTGTTTCTGCTGCTGTAGCTCTGTGGTTTGCTGCAGATGTGCTGAGGTGCTCTCTTGTGACACCTTTCTCTGGCTTTTAGGGCTCCTGGGCAGTGTTTTCACCCCAAATTCTCTCCCTTTGCTGGTTTCACCTTCACCACCAGCTGGGGAAGATCTGTTCTTCCCTGTTCTCAGAGATGCTGGGCCACTGCTGTGGGAACCCTGCAGGTCCGTTCTGGGGCAAGGACAGCACCTCTGGGTCAGGCAAGGATCAAGCATTCACTTGGCTGCTTTGTTTGAGGCACTGCTTTGTTTGGGGTGAGCATTGTCACCCCAAATTCTCTCCCTTTGCTGGTTTCACCTTCACCACCAGTTGGGGAAGATGTTCCTCCCTGTCCTTGGAGATGCTGGGCCACTGCTGTGGGACCCTGCAGGTCCATTCTGGGGGCAAAGACAGCACCTCTGGGTCAGGCAAGGATCAAACATTCACTTGGGGCACTATGGGAGGATGAGGAAGGGAAGGGGAGAGAGGAGGCATTTTTCAGTGTCAGACTGAAACCTTTGGGATTTTCTTCAAAATTTTAATCTGCCTTGGTGATCCTCTTACTTTACCAAGCAGAGATCTGGTGACATTCCTGTGCCCATTTGTGGCAGCAGTCCAATGTCAGCTGGGAGAGCCTGATGGAAGGAGGGTGGGGCTGGGAAACTCCCCCTGGCCCCTCTCACCTGGCTGCTCATGGACAGGGCAGGGAAGCTCCCAGGTTTGCTCAGCTGCATTGCTCAAGTCTCTGGACTTTATGCCTTGGGGCCAAGAGGCCTGAGAGCTGAGGCTTTGTCTGTAAATTAAAATATTTAAAATATCTCCTGGCTCAGGAGGTCTCTCTGCTGGAACAGTCTGTTTGTACAGCAAGAACTTGCCCCCATCTGGTGGGATAGTAATGTCAGACTTCAGAATGTTTTGGTGAAATTTCTGGCATTCCTTCCCAAAGAGAACACAGGTAGAGGGGGGAAGTCTATTGGTGATATTTTGCTGGGAGGAATGATGCATCTGACTCCATTGATATCAGAAGGCTAATTAATTACTTTATTATACTATATTATTCTATATTATATTACACTATATTACATTACATCTAAACTGAATCTGCCAAGCACTCAACTGCACTCAGCTGCCCAGAATCTCGTGACTGTCCCCCAACAGTCCCAACACACACACACACACACACACCTGGCCCTGACAGGCCAAGGAAACAAAACCCCATCACTGGGTGAACAATCTCCATGTTGCATTCTACTTTGGCACAGCACAGGCACAGCAAATGAGATGAGAATTGTTTTGATCATTCTTTTCCGTGCTTCTCTCAGGTTCAGAGAATGTGAATCCCACAGAAGTCATCAATTCATTTAGCTGGACCATATAAGTGTGAGTGAAGCAGCAAAGAGGGAAGAAAGTATGTTCAGTTTTATGAAAATTGTTTTTCTTTGTCTCATCTAGGGCACCTCAGAACACCATTATCTGGAATGCTTTGGGATTTATTTAGTAAATACAATGCAACTCGAGTATCCCAATTTTAATGTCCTCACCCCATGTCTGTGGCACAGTTAGAATACAGGATATAAAACATTGTGTGACTGAAACTTTTGGGCTGTCAGAGTTTCCAAGCCCCCATGCAGGCCCACGTTAGCAGACAGTTATCACACTGCACTGCTTTCTTTTTAAACAGGCCTAGTAGAAAATTGTCTCCAGCCAGCAAACACAAGTTCAGCACAGATGGGAACTTGGCCTGCAGCCACTTTATTGACCTGAAAGGAAGGTGCTTTTCAAAGCTTAACTGGAACTGTTTAAATAGCAACACTGTAAACAAGAAGAAACCTTCTTTCCCCTCATGCCTCCCCTCCTTCCCTTCCCTTAAAAATCAAAACAATCCCATGTCCAAAGCTGTTAATGTTAGGAGGCAAAACAGGGAAGTCAGGAGCTTTAGGGAGTGTATGGTCAAACTTGTGTTCGCATTTACAGCATTTCCCATCTCTGCTTTTCTGATCAAATATGTAACTGTAAGCACAGGGCTGACACAAGTCAGATCTTCAGTGAGTCTGTCACAGAAGCATTTCACCCCCACACCAGGGCTGTGAGCAGATATGCAGCCTCTTGGCTTGTCTTTTGGACATGATGGAGGCGAGTCCAGAAGCAGCAAGTGGTGATGGAAAGATCCAGAAAAAGTGGAGGAGACCAGTGATGGAAAGATCCAGAAGAAGTGAAGGAGACCAGTGATGGAAAGATCCAGAAGAAGTGAAGGAGACCAGTGATGGAAAGATCCAGAGATGAAGGAGACCAGTGATGGAAAGATCCAGAAGTGAAGGAGACCAGTGATGGAAAGATCCACAATAAGTGGAGGAGACCAGTGATAGAAAGATCCAGAAGAAGTGAAGGAGACCAGTGATGGAAAGATCCAGAAGTGAAGGAGACCAGTGATGGAAAGATCCAGAGATGAAGGAGACCAGTGATGGAAAGATCCAGAAGTGGAGGAGACCAGTGATGGAAAGATCCAGAAGAAGTGAAGGAGACCAGTGATGGAAAGATCCAGAAGAAGTGGAGGAGAGCAGTGATGGAAAGATCCAGAAGAAGTGGAGGAGAGCAGCAGCTCTGTCTGTCTCCTGGCAGAACCTTCCTGATCCCAGCTCCTCTCTCCTCTGCCTGCATTTCATGTCACCAAATCCCCAGACAGATCTGCCTTGGGCTCCAGCACTGAATAACTCCACTTCAAGACAGATCACTCAGAGGAGTCTCCAATCATGCATTCTTGACACAGATTCACATTACAGGAAATGAGATGTTCCCCCCATGCAGGACCTTGAGACTGAGGAGAAACCAGCACCCAAACGTGTTACAGTGACTCCAGGTTTTTACACTCTCAATACCATCTGTCTTGTTTCCTGTATGTCATTTTTAGGCTTTCACAGTTTTGAGAGCAGTGCCCAGGGATGGTTACTGGTTTCACACCAGTGGAATATCATTGTATTCTTCCAGTACTTTACCAGCATACCTTCAATTTCTTCTTAACTCCCTGAAGCTGTGGGAGCCTGTGCAGATTTATCCAGCACTGGATGCACAGCACTGGACAGCAAATAGGGGATATTTGTCCATTGATAAAGCCTTTGTGCTGCCTAAATTCTGACTTTTCCTTAGAGGTTGAGAATATGTTTTATCTATCCAGAAAAAAATATAATACAGAAGGACTAAAATATGAAAGTAAGACCTGAAATATTAGAAAGACCAGAAATATACTGACTCACTTGACTCTGAATGTGGCCTGGAAAAGAAAATGTTTCTTGACTGTTCCTGCAGCAGGATAATTCATAACAAATACAATGACAGTATTTCTCCTTACTTACATCTCTAAATATAACAGAGCATATATGAAATGAACAGAGTTTATTTTTCATCTGGTCTCTGGTAACCCAGTTAAGAACACTGTGCAGGAGCTGCACATATCCAGAAAAAGAGCTTAGCATGGCCAGATTGCAGGGCCTTGCCTGCCAATCCATTTAAAGTACTGACAGTGTCCAGCTCCCTAATTATCATTTTTCTTTTTTCTTTTTCTTTTTTATTTTTCTTTTTCTTTTTTCTTTTTTTTCTTCTTTCATATATTTATAAAAGATGTATTTCTTGTATCTTACAGGAGGGTGATCAACCAAGTGGCTGCTGCATATAAAGAAAGAGAGGAAGTTTAGCTGCAAAGTCAGTGCAGAAAACCTCCAGGTGTTTGGTTTTGGGAGGGTGGGGACAGGGACCCCCAGAGCCACCTCCTGAGGGTTCAGGATGTGCTGTGGCAGCTGGGAAGGGGCAGAGCTTGGCCTGGAGGAGATTTCTGGGGGAGGTCAAAAAGGCAGTTTGGACTGTTCATTCCAGGTTTGCTGGATTGATATACTGAAAACTTGGGTCTGAATCTCACCAGCCCCATAAGCTCTGGCTGCAAACACAGGAATGAAGTGCACTCACTGCTGGGTCCCTCCATGTCACACACATCTTTTATGGAAAATCCTTTCCTTAGGATTTTTCCTCCTGAGAAGCTGAGAGGCCTCAGGAACAAAATGCAAACAATGATTATCTGCTGCTGTGGAATGCAACAGGTGCATCTGGGATTGGCTCATGTGGTTGTTTCTAATTAATGGCCAATCACAGCCCAGCTGGCTCAGACTCTCTGTCCGAGCCACAAACCTTTGTTATCATTCCTTCTTTTTCTATTCTTAGCCAGCCTTCTGATGAAATCCTTTCTTCTATTCTTTTAGTACAGTTTTAATGTAATATACATGATAAAATAATAAATCAGCCTTCTGAAACATGGGGTCAGATCCTCATCTCTTCCCTCACCCTGGGACCCCTGTGAACACGGTCACAGCTCCAGTGATACCACCAGAACACAAGAGCCATCCAAGAGATGCAGCAGATCTCAGTTCAGATGCACAGAGGCCTCTTTGCTGTTTAAAAGTCATGCTAAAGACATTCTTTTGCTTGTGCAAAAGCACTTTTACTGGGCATGACGTAGTTCTGTGTGATCTTAAAGCTTTTACATCATCTGTCTTTAAATAAAAACACGCCTTATGGCAAAAAATAACGTTACAATGTAATTAGACTCTATAGTCTGGAAATAAGCCCTCATTTTAAAGGCACTATTACTGGAAAGCTATTTGCACAGCAGATGTTTGAGGATATCTGCTGCATTTCCATTTTGCCAGCTAACCTTACCCTGGCAGTGCTGGTTGTAGACACCCAGGTTGTAAATCCTCCCTTAATGCTACCAGCAAAACCATAAATTGCAGCTAATGCAGGATGAGCCTGAAATGTTCCAGCAGCTTCTGCAAATGTTGCCTTTTCCTTTGCATTTAAACAGATCCTTACTGGTCTCTGCTCCTCCAGTCCCCCAGCCAAAAGTGTTTGCTGTGCTTGAGTCTGTTGGTTTATTTGGTTCAGGAGCTGTAATCAAGTGTTTCAGTTATACTTAGTGAGAGGGGTAAATAGTCCCTGTAGTTGTTCATTAAAACCTCCATGATGTATGCATCAATTACCAAACAGCTTGAACAAAACAGAGGTAAATTAACTTTCTGAAGCTCGCTGTCATAGCCAAAAGGAGTGTAAAGCATTAAAAGTGATTTCATGGCTTAAAGTTCATCCAAAGTACTATTAGCTTTAAGTCCAATTTTCAACTGTCAAGGGGAATATTTACAATAGTAATTTCAGATCATTATCTTAACATTTCAATGCAAATAGCCACAATTTAATTCATTATTACTCACATTACATCTTTATTTTGCCACCAACTGGTGGCTGACATTTCCCAAGCTACTAGAAAGAAATGCTAATTAGACTGGTGTGCACTCTTACCCTTTCTTAATTTCATCATGTTTGTTCTTCAGTGACATGAAGCATTTCCTTCCTTCTGGTCAACCATTGCTTTTTATCCTCTGCATCTCCTCAGTGGTCCAGTTGGAAAATTGAAATAGAGATAAGGCAAGTGAAATAATTGCCTGCTTTCTGCCTTTTTGGTAAAGTATCTAAGAATATTTGTGCTAGTGTGACAAAAATGACCTCTTTCCTTCAGCCCACCCACCCAACTTAATTTAGAAAATCTGAAGTGATCTCTGGAGTGGAATACTATATGCATTAATATGCAAATGAACTGCCAAGAAAGTTCAGATTTGCATTTAGACTGGACAAAGGGGAAGGAAATGGCTTTCTCATGCTGTTCCCTTGCATCACCACAATTTCACAAATTACTAATCCCAGAAATGATGCCAGGAGGGACTTTCTCAGTACATTTCATTCATGCTTAGATGAGTTTGATTCATCTCAATGTGCCTGGCATTTTACAGTAAACCTGCAAATTTAAAGTGCAAGCAGGACCTCAGTGGCTTTGGTAAGAACCAAATGTGTTTGAAATAAACACAATTAGTAAACTTCAAATAAAATACACCCTCCTGCTAGGGGCTAGAATGGTAATAGGTAGGAAGGAAGGTAATCTTAGGAAAGTTTCCCTAAGAATGAGCAATTATGCCAGTGAGAACATTTTATCTCCATTAAAAATAATACTATTCAAGCATGCATATTTGGCACAAAAAAAAAAAAGAAAAAAAAAAGATTTAGCAGGTGAATGCCAAAATTATTGAGGGGAAAGCAAAAAGAAACCTATAAGGCAAAGCATAATCTAGTTTGCAGATGGATAGAGTTTAATCCTTCTCCTCCTGCTTTCCATCCTGAGGTTTAGTCAGCTCACAAAATGAAGAATCATTCCTGGGGTTAAAATTCGGGTGCCTGCAAATTAAAGAGTATTTTTAAGCAGATGATTTCCTGAAGACTTTCTGTATGTCTAATATTTGTTTTAATCAGGGGAGTGTTGGTTAATTTATACTTTTTTGCCAAGTGAGACAGTGTCTGTAAACAGAAGAGCTTCCAGGAGCACAGGTGCCCCAACAGGCAGGTACTTTTCAAAAACAGGTAAAATGTTGAAAAAGTACCTGCCCTGGGGCATCAACAAAGAGGAATTTCAAGATCAGTTTTATGTTTGCTTCTTAATCTTTCTGGGGGATTTTTTTCTCCTCCCAGCTACTGTAGCAAAGAAAGTACTGTAAGTCATCACATTTCTGTTTGCCAACATTTATTTGCCCTTTGGTTAAAATGTGTGCAGTGGGAGGGTAATAGGGCAGTGCCTTTTACTGCTGGGGATACATTTTGCTGTGTCTGTATTCCACATGGCTAGAAATGAAGCATTAATATTTTTTCATTGGAGAAATGCAACAACATTTTTCTATGTCAAAGAGACTTTCCCCTCTTTCCCCCTCATCCTGCTCTGAACCTTCCCCTGTGACTCTCTTTTGAGTGAAAAAAGGGGCATTTTATTACAATAATCTGTCCATTCTAAGCCTTTCCCCTGTCTCCATGTGAGGAGAGGGCAGGCAAGCACAGTCTGCATCTTTTGGGGGTTTTTGACCATTGTGGGCAGCACAGCTGGTTAAACCCTTCCTGCCATGACTGTGTAAGACCTTCTGTGCACACAAGTCCCCATTTCAGCCTCCTGCTTCTGTGATGGTGTTCACAGGGGTCCCAGGATGAGGGAAGAGATGAGGATCTGACTCCCTGTTTCAGAAGGCTGATTTATTATTTTATCATATATATTACATTAAAACTATACTAAAAGAATGGAAGAAAGGATTTCAACAGAAGGCTGCCTAAGAATAGAAAAAGAAAGAATGATAACAAAGGCTTGTGGCTCAGACAGAGTCTGAGCCAGCTGGGCTGTGATTGGCCATTAATTAGGAACAACCACATGAGCCAATCCCAGATGCACCTGTTGCATTCCACAGCAGCAGATAACCATTGGTTACATTTTGTTCCTGAGGCCTCTCAGCTTCTCAGGAGAAAAAATCCTAAAGAAAGGATTTTTCATAAAAGATGTGTGTGACATGCTTCCAACCAGCAGAAACTGAAATGAGCACACTTATTTTTAGGACTCTGATTAAGTCCCATTGTTGCTGATGCCTAAACTGAAGAGTATTTGTATTTCTAAAATCCACTGGACAAGGGGATCTGTTCCGAAGCTTTGCTGGAATGAGGTTGGAGCAGCACACTGGGTGGGGGTGCTGGGATCTGGGGGCCAAACCCAGCCTGACCCTTGTCCTCATGCTGGTTTGGAGTGGGAGAAGTCAGGTGTGTGAGACACTGACCCTCTGAGTCAGGCTCTGCCCTTGCCCAAATCAGCAGCACTGGCTCAGTATTCCATGTTTGCCTCACCAAAAACCAAAAACCCAGAGGGAGCAGAGCAAGAGGAGCCCCCTGCCCCTGTTTGGCATCTGCTGGCCCTGCTGTGGCTGGGCTGAAGCCAAGACCCCACAGTGCCCAGGAGCTGCAGGCTCCCTGCTCTGCTCCTGTGCCTCTGTTTTCCACAGGAGCAGGAGGATGAGCCCAGCCTTCTCCCTAGCTTGGGAATTATTTTTTTTTTTGGTGTATTTTACAGTGCCATGAAATTTGGTTTTCCCATGCTAATATTTCATTTCTTGATATCCTTCTGATTTATTTTGTATTTGATTTAAGGTTCTCAGAGTGGGTAGATTTCCCACTCTGTCTCACTGTTTGTTATTCCTAATGTTCTCAACCATCCTTTCCCCTCATTTTCAGCCCAGGGGACTGTCTGTTCCACTATCCTTTCTTGTTTTCTTTTGCTCCTGATAAAGAGTGGAGATCATTTCTGCACCACAATTCAGCCAGCAGTCTGGATGGAGGTGCCTGCTTTCCTTAAAATCTTTTCAAGGCCACTGGAGTGATGTTAAAGAAGCCATAGGAGGTACACGACATTTTCAACCCTTTAAGAAAGGGCAAAGGACACAAATCTACCCCAAGCACTTCCATGCTTGTATCTTGTTAGCACCCCATCACTATTGGGCAGTTTAACCTCTCTGGGACCCTTTTCTGTTCCCATTTGGAATGGGGCCTTGCCACCTGGCAAGAGCTTCCCAGGATGCTCAGCCCTGCTGATAACCCAGAGCTGCTCTGCAGTTCTGGTGCAGCTGAGGAGATGCTGTGGTCCCTTGGAAAGCTCTGTCAGATCCAGGGGATGCAGTAAACAATTAATGATGGTGCTAAATGAATTGCCATGCTCTGCTAGAAGGCTTCTGTGAAAGTGTGCAAAGGTGAAGGCAGAGAAAGAACATAAAGTGTGATCACATTTCTGAAACCACTCATTAATAATAAAAGGGGAGAAAGAAATGAAAGGGAATGTGAGAAAATGTTCTTTCTCTTTCAAGTTCCAGAAGTTCAGGCAGAGAGCCTGAAGTTAGAGAGACCCCACATTTTTAGATTAAAAACATTTTCTTTCTTATTTCTGCAAGCTTTGGCCTTCTAGAGCAGTGACCAAACCTCACCTACAGTAACTGTCCAGAAAGGTCACATGAATGTTATGGCAAACTTGATTTACTCATTAGGAAAAGTAATTTCCAACTGGTTTCTCTTTCTCTTTTGATATGGGCATTTTAAACTCTCTTTTTCTCTCTGGTATTCTGCATCTTTTAAGCTAAAAAGAATTTATATCCTATAATACTCTTCTGCAATACCTTTGCTTCTGGATACTCTTATTTAAGTCTTAAAGGGGTCTTGTTCTGATTTCACAGTTAGAAACCCTTTACTTAATCCACTTAGCAAGTAATGATAGCTGTTATAGATGGGTAATGAGGTGGTTGGCCTCACAGTTAAGGGGTAAATATTATGTATATTTTAAGGGAAGTTTTGTAGCTGTGCAGTTATGTTACTGTAATATGTTGCATTGCTGTCAGGGGATGGCCCTGGCACTCAGGGCATTTGGGAGGGTTTGCTGGTTACTGTGGTAATACCTGAGCTCCAACCAAGGAGTGAGAAAGTGATTTCCACCCCTGGACAGTGAAGGAGGAGTCAACTGACAGGACTCTAGGAGGGGCTAAAGGTAAAAGGTGGAGCATCCATTTTGAAGAGGAGCACATGGCTGGTGGTCATGAGAGCTCCCAGTGCTGTAATTTTTCCTTTTTTAGTCCTTTTTGGGTCTTGGGGGGTTGTTTTTGTTTTTTTGTTTGTTTGGTTTTGGTTTGTTTTTGTTTTGTTAAAGTTTAATAAACCTTTAAATTTTAAAAAGTGAGCAGTTGTTTCTCACAATAACCACAGCCAAGAGTGCAGGGGCTGCCAGAGGGGCTGTGCCCATGCCACAGCACAGCCCCTGAGTGTCCCTTGTCCCTTGAGGAGCTGCCCAAAGTTGGTGCCCCAGGTGCTGGGCACTCCCAGCCTGCAGCCAGGGAATCCTCCCTGCTCCTGGCAGGTCCTGCAGAGGGGATTGTGGCACAGAGCAGCACAGGATAACTTTGTCAGCAGGGCTGACATACTGCACAGGCTGTGTGAACTCAAACCCCTTTGTATTCCCACCTAGGAATTTAGAGAGGGAATGCCAGAGAGTGCCACAGTCATGTCAAAAGTTATGCTCAGTAATTCCCTTGTGCAGTCAAGCTCTTAAGTTTAGACTACATATGCTTTCTTGAAAGGTTTATCTTAAGGTTCCTGGTTTGCTGCATAATCTGGCTGATTTTTAAGCTTATTTATGGCTTTCCTTTTGGCCTGTGCCTTTCTTAGGCTTTCAGTTTAGAGAAAACAATCCTGATGAGCAGCCCATTAGCATTAAACAGCTTCCCTAAAAGAATGGTTGTTAAATTATCACAATTTTGTTGTGATTAGTTCCTGCAAATAGAGAATGTCTCTGGGCTAAGCAATTCTCTTTCCCAGTATGAGGAGTCATTGCCATCCACTTCTGGAAGATGCAGCCTGAATGATCTTGCTCTGTCCTTAGGTGATGCTGTGATTCTTTCCTTTCTTCCAAGGACATTGTTTCCCTGGCTTTGCACAGCAATGCCCTGCACAGTGAAGGGCTGAAACCTCCACCATGAGTGTCCAGTGGAGGAGAGCTGTGTGCAGGGTTGGAACACATCCCTCTGTGTTTGTTACAACACATCCCTCTGAGCTCTTTGCTAGGAACTCTGCTTCCCAGTGTTTCCTGGCTCAGCTGCTTTCCTGGAATATCCCATCCAGCCCTGCCCTTGAAGATAAGCATGATTTATCCTTAAGATAAGTATGCCAGACCTGTGCTGGTATCCCTCCAATTCTGGGGTGATAATTTAATGCTGGTACCACCTAAAAGGAATGGTTCTGTCAAGTCTGACTTGTGGAAAAAAACTGGAGAATTGCTCTTGTGTAGCTGCTCTGTCCATACTATTCCATGCCCTTGCTCCACCATTTAACAATGTTTAATGGGAAATTTGCTCTTTAATTGCTTAGTGCTGAGTCTCTACATCTATTTTTTTATGAGTCTGTCTTAGCTATCACAATTCTTTCTATGTACAAGAAAACAGTGCAATTGGAACACAGAGAACTGCTGAATTTTTGATAGTACCCTGCACCTGGCTGTTATAGCAATATGTTCTTAGAGGGGTTTTGGTTGGGTTTTATCTAGAATTGTTTTGGAAGGTTTGTTTTGGTTTTCTGTTTTTTTTGTTTTACTTTTCTGAGGCTAAATGCTCTCTGAAAAAAAACCAAAAACTGCATTTCATAGTTGAGGGAGATTTACAGAAAACATTCTGTGGGTTGGTTTTACAAAGTTGGAATTTCAGCCAGCTGCTCTTTGCCTGTACTCACCTTTTGCTTTAGTCGTGGCACATGAATATTTTTCTCCACATGCTTTTTGGCTGTGATGAAATGTAATTCCATGACCTTGCAATATGCAAGAAAAGTCCCCTGATCCCAGAGAGTCTCTGAGGAAACTTGGTGCTGTTCATGGGTTTTTTTGAGACAGCAGGCAGTGCAGGGTCTCTGGACACAGAGAAATGTGTTTGCTCCTGCTTGGGGCAGGACCTGTACTGTAAATTCCTGTAAAACCTGGAATTCTAAGGCAAATTTCTGTGAAGAGAGAACTCCCCTGCAGGACACCAGAGTGCCCTCTGCAATCACTCCATTACTCAGTTTTCCTTAAATCCTGCTGAAAAGGAGGAACATTCAGCATGGAATGCCAGTGGCAGGGGGAGTTGTTTCATCTCTCTGTTAGGAAAAGGACCAGTTGGCAAGAACATTGTAAGGCACTCCTGCAATAGCCATTTTAATATTAATAAAGGCAGTGTACAAGTGCACTTTCTAGCTCAGTCCTGCCAATTAGAGGAAGATCCTCCTACACATTCTTTCTGTACTCTGCTTTTTTGCAGTGCTTTCACCTATGCCATCTGTGATGTTTGTATTTCTTGATGACCTTTTCAACAGTTTGTTGTTCTCATTCTTCTGGCCGTGTGAGAGAGATGGAATTCTCCAAGGAAAGCTACTTGAACATATGGCAAGGTACAATATTGTAGCATGTAAACTGGCATTCATTACTGCTTCTCTGTACTGTTGACTTTATTTTTTTCTTTATTTTTTTCTTTATTTTTTTAGGCTTTTTTGTTTGTTTGTTTGGAGGAAGGTTTTATTATTAATGATAGTTCTAAACTGGGGGAAAGCCCCAGTTTGTGGATTGAAGTGTGAGGCAAGTTCATAGCAGCTGAGAAGCTGTAGATGAAATCTTCAGGTATAAAAAAAAGATGATTGTGCTCTAAAGACCTTAACCTGTTGGGTTTTTTCCTACCAAACTCTGCCAAGCTTGGGCATATGGAACATATCTGAGTACAGGGACAAAAGCATTTGTGAGTCAGTGGTTTCACAGTTGGGGCAATTAAAGCTAAAAGTGAATGGAGAAAGTCACACACTGGGAATTCTTTCAAGAATTAGAGAGTAAGGGTGTAAATGTCAGGCAACTCCTCACAAGACAGGAGTGTTACAGTCAGGAATACTTGTCCATATCATGAAGGTAATCAAATTTGTGGCTGGAAGGCAGGCCTAGCATGGGTTAAATGGTGGGGCTATTTTTGCAGCTTCTGTTTCCTGATGACCTTTTCAACAGCTGCCTGCTTTTGTTCTTCTGGCCATAGGAGAGAGTTAGAATTCTCCCAGGGAGGCTGCTTGAATGCCTGCCATATCCATCCATTTGTGTGAATTAAAAGGGTATTGTGTGGACATCATAAAAATGAGAGAAGAGATGGAGGCTACTGAATTGAGATGGAAAACAAGTGAAGCATTTTCTGGTAGTTCTGCTGTCAGAATGAAAAAGAAGTACTGGATAATTTATAAATCTGTGGCTGAACAAATGACAAAACTCCATAGCACTTTACATATGTTAGAAGAAAGGTGAATGGACAGTAATCTGATTGTTGGGAAGGAGGGTGAATAATCCCCAGGGCAGTGGAGAAAGAAAGCAAAGGAATGGTTTTGGTTTTGTTGGAAAGGAATTAATCTGACATTTGACTGAAGATGGGAAGGTAAAGGAGCTGTTGGTGGATCATAAGCAGAGAAGTGGAATCAGGTGTGGATTAACCAGAAGCAGTCAACCAGCAGCAGAAATGGTCAATGGGTGAAGCCAATTTTGAGAAAGAAACGAGGAAAATACTTGAGAAGGGATGAGGAAGAGATTGAAAAACCAAACAAAGCAAGAAAAGCACTAATATTGCTGCTTAAAATAGTTAGAGAGGATGTTATTATTTACAGCTTACAGTTTCTGCAAGGTCAAGAAAAATCCACAGATGCAGTTTAGTGAGGCTTTCAATCAAGACAGTCCATATCAGCAAGGATATTTATGCTAACACATAAACTCTATTTGATACTCACCAATTTAGAGCCCAAATTTTAGTTATGGAAAGTCTGTGCAAGAAGAAAACAACCTCATTGTTTTTCACAATGCCTTTCTGTGCAAGACATTTGTTCCATCCATCTCAGCATCCCGGGCTGCCAGTGGTGCTCTGAGGTTTGCTGTTCCAGCCACAGGAGCTGTCAGACAGTTCCACAGTGGCAGAGCAGCTGTGCCTGCCCTCAGGAGCTGCAGATCTCACTGGAACCCTCCACCAGTGCCCAGCTCTGGGCTGGGGATGCCACTGCTGTCCTTAGGAAGGACAGAGAGGAACCTGGAGGGTGGGAAGTGGGCTGCTGATGGCCCAGAGCTGCAGAAAGCTCCACCAGTTCTCTTCAGGTGAGACCTGCACCGTTGGCTCACATGAACCAGAGAGGATCCCACTGACAAAGTTGTGGTAAAAAGGCCAGCTGAGTGTTCCAGTTCAATATCATTCAGTCCCCACCAAGATACTTGGGTTTCTGCCTGTGTTTACTGTACAGGACCCCATCTTTAGGCTTTAATCTTTGCAAGTCCTTCTTCTTCCTTACATCCCAACACGGCACATTTTTAATCAAGTGCTGTGAACAGCATCTCAAAGGAAGTGGTTGACCTTCAGATCAGTGCAGCAGATAACCTCATCCATTTATTACATTTGAGAAAAATCGTGTTTCTATCAACTTTGATCAAGAACAAAAAGAGAAATATCTGGAAAAATCTCCAGCACGTTTCAAATGTTTCGCTCCTGTTGGTTTCAGCAGCGCTGCTTCAGAGCCCTCCTGTAATTCCAAATTCCAAATATTCCAGGGAGAGGGGAGCGTGTGCCTGAGGAAAGCACGCACAAAACCAATTCTCTTATTCTGTGTTTACTCACTCTGCCAAGTCGTCTCAAAGCACCAACTACAACCTGCAAAAACAAGATTGCTTCCCTCTGGACTCAACTTGCATAAATATTTCAGTGGATAGATACATAAATTTTAAAAAAATAAAAAGATGTTGTGGTAAATAGAAAGGAAGGGAAAAAAAGCAAATCTGAGATGGGCTGATTTGTAAACAATAAATATTACATCGTCTTTACACAATAAAGGACACCAGATGATCAAAGTTGTGAGAAAGGCTTACTAGAGATAGAAAAGGATGGCTCTCAGGGTCCTAAACTACTTGTAAGTCAAGTATTCATTTTATTTGGTGGTGGCTTTTTAATAGCCAGCTGCTTGGCATTGGCTGTTTGATACTTGATTATTTCTTTATTTTCCGTTATCTCTGTCATAATCCAGCCTAAGTAATTATTCAGCTCAGAGAGAGTCTGCACAGAGCATTGCTAATGTCCTGTGGTTTCTTTGCCCATCTGAGTTGTCATATGGTGCTCTTTCCAAAACCACATTTGTAGAGCACAGCCTTGGAACTGTTTAATTTTCTGGAGAAGAGTTTATTATTAAACACTAGACTGTTATCAAAACAATTCAATATGCATGACCTAAATCTATTTGTGGTTAAATAGTAAGGTCTGGAGGTTAATAAAAAGAACTGCAGCAAGCTGCTCACAAGATAATTCAAGAAACTTATAAAGGATTGTAGAACTCCAGCCATTTTCCCATTAGGCTTAAGATAAAAGTAAATATAAAAGGAAGATGACAGTTCTATATTACTATTTCCTTAACAATATTGAGAAATTCCATTGTTTCAAAGGTTAGGTGAGACAAAGAGGAACTATGTGCAGTTGGTAAAAAGCTGGAGTTTTTCCTAAATTTAGCAAAATGGGTTTTTCCTCCCTCTTCAGGTAATTCTTCCTTTTATTTATTTTTGGGTTGTTTTTTTTTCCCCCACTCTCTTTAGCCTTGTGAATTGCTAGAGTGGGAAGGAGAAGAGACCTAAATCAGCTTCCAGTTCAGCATTTAAGCAAGAACAGTCACTTCTCAAGTGCTGCTGAGTGTCACAGCAAGACAGGGAAGGGAAGTGGCACTAAATGACTCCTGAAAAGTCAGTAGGCTTATTAAGTCTTACTTAAAAAGTTGATTGGGGAGCTAATTTAGAGCTCCCCTGTCCTGCCTCTTAAGTATGATGAAAACCCTTAAAAGACTCTCAGTGGTGCTAACAGATTCAGAGTGGCATTGAGTGCAGGCGTGGAGTGGGAGCAGGGAAACACAAAGTTAGGAGGGCTGGGTACCTTTAGCTCCCTGCCTGTGCACTTTTCCTAGAGGGCAAGGGGCACATGAGGGATATTTTACTGCCTGCTGCTTGCAGTAGGAATTTTCACAGCACACTGGGCCAGAGTCCTGCCATCAGAACCTCTGTGCCAGTGCATGGAAGCCTAAGGTAGGTCTGAATGCCACCCACACCCATCCTGACTTGCTGAGCAGCAGAAACAGATGAGGATTTAATAACAAACCCAGCTTCTCCCAGCGGTTCTGTTGGTGTTAGTGGCATTTCCTTATTGTTCATGTGGACGTGGTGGCACCATAAAGAGCCAGCCAAGCACTGAGAAGGTGGCACTGGAAACTGTTGTTCATGCTCTAAATTGCTTCGAAGCTGAGCCTTTAAAACTGAATGTCACTGCATAGCAAACTGCCTGCCCTTTTAATGGAAATGTCAATCCTTTAGAAAGTTCTTGTTTAGAGGAACCATGTGCTAGACAATACTCCTAATGAAGATCTTCTTCCTTTGTCTCTGCACTTGCCCTCTCTTTTATTCCCTCGCATGGAAATACCAGCCAGGACTCTTCAATTATGGAAAAAGCTTTTCATTTTAACAACTGTTTTGCAGGCATTCTTGCTAATGCATTTTGTCTGCCTTTGTTTTCCAGCCTCCCATTTCTATTGTCGTCTTTTAAAATGACAGCAGACTGAGCTTTTTCATTAGGAAGGAGCTGAGACTAGGCACTGCAGTTCAGGCTGTGCCTGGAGAAAGAACAAAGGCTTGACTCTTTAATTTTAAACTCACTACAGGTGCATATTCAACAAGATATTATTGTCTTATGGCCATGAAAAGTGGAAATATTTTGAGAGAATGAATTCTTAATCTATGACATCAATAACATGACCCCCCAGAGTGTCTGAGAGTATTTCATTATCCACTGAGTGTGTACATGCTTGTTTTTATCCTCTCCCAGCCAAGAGTCAGAGCACATTATTAGGTTAAACTTCAGGGAAAGAAGATTAAAGTGGGGTTTTTGTGTTCCAAGTGCAGCAAGCTGAACACTACATGGATGGGTGGTGATGGCAGCCCTTGACTTCCTAAAGAGACACAGGCTTTGTGCATCCTATTGATTTTCCAGGACCATGTCAACAGGAGTGCTGCTGCTGGAGCTGCCTGCACTCTCAGTTTCCTCCCTCCTCCTCTGATTATTCTGGAAAGGGCAGGGTCTACCCACACAGTACATCCCTGCTCACTACTGAAACAGAAAAAAATGCATAAGAGGACATCTATTTTCAACATTATTTCAATCACTGGTCCCTATTATTAAGCAACCTGTCATTTGTCCAAAAGCTTCTTTAGAGAGTATTTCCATCTCTATCTTGCTTTCCTTAAGATGGAAAAAATCAACATTAAATTGCCTGTCCATGAGAGTTGATTAAATTTAACACTGCATATATATACATATATATTTATATATATATAGAGAGAGACATATATATATATGGAGATATGCATTGATAGGTATTTAACAACCACATTGCTTTTAACTTCTTTGCTAAGTAATGATAAGTCAAAACCAAACTGTGGTGTTATGTGTGATATTTTTATGTGTGAAATACCTTCATCTAGTCTGAATACCATCATCAACTCTGAAATGTAGGCTGTTGTAAACATGTATTGACAGCAAGTGTATTATTGAATCTCTGGGGTATCAATAAGGGAGATAACAGGCTGTCCCCTGAGATCTCAAAACACACACCTTTCACAAATAAGCTTGTTATTAACACCACCACTGTGTTAGCAGAGTCTTTCATCAGACCAAACTGTGTGTTGAAGTCACTTTCTGCATATCAGTTCTGTACTATTATTATTATCATCACCAGGAAGTTGAATTTCATTAATTGCTCCAGTTATAGCCTATAGACACTTACTCTAAATTTGCAATATTATTGAACCTGCCCTAAAAGGGAGGCAAACAAGTGTTACTATTAATGATTGGCTGAAACACATGAAAGAAGCATCATTTCATTCCTCCTGCACTCCTAGTTAAACGGTGCTGGCTATGCAAGACAATCCTCAAACATTGCAGGAGTGGCTTCCAGCTGAGCCCAGCTCAGCGTGCACTTAGCACCTGCTGCTCCCTCCTGGCAGTGCCACCGTGTCACCTGCAGCAGGGCTGGGCACAGCTGTGACACACTGGGGCAGCCTCTCACTGGGCACTGTCCCCTGGCTGTGCCAATGGCAGTGGGAAAAATGCTCGTATTTTATGATTGGCTTTTTGCAAATATTAAAATGAATGTTATATGGGTTGTGTTGGAAAGTTCTGCTGTGTTAATTCTCTTAAGTAGTGTGATAAATTTAGTTTTAGGTTATAACAAAATGTTAAAATAGAAACTATGCCATGTAGGATACTTTTTTTAAAGAAAGGACTCGCACTGAGATAGCAGCCACAGGACACCTAAATCTTTCAGAGAAAAAGAATTTATTGCTCCATTATCAGGAGAAATGAACTTCTTCCTGCCTCTCTCAGCCCTGAAGACACTGTCTGGATTCAGAGGAAGAAGCTGACACTGCCCAGCCAGAATCCTGTGTTTGAATGGAATTTATGCATCATGTATGAGACATATGAATGTGCAACAGGTTATTGCTCTTAAGGGTTAATCCTCTGTTAACATGGGTCCTTTTTAGGCTTATGCTGCCCAGAAAAGGTACCCAGACATCTGTAACTCTGTGTTTCTATTGTCTCATATTGTCCTAATCCAAATTGTCCAAATTATTGTTACTTTAATTATATTGCTATTTGTATAAACATTTTATTATCATTAAACTTTTTAAACTTTTAAAACAAATGTTTGGAGTTTTTCACAACAGCATCCCAAACAGAGCAGTGCCCGTGCCACCATGAAATCCACTGCCCTGGCTTACCCTGGCTGGCTTTGTGGCTCAGGTGTGTCCAAAATAACCATGGCTTGTGGGCCTGGGCTGTTCTAATTACAGTTCTAATTACAGTTACTCTGCTAATTCTGTCCTGGGCCCAGGCTCTGTGTTCCCATGTTGTTCCTTTCAGAAAGCACCGCTGTGTTTTGGGCTCTGGCACAGCCTTTTGGAGCAGTTGTTTTGTTATCAGAGCCTGGCAGGCTGTGCTGGTGCACAACAGAATTGTGTAAGGACAACGTATAGGATGTTTGTCTCTACAAAGCCTCAGAATTCTTTTATTGTCCAGGCCAGGCTCATCTCTTGGTGTCCTTCAGCAGAACTGATTGAAGTTCAGTGAGTGCTCCACAGCTGAGAGACAGCAAAACCTGCTGTCCTGCCCTCATCATCCCCTTAAACAGCTGGGGCACTCTGGGGAACAAAAGGGAAAAAAAATAAAACAACAAAACACCACCAAACAAGTAGAAAAAGAGTGAGGGTCAAGTAGACAGAGAGAGAAATGAAGATAAAAGTGCTTTATGAGAGAGTGAGCACAGGGAGCGGCAGTGCCCAGCACCCAAAGCTGCCAGAATGATGGAACCTCAATGGGAAGGAGCCTGGAGCAGGGCAGGAGGAGAAAGAGAGACCCAAAGCCAAAGAGAGCAAAGTGCAAGTGGATAATTTAACCCAAGCCTAAGCTAGCACAAAGGATGGGTTCAGCTGCAGGAATGATTCTCCCCTGTGGCCTTTTGCATCTGGCTGATGTCAGAGACCCCTGGCTTAGCCCATTGCTGTGGTTTGGAGAGAGCCCAAGCCCAGCACTGGAGCTGGAGTGGGACTGCAGAAGGATGTTGGGGGACAGTGGTTTGCATAAAGACTTCTCCTCTGAGACTGTTTTCATCCTTTTCTGACTTCCTGCTGTTGGCTTCTTCACTGGAAGGCAGCTGTGGGAATTATCTGACAAAGACAGATCATCTAGTGCTAAAAATAAATGAGATAAAGGAATTGAAAATGCCAATATCAAACCAAGCCCATCCCCAAGGAAGATGCTTTATTATATTCCTTTATCTGTGCAGTGGTGGCAGGGACATTTTCCTGCAGAGGTAGAAACAGAGGTAAATCCAAGCAGGTTCTTCCTTCTGCTCACCTGATTATATAGAATACATATGATTTTTTTAATGTTCATTTAAACTGGAGGGCAGACAGCAGTGAGAAAGGACAGTGGAGCAATTGTCTTCCTAGAGGAACAATTTTCAAAATTCGTAAATGGTGTGGGAACAAATGTTGCATTAAACTTTCTTCAGCCTTTGTTGCAGATCCCATGAGCATTCACTAAATATTCACAGGGGAGGGTGAGAACCTGGTAATACAAAACCCATTTACAAAGAATGAAACAGTAAAAGCAATAGGTGTTTAATATTCAGCATCTTCACCACAAGTGTTTTATCACTGAATGTCTGTGGCACAGGGAAAGGGCTGTGTGCAAATACTGAGCACGAGGGTACAACTGCTTCTTTCCCAGGGTGGATTAGAATCCTGTGGGTGACTGACTCTCAGGTTTTTTGAACATCCTCTGGGAGGTAGCCAAGGAGAAGTTTCTTGTTGAAATGACAGAAATTCTTTGACATTAAATGTTTTCTTAGAACATATGTTGAAACTGTCTCTACCATTTCGGTGATGAGCTTCCTTTCTGGCACCTTTTAATGTATGCTCATGGTAATCACAAGCAATATCTTGTCAACAGCCATCTACCATAAGTGATCCTAATCCACTTTGCAATCATTTTCAAAGCCTCTTCATTTTCGCTGAAAGGATTGTTTTGTTTCAAAGAATTCCTGCTAATGTGCAAAATTGCCCTTAGTTAAATGCATTGTAGGAGCTGAAAAGGGATACAAGTATAAACCTTCACAGCTGGAGCACAGAGCTATGTGGCTGCAGCTCACACTTCTCATTTTTCACATGCAGCATATGCTGGGAGAGTGAGGAACAGATGCAGCTCCTTTAATGGGACAAATCTCACATTTTATCCTCACGACTCCGCGTTTGGGGGATGCACTCCCTCTTTCTCTTTGCTCACTATGGCTCTGGATCCATGAGAATAGCTGCAGCAGAATATTGCCCTGGCTGGGACTGAGCTTGGAAACGCGGGTTCCCCATCCTGTCTGTGAGCAGCTCACTAAAGCAGGCAGGATGTGCTGTCAGGTGGCAGCTGAAACGCAGCCTGGAGCGCTGTGCCTGGGCTCAGGCTGCTGCTGCAGAGGGAGGGATGTGCTCCTGTCATCATCCACCAGGCCTGGAGGCCATGGCTTCACCTGCTGCTCTGAGCCCTGCCAAACCTCCTCTGGCACCAGCAGAAGGACTTTGCTCTGCTCCTTCCTCCCCTGTCTCTGGCTGCCTTTACCTCCCAGATAAAGGCGGCCCTGTCACACTCGGTGCAGGATTTTACCAGTCTGGAGCTGAAATAAGCAGCTCTGCTGGATGTGACCTGCTATTTTCAACATTTTACATATGAAATACTCTCCAAATATTCTGGCCTGTGCCCACTTTCACTGAAATGATGTGCCTCCTTTGCTTTGTTCATCTGGAGTGCTGGAGATAAAGCAGATTTATTTTTTTAACATTGCTGCCCTTCTTCCAGCATCCTAGACACCACATAGCATTTCCACTGGTGCACAGACAGAGTATCAGCTTTTCCTAGCCCTGTTTGAGATGTAGGGGAGCCAGGCAAATCCATATTTTAAATTCACACTAATTGGGATTAACAGAAAAATAAATATTTACACAATATGCATAGGGCAAACTCAGTGTCCCCTTACTGTGGGGTTGTGGGCTGATTTTTCTGCTGCTTCTAGAGATTCTTTTTAATAATAGCTGACAATTGGATCTGATCCCAGCTTCCCCCTCCTAAATCAAGATCTGTACTTTCATATGGGGAAAGGGTAATGGATATGGATATGTTTACTAAAGCCACACATGAGCGATGCTAAGTCCTCAGGAATCTGACAAAAACAAATAATTAGAATATTTTTATAGCTAGCTATTGGTCTAAACAATCACATTTTTCAGGAGTATTTTGGGTTTAGGTTTTGTTTTGTTTTTGTTCTTGATTAGGAGCTGGTTACAGTGGAATGCTTGAATACAAAAATATTTTCTTGGCAGAAGTCCAAGCACACATCTCTAAAAAGTTATATTTTCTCTCTCTCATTTTGTCTTTGCCTTCCCTGTTATTGATGCACATAATAAAACACTTGGAAAAAAGACAAATCCACCCAAAAGGTCAAAATCAATGATCCTTTTACAGATGGCACCTTTGGGAATCCTGGGTACTTTACCATCAGCTTGTGTTTGAGACTGTTACTTGAATACTTGTTTTTTGATGACAAAAATCAATGACTTCTTTAAAGAAGGCACCCTTGGGGCTAGAGGGATGCAGACTTTGAAATGTTTACTAGTCTGCGCCTGTCTCTGAAAGACTAATAAACATATTTATAAGTTTATGAGCTCTTATTTAATTTTATGGATTGGAGATGGGGTATGGTTTTGACAAGAATATTTAAGCTAATGTGCCCCAATGAGACACATTCTGTATCACTCTGCAAATTTACATACAAGTTCTGATCCAAAACCAATTGCAATCTACAGATACATTTACATGAGCTTTAAATGTATCCCTCTGAATAAGCCACTGAAGTTACTGGAATTATCTTGTTAATCAATTTGATCCAACAGCCAAATACTAAATCAATTTTCAAAATAAAAAGACAGAAAATTCACTTATATAAAGATAAGGAATCTACTTCTCTCAGCAAAGATTATTTCCTTTATTTTTTGTATACAAATATTTCTTTATTGTTACTCTGAGCTGCAGAAAGCTTTTTTTTTTCTTAAAAAGAGATACATTTTTTACCTTATTTCTTTGCTGCTAATTTAGCATTGCATTTATTTCTGGCACTATAATTTGCTTTGACACCAGGGCAGATATTCCTTGATTTTCCTGAATGAGCAGGGCCATAACAGCCTCTTGTGAATTAATAGAACACTTGATCTGGGTACCCTGTGATGTGGAGTTGAGGCTTTGGTGCTGGAGTCTGGACAATCAGTTTTCTCACCAGCTGTGCAGCTGCAGACTTTGCCAGGGTTTTTTGCCTTTTTTCTTTTTCTTCCCCAATCAAAGATTTAGAGTTGTTTTAGTCTTGTCTTTTGCAAGACGGTTTCCAGGGAATGAGCCACAGAAATTACTTTGGAAATAGACTGGCAGTGGATATAGGCTTGCAGTAATTAGAAAAACTAATTTATATTCCTTTTCCTTTGACTCTGGATCTAATCAGTAAATACAGTGATATAAAATGTCAACCCTAACCAAACAAGTGCATTGAAAGCATAATAGTAGATAATGGTATTTATTAATTAAAACATGGGAACATGCATGACATTAAAAGGCTTCTTCTATTAGACATTCCTGCCCATCATTTACAGATCCTAATTTAAATTTACTTATTTCAGGCCCATAAATCAGTGTTTTTTCTGGTGTGTAGCTTGTCATCCCATCCTTGAGGCAGCAAGATTGCTTTGCTCTGGAGCACTGTGGGAAGAGCTGCTGGATAATCCCTCCTCGTGCAGGGCTGGATTGAAGCTGGGAATTCTGTCAGGGTCCAAGCCCAGCCCAGCACCCAGCACCCAGCACCCACAGCCACCACCCTCACACACAGCCCTGGTGCCACAGGGACAGTCAAGGAGGCAAAACCCACGGGCTGGGATCACAGTTTAATAAATGACATAAAGGGAAATGTGATGATAATGATGCTAAAAGGGAAAAGAGAGAGAGGAGTAAAAGCCAACTGAACAAGTGGCACACGATGGAATTGCTCACACCCTCTGCACCAATGTCCCCAGTTCACACTGGCCATGCTGTCCTGTGCTCTGCAGTGTCCCTGTGGCCAGGCTGGCTCCTCTGTGCTGGCTGAGCTCCCTCCTGGAGCCTGTGCCCCTCCTCACTGACAGACAGGGGGAAACTGAGGCACCCCTGAGCTCAACCATTCACCTGTCAGCCACGGTACCCTCATGCTGAACCCAAAGCACAGCGCTGGGGGGACACTAACCCTAATCCAGCTGATGGCTCTGCAGAGCTCAGCTGCAGGAGAGCTGGTGGGTGCATGGATCTTGCTTATAGGAATGTGCCCCCTGTTGATGGAGTGACAAAACTCTCCTTTGTCCCCTCAAAAAGGAAACAAGCCCAGAAGTTTCTCTCTTCTATTAAGTGAAAAGACACCTCATAGGACCTTGGGGACTTCACCTCAAACTTAAGGATGGCCAATTGGACAGGAGCCAAAAAGTCCTGCCTGGGCAATTTACTAGAAAAAGAAGAGAACAAAGAAACCAAATGGCTTTTGTGAGGTGTTTTACCAGGAGCAAGAACCTCTTCCACCTTGCTTGGTATTTCTCTGTAAAGAGTTTTGTTATTTTGCCATTAATTAAAACTTTTGGTATCCAACACTCCCACAGAAGCCATCCTGCTGATTTTATGCCTCCAAAGGTAGCTGAGCTATCTTGGGTGTGAAATAGATCTCAGAGCTTGTGAGACCTGGCTCGAGGAGACCCCTGTTTCACCTGCTGCCTCTCTGCAGAGCTGTGCAGAACAGAGCAGGGCAGACACAGCATCCCACCCCTCTCTGCTGAGAGCCTTTTGTGCACCCATGCAGGGCAAGGACTGCTCTAGTGCTGTCTCTCACCCTGCACTGACCCACAGCAGGATGACTTTTAGTGAACAAGCTCTTCCTTCAGTCCCTGAGCTAAATGGAATTTGTGCTTTCCTGATGAATGTCACACTGACATCATTCACCACTGTACCCAGTGCCACTGACCTTTCATTGTCTGCTATCCTTTACAAGTTCCTCAGCCTCATTTTCCTTCATTTTCCCAGATATGCATTGAAAATGGTAAAGCTTTCTCCTCTCAAATTTTGGTAATTTAAGGGATGTTTTTTCATTGTCAGACTGCCACTGTTTAGGGATCATTGTACTTAAGAGTGGTGAGACTGATCAGAGAAGGGGTGAGAAAACCACTGGCAGTGGAACTGGGCAGCTTCAGCTGCCTGCAGGGTGGGACAAGCTGAACTTGGGCTGACTCTTGATTGAGGATGTGATGCTGGGCTCAGTCAGGAGGAGGCTGCTGGGCTCAGAGCAATTACATGAAATAAACAGGGCAGGAGGTCCTTCTCCTTTTTAATGCCTTATCAAAAATCAGCTCGGGTGGGGAGAACTGACGTGTTGCGCACACACTGCTGCTGCTGCTGCTCCCAGGGGTGACTCGGAGGAGGAGGAAGAGTGCAGCTGAGTCTCCTGGTCTGCAGGCAGAGCTGGAGGTGCTATCCTGAGGAGAGCATCAGGATATTCCCAAAATTTCACTTTGGCATTTGAGCTCCTTTGTCCAGCTGACATCTTTAGCTAAGGGTGAGGGGTAAAAAGGGTCCTAGCAGATACTGGATTCTGTTCCTCACATCTAGACATCACTTCAATCTCTTAATTCCATGGTGGCTGGTTGTTTTTAGGGTTTTTTTGTGGTTTGGTGAGGGGTTTCTCCATTTGCATGCTGGCCCTGCTGCCATTTGCATGCTAACTCTGAGGTCTCCTCCTCTTCACCATCCGGGTGCCATCCTCCAGGAAGCAGCAGGGAACCACTCGACAAAAGGGGGAATTCTTAACCACCAAGGACAGGCAGTGAAGGAAAACCAGAGGTGATTACAACAACAAACAGTTAGAACTCCACCCTGGCAGCAACTGGCCCAACCTGTGAACCCTGCAACCTTTTTAAAAAATGGGCAGCTGTTCTGCTCATAACATTTCAGATCCCTGGTGCTCAGGTGTGATGGGAGCAGGCTCATGGTGACAGGACACTGCACAGAAATGGAACCAGGAGCTCAGAACTGGCACACAGAGGTGTCTGCCCACCTGATGGACAATTAAAGCTCACAACACACTGCCTTGCTTTGCCCTGGCGAGTTCTCAGGACCTGAGTGAATGAAAGCCAGAGCAAACTGCTGGGATCTCAGCTGGCCCTCCTGGAGCTGGGCTGCAAACCTAAGAGGGAGAAGAGCCCTTCTGTCCCAGGTGCTCCTGTGGCTCCTAAGGATCCCCACACTGCCCTGTAAATCTGCATTGCTGTGCCCTATGAAGGCAGCATCCCAGTAAAAGTTCCCTTTAATTCCTTCCTGCCATCTTCCATGACCAGACTTTGTTTCATTCTGCCACAGTTTTATAACTTTGTCAAACCCCATGTGTTTGAGCTGGCACTTGAGAAGGGTTTATTAATTGTATTAATTGCACAGCTTTGAACATAAAATGCCCCCTGTCCTTTGGCAGATGGGGTTGGTCTTCAGGAATTTTATAATTGAGGCGGTGTTCTGTTATTTGGGGTTTTTTTACAAATTTACTACACCAAAGGAAAATACTGATACTGCTTGAACAGTTGGTATTCTGACGTTATTTCACTTTAAGGGGAACAATTGGTTGAACTTATTTAATGTTGGCAAGAGAGTCATGAATCCCAATAAGACCATGAATACATTTATTATTAATTTTTTTCTCATTCATTTTTAATTTTCTGTCAGACAGAATCAAAGGCTGAATTGGTGACTTCGGTGTTTTTTACCTTGCTCTATTGGCTTCAGAAGTCCTTTAATAAGGCAATTATTTATTCTGGACATCACTGGGAAATCAAAGGTGAAGAAATCGGGGATATCTAAACCCTGTAGTGCATTAATTCAAACAGAACTCACATTGTTGGATAGAGTTCATGCCTCTGGTTCTTTAATGTTGCCTGGTTTGGTACCTGTTTCATTTTAAATTTAGCTGGAATGTGCAGAATGGAGAATGAAGGAAAACCACAAAAGGATTTAGCTTATAGAAGCAAGAATTACTGGAATCAGCAGGGGTTCATCTCTGGATTGAGGGAAGGCTGGCTCATTGTAGTGAGAGGAAGCAAGCAGAGGATCTTTGGGAAGGGTTTAACGTGTGCCCACAAGGCTTTCATTAGGAGTTGGGGTTTAGAGTGGCTCTCTGTGCCTGTTATCTCCTGAAAACAAGGAGCTGATCTGGCTTCATCACAGCTCCCCCTCTAAGGCACAGTGCTTCCCTGGAATCAGAGGAAAGCCTGCCTGCCCTTGGCAGCACTGGCTGCTCCAGGGGAGTGTGCAGCCTTATCTGCCCCTAGTGCTCAGTGCATTCCTGGGATGGGCAGCCAGGATCTGGGAATGAGCTGCACCTGCCTGCCAGGAGGAGCTGTCTGTGCTGGGCAGCCAGGGCTGAGCTCAGATCCTCAGCTGCACCTGGACACACCCCAGGAGAGGGGTGAACACCTCCTCAGCTCCAGCTGGACAGACCCAGGACAGGAGTGACCTCTTGCTCAGCTCCACGTGTATCGCTGGCTGGGGCTCTGTACAATCACCAATGGGACAGGGCTGCTGTGGAACTGCCTTGAGCTGGTTTATTTTCCAGCATCACTCTCATTCCATGGCTATGACAATGGGAAGATGCCAGCAGCTCACATCCCAGGCAGCAGACAAAGAACTTCATGTTACAAGTCACTTTATAAGTTTTGTGTCCAATCACACAAAGCAAAAGCACATTGACAGTAGTTCCATCCAACCACTATAAGCACAGGTACCTTTGGTTAAACAATGCTTGCTCATTTCAAATACAATACCTGCTTGTGAGCCTTCAAACACAATGCACAGAGCTTCATTATTAAGCTTAGAACTTCCCAATATCTCACTAGATAAACTTTTCTGCAGCTTAGGGAGTTATTCCAGACAAGCGTTAATACACTGACCATTGTTCTATTTGCCCTTGCTTTTCTACATTTTACATAATTTTTCTGCTGACCAATCTCATGGCTACTGCTTGGCTCTAATCACAGTTCTGCTGTCTCTGAGGCCTGCCTTTTGCAGCTTTCCCAAAACCCTCTGATTTTAAGAATTTCCACACACGTGTTTTGGGTTTTGTGCATTATTGATGGTATTCCCCCCGAGCTGGAGGCAATGTTTATTCCTTTTTGTTTGGAATAAAGATAAAATCCATCTGTTATTCACTCTGCTTTGCTATCAAGATGTTACTGCAGTCTCTTGCTGTTTTGTTTTTGCTCATTCCTCAGAATTTCGGCCTTCTGTGAAGTTGATGGAAGAAGAACTGAAAAGGGAGACAACATATTGAACCTGACATTTAAAGGTTCAAACCTTCAGTGCACTGAGCACATATTCTAAAGAAAACAGGCCTGGAATTTGCTTGTCTTGTATCCTGAATTCCTCCTTGACACTAAGCTGCCTTACTGCAGCATGATGGAGTTGAAATGTGATTTAATATTGCACCCAGAGCAGGTAACACTCTGCTCCAAAGCTCTGTGCTGAGCAAAGCAACAAGAGGCTATTTGGAAACATTTAGCCATGTGCTCCTGAGGAAAAAAAAGGCTCTGTTCCTCTCTGCCTAATCATCCTGCTGATCACAATGCTATCTTAAGGAAAAAGGAACATTGTACAAGTTGCCATAAAGTTTTATGAGCCAATTATTACAGATATAATTGTCCAAGGTTATGGAGGTCTATAGATGTCTTATTTTCCGTAGGCTGGTGCCCTTTTATGCTCCTCTTTTATAGTTAATGCAATGCCTCATTTAATAATTTAAAAATAATTTATTGGAGTTAAATTGCTTTTTTAGAAGGCATAATCTTATCATTCTCATTTTTATAAGAAACTCATTTTAATTTGTTTGCTGTGCCATTCTCAGATGAATTTAGGAATTTAATGGAGTGAAAATTGAAGGCTGATGGCATCAATGAAATTATTAATTTGGTAACCGAAAGATTTATTTGGTTGATTTAGATGGAATTTTCAATACCCAATTATCTTTGGACTCTATTAAAGAGTGAAGCCCAGCCAAATAACAGTTCTCACTCAAAGTTCCCTGGGATGAATTGAAAAGGACATCTTCATTATTGCTATTGATGTTAATGTGGAAATCACTTACTGTTAATAATCCTGAAGGACAGATAAAGGCTTATTTTTACCCTCAAGGAGCTAGGTTCCAAACCCTAAAAATGTTATCTTAGTGAATGAATATTACCTGCAGATAGCAGACTTAGCCATGCAGAATATTTTAACAGTTTACTTTTATCTCTACCAAGTCCCATTAGAATAATTTAGCAGAAGGAAAATATCTTTGTCATGCAAATAAGTTTAATATTTTTAATAAGGGTGGAAATGTAACTATATAAAGAGTCTATCTGCAAACCTAGATTTGAGCATACAAAAGAAATATTTATTTTTTATTATATTCCATCACTTTTGCTATTAGGATTTTGAAGAACCCTTCCACAAAAACCACCCTTTTGCAGTTGGTATTTTTAAAATCATTATTTCCCTAATGCCCTTTGCCAATATGAACATTTCTATATTCCACATGGGTTGTTTCCTGAAGAGAAGCAAACATCAACATGACAGCACACCCCAGTGAAAGGGTCACAGGCTTTTTTTGTTGTTTGAAACTGTCCTGACAGAGCTGTAATCTAGAGAAGCACATTTCTCTCAGGTTCTACAGTTGCTAAATGTAAATGCAGGAGAAAAAACTGCAAATAAAACATGAATTGCCTTAAAGTTGGTGTCAGATGTTAAAGAGAACCTTAGGGATTTTAGAAGTCAAAAGGGAACATGTTCCCACCCAGACTAAGAATACACAGCAAGGATCTAATTGTACAGCAGCTCAAGATAGTCAAATACTGACACCAAAACCCAGCCTGGATTGAAGGGATCATTGCCAATTCATGGACAGATTGCATTGTTGTGGCACCTGGAAGATTCAAGCTGGATGTTAAATCATTCCTTGGCAGCATAAGAAAGAAAAATTTCTTTTCTCTCAGTTTTTTTTTTGACATGAGAAGGAAAAAAAGAGAGAAAGAAAGGAAGAGAGAAAGAGGAAAGAAAAAGGGAAGGGAAGGGAAGGGAAGGGAAGGGAAGGGAAGGGAAGGGAAGGGAAGGGAAGGGAAGGGAAGGGAAGGGAAGGGAAGGGAAGGGAAGGGAAGGGAAGGGAAGGGAAGGGAAGGGAAGGGAAGGGAAGGGAAGGGAAGGGAAGGGAAGGAAAGGAAAGGAAAGGAAAGGAAAGGAAAGGAAAGGAAAGGAAAGGAAAGGAAAGGAAAGGAAAGGAAAGGAAAGGAAAGGAAAGGAAAGGAAAGGAAAGGAAAGGAAAGGAAAGGAAAGGAAAGGAAAGGAGGAGGGAAAGGAAAAAGGAAAGGAAGAAAAGTTCATACAAAAGTTGGCTTTCCAAAGTGCCAGAGGTTTATTGCTGGAAAGTTCTACTTGTTATCCTCACAGCATAAGCTCTCCCAGTCAGGTAATGTCAATCATATGTCAGGTACACACCTTGGTTCTGAATATTCAGCTTTGGGGTTGAAATGAGGAGAGGAGAGATTTAATAGTTTAAACTAGGCATGGAAATAGTTAAATAACTCTTGCAGGAGGACATAAATATTAAACAGTGAGTCAGGGTCTCTGCACTGGGGCTGCTGCAGGTGTGGGGGTGCTGGGATGTGGGCAAAGACGTGCATGGGTTACCCACAGAGCCAGGCCAGAGCCTCCCATCCCAGCCAGCATCTGTTTCTTACTGTCACCAGCCAGAAAGGGTATCCCAGGTTTCTGCTTCTCCCTCCAGAGCTCCTGTTGCCCCAAACATCCTCATTCAGCCAGGAGCTATCCCTGCTGTGCCCCAGGTGTGTTTTCCCTCCTGGGTGGGTGCACAGCCCATCCCACTCTCCACTCCCACCAGTGTCTGCTGGCTTTGCTTCCCCCTCCTCCCCAGGCAGGGAATTCTCCAGATGTCCCCAGTGCACACTGAGATTATGCCCACAGTGGCATTCACCCCCCTGTGTCCACAGCTTTGGCAATGCCAACCAGGCTGGGTGAATGAAGATGTTTTAAAGTGGCCTAGGAGACAGGAATTACACACACACACACGTTTAATTAAGCTTCCAGCATTTGGCTGCTGGATGCCAGCTCAGGGAAGCCCTTGGAATGAAAGCTGCATGTTTTGCTGCAGCTCTCAGCTCTTTCTGAATGCAGAGGTTTGATCTGAAGCCCTGCTGCAGACCCCTCTCCCTGCCTGTGCTATATATAATTTGTGCAGCTGGATACAGGTGAGATCCTCTGGTCAGGAGGCAGTCAGAGCACAACTAGCATGGAGAGTGAAGCACTTTTTGTGCTGGCAGACAATATCTCTCAGATCAAAGAGGGCACTATTTCCAGAGTGAGAAGAAGAATAGGTGCTGCCTGCAGCATACCTGACCTCTGCACAGCAGCTTGCAGCTCCTTGGAGTTCCACTGCCAAATATCACAGGGAAAAAACATGCACAGGACTTGAGGAGTGAAATTAAAGGAAAAAAAAATCTAAAGGAAAAAAAGGGAAAAAATTAAATTAAAGGAAAAAAAAATAAAGGAAAAAATATCTACAGCATCGTCACATGACTGTTGTGAAAGGAATTCACATAATATCCCCCTCCCAATCCTGTGAAATTTTGGTGGATTCTCTAACTCTTGTAAGATTGCTAAAGCTGTTCAAGAATGACTAGAAGGGGTACAATTCCCCTTCTTTTCTCCTTCCTTTCACCCTTATTAATTTAAATCAATTTACAGAACCTTTTACACCACAGTTGAAAAGCTGCCTCCATTCTGTCATCAACAAAACATAACTTGCAATTATTTTTACTACTTTATACTCTGTACAAGGAAGAAAAATGCCTAGAACTGTATCCCAAACCAAGAATCAAGCTCAATTCATTTAATTATCAACAACAGAAAGTGATTCTTGCTTCTCAAAGAGCTCTGATATAGGCATAATTAGCTCATTTAACCTCAAAGAAATAATTAGCCAACAAGAGAGGACAAGAAAAAGAAGTTAAAATGCCACAGCAGTATATTTTCCCTGTTTTATAACAAAACTGTCACCATGTGGAAAGGAAGGCTGGGTGATACTGACTTGCTGACATTTTTTTGCAAAATAAGGGATTAAGGCACAAACAGAAGTAGAAAAGCTCCTCAGTTCCACCTGAAGGGCAACACATTCATTCAGACATTTTTCAGTTCTGAGAGAATTTTCCCTGTGTTTTGGGGCTGTTACACATTTGTAAATCTGACCCCCCTTTAGCTGCCCAAACCATGTAAAAACTGCATCCCACTGCAAGAGACAACCACCAAACCAAACAGAAATGCAAAAGCTGTAAAATCCATTGTCTAAGCTATGTCTGACTGATAATTCTAGCAGAACCAATGGAAAACACCTCAGTGGAATTAGTTCTCAGCAGCTCAGGCATGTTGATGCAAATAGGAAATGACCTGTTTATCTGGAAGCTGTCCCAGCATGGCTCTGTGTCACTGCAGTGTCACTCACTGAGGGCTCTTGAGCAGTTCTTGCTTCTCCCACCTTTCCTCTCCCTCTTCAGAGTCCTGGGTGCTGTGATGCTGCTCCTGTCAAAGATCCTTTCTGAGATTTAGAAATATCTTCCAGCTGCAAAGCAGGAAGCATTTTGACTAACAGCAGAAGTAGCTTGACCCTTAAATCTCTTAAAATTTCATCAGAACAGCTACTAATTAATTACACTTGACTTAAAACTTTACAGTAATTAATCTGATCAACCAGGAGAACTTCTGAATCCCTCCAGTCTTTCCAGTAATTATATATTCCTAAGGTTTTACAAGCACACAACAGAAAAGAGTACAAAATACACAAAAAATTAGGTGCAAAACTTGTGCAGATGTTACCATTAAAAATATATAGTATCAAAGCAAAAACTTTTCTTGTGTCTATGGAAATGAAGTCAGTGGCTGGTTATTTTTGGCTGTAATGAGCATTGTAAAAGATTTTACTGTTGATTCTTGATGAGCTGTCTGCAAGACCAGGTTTAGAGGGATTTCAGAGTGGGGTTTGGGTGTTGAGGCTATTCCTGGCAGAGCTGGGAGATCACAAGGTACTGACATGGGGTTTATCTGAGGAACCACTAAAAGAGCTGAAGCCTCAGCAGCGAGTTCAGACAAGTAAGATGCTTTGTAGTCATGGTACAAACAAGTTAATAATTAAAGTGCTGACAAAACCTTAGCTGCAGTATCATGAACTTGGCTGTTGTAAAAACACCAGGATTAAGTGGAGGTGTGTGGGTAATAAAATCTTCAAAGAGACAAATTGTCTATAAATGTATAATTATGGCCTTCTCAAGGATTTTAATCTGTGTTTGTATTTTACTCAAGTATTTAAAGGACCATTGGCAGAATATTGTCAATGTTTCAGCTACAAAATCTTTCACACAGCCTGAGGCTTTTTGTGTAGCACATACTAGTTTCACTATTCAGTGAATATGATTTTTACATGATGCAAACAATATCAAAAATCACAATATTGAAGAGAGAGGGAAAAGAGTCTTGAACAGAGCTGCCATCCTGTGGAGGTGCTACAAGCCCCCTGGTACCTGTGGGAGTTGGCTCACTCTGAAGTGTTGCTACTCTGCATTTCTACACAGGACAGGGGAAAAGCCAAAGTGCAGGGAGAAGCTTGGTTGAGTTTTTTTCAAAGCTAAACCCATTAGCATTTGGCATCACCCTTGCAAAACATGATGGGTGTTGAGGGCACCTGTTTGCCCATGCATTCACAAAAGCAAATTGGCTGAGCTGTGCCATCCCCACCAGCAGCACAGGTGGGAAGGGAAGCCTGCAAATGTGGAATGGATGCTGAAAGCAGCTGCAAGGCTTCCTGGGTGCACTTAAAAGGGGACAGATAATGGATGTGACAGTACAGCAGGTTTTGTTCCACTGTCTGTACAACCAGGCTCACACCAGGCTGTTTGCCTGTTGGGGACCAGATTTTTCATGCTTTAAGAATTTGGCACACCAGGATTTTTTGGTGAGTTTTAGAGAAGCACTCAAGTGTTTTTAATGTCTAACACCATCCAGCTTTGGGTACCTAAATACCTTGGCAGCTTTCACCCTCAGTCAGCTTAAATAAAGGAACTTCTGGAGCTACCCTTGCCTTAAGGCATTTCTCTGTTTCATTTGTTTTTTATTTTATTTTGAGTTCTGACTGTCAGCTGTAACATTTTCATTAGCTAGGTGACAAATGGGCTGTTCTAACAAAAGAATGGGCAAATGCTGCTTCTGCTTGAGGGGCCTGGATCTCCCAAGTGGCCAAGTGCTGGTGGCTTCTTTATTGCTGCTGGCTGCACTTCAGGCCATGCTTGAGAAATGGCAGGGTGTGAGCATCGTGTTTGTTCTGATCTTCTGCAGGAAAGAGGGGGAAGAGGGAAAGGGTGAAGGCAAGAACAGGCTATGAATTGGCTCAGTAAAGTGTCAGGAGAGGCATCTCTGATGAAACAGCACATGGCTCAAGGGAGTGTGCTGCAAAGTGGTGTTAACATTAGCATCTCAGTGCTTGTAAATTATACATTGAAACACAAGGCTCACCTACAGGAGATTTTCAAAGAGCCATAAGGCAACAGAATATCCTCAGTGGTGTTTTATGTGATTGGCCAGAGAGAACACAGTGGTCAATGCCTATTTTTGTGCCATTATAACACTGTTAGACGTGTGCATAATTCACAAAATTGCTGCTGCTATGTGAATAAACAGATACCAGCAGTGGATGGGCTCACAGTGACTGGTTTTGGAAAGGAAGGTCTTTCTACCATTCTGGATAAAGATAAGACCTGATGGTGGGTACTGAGCTGTACCCCACACTGTTACTGTATAAATTATATCAGCTTAAGAACAGGTGAATTGGTAAAATTCTGAAGACAAAATCTGCGACGTGAATCAAGATTTGGAGACCTTGCAGGTACCTGTATGTGGCAGTTTTGGGAGTGAGAGAATCAAAAGAAGAGTCCATTTAGTTGTGTCAGTACAAACACAGCACAGAAAGCTGTCATGACAAATCCACAGCCATCTTACTAGTTCCAAAAATATATGGCTGCATGCAAAGGAATAGCTGGGTAGGAAAGAACATCCCTAAGATGTTGCATATTTCTAAACACAGCCTTGTCATGAATTAAGACTAAAGCTAAGCATTTGGTAACCTTGAATCAAATATTTATTACCACTTTACTGCCTCTAAATCCCCTTTCCCAGTTG
Source organism: Agelaius phoeniceus (assembly GCF_051311805.1). NCBI lineage: Eukaryota > Metazoa > Chordata > Aves > Passeriformes > Icteridae > Agelaius > Agelaius phoeniceus. The sequence continues at coordinate 5,618,851 of NC_135276.1, forward strand.
CTCAGAGGAATTACATCAGTACTACCACAGCTACTAGAACTGATACTTACTGGGAGATTGTGTTTCTGGGAAAGGTATTTCAGCCCCATAAATCAGCATTTCAATTGCTGTAACTTACATGCTCCTTATATCAGGAAATCTTCAGCAGTGAACCCTGGGAGGCAGAATATGAATGGCAGCACAAATAACAGTTATTGTCCCTCTTTGTCTTTCCTGCTATTTCAGTTCTGTATTGTTGGAGGAGGGGGAGAATCAGTGCACTGAGTTTGTCTCCTTGCAGTTTCTGTGGCTTTGGATACTGGTGTTCATCAGAGATAGGATATTGAAATTGGGTGGGTCCAGCATGGCAATTCCTCTGGTTCAGGATGCTGGAAGAACCATTTGGGGTTTTCCATGTCCCTTTTGCACATGGCTGAACAGATTGAGGGGCTGATGCCACAGGAACCTTCCAGGGTTTCTCCTCTCACACAGATATGAGCAAACCCCCCTGGAACTCAGTACTCCCACATAAAATCCATGTTGGCCACAGCCTTGAAGAGAGGAGCCAGTGTTCCCTCCAGATCTGAACCATGCATTAAATAATGACCTTAAAAAATTTCTTTTTATTCCTATAATTTCAAGCATCAAAAGCATAACAATATTTTGGTCCTTTCTTTTGTTCTCTTCTTGTCTCAGAAGGTAATTTCTAGTTCAGGCAAGGCCAGAGACAAAGCAAAATAGATGAACTGAAACATATGAGTACCAGGATTTCCTTGGCAATGATAATCCTGTCACAGCTGTCAAAATTTACTTCTTTATCCATATGACATTTTAACAGGCTGGAACACCACGTTAGAATAAGCAGCTATAAAGGACTTGGTCCAAAATGACTATCAACTGCAGACTCTTCCAGGCAATATATGGTTTACAAATTTCACAGAAATTGCTTTACCAATACTGCATTTGATTTTGATGCTCAAAAGCTTAGCCATATCTCTTCTATTTTATTATGGCAAAGGTAAATCATGCAGTTAAAAATTTGTTAATTTTGTTTCTGCAGGAATCCAGAGGAAAAGATAAATGTAAAATTATTATGCTAAAAAATAAGCAGTACAGGGAATGTAACTCCTTAGGCTTGGTGAGTCCTTGTGGGTTTTATCAGTTTGTTGCTGAGAGAGGAATCAAAACCAAATTATAATGTTTGGTCCAGCTTCCCTTAGTTCAAAGGGAGATGAATTCTGGAACGTTCACATGTGTGGGTGAGCTTGACAGTGCCTGTAAGAGCTCAGCCCTTGGCAAGGCAGCTTTGCAGTGCTGAACTGGTGCTGCCATAGTGCAGCAATATTGCACTCTTGGCCCTAAGTATGAACACTGGAAGCCAGGTAAAACCTCTCTGTTAGTGCTACTGCAAGTGGAGATAAGAGAGGCAGCTAAGGACAGAGGGAGTCACCTCCCCAGCCTCTGTATCACTTTGTAATATACATTTCCCTTCCTGAAGTTTCTAGATATGCTAATTTAATAATCTATATTGGATGGGACTTCCTAGGTAATTCCATTCCCTGCCAGCTTTGTGAAATTAATACTTGTATTCTCTGCTCTGCACAAAGTTGTGGATAACATTCAGGTGTGGATGTCCCCTGTGATCTGGTTTATACCTGAAGAGGGTTTTAAATATATAGCAACTGAGCAGCTTTCTGACAGCTACAGGGGAATCCAATTACTGTCTCTTCACCATCACTGCCCACTTTCCTTCTTGGCTGCCCTTTGAATGATGTGTTATTGCCTGTCTTCCCCAGCAAGGTCTTTATTCAGGATTTTTTTCAGAGCCTTATTAATGTGGGGATTAAATACAACACAAAGTTGTAACATTATCACCAGAGGAACTTCTTCAGGCTGTGAATGGCTGTGCTGCCCTGGAGGTAAACAAAAAGTCCTGCTCATGTACTTGTCACTTCCAGCATGCTTTATCCAAAAAGTTTCACTGGGGTCAGTGCCAAGCTACCAGAAGGACTTTATATATTTAGATATCTTTGTCATGTCCTCACATTTAACTCTGTTCACCTTAAAAAGACACCTCTCTATACGTCTCAAAACAAAACAATTTGTGAGTCTGGAGGTCAAACCACAGGTAAAAAATTAAATAAATGTATTTAACATCACTATAGAGGAGGCATTTAAACTGGATAGAGCAGATTTTCAACTTTAAATTCTTGCATCATCCATGCAATTGCTTTATCCTGTAACTGTAAATAAGGCTCATTAAACTAAGCAGTGTCTCAGGTGAGCTCTGTCCTTGTGAGTTTTAATGACAATTTCAGTGTGGCAAAATAGTTTTAAAACCTTCCACCAAATAAGAATGTAGCTGGCAGAATATAAGGACAGAATATACCTCTTACTTTGTCTATCCCAGTCCTTCTACTTGTTCCTAGCCTGCTCAATACTAGAAACATGCAAGGCTGAAGAGATTGCAGCTCCTGCTTTTGTCCCCTGTGGTCTCTGAAGCCAGGGATGAGTGAGCCATGACAATGGTGCAGTGATTGAAGTAATTGCTATTCAGGTGTCCAAAACACCACAATAATCCTGCAGGGCTTTAATACAAATCTGTGGGTTTTTTCTTTAATGCCTGTTCTATATGATATTGTAATTATTTCCAAAGAGTTTTTCTCTCTGTTATATCTTTCCCTCAAAGATGCAGGAGAGGTGCTAGGCAAGACTAATCTGTCATTAATATATTCCAGTGCACACTTTAAAAAAATCCCCTCTGTCTAGGTCATCTATCTCGTTTTACTTGCCCAGGGCTAATGCAGAGCTGTGCTAATTATACCAGAGGATTCAGTCTTTAAAAGTGTCTGCTTGATGCTATATTTTCCAATATTGATTTTAAAATAATGCTGGCTCATGATGTTAATGTTCATTTGTACTCTACAGATCATTTATATATAGAAGATATAAAAAAATAAAAAGTGGAATGTTTGAAATTGACCAAACAAGATAAATTAGTGTTAGTATTAAAAATGAACTTCCTTTAAAGTGTGTATAAAACACCATGTCCCAGTGAATAAAGTGAGCATTATTGTGTTCTTAGAATGCCTCCAGAACTTCAGCTCTTGTTCTGCAATAAGAAAAGGAGATGTTATAAAACATCTGTGTCTTGACAGAAAGTTTTGTCTCAGAAGAGAGAAATTGCAGCAGCAGTGGGAGGGAAGCAGGGGCAGTGCAGAGTTCCAGGGAAGCTCCTTGCCCACCTGAAAGCAGCAAATGTAGAAATTCTGGAAACCAACCCCAAACTGCTTGAGTGTGTGGCATCCAATAAAGTGCTCCTGACATTTCCTCCTTACTCTGATGGGAAAATGCATTTGTGACAGCCTCAGAAGCCTTTCATTTAACGTGTCAGTGTACATTTAGTTACCCTGACCAATGTTCCTGAGCACCAGCAAAATGACTCTGAAATGCAGCAGGATTTCATCCAGGGTTAGTGCTGCATGGACCAGGGCTGGATTTGGGGGCAGGTACAACAACAAAGCAACACAGGAATAAAACTCTCAGTCTGCCTATGGAAATCTCATTCCCTTCCATGATCTCTGTGTCTGTGGCACTGATTGTGAAGCTGAAAGCTTGCTCATTGTCTGCAGGAGAATTAGTGCTCCAGTTAATCATCTTTATGGCTTTATATAAAATAACATGTTGGATTTTTTATGGTAATGATGTAACATTAGGGAAGAGAAGCAAAAGCATTTGTACTCTGCTTATTGTGTGTGTGTGTATGAATTCAGAACATTGTAGAACATTGGTAGTTTATGCAGATGTCTAATGAGCAAAAGTAGCTTAGTCCTGGCTTCCAGGATAGCCACAGACTATCCATGCCCCTCTGCTCCTGTCACATTATTGCAATAGATGGGTGGTCTGCCATTTAGGAGAATTATTTCTATTTTCACAGTCATAATGTGATTATATCTTCTCTCTTTAACATATACTTAAATAAAAGGAGATGCAGGGTGAGATGGCATAGAGAGACACAGGGAAAAAAAATCTTCCTGGGATTCTCCTGATGCCATTATAAAGAGCCTAATTGCCTCTGGGCAGAGTCAAAAGGTCCAGAGTTGCTAGACAGTGTATAAATTCTCCCTGAAGAGTTATGATTATTCTCAGCAAATACAGAGCTCAAATGGCTGTTAGATCATCCCTGATGACAGCAATCACTAAGGGTAGAGATGCCTTAATGACTAGAATCCCAAATTACTGCATTTTTTACATGCTATTCTGAATATTTCTCAATGCTATTTGTAACATAATTAACTAAGTTCATCATGAGCATGGAAAGCCAGAAGCAGTGTGATGTAGTAATAAGAATTTAGTACATTATAATTAGCACCAAAATGTTATGTATGTGCTTCCTTGGCCATGTGAATTGAAATTATTTGACATATCTTGGTGTCTGCACCACATCATCTTAAGGACATGCCCTTGAACCATCATTTTGAGGCTTTTCTGTGGAGATCCCTTCTGCTTTCCCTCTGGAACACTCAGCCTGTGTATAGCTCTAACACAAGGGGGTTCTTTTACCAGTATCTCAGTAAACTTTGCTGGTCCATGTCTGCACAAAATGCAGATATCATCCCCCTGCTGCTGTGAAATGCTCTGAGATCACAGAGGTGCTATTGCTGCTGCTCCACCTTCCCTTCCAAACCAAGGAGGATTTTGGTGGTGCTGCTCTGAGCAAGGGTTCACATTTGAACTGATTGTGTATTTAGGGATGTGCTGGATAGAACATGTTAAATTCATTTGTTCCTCCTTTGTGTTCTGCTCCTCAGTGACTGGGATGGGACAAGTGGGCCCTCTGGAAGAACAAGGAGATGTTTTGTTTGCTGTTGGCAGCTGAATATCCAAAGCAGAGAGAATTCCAGTTCCAATTCTGGACAATTCCAGAATTCCAGAGACCCCAGTGGGAGGAAGGAAGGAGGGGATACGGGGAGGAGCTCACAACAAGGACTTGTGAGCTTCTAGATCAAGCAGGGGGACTGAAAAGAGCAGACAGCAGGTACCAGGTGACAGAAAGGACAGAGAGATACTTGCAGAGGGTTAAAGGGGATGGGTTGGAGTTCCCACAGTTTGTAAGCCATTGGTTAATCTGAAAACTGGGAGGCAAGGATGCACCTGTAGGGACATAATTAACTAAGGAAGAGTTACTTACAAACATTAATTTCTGCTCCTTCTTCTTAATATCTGTATCTTAATAAATTCTGACCATTTTTTGACTGTAAAACTTCTTAATGCTCTTTGGCAGGATCACACAGGGGAGATCTGTCCTAAACAGATCTGTCTCCAGGTGAGCCATTCTGAATCTCAAGACAGAAGCTTTTACTCCTGTGTACTTAATGAACTTCAGCTGAATAAAGAACTCCAGAATGTTTATTTTCTAAAAAGTGATGTTAAAAAGAAACTGTGATGGTTTTGTGTCTCCCAGACCTGTTTGTACCGGAGATGTCCTTGCACAGTGCAAATCTGCTCCCTCTCCTGTCACTGTCCCCCAGCAGGCTGGAGCCTGGGGACGTGCAGGTCTCTCCAGGGAGAGCTGAAGCACATCCACGTGGAAACTGCTCAGTAAAACATGGGCAGTGGGCAGAGGAGTGGACTCTGTGAAGGGTCAGCCCTGGAAGTTTGTCAGTGATGGAACGGGGGTCAGCCACCACAGACATTTATAATTGGTGGTGAACGAGTCTGGGGCAGTGATCCCCATGATTTATCCCTGTCTGTTGGGCTGGAAGATGAGGACCAATTAAGGAAGCTCTAAGTCACCATTAAAATAATATAGAGAACTAGGTAGTAGTGGATGAGAGCTACACATTTTAAATAACTTGCTATTGATTTTGCAAAAATTGATGCCATCAATATGGTGGGAGTAAGTCAGCACCATTATAAATTCAGCAAATATTCCTGAAGTAAACAAGGCCACAAAGGACAGACAGAAATCAGTGTATCTGTTTGCAGTGGGAGGAATCATTTTAACAACAACCAAGTTTCAGGGAGGTCACAGATGATTTTTGGAGACACCATGCTGATAGCTGTAATTGCCTTTAAAATAAAGTTTTCTGCTACTTAAGACCAATTACTGCCAGTTTTGTTATTTGTCCAAAATTGCTTGGAAAAGGGCATAAAGTGTTTCATATTGAAATTGATAACTCTGGAGTCTTGCAGCTGGCTAACTACATTTCCAATACATGCAGTTCATAATCTGAATATTCAAGTGCTTTCTATATTTCTGTATTGATCAAAATTTCTTTGTAAGTTATGTACAAGCTAAAAACTCAGCTATTTTACTTTATGCCTTTATAAATTGCTGACAATAAGTGGGCAGCTGCTTAGGAGATGTGTAGATATATATATATATATATATATATAGTACAATTGGGAAAGAAATATCATACTTTCATGGTAGAATGCCATGTCCTAGTAGAGGGTGTTATCTATAATTATATAAATAAGCATGTGAGTCTTACAAAGCAAGCTTGTGTCACTGAAGTAGGATTCTAAACTTCCCCTAGTGGCTAATCATTTCTAATTTAGAATTCTGCAGTTGCTCATGTTGCTTTTAGGGTGGAAATATCCCTGCAGGGCCCATTGCACTGAAGAACTGGGGTCTGGTTTATGGCTAAGCAAAAAAAAGTTGTTTGGTTTTTACTGAGCTGGATTCCAGGAAAGGAATGCTCCCAAATGGAAGGGTCCAGGATGAATTACCAGGGTGAATCTAGCAGTCATTGAACTTAACCTGCCTTTGCCCAGCCATGTGTAAGTACAAAAGGGCAAAAGGATTTCAAGGCAATCTCAAGCAACAATTTTACTGTGGCAAGCCACAGGAACAGGACAGATAGACAAAATAAAGACTGTATGCTTACTTCCCAAGCTTTCCTATATGCTTTTGTTAAACTCACTAGTTAAGGCCAACTCTTCTCCATGCAGATAAAAAAGCTGGGACAAGGAAGAGTGAGGGAGAGACCCAACCCACTCCAAATGTCCCAGGGTGCCAAAAGTGTCCCCTTGTCCTGGAAATGGGGGATGGTGCTGGGCTGCAAAGATTCTGTGACTATTGGCTAAAGGAATTTGTGGGTTTTACTTCAATCTCATTTTGGAACCAGAAATAAAGTCTCAAATGTATTTTGAGGAAGGTGGTGGACAATTATCTTTTTAACTTACAAAAGGAATACCAAAGAGTGATTTGTGACTGCTCATGACTGTAGGAGTGATACATCTTTCCATGACATAATTTTCACCATGAAGATGTCCTATATCACTTTAATTGCCAATCACAGTGAAATGAGAGACAGTAAATTATTTGCATAGTCTGCTGAAATTGTAAATTGCAGGAACCAAGGGCCCCTTTCAGAAATGCTTAAATCACAGAATCATACATTCACAGAGAGGTTTGATTGGATGGGACCCTAAAAATCACATTTCCACCCCAGCCATGGCAGGGACACCTTCCCCTGTCCCAGGCTGCTCCAGCCCCAGTGTCCAGCCTGGCCTTGGGCACTGCCAGGGATCCAGGGGCAGCCCCAGCTGCTCTGGGCACCTGTGCCAGGGCCTGCCCACCCTGCCAGGGAACAATTCCTCATTGCCAAGATCCCACCCAGCCCTGCCCTCTGGCACTGGCAGCCATTCCCCCTTGTCCTGGCATTCCATCCCCTTGTAAAAAGCCTTTTTTCAGCTTCCATATTTAAATCTTAACTTAACCTGAACTTAAACTAGTTCCACGAGGAGTCTGCATATTTTCTCTGATTATGATAGAATTATTACATTACATGTCAGCACGTAAAAGATTATTTTCTTCTAACATATATTTTTGCCACCCAAGGAGCACTGACTTAGCTTTTTTTGCAGCACAAAATCTATATGCTTGTTTATGAGCAGTGGATACAATAATAAGCTTCACTTCTGACTCTAAAGACCTGCAGATCTAAAATCCTTTTCTATATAACAGCTATCCACAGTGGTAGACACTAAGAAGAATAAGGTCATACTTAGCTAAGGTTTATGAGTGCAATTTCCTATCTAAATGAGAAAGCATTTCCATTTGAAGGCAAGGGGGTATTATTATGGACTCTCTTACTGTTTTTCCTACTTGCTATTATAGGCACTCTTCAGCTAATGCTTCCAGTGCATTCACTTACAAATGCAGTTCAGGTCTGCAAAACATCAAAGCCATAATGACACAATCTTTTTGAAGTCTTTTATCAAGCTGCTGAGGTTGACCTATTTAATTGTGCAGCCTGAGATGATCTGGATTGCCTGGAAGAACGAATCCATGCTCTGAGGGCTTTGATTTGTGCCCTGGAACAGTTTACACAAGGTCACAGCCTTAGCAGGAGTAAACTGGTATTGCTCACTTGAATTAGAGACAGTGGTCATGGTTCCAGCAGCTTGGGGTCTGTTCATCCTCCAGAGAAGGCAAACAGATTTCATGGTTTTCCTTCCTGACATATTTTGGAGTGTCCAGGACTTTACCAAAGGGCTACAGTACAACTCACAAGTGGTATTTGTGCCCATGGTGAGGGCTCATAGAGCTGCTACTAGAAAGCAGCTTCCTGTGGTGGCATCTGGCAGAAAAGTACTATTGTTCATAATTTTCCAAAATGGAAGTTTAAGATGACTTTTTTTGGAAGCAGTTTGTTTATTTTCATGCAACAGTTTGCAGTGTGATCAAAGCATGAAGAGGATTTGTATCTGAAGCCCGTGCAGCATCCCAAAGGGCTGGAGCCACAATCAAGTCTTAGGGTCTACAGTTTGTCACTTCAAATCAAACTGAACTTGGATGTCTGCCACAGCTTTGATCTCAGTCCAATTGTGGTTCTCTGCAATCCTTCAGGGATGTTTCACAAAGATTAAGCATATCCATATTCACAAAATTAGAGCAGATTTTATCAGAATTAACAAACCCAGTGCAGATTTCTTTGAATGGAACTGAAGGCATAAGAATCATCTAGTTGAGCTGCTGACAGGAAGAAAATTGATCTCAGTCTATCTTTACAGTTGAGAGCAGAGTCAAATGCCTGATAGATTGGGTACATTGGCAACATACATCATTGCTCAACTGATTTTTTGTCTTTTTAATGAATATAATGTTCAAGGAAAGCGCAGGGATTTATAGCCCTTATTCATCATCTCGAATTTTAGCCAGGTTCAGCACAGAACAGAGGATACTCACAGCCATCTGATGGCTATTGAAGTGAACTGAATCACTGGCCATAGAATACCCACAGCCCCAAAATCTCATTAGAGGAATTTGGACAGACACATACAGAGAGATACAGAGCAGTCCAGAGATGACAAAGATGTTTTTTTGATTTGTCAGATGTAATTGTCTGCAGTGAATTTGTATGCATTTTTCAAAAGATTTGCAACAGTTTAGCAAACTTGGAAAAGAACAATAAAAGCCAGATGTGGATAAAGGCAAGCTTAGGGGGACAGAACAATTCTTTACACTTTTGGCTATTGTGGCAAGAAAGAAAGAAATACTTTTCCCACAATAAAGCATAAAATAACTTGGAGTGATGGTCTGACTTTATAATGGCAAAGTTATGAATTCAGTCTTGGAAATACTTTGTTTGATGTGTAACTCTACAAATCAAAATAATCCACTGGGCTTCTAGGGACTATTTTGCAAGTGAAGTTTAATACATGTAAGATTAATGTATGTATTAAGCATTTTTCTTATGTTGTTCTAATTCTTTCTATTTCCCATATAGTTTACCTGCATGTATGTGAATTTGTGTATTTTAAATTAGAATTAATTCACCACAGACTCTCAGTATTTTATTTCAGAGCATATTCCTCAGACATTTGTGTTTTAGGGTGAAGGTTACACTATATTGCCTCTATGTATTGGCCCAACCAGTGTTTGCCAAAGGGTTTTCTCTTATAAACAAAGGGAAATCACAGGAAAACAGTTCCTTGACTTCCAGGAACAGAAGATGAATGCAGAGGACCCAAATGAGGTTTATATTGATCTGGCAGAACATGAAATCAAAGGTAAGGACAGAAAATGAAGTGAGGAGGGTAGTTGTTCTGAACTTTGCAGGCTGTGATTAAATTGTTATTGAGCACTGGAGCAGGCTGCCCAGAGAGGCTGGGGGATCTCCATCCTTGGGGGTGCCAGAGTGTGGCTGGGCACTGCCCTGAACAGCAGGGCTCAGCTGGTGCTGCTCTGAGCAAGGAGGCTGGGCTAGGAAGCCACTGGAGCTGCCAGCCTCTGCTTCTTTATGATTTTATGGAATGCAGTATCTGTGTCTGAGCTAAGATGTCCAGGGATCTGTTAGGAAAATTAATCCACAAAGACCAGAGGTTTATGTCCAAAAAGGAGACAGAGGAGTTCTTTTACTTTACTCAAATAAAGGGAGAGGCCATGGGGCATTGCCCTGGGGTCTCTCCAATTTTTGGAGGACACAGCCTCCTTTTTTATCCCAATTTCCAGCCACATTTCCCTTCTCTCTTTCCCCTTTGGCTGAGGTACTTGAGAGGTACAGACTTCCCAATAGGCCTGATACCAAAGATTTCCCTCTAAGGTATAACCCTCCCTTTTCATTTTTAATTCTTATGGAATTTAGGGGTTTTTCTTCCCTATTGTTTTTTTCATCTTGCAATGTCTAATTTCATTTATCAGCAAACCTAAACTTTATTTGTAAAAGCAAATATCTTTTTCCATTCATCAATCAGTGGAATCCTTCCCGTTGTTTCTTTTATCTCCTAGTGCTGGTTTTATCTACCACAGCTTCTTTGTAAAGACAAATCTGCCATCCCTCTCAGATCCAACATTAGCCTTGTTGGTGCTTTAGAAGAGCCATCAGTTGCCATTTCTGCCACTCAGCTTTAGAAGATCCCATGTTCCACTCACCTCTGATTGGTGTGAATCTGTAATTTATACAAAATTCTTTCCTGGTGTTGGGGAAGATGAAACAGGAAAGCCTTATAAATATGATTGTCTGGCAAAAGATTTTGAGAATATGGAAACTATAAGTGAGATTAAAATGAAAGCAGGCTTTGAGATACCTCAGTTACTGAACAGGGAGAAAACAATGGTGTGGCCACTGAAGGTGATCCCCTTTTGATGGAACAATACCCTGTGCTTGCAGACAGCTCCAAAGGGCAGAGCAGACCCTACAGCTTGGCTGAAGGGGCCCAAAGAGGAGTTTGTAGGGTTTAAAATGTAACACAGGATGGTAATGTAATGATTCTTATAGGCTGTATGTAAATGCTATAGGGTTTGTATCTTGTACTAGATTGGTTAGTGAGAATCAGAATATTCAACACAGAAGAAGATTTATTGTATTGTAACGGGAACCTTGCTCTCTTACCTTTTTTACTCCCTTTTGCTCTTTCTCCCTTACTCTCTCACCCTCTCATCCTCTCTGCCCCTCTCTTCTCTCAGGCCTGCTCCAGCTGTGCCTGGCAGCTCCCAGCAGGGCCCTGCCCCAGGCCCTTTGCAATGAACCCCAAGTTCCAGACCTGGATTCAGACATCTCTCATCTCCCTCCATCCTGACCATCCTACCCCCATCACTCCTACACCTGGAGCTCAGGTTTTTCTCTGTGAGGATCAATTTTAAGGGGTGATGTACTCAGAGGCACAGAGCAGCACTTCTCAGTGCTGTATCCTAGAGCAGGAAACACTGGGTCCTCCACCAGGGACTGCCTGCCTGCAGGACAGCCAGGAACTCTTGCAGCAGCACAGAACTTTCACTCAGCTGCACATATCTGTGGGCATATTTAGATAACACACGTTCAAAGGTGTTAAAAAGGGGACCAGAATCCCGGTACTAAAGTGATTTCAGCATTTATTATACAAAAGAAAGGCCTAAGGCAAGGGGGCCCTGAGCCGAGCAGGAGAATTCCCTCGAGGATGCTGCAGCGCCGGCCCTGAGGCCTGCTGGGATGGCCCCGAGGTTCCAGGGGGAGCAGCACATCTTCCCTGGGTCAGATCCCCTTTTTATCCTGTTTTTTTGTCCCTTTGGATTGTTTTTTGTTGGGATCCTTCATTTGCATGAAGGTTTAAGGGGCTTGATTGGCCATTCCAGTTCTGTCCAGGCTGGCTCGTGGGGCACTTTACCGAGGTGTGTTATGGTACCTTGAGTACCCCTATAACTACCCTTTAATACAATATAACAACCAAACTAGCAGTACATGCTTAATGATCTATCAACTATTTTACAGCAGTTTCCAACCTATTTTAAACAAAAGGTGTGTGCAGGCTGCCCTGCTGTCCCACATCCCCCTCTGAGGAGCATTTCAGATATCTGTGAGTACATTTAGATAACACACATCCAAAGGTGTGTGCAGGCTGTGCAGGTGTGTGCCCTGCTGTCCCACATCTCCCTCTGAGGAGCATTTCAGATATCTGTGGGTACATTTAGATAACACATGTCCCAAGGTGTGTGCAGGCTGCCCTGCTGTCCCACATGCCCCTCTGAGGAGCATTTCAGATATCTGTGGGTACATTTAGATAACACATGTCCCAAGGTGCGTGCAGGCTGCCCTGCTGTCCCACATGCCCCTCTGAGGAGCATTCCCAGTGTGGCAATGGCACAATTCCAGGCCCAGCACACACCAGCTGCCCCTCTCAGAGGATGCTCACAGCCCTGTCCAGGACACAGGGGCATGGCAGGAGCTCCAGCCCAGTCTGAGCTGCCAGTGTGTGCCCTGAGGCCACAGCATCCCCCCAGACTGCCAGCTGTCTGTCTCAGTGGGTGATTTATCACCACAGCCATGCTCTTCAGTCCAGAGAACTCGACAGAAGGAGTTACTCTCCAGAGAGGGGACAGTTTACTTTTGCTGCTGCTCTCCTGGGGCTGCATCCCTCCTGGGGCATTCCCAGCCTGCAGGCAGAGTGCAGCTTGTAACAGGAGAATGCTTGCTTTGCAACAGCTCATTTTAATTTCCTCTTCTTCCCAGTGATCTGCCTATAATGATCTAAAAAGTGAAGAGTGTGTTGCTGCTGCTTGGAACAGAGGGAAGATCAAAGGTCTGTGTATCTACAGTTTTTGTCTAGTTAGTGAGGTGGATGGGTAGCAAGGCAAGGGCAGCAACTGCCAAGGAGAGAGAGGAGCACTGTAACTAAAACAAAATCAGTATCAAACTCACAAAAGTCTGAATTTACTGCTTCAGTCCTTTGTTGTTTAAAGGAAAAACAAAACTGACAAAAGTCAAGACACCTCCGAGATCTTTAGGAAACCAGTGGGGGGGGAAATTGCAGCATGATTTTAGGGGCCAGAGGTGTCCCTGCACATTTTAAAAGCAGATGCACTTGGTGATCTAGTAAGATGCTAATGTCTGCTTCTTGTCACTTCATTCAGACCCTCAAGGCATGTGTCTCTATCCTCTTCCTATTTATATGCAAGCAGTTTAACTTCAGGTGAATTGTGAATGATTCTGAAGGCCAGGGATTGATACTGCCAGGGACTAATAATCCCTTAATTCTGCCCTTTTTGGTGTAGGGCATGCCTGATGCTCTGTTTATTTCCACTGCTGAAATTGGGAGGCTGCAGCATTCTGACCTCGTGCATTTTCTCTCCCAGGGATCTCACTTTGACTGCTGCCTTGATGTTTCAGACAACCTGAGATTTCTGTTTGAAGCACACACAGTTTTGAGGTTTTTGTTAAGAAAGCACACTTTTCATCAGGACCCAAAGGATAGAGAGAGGTTTGGTTTTTTTTTGTTTTTTTTTTTTACTTATTCCTTTTTTTCAGGTCCCGTGAATGAGCAGAAATGAATTTCTTGTGTGGCTGTTGATTCCTAAATATTAAGTATTCGTGTTGAGAAACCTTTTGCAGGGTTCTGCTTTGACAGCTGGCTTCTGAGCACCCTTGCTCATGCCATGGAAAAAAGTTCATATTGATATTGCACTTGATGGCTGTGGTTTGTGATGTCTCCCATCCAGCTGGATCCATCACCCAGGGTTGTATCCCTGCTCAAGCCCTGTCAGCTCAGAGGAACATCAGGCATCCTGTCCATTCCTGTTTCTGCAGCAGATCTCCATGATGGCTCTCGACTTTATTGCTTTGGAGAGCCAAAATCCAGTTACTCTTTGGTTGCTTGGTGAATGATTTTATCCAAGGTACCATTAATAACAGCTAAAGTCAAAGTGACTCCAGTGTATTCCCTGCTGAACGTCTGTTAAGGACAGGAGGTTAAAGCAGGATGCAGAGGACATTTTCATTTTGTAAGTGAGAGAATTAAGCAGGTTATCTGTAGTCCCTCTTCCTTTCTTTTTCTATATCTTTAGACTTTAAAGTGCATAAGCCAAGCTTGTTTCACAGATGGGCAGTGTAGGAAGTCAGAGATGGATTTTAGCTAAAAGCATGATGTATTTTTGTGAAGACTTTTATGGAGAGTTTTTCCTTATTTCTTTCCAACCATAGGAGACTGAGCTGACTAGGCAGTAATTTTCAGAAAATTATTCTGAAAGAATAAAGTTTTGTGGGCTGTTCCCAGATGGTTGCAAGTGTCCCATGTGGCAAACATTCAGGATGTTTCTTTTTGCTGATAAGTTTGTATTTTTGTTCTGATTTTTTTGAGCTGGCACAGTAGCCACTCATCAGTGAGGTTTTTGTAACATGCAAATAAAGCACAGATGTGTTTTAATCCCATTTGTAAGGACAGGGACTGAAAGGTTTAATCAACATGCAGAAGATCACAAGGGAAATCAGAACTAAAGCCTGAAAGGTAACCTAGACTTCAGACTCCAAGCACAAGAACTCTTCACTCCAGTCTCTCTCCTCTGTAATTATGAGGTGGGAAATCCCAGAACAATGCCAAATCCTATCTGAAGTATTTTAAAAAGTAAAGCACATTCTGAATAACATTTTGCATATCTCTAAATCTCTACAACAAATTGTTGAGGTGAAATTTCCTAAAATATTTGTGTAAAATTCCAGGCTCTGCAGAAGCCAATAAAAATATTCACAGTGTTCCTAACAGAGAGAAGTCAATATATCATTATAGATAAAGCAAATGAGGAAGGTTTTCATCCTCTTCACCTGTGTAAATCTGGCTGCAAGGAGCTTCACAAGGGAGGGAATATGGCTGGTGGCTCCAGACAGAGAGGAGACATTTATTTCAAGTCACAAGAGCCAAGAAACTGTAAGTCCAAAGCCCAGTGGGATATTCTTTCATCCTAACTACTTGTGCAGTGCCTGTCTTCAGCTACCAGTGACCTTGGGTCTCTCAGTGGGGCCTTTCTGGCTGGCAGCAGCAAGACACAGCATTTATAGAAAAAAATCTACTAAAAAAAAAACCAAAGACCTAAAAAAACCAACCCAAAACAAAACAACAATACCAAAAAAACCAATACAACAATACCAAAAAAACCAAAAAAAACCAGCCCAAACAATAAAAAACAAAGAGGATAAGAAGAAATCTATTTCTTCCTTTAAACTCAAAAAAACCCCTTAAAATTTCTGAAAAACATGTCACATTTGAAAAATTGTATCGAGGAATGAGATTGTTTTGCAGATTAAGGGACACAAGATGATAAACTAGTGATACATTTCAACAGCAATGAATTTTAGGGTGAGAAAACACAAAAACAAATTAGTGCTGATGACATTAACACTTAGCTGAACACAGTGCTCCACGAGTCATGTAATTGCTCTGCCACATTTTTGCCCTGGCAGTTTAAAAGACTAAAGTTTTGCTTTAACTAAGATTTTGAATCTAAGGAGAAACTACAGAAAAGACATTCAAAGATTTAAATTCACAGTGAGTACTGTTGGCTGCATGCTGGATTTTGAGGATTTTCTGGTTTATATAAAGCTAGCAAAAATTCTATCAAAAACTTTTCCCTTCCTAGAAAAAATAAAAAAGGCAGATTGTTTCCTAGCAGAGCATAAAAGAGGGATTGCTGTGTTTTCTATTAGAGCCACCAAGGCAGGTTGCACAGAGGACAGTAAATTTTGTTCATGCTGTGCAGACATTTTGAACCAGATGACAAGTCCAACAGCTTGGATTCTCTGGAAGGTGAGATTTCAGTGGCTCCAAAGGAAAATGAAAAAGCAAGATTGAGGGACACCAAAGTGAAAGCCACTTGGATGAGTGACAAACACAAATCAATCAGGTTTATTATGGCCTGTTTCTCCTGCAGAACCCCGGGGCCAGGGAGGCAGGGTGCATGACAGGTATATCCAAAAGTGTCAACAAATCTACTGCCTTCAGCTCTTGTGTGTGCTCCCACCCCAGAGGAGCAGTGCCAGCACAGGAATAGCCTGTCTGCATCATTGGTGGCATATTCTGGGAAAGCAAAGGCACTGCCCTGGCACATCTCACTTCACTTTCATCTCGTTGTGCCATATGGTGGTGGCATTTCAATCCTGTGTTTAAATGCAACGCTTTTTGTCTCTGTCCCCATCATCCAGAGCCCCTTGTGAGATTTATGGTTGGTGAGGAGGAGGTTGGCCTGAGGAAAGAAGCAGTGGCCTCAGAGTGCAGTGGATGAAGTGTCTTGGCAGTTTGGTGGCACGAGGAGCAGCAAAAGGAAGGCTCAGGTGCAGAGATGCAAAGAAAGCAGGAAGAGGTAGAATTTTTCCTTCCTAGAGAAGCAGGTGGAGATGAGCAGAGTGGGGAAAGGTGGAAGGCTGGGCTCCTGCAACATCAGAAATGACTGAAGAAAGGGCAGTGGGAGCACTCCTTTGTGCCAAGAGCCTGCAGTGCAGAGGCTGTCAGGGGGAAAAACAGGACAAAAAATGCAGCCAGGCATTGCCTGAAGGTCAGCTCAGCCTTGGACACTGCTCTGTGGAATTTAACAAAGTTCCCTTTGAAGGAAGAGGTGGGGGCAACATCATTAAAGGGGCTCCTCAAAGCTGGGAAACTGTTTGAAGAGCCATCCATGGGTTTATTTGTAAAGAGAGATGTTACAGCAAGGAGTGGGGACACCCTGCTGGCTCCTGATACAGGAGTAGCAATCAGTGCCTGTCCTGCTCCTGCTCTGGGCAAGAGCACCAGGACCAGAGGAGAAAAGGAGTCAGAGCACAGGGGCTCAAACAGGGGGCAGGTTCCTCACCTCCCTTCACAGACCTCTGCTCAGTGACTGAATTACACTAGAGGGCTGCTCTTTAAATATATTTTTTTCTTCAACCTCTTTTTCATTACACAGCCACATAAAACCAGAGAAATTAAAAACTACTTCTTCAGTAAGAGACACACAAATCTTTTTGTTGTTGTTGTTGTTCATGTTTTACAAAACCATACAACTTCTCACCCCATTGGACAACTGCACTCAGATCTGAATTTTATTCAAACCAGCATGAGTCAACATTGAAAGTAGCAGGAACACATGTTCCCAGGATATCCATATATTTTAAGGCAGAAGGAACCTCGGGAAGAACATTAGGTTTCATAATTTGTACAAAATCTTGTATATATGACAGAATATTCTACAACTCCTGGCTCTGTGTTGGAAGAATCTCCAGACTATAACTTGGACTTTTCTTTAGACAGGCAGGGCAAGTTCAGTTGTTATGCTCTGGATGTGAATCAGGATTTTTTTCTGCTGGGTTTGTTGGAGCAGGGAATGCTCTTTAGAGGAGCACATATGTTTTTTAACTGTGAGGAATTTTCTGTCACTGCAGAAATGTGTTCTTTGCACACCCTCTCAGTCTTTCATTCCAGCCATTGGGACAGAGGAACCAATAACTCTGCTGGGTTTCAGTCAGTGTGGTGAATTTAATTTTCCAACACTGGACTGTCATTGCAGAGTTTCAAGGTAGTGTAACATTCCATAAAATCAAGCTGTTTATTATCTAGCAGAAATGAAAGAGCTTTGCTTTTCTTTATTCTGCCTTTTTTTCTCCACTTTGTACTAAGTGATAATATAAATCACATTTTGTACTTATTTCAGGAATGCATGTTTTTGTTCTCCTGTGATGCTAAATAAATCTCCAAACATTAACAGTCCCTAAAATATTTGAGGGGGTTGCTTCTGCTTAGAATATGGACTTAGTCAACCCCATGGTGAGCAAATAATCTTTTTGTTACGTGATCAATCTGCAGGTCCTTCACAACAAAAGATCTCCTAAAGCACCAGGACCAATCCTTTAAGTTGAGAAACAGTATATCAATAAAGGTCAGTGTGACAATGTGATTTATTGAAATGCTGTGCTGCTCCTAGCAGTTAGTATTTTATATTATATGATACACGGCAGGTGTTTTTCTTCGTATTTGGGTTCCCCACTGAAACCTTGTTCAACCTGTTTTATTATTTATTGTTGCCTTTTAGAGGTGAAAGAAGCCAATTTATTCAGCTTTCATAACCATTCCTAAGAGGTACAAAGAGGTTAAGGACTAACAGGAAAAATCAATTGGTTAATAAAATAGTTAATTGACTAAATGCTCCTTCCAGGAGGCCCTGAATGCAGACTGTGCACAACCAAAGGATGTTGCTTTAATTATAATGGCACCTCACTGCATGAAAGCCTTCACTGCAGACAAGGGTTTCAGACCTGAGTGAGCTTGTTCTGTTTGTATGGTTTACACATGGTACCATAATCCAGGTACCCTAATTAAGATTTTTCACAGTTTTTAGTATCTACTTTTCCCTTTTATGGGCATGACAGATGACAAGGGAATGACAAAAAATGACAAGGAAACTGAAAGATGAGTCACAGATTTTCACTTTAGATCTAGAAAGATTTTTAAGATAAATGTACAAAACACTGACAAACAAATACTTCCCAGTTCTGCCTCGTTCTGCTAGATTGTCTGGCAGGATTTTTCAAATTGGTTTTATGGTTCTGTTACTTACGAAATCCAGGCTTTTTAAAAGGCACAGGGAGGTGGGGAGTGACTCACTCTCTTTAACCTCTTCTGAATTCCTAGGAGAACATCCAAAATTGGATTTGGGCACAGTACTGCCAGGCTCTGAATGCCTCTCAGAAAAATACCCAATGTCTTCAGCTTGCTTTGGTGTGCCACAGTCACCACCCAGAGGGAACCCCAGACAACTGAGCTCCCCAAATCTCCCTTCCACGTTTAATGCAGTTGTGAGCACATTTTAAACAGGGATGTCTAAGGGACACCATGAAAAGCTCAAAAGATACTTTACAGTAGGGACCATAATTAAGATTTTTCACAGTTTTTAGTATCTACATTTCCCTTTTATGGTCATGCCAGATGACAAGGAAATGCCAAAAAATGACAAGGAAACTGCAAGATCAGTCATAGATTTTTACTTTAGATATTTAGAAAGATTTTTAAGATAAATGTATAAAACTTTAGTCACTTTTTACCTATACATGTTGCAATGTACAGTATTGTAAATGTTAAAAAACAATATTAAATTAATTTAATTAATTAAATAAAGGAAGAAAGAAAAGGGGTAAAAAAGTTGTCTGTGCATTTCCTGCCCCAAGTGGGCCAAGGCAAAGCAAGGTAACATGGGATCTGAGAGCCTTTCCTTGGCTTGTCCTCCCCATCCCTCATGTCTGGACTCAGGAATCTGCCATAAAATATTTCAGTGGTGAGTGATGAGGTTGCTGACTGAACACTGAGAGGAGCAGCCCATGATGAGGCACACAAGGTTGTAGGAGATTTGGGGGTAGTGAATAATCACAATAACTGAGGTGACACTCAAATAATGTCTGCAGAGTAACAGAACAAGAGGCTCACTCATTGATTAACAGGTACTTGGGGGACAGAAGAGAGCAGCTTGAAATATGTTTGGAGCAGGATATGCACAAACTATTTACATTTTCCATCCTTATATATAGCTCCCAGTCCCCCTCCTATGATGGTGTAGCCCACTCTGTCATGCATTTCAAATTTCCTGGCATGAGGGCTGCTTTCCTAGTCTGAAAACTAGACAAAATTGGTGGAGTATTTGAAATAACTCCAGCAGTTTAATACCTTGTTCTCAGAGCACCTCTGTTATTCTCACATACCATGGCAGGAGTAGCTGAGCCATCTCTTGCTTTCTTCCTTGTGAGCAGCACCGTGGCTGGGATTCAGAGGGAAGCTGATATTCACTCCTGCTGAGCACCATCAGTCCTAGAGACACCAGGGGAAATGCAATACTCAGCCCTGGTAATGCTGGCAACATAATCTTCTGAGCCAATTTGACATTTAATTTAAAATATTGACATTATTGTATATCTGCTTATCAAAAAAATGCCTCTTGAGGGCAAATTTCCTTCAGTCCAACCCCAAAATGGGGTCCTGCTTTACACATGTCACAGTTCCCCAGCCCAGGTACACACAGTGGCATTTCCCAGCTCCCAGTCCCCCCTGCACTCCCCAAGGGGAGTTCACAGAACCTGTCAACCCCCTCCAGATTTAATTGGAATGTATTAAAAGCAAAATCTCTTTCAAGGAGGTGAGTTGTGCTGAGTGCTGCCTTTGCCTGGAAAGAACAAGTGGCACAGGTTGATAAAGGACACAGTGTGCAGGGCTGGGTGCAGCTCGACCTTCAGAGCTGCCTCGTGGTGACATTCAGACAGGAGAGACATTCAAACACTTGAGGTTAAAAGAAAGGGGACTTTGATTAACAGCAAAGTAATGCATTGAAATTCCAAATCATGTAGGAGTCCGTTCAGGCTACAATTTGTCTTGTTTGTTTTTAATTTTAGATTCAATGCCAATGCAGGATTTTTAACTCTCTGGTTACAGCTCTTTATGCATATAATTCTCTAATGTAATTGTGATTTAATCCTCAATTTTATTAGGAGTCAAGTTGAAAGGTAGCAGTGTTTTATTCAGAATATTACCTTCACTGGTAATTTGAGCAAGCATTGTGGCCTGGGAGCTGCTTTTCTGAGGAGAAAGTGTATCTGCCTCTGCTGTGGGGAGCACCTTCAGGATGGAAAGGTGAAGCAAACACCACTGTTAGAGCATCACCAAGTCAAGATGTTCCTGAGTCACCACATCTCATCTGGTCAGCCAAAATGGGAGATTTGTGTTAAACATCAGGCTCTGAACTGCAGTGGCTGAAAGCTGAGCTTTTCCTTCTGCTGTGGGACTGGGGAAATGCAGATGGAGCAGAGAGGGCAGCTGGGGAAGTAACTCCTGAAGCTGTGACAGCAGGGTGGGACAGAGCTGCACATCCACCATCACAATCACAGAATCACAGAATCACAAATCACAGAATCACTGGGTTGGGAGAGACCTTCAAGACCATGGAGTCCAACCCAGCCCCAACAGCTCAACTGAACCCTGGCACCCAGTGCCACATCCAGGCTTTGTTAAACACACCCAGGCATGGGGACTCCACCACCTCGTGGGCAGAGCATTCCAGGAAGTTATCAGTCTCTCCATGAAAAACTTTTTCCTAATATCCAATCTGTATTTCCCTTGGCAGCTTGAGGCTGTGTGTTCTGGTTCTGTCAGTGCTCCTGGAGAAGGAGCCCAGCCCCACTGAGCACAGGCACCTTTCAGGAGCTGTGGAGAGTGATGGGGGCACCCCTGAGCCTCCTTTTCTCCAGGCTGAGCACCCCCAGCTCAACCACCAGCTCTGCAGAGCCAGCAGCGTCACACCCAGAGCTTCCATGGGCTGTGGTCCTGTAACAATGACAAGAAATCAATTCTAATTTTAATTGTACTGCTCTAAAAAGCCCAGTGACAAACAGCTGGGAAGAGATTTTCTGAAAAGGGCTGTTCACATCCTTCGTTATGAAAATTGAAATCATGACAGGCTCTGCTGGCCATGGTCCTTTGTTGCACTTCAGTTACCCTGGCTCAAAAAGTTGCAAACAGTGCTGGCTTGAGATGTTAAACACCAAAATCTTTCTCTTTTTCCAGTGGCTTCCTTGTCCACAAAAATGCATGCACTGACATTCTAGGACATGGTACTGACAGAGCTGCTTCATTCAATTTTGATCCCAAACAAACAGCTTGAGGCTCACGTTGGATAATTGGGCTTTACCTGTATTTTAAACAAAAATCCTTCTCCTTTTATAAACTGCTTGAGTTGGGAGACATGCAGAGCTTTTGCTGAAAGAAATGCATTAATCCTTTTAAGTTTGATAAAAGGTTCCTTTATACCATACTGTATAGTTTCCTGCTGTGGGCCACATTTGTGTAGAATCTCCATTTGTGGGGAAAGAAAGATACAGACTCCTTCTAATGGCTTGAAGGAAAGACTGATAAGGGAAAGTGCTGCACACCTGGACTTGAAAATGGAAAAGATCCAGGGGAGGTTTGCTGCATTAATTGGAGTTAATGGACATGGTCTGTCCATTTCCTTTTTATTCCACAGGTGTGCCCCAGGAACTGAAGGTGCTCACCCTTTCTTTGAGGCTGGTGGTGTAGAAAGGCCAAAATTGATCCTTTGCAGGGACAAGGGAGGCTCTGCCATGCCCTGTTTGCCTTGCTCTGCTGCTGTGTCCACTGCAGAGGCATCCTGGGCTGGACAGTGACATGGAAGGCATTGCAATAATCTGCTGCCAAGAAACAAAGAAAAATGCCTGGTCTCTTTTGTTTCAAAGCCAAACTGGCCTGGATTTATTTTGGCATTTCTGGTATTTTGTTGTTAAGACCAGACCAGTGCTGGGCATTGCTGGGCAAGCTGGCATTCAATATTCCTGACTCACTGTATCCCACACATCAACAGTGACCAGTGTCCAGCCTTTTAGACTATTGTTGTCCATTGATCAGCTATTATTATTATTATTATTATTATTATTATTATTATTATTTTATTTCTCTGTCTCTTCTTGTTTAAAATACTCCACTTTTACTAACCTATTTTTACTCCACTATTTAGTGGAATAAACCACTTTTACTCCACTATTTATTGGAATAAAATATTTTGATTTTCACTTTAGACAAATGTATACAGAAGCTGCAGTAAAACATGGTACAGATCTTCCAGGCACAGAAACCTTTGTACTGCATGTTGAGCTTGTATCTGCACCCAAATTCAGTTCCAAAAACAGTGCAAGCCAACCTTTTACAGATAAATTATATTTTACATTATGAATTGACCTAATAGAAACAACAAACTTGTTGTTACAGCACAAGCAGGGAATGAGATCCCTGTTCTTGTGTGTTATAGAGCATTAGGCAGCACATAAAAATGCCAAGGGAAAGGTCAAAGAGTGAAGTGCTGGGAAACAGTGCTGGCCAAAATGTCCTCTCCATAAACAAGCTGAACATAAGCAGGTGCCCCCTTCTCCAGCCTCCTGTTGCTGAATGGGACTCTTGGAAAAACATCCCTTTTTCCATGATGGGCCCCCATAAATTTCATGATGGGCCCCCATAAATTTCCTGCAACCTCTTACAACAAGATCCCTCCAATTTTGTTAACTCTTCTGCTGCTGACAGCTAATACAAGGCACCTAAAAATCTGTTCTCAGCTGCATGCTGAGGCAGGAGATCATCTCTGAAGGCTTCTCAAACACACCACGTGTGTCCCTGTGCCACCAGCGCTGCCAAAGTTCAGCCTCACACACACATCACAAAGTACTGCTCCTGTAACTCAGTTTGGCCAAAATGGGACCTGGTCTGGAAAATCCTCTTGGCTGAAGCTTAGAGTTGAAGAGAAGGTCAGTGTTTTCCTGTACAAAGATATTCAATTTATTGTATTCTAGATAAGTATGGTATTATGTACACATTCTCATCCCCCATTAAATGGCTCCATAGCATTATTTATGAAAAAAGGGGAACTGTGACTTCATAAGAAAACAAGCAAATAGGCAAATAACAAGATGCCCTTGTTTATACATTGGGGAATGGCTGGCACAATAATTAAATCAGAAAACCCTGAGGATCAAAAAGGATTTTTTGATGTCCATTTGGGGAATAGCTGGTATCTCAGAATAGCTCAGGAAGCTCAGCTGCTACCAGATTCCACATGTGTTTTGAGTTCTGCTCCTTCTGCTGAACTCTGTGAAAAAATTATCAGGTAATATGGATTTTTTTTTTCAATGTAGATGGTAAGTTCATGGGAGCTACATCCTGTTGGAAAATTATTATGTAAAATAAAAATAAAGTGATGGTTGAAGTGTTTGAAAAAGGCAGGAGAAGCATTAATGACAGGCAATATCAAAGCCTGTGGTGACAGTGCCCAAGAATTTATAATTTGAAAGAACCCTGCAGATGGATCTTTAAATGCAGGGAAATCTGCATTGTGGGCATCTTTGGATACCCATAGATGCTCTGTAAGTACACAAAAGGTGTCATTCCCTTCATAAGGTGAAATTGCATGGAAATATTTCTGAGGTGCCTCATCATACACTGAAACCAGATGAACCACGAATATTCACAAGGGCCATTTTAAAACACCTCCAACTCACCAGAACTCCCTGGGACCCCCCCAAACAAGGTGTGGCCTTCTGCCTTTAGGAGCAATGTCCTTTCTCCTCAGATATTAATCAGGCTGACTTGTGTTGTTTTGAGTGTTGGATTCACCCTCCCCAGCAGCACGAAACAATTCAGTCCTTGAAGGTGATGCTAACAGACTGATGGCCTTATCACTGAGATTGCAAACTTCTGGCTGGAGCTGCTCTGAACCTTTTCCCTTTCAACCTTTCTGGCTGAAAATGTGACTTCAACAAAATAAAATTAAAATTACGCATGAAAAAGTCCATTTTATCAAAATGTGATCCATGAGGGAAGGTGAACAAATTTCAAAAGCAATAAGCTGGCTTGGAGTTTAAAGGGGTTTTTAATTATTAAAACCTTGCGGGATATACATTTTTACACCATTCATTGAACTGTGGGTGCAATTTATTTAATAGGCACACATTTTACTGGGCAACTTCCACCACCAGAAAAGGATTTCAAGCCTCAGCCAAGTGGAAAATCTATCCCAAGGTATCTGTGTTGCCTAGTAAAAGCAGGAGATTTAAACAGTCAAGATACAAGCTGACTGTGAAAGCACCTACCACTAATGTAAAGCTATGCAGTTCTTAAATGATGCTGACAACCCTCACAAACCTTTAAATAGCCATTTCCAAGCTGGCAGATCCAAATTGCAGGAAAACAAAGTAATCACTCAAGGAATTCTTTGCAAATTAAAACAGTTCCTTCTTGTTGCTTTGTGTTTTGGAGCTTCACAAACAATAATGCAGCATCAGAAGCCATTTGCCTATTTCTTTTTGTACCAAACACTTTTTCTGCAAAAGTAAATACTCTGTCAGTAATGAAAATAAATTGGTGGTGCATAATGCAAAGCACAAACAAGAACTGCACATTTTACAGCTGATTCAAGAAATAAATAATATATTTGTGCATATCTTATTTTTATGTAAAATAAGACAAGGAGTTACTTCTTCTGTCACTTCTGGCCCCCTGTACCTGCCTGAATGACACCTCTGTTGGGTTTGTATTTGTGTAAAAGCCTAGTTGAAGGTCAGTACACCTTGTGAGATATTAAGTGTGCTTACAAATGATCCAGAGTTTGTGCTGCCTCTCCACAAAGGGTGATAGACAGAGATCCTTCCCAAAATGGAAAGAGGAGAGTCCCCTGAGAGAAGAAGCCCCTGCAGACGTTTATGCAACCTGGAATTTGTGGCAGATATAAAAACAAACCCAATCTCTGATCCATGCCTAAAGAAAGGCTTACAAACACAGCACTTCAGGGTGGGAATGTGAAGTTTGAGAACAGCAGGAACTGAAATCACAGAGGGCAAAATGCAAACCCAAGAGCTCCTCAGAGGAAAAGAGATAAAGAGGCTGAGCCTGTCCCTGCCTGTAAGGAGAGCCCAGCCCCAGGTGAGGGCTGAGCAGGACCTCCAGGGCCATTTCCTTGGCAGGGCAGGGGTTACATCCCTGCCCTGGGGCTGCTGCAGCCACAGCACCACAGACCTGCTGGGGCCCTCCTCCAGCACAGGATTGCACTCCTGCTACAAAGAAGGGAAACTATTGGCCAAATAATGCACAAATGCTTCAGTAATTGAATATGGTTTTTGATATACCTGTGAAGAAGAAGCATTGCTCTGTCCTGCTTTGAAGACCTATTTCCACTTCTTCCTTTCCACAGCTGCTCCCTGGTGCTGAGGTCACAGCACACCAGATTAGCAGAAAAAGACTTCCACGTTTATTTAATTTGAATTTTAATAATAATTTTAATAATTTTAGGCTTTGTTTCAATTTTTAGGATCCCGCCAGAACTCCAGAAGCATTTGGACAATGCTCCAAGGCACAGGGTGGGATTCTTGGAGTGTCTGTGCAGGGCCAGGAGTTGGACTGGATGATCCTTGTGGGTCCCTTCCAACTCTGGATATTCTGTGAATATAACACTCCTTTCTGTGAATAACTGGTTACATCCTTGGTTATGCATATTAATACAGTCACCAGTAAAGCTGCAGAGTTAAAAACTAACTATATCTTCTGAGAGGGACCAAGTTGATTTTTTTTGTGTCTCAACATATGTGATACATGAGATAATAAATTACTTGAGGGGCTGTACATGTGCTGGGAGCCCTGTCCTGGGGAGACTTCACCTGACAGTCAGGGGAGAGAAAGCTTCCAGGATTGGGCTGCAAGGGTACATCCAAGATCTTCACTGAACAAAAGTGTTCCAGGCAGTCTAGCATATGGAAAAAGAAATCCATATATAGTTTTTGGTCATATTGGTTGAGTGAAGAAAACAGTGTGAAATGTTAAAATGGGATCAGCTGTGCTGGAATACTGTCTGGCAGGGTTAAAATTACTGGGATAATAAGCAGGAAGTGAGAGGGAAGTATTCCATCAGATAATGGATACTGGGAATATTTCAGGGTCTCCAAAAACCAAAACCCTTCAGGAGCCAACTCTTATCAAAGTGAACAATCTGTTACATCCATGAGCAAATAACCAGTGGATGGAGTAAAATGTGTGTTAGCTGTCTGTAGTTTGTGAAGCCTCACAAGTGATGGGCATGCAGTTGTTTCCTGCAGAGACAGAGATGTGTCTGTGTGTCCTGGCTGCTCTGTAATTCACTGACACCTGACTGACCCTGAGCTCTCAAGCCCCAGGGAAAAGCCAGGAATTTGGCAGAATTTGGTAACTTTCTCTGAGCATTTGGCTTTCAGAGCATTTGGCTATAACATTTTGGCTATTCCATCCTTGTAGTAAGAAAAGGTCCAAGAAGCCTGGGCTCTGTGCTATTTTCAAACCCAGTGGGTGGCTGGGCACCTACCCAGCAAAACCAGTTCAGAACAGGAATGTCAGCGACTCCCACTTCACTTTTCTCTTTTGCATTCCTGGCTGCACTCACAGGAGGTTTTGTCAGAAAGCTCACCTTGCCAGGAAGATGAAAAACAGAGAGCAGGAAGTAGGAGAGGCATTTTATGGCATGGCCTTCATCCCTTTATTTTTGAAAGGATTCTTCCTGCAATTTATGTCAGTTTGAGTTAGAAGTGTGTGTTAGTTCTGCCCTTGAGATGTGGAGAAAGTACTGATGATAGCAAATATTCATCTCTGGCAAACATTTCACTGAAATGAGGGACTGACAATTTATTAAAGCTAATTTCCTAAGTCACATCCAAATCTCTCCCCATTCATTCAGCAAAAGCTGCAGCAGTTTAGGGTAAGTACCAATACACAAACCCTTTTAGCATTATTGCTCTGTTCACTGGGGGGACTCCTAATGAAACAAATGGATTTTTAAAGATGTGCATTACAAAGAACACAGTAATATTGGTGGGGAAGCCTGAAATGGAGGACAGGTTATTCAATTAATAATACCAATAATTGCATCAGCTGCTGTCTCTTGAATACCTTCCTAATGTGATACAAGATTTAGCCATGGGGCTCAGGGCAGCAATCTCTCTTACCTCACATTTGGTGTACAACAGATGTTGCTGGAGGTACTGAGCTGCTTTCTCTTAGAGCTGGGATCCCTTTAGCTGACCTAAGGAGCAACTCAGAGCTCAGGACAGGAAAACCACTCAAGTCTGAGCCTAAATCCTCCCACAGGTCTCCCAATGCTACCCAAATTTGCTGCTGCCACTGCTAAAGTGTGATTGACCCCCGACCCAGCAGCTTAAAGCCATCCTCTCAGGTATGTATATATTATGATACAGTACATTTCCCTCTGCATTATGATGCAGGAATGACAGTCAAACATTAGGGAAACTACATGCTTGGAAGGTTTTTTCAGAGGAAATCATGTGCTGGAAATAAATTTGTTTTATTGCTGCTCGTAGTTAAAAATCTGTCATCAGTTTGGAAGGGACAGAAATATGCTTCTGAGAGAATATAGCTCTCCAGATGATGCCAGAAGAACCATTTTAAACTTTTTTGATAGAGACACTTGCAGAAACCCATACAGATTATAGTAACAGTGATGATAAGCTGATACAAGACTTGTTTTTCTCCTATGGTGACATACTGCATTTTTTATATGAATGGGGATACAATTTGACATGATCCATTTGGCCATCTTCATTAACAGCCGAGAATGGCAACAGAAAAATGAGACACTGCAAATGTGTAATGAAAGATAAAACAGTAGGTAACTTCTGATAAGCACATTATGGCTCATCCATCTTGAGAAACCTGAGTTTATGAACTTTTCTTCAGCAGCAGGGGCATAAGTGCTCTGACTAATAATAACAGAAGTTGAGTCCAATTGCTCCCTTCACAGAAGAGATATAATTCAAAATTATCTGAACCAATGAACCTGCTTCACATTGCATTCATTTTCAAAACTACTTTTTGAAAAGCCACATCCTAACCTGAACATTATCATCTTCAGCCACTAATCTCCATTTCAAAAGCCCGAGCTGAGCAGAGCAGGACCATCGGTGTAATTATTGTACATATATTTCTATTGACACTCTCCAGGCTTTTTTCAGCAAGTGGATTTGAGCTAAGTGTGTATTGTCAAGGTTGTTACCTCTTTGGTTACTGAGAGGTGTGTAATGGTTCTTCTCAGAGAAGAACAAAAGAACAATCTCCTTGGGCCCTTGTCCTTCTAAAGGGATACACATCCCCGCACAGCATTTTTTTTAACCTGTATTTTCTTGCTGGAGATATAATTAACATGTCACTGAACTGTCCTTGGTGTGTCCCTTGGACTCACAATGCATCACATGAGATAAACTCAGAGTGTCACCTGAATGATTGTGAGGCTGTATTGTGTGACATTCTAAATTGAGAAGGCTGGATATGTGTGGCTGCCTTTTTTTTTTTTTTCCTCCTTTGGAAGAAGAAACAAAAATCAATTTACAAGCAGCAAATATTTTCTTTCATAGTGAGGACACCTCTGGCCTTAATTTGGGCAGCTGGCCAGACAGCAGCTACTAGCTGAGATTTATAGCTGCACTTTAATTTCCTTGAGTAGCATGCACACAGATTATCCTGTGTGAGCACAGATTCTGCTCCTGTGGGGAGCTGTGGTGCAGTTAATTGGCCATGGCATTTGGAGGCAGGAGAGCTGGTCCTAGCTCTGATTCTGGGACTGACTGTCACTTCAGGAAAGGCACTTTGTGTCTGAGTGTCTGAACTAGAGGCATTCATATCAGTGTGCTTTACCAATAAATGAGCAATTAAAAAGTATTAACATCAAATAACTGTGGCCAGCAATTTCAATGTAGATGTATCATTCCCTGAATATAGCTAATTATTATCCCAGTGTCAGCCTTTGCCTCTTCCCCTCTTTACTTTCATTGGCTTTGTCATTTTCTAGCTGTACTTGGATGTTCTGACTCAGCTCCTGTTAAACTCAATTTTCAAGTGGATCTGTACAGTAAACCTTGTAACACTTTGAAGGCATTCTGGGCTTGGACAGCTGGGCCAGATGCATTTTCTGCCAGGGCTGATCACAGTCCAGGATTAGGGGCAGCCTTGGTGCAGCACACACAGTGCACTGGAAAACAATGCTCCCTCAAACAATGGAACAGTTGAGGGACAAAAAAGGCTCCGTGGTGTTTATTGTCTGCTTAACTGCACAGATTAATGTGATCAAATCTGCTGGTCTTTTATGGCTAGATGCAAAAATTTTTAAAAAGAGCATCATTGGAACAGAAATAAATATTCAGTGGGAATTTTTCATCGAGGAAAGAATGCAATTAGTTAAAAATTTTGGTGCCAGAATAAAAGGACAAAGTGTGAACTGAAGATAGGAGAGAAATTCTGTCCCCCCTGTGGCTTATGTCTTTAAGAAGATTTTGTTTGTGTGAGTCTCATTTAATTTTCCTCTGTGTCTTATGAACAAGATTCTATTATAGGTCAAAGCCAGTGAATATTGTTTACAGCTTGAGAAAAAAGAAAATCAAAGACATAATCATTTATTAGGGCCTTTTAGTGGCATTTCTCATTTGGCTGGTGGTTCTTCGTGCATTCACCACTGTTTAGAGCTTCGTCTTTGCTTTTGGAAGTACTCGCTTCCTCAGTTTCTTTGGGCCTTTTGATTGCACTGGATTTCTTAACAGAAAAAAAATAAATAAACAAACAAACAAAAACAAGAAACAAAAAGCAAAAACAAAACCAACAAAAAACCCCACCTATTGGCCACACTCAATGGTTCTCAACATCTCTGCTGGTGTGTGCCTGGAGACAACCAAAACTGGCTGCTGTGGTTCTCCTGCCTTGAGGTTGTTCCAAACCCTGTGCTTTAATAAGAAGGGTTGGTTAAACATTTTCCTAAAAAAAAAAATGTTTGATTTTCACACCAATTCATGTCTGAAAGCTGCCCACCTTCCTTTATGTTCCATGGGTAAAACAAGACTAAATAGTCATCAAGATTTGCTTTTCAAAATATTGTTTCCATTGAGTTGGTATTTGTTATCTTAAAATTTCATTGGGAGGGATAAAAGAAAATAATTTCCATTGAAATTCAATATTAATGAATTAGATGGTTTACATGAGAGCTGGACTGGGATATCAGTTATCTTTTTACCAGGGTAAATACAGTGATTTAAGAGCTCTGATGAAGGTGGAACATAAGCAATAGTATTGGAACAATAACAGGGAAATTCCAGGGAAGAAAGAAAAATGTTTTTATGAGAATCTCAGGGCAACAATGTTCATAACAACTCTCAGTAGAAACTCCTGTGCTGACTCAGTTTGTTGTTGCTACAATTCCAAAGTTTTAAGTTATGTGATGCAATCTGATAAAGTCTGATTTCCACAATGAGGATTTCAGACATGGTTAATTGGGGAAAACAAGAGAAGAGTGCTGGTGTGGGAGAGCTGTCACATTAGCTGCATTTTTTTGCCCATCCTCTGAGCACTGAAGCCACAAAATGATCCAATGCCAGAAATAATGCAGCTGTGACAGAGGCCAGTTTCTTGGTCACAAAATGTTCTTTGCAGAGATTCAGTCCTTGCATGATTCAAACCTCCCCTGACCTGTGCACTGCAAAATTACATATATATACCATACATTTTGTTGATTTAAAGTCTAGCTTGCCAGGAACTGCAATCCAGTATTTTCAATTGTAATTGTTATATTTTTCTAAACTTCCTCGTGTCACTGAAAATTAAGTGAAACTGGAATAAATGGCTTTGTCAACTGCACAATCCTTAAGTAAGTTTAATGCTCACCACTGCCATTGGTATTCAATATCACTAGATATTTTGCCTTGCATAATCACTGATGGACATTGATTTTGTCTTTGCTCTTCACAGCACAGCAAAATGAATGTGAAAGTCAGAGTTAAATGAGTCCCAGTGCTGTCCTGCAGTCTGCTGAGAGTACATTTCAGATGCTGAAGAACTGGCAACCAGCTCCAGCCTCCAGTGTCTTGTATTGCAACAGTTAATGGATATGAATAGTCCTCACAGGGGGGATTCAGGTTACCTTTGAATCAACTTTAGAGGTTACACTCCTGAAGCAGACAATGAGGTTAATGTATGCTACTTTATGAACTGGGCAATCCTCTTCTTTAAATTAAATTTAAAACTTTAGTTCTTTTTTTTCCTCTCTGAAAATTACGCCAAGTCACTTGTAAAGTGTCAGCAGTGAGAAGTTAAATTACTATAAACTTTAGGGTCAGAAAAATATTATGCACTTAACAGTCTGTTTTTACACTCTTAATGAAGGGGTTGGCAAAGCAATACTTGCTCCTCTATTTTTTCTTCTCAGTCTAGAGCAGTTTTTCAGGCTTCATTTAGGTCATAATCACATCCTCCAGCATAAAATCCATGGTGGCTGTGAGGCCAGTGTTGGGCACATGAATATGGCAGCCAAAAACACCAGGAAAAACAAGGTCTAAGTGAGGGCAACAGCTGGTTAACAACTTTGGAGTCATGCTGTACAAAGCTATAGGGGACAAACTTCTGCTGTGCTTCTCTAGAGGTGCATGGACTGGCATTCTATCAGCTGCAGGGGCTGCCTGAGCACAGATGATGGCAGAGTGTGGGAACCCAGGAAATTCCTCTGGCTGCCCTGGAGGGCTCAAACCCCTGCCCAGGGGGCTCAGAGACCTTGGCACAGAGCTCCAGACCCCTGTGCCTTTGATCTTGACCCATGGATAAACAATTACCAACCTTTATGTGAAGAATTACAAGTCAAAAGAGTTTAAGTAGAATAATAGTTAGTTTGTCATGGGGTGAAAAATAGATTTTTGGGGTTTTTAGAATGGGGGTTCAAGAGGCAAGATGGAGGAATCTGGGCATGTCCAGCCTTTCTACTTCTTCTTCTTGGCCTCCATCTTCTGCTGTGATGTTGGCACTTTTAGATTGGTTTAGAGTAGAAGCTCACTGTCTAACATAGGTGATAGGTATTGGGAAGTGATTGTAAACATTGTACAGGTAGTTTTTAGTATAAAAAGATAACACCACCCTGGGGGCAGGCAGAGTGCCTCTGTCTGACCTGCTGAGTGGACCTTGGCTGGACAGGAGAAAGAATTTTATAGATAAGGAACAACAAACAACCTTGAGACCGAGAACTGAAGAGCCCTGACTGCTTCTTTGAGTGCCAGGCTGGGAAAGAGACTTTCTGACACATCTGGGGTCACTGTGAGCAGCTAAACCCCACGAGCAGAGAGCAGGCATCCTTTAGGAGCCTCCACAGCTGCTTTGTGCAGAGCTCATGCTGGGAGGAGTGGGGACAGCCCCCGTGAGCAGCAGCCAGGGAGCCTCTGGCATGGGCTGAGTTTAAGGTGCCTCTGTCTCCACTGCCCAGGGCTGCCTTGGGCATCCCCCAGCCCATGAGGGAACAGAAATCAATTCTCTCTTTGCCTTCCAGCCATGGGTTTGTGGTTGCTCCAGTTATCAGATGCTAATTAATATGCAGGGGTAGGTACAGAGGGGTGCAAGTATGCAAAGCAGCCATTCTGCCCCATGCTGTTCCTGCCCTGCTATTCTGCACAGATGCTCTAGGGAATGGTGAAAAGGGTGGGCAGGGTACTTAGGACTGATTCTCCATATTGCCATTCAGGACAAAAAAATTATAAATCAGTTCTCCAAAGACTGTGAGATTTAGGAAAGAAAGGCAGAATGGTTTGAGATTTTGAGGCTCCTTTCTGCTTTACTATTAAACTGTCTTTATCTGAACCCAGGGGTTTTCCAGCTTTTACCCTCATGACTCCCTCCCTGATCCCACTGGCAGGGAGTCAGTGAGAGGCTTTGAGGGGCTGGAGGCTGGATGGGGTTAAACCACCTCAACATAGGAGGAAAACAACAGAAATGAAAATAATAAAAGCAGGGAAGAAAGAGTTTGGTACTGCAGCTCTTGCAGCAGGTTGTCTCTGATTCTGCCTTTTCTGGCCTCATGGTGCTCAGGTATTTTCTTTGCTACTATCAAAGGATCTTTCCTTATACAAAAGCAGTGGCTTAGGATGGAGCAGGGACTCTTGCAAGGACTTTTATCCAGCACAGGAGGCAGCCTTAGTTCTAAGAGGGAAACCTCTTTTGCAGAAAAACTTCAATTATGTGAAAGAGAGAAAAAAAGATGTGGGGGAAAATAAAAAGGGGGAAGGAAAAGAGGGAAAGAAAGAAAGGAAGAAAAGGAAAGAAAGGAAGGAGGGAGGAAATTAAGAAAGAGAAAAAAGAAAGAAAGGAAGAGAGAGAAAGGAAGAGAGAGAGAGAGAAAAGGGAGGAAGGGAGGAAAGGAAAGGAAAGGAAAGGAAAGGAAAGGAAAGGAAAGGAAAGGAAAGGAAAGGAAAGGAAAGGAAAGGAAAGGAAAGGAAAGGAAAGGAAAGGAAAGGAAAGGAAAGGAAAGGAAAGGAAAGGAAAGGAAAGGAAAGGAAAGGAAAGGAAAGGAAAGGAAAGGAAAGGAAAGGAAAGGAAAGGAAAGGAAAGGAAAGGAAAGGAAAGGAAAGGAAAGGAAGAAGAGCACAGTGAGCACTGGAATACATGGGATTGAACCTCTGCTTTCAAACTTCAGTTGTTGTTCCTGACAACTCCTACTTTGGCAGAAACTAATATGAGGTGACAGAATATTTCAGTCACTGATTTCTGCCTGCTGCCTGCACAGGGGAGGGAGAACTTAGCATAGCACCATACCCAGCTTCCAAAGTTCCACTGAATCTCTCTCTCTCTGTTTTTCTTTTTTTTGTTTTTTAGTTTTCAAACTTCTCTACAAGTAAATGATTGGAAAGTTAGTGATATGTGCAAAGAACATTTTTTCAATTAGTGATGCCCATTAGCTGAATGAGCATGAAGGGCTGATATTTTTCCCCCTGAGGTAGCAGGTACACATGTGGAATTTGGGCTATAAATCATTACTTAATAATTCACTAGAGAATAAATAGGACATAAAAGAT
Organism: Agelaius phoeniceus; assembly: GCF_051311805.1. Taxonomy (NCBI): domain Eukaryota; kingdom Metazoa; phylum Chordata; class Aves; order Passeriformes; family Icteridae; genus Agelaius; species Agelaius phoeniceus. Next base: position 5,653,437 of record NC_135276.1, read on the forward strand.
AATTAGAGATTTTTACCACTTGCCTTCACCTTAATTATGAATGAAAGATATTTGGCATTGTCTGCAGGACTGTTAAATTTTGTTATATTGAGATGGGTCTGGAAAAGGAAGATATAGCAAAGTCATTTTATGAAAGAATATAGCTTCTGGCAGAGTGGATCTTGTACATCATTGCAGGAGAGGTATCCAACAGTTATGATCTTAAAATCTAAATGCAATGTGCTGGACTAGGAATGGTGAATAGGTTTGTTTTGCTGTTTCAGTAATGACCTGTTGCCTGGCTCATAGGAACACATATGCCAGCCAATTTCACTGGAACAAAATTAATATTATATCTCCATGCTGCAATAATAGTTAATGTTGGCAGAGCACAAACAGTTGGATATTCTTCCCCATTCCAAGATGTGCTGGAGATACCTGGAGACAGAGGGTACACCTATCATTTAAATCCACAAGGGATTGGAATGCTCTGCTGTAACATAAGCCAGCACAGTATGAAGCACAGCTTTTTCCTTGCCTAGGCTTTGTTAACTTTAAAACAAGGGAAGATTTTCAGTCCTGCTCTGCTCCCTTTGCTGCTGTTTAGCACCTGTAAGAATTCCCCTGCACAGATGAGGCATCTGAGATACCTGTGCACTACACTTTGCTGCTGGTCACATCCTGGCCCAGCTCAGGAGACACAGGACATCCACCAAGGAGCCCTGCAAGGTTCTTGTTGCTCACCAGGCACTGGTGATGGAATTCCCCATTGCCTGAAGGAATTACAGCAACCCCCACGCTGCCTTTTCTTGTAAAACCCAAACCAACCCCACCTACTCCAAGGATCAGGGGTACAATGCAATGCAGGTGCCATGAGCTGGCTGGGGTGGAGTAATATCTCCAGTTGTGCTAGTCTAGGTAGTATAAATTAATGTGAATGTGAACTTTCAGCTCAGAATTCATCAATAGTTGTTATCCAGGATGGATGAGAAAAAGAAGCCTTTGAGTGATCTGCACTCATGTCATCTCTTCCTAAGGAGTAGCTGTGAGGTACAGAAAACCCCCACCTCTGCCTGCCCTGTGTCCAGCAGCACATTGCCTCCTTCCCTGGGGTTTGTGAGACCCAAAGCCTGCTCCCTCAGCTCTGCACAATCACAGCCCATGACAAAAACCCCCCAAACTTCTAAAAAGTGCCAATCTTCCCAGGTGCTGCCTACTTCAGTAAAAGGACAGAACTCTGAACAGAGAAAGGCAGACGGTGGCAGATGGGAAGATCTGGAGTGTTGCACTGTCTTTCACTCTTGCCTCATCAGAAATAGCCCACTGAACTCAGATTTAGCTGCAGCTTTCCCTAGAACTTTGGATTAGACCCAAGCAGACTGAATTAGAGTGTATCAGCCTGGAACAAAGACAAGCCAGGCCATCATCTGAGAAGATTAAGAGCCTTTCTGCTGGCTGGAGATGACGAATTTTCTCCTGATGGTTTTGACAGCACAGAGGCAGGGTGATGCCCAGCATGAACCAGTGCCAATTGCTGCTCTACCTGCAACACCCCAAATGGTGAATTGTGACACCATGCACAGGTTCTTCAAAACACATTATTTCTGTCAGGCTCTGATCCATTTAGATTTTCCCGATATTTTTCAGCTTACTTATTTACAACTCAGACTGATGTCTGGAGTTCGTTGAAGTGGCACAGGCAGAGCTGAATGAGAAAGAAATCCAAAAAACATGAGTGGCCTGTCAAAGACATGTTGGCAGCTGCTCTCAGAGTATCCCTTGATGATTCCCTGGAAATGTCAAGGAAGAGTGGTGGCAGGATTGAGCCATGGCAGTTCTGCTTGTCAGGGCAGACAGTGTGCTTTGGAGTGGTGGAAATGATAGACAATGTCCTGATCACACTGCTGAGGTCTTCATAGAGGCAGGGAACAATCCCAAGGTTTTGCTATTAATTGAAGAATTAAACTCCTATATTGTTGACTGCATCTACCATCCAAAACACAAGTAAATATTTAATTCTTGTGGGATAATGTGATAAGCCCTACTTTCATTATGAGATGTGGAAATACTTAAAAAATTCAGAGACAATTCTCTGCTAAGGCAGACAAAAATCAGAGTGACAAATAACAGACTCTAAAGCTCCAGCTCAGTTTTCATTGCATCTACAGACATCATAGTAATGTATTTCAGAATCTGTGAGCTTGCAAGGGTATATTATAACAGTTGGGAAGGAGGAATTGCAGAATGCCACAAGAAACTCATCTCCCAACGGGCTCCCAATACCTATTGAGAATAATAGGTCTCAATTTATGCAAGGTGCTTAAGCATTCCCACTAATTGTAAGCATGTAAGTAGTCCCACTGCTTTCAGCTGGTGATTACTGTTAAGCACATGCTTAAGTATCTTGCAAAATTAAGGTTTCAAGAGAGTTCTGTTGAGTTAGAAAAGCTCACTTATGATCTCAGACTTTAGTTGGATTTGGGAAAGAACATTAGATCTATAATAATTTTGAAGGTTTTTCCCCCTCATTGCAAGTGAAATATCAAAGTGATAAAAATATATCTTTTTGAAAGAGATCTAGGTATACACAGGCTTTTGGAGATGTAGATTGAATGTATGATCTTGCTTCTTCCACCTGATACCCCTAGCTCCCACAAGATATTGCAAGTTCATACCAGCTCTGCTCTTGGGTTTTCCCTGTGGCACTTGGTTTGCACTGAGGCAGAGAAAGATTTCAGGTCTTGTCATTTTTCCTTCTGAGATTAAAATGAATGCTGTGCTTACAGGGGCTGTTTTGTTTTAACATCTTTGTAGTTGTCACCTTTTGGCACAGATTTTCACAAAATAAAGGCTGAGAGGCCCTGGGCGTTTGCACATCTTTGGAGAACACGGCTTGACAGCACTCTGTGTGTGTGTGCATCTACACCAGGCTGGTAATAATAAGGTAATAATAGAAGTTAGTGTAAAAGTGGCAGTGGATTTGAGGGGTCAGCCTGAATACCTGCCAGCTAAATCAAACACCTTATAACTAAGTTCTTAACTCTCTTCTTTTGGGACTCTTTGTCATAATGACTTAAAGAATGAACAGAACTCCTGAGCATTACCCAGATATGACTTCTGCTTTAATTTGCCTCATGGAAAAACTGACCAGGAGGTTTTAACAGCCACTCTCAAGAAGCAACACCTTGATTTTTGTGAGGTATAACATTGTGAAGCAGTCAATTCCCACATGTCTGAGCACTGGGGAATCTGGTCATGAATCCGTGCTGAAACACGGATTTTTCATGGCTTCAGCATCACCTCTTCCTGCTCAGTCCTCACACTGATGATCTGCAGTGCTCCTGCCAGGCATCAGAGCAGAACTTACACCATGGGGATTTGCTCCTCTGCCCTTGATCCACTCCTTGTTTTTCTTTCCTTACACAGGTGACCCCGTACAAAGCACGGCGTGAAAAGGACGAGAAAGGAAGGCAAGGACATGAGACAAATCTATAGTGGAGAAAACAAATCTTAGTAGCAGTGTCATGTGTCTAAAACTTATAGGATGAAAAAGATACCTATTAAAGTCTTCCTTTTGACCACTGCTGTCACTGCAGGGTGACACTGCAGGGATTCAGGTGCATCCCTCTAGCAAGGCACAGAGCAATGTGGTTCAATTCCAGTAAGAAATAATCAAGGTGAGAAACATATCCCACATCATAACTTTTCTGTAAGGGATAAATATTTAACAAGCTCCTTCCAAAACTGGCAATTTGCCTTGCAACCCCAGCAGAGGTGGCCTTCCATTTACAGACTCTGTGGGAGTGTTCCCTGCTCTTCCCCATGCAGGAGTAGATAACCCTGTGCTTTGAGTGGGCTGCAAGGAGAGCAGCTGGACAGATTGGGGCTGACTATACTGCTCCTCTTTGTCCTGGTGCAGGAGCACTGGTTTTCTCTTCTAAAGGCCACACTCTCATCTGATTTCTGTGTGAGAGTGATGTTAGTGAAGATAAGTATATGTTTATACACCTGTTTATCAGGGTGTAAACATATCCCTGCCTTTGGGGATGGGTCTCAGAATCCACTTTAATTACAGCAATGGATGTTCCAGGGACATTTCCCTGTGCAGCTTTGCCTGGAGAAGGTCTGTGCTCACCAGTGGAGGGAGAGGCACTCAGATCACTCAGATGTGCCCCCTGTGCCTCTCAGTGATGGGCCAGATTGCAATTCCCCTGCTGGCGCCATGAGTAATAATTTGTCTAAGGGTACTAATTGTACCCACATCACATCTCTAAGTCTGGCACCCACCACCTGTGGGCTTGCTCTGTGCCTTCAGGGATCCAAGGCCTTTCTGCATTGTCACCCTGCCCCTGGCTTCCTCAGCACCCCCCTCATCTTCACTAACATCACTTTCACATAGACAAGCCTGGCCTGACTTATCTTTGAGGACTTTTTCAGTGTGCCTGCTTCCCTAGGTAAAGTGCAGTGGTAGTCTCAGCTATAGGCACCCAGAACTCCCACTTTTCTTCACTTTCCTTTGCTTGAATTCATCCTCATTATTCATTATCTCCTTCTTTTGCATGACAGTCGTATTTCCTCTTTCTCTGTGTTGCCTGCTTCGTTCTCCAAGTACCAGCATATAAAAAAACAGAGGTAAAGAAATCATCCCTAAAATCATCATGGTGCTCTGGAAGGAACGAGGTGTGGTGCTGTTCAGCATTCTCTGCAAATAATTTCTTCATGATTTTCATTCCTTTTGTTTTGCTTTGCTGCTAAGGTTTTTTTGTTTGCTTTCTCTGCTGCTCCTTTCTCCTTTCTCTTGCTTCGTGTCCTCTGTCCTTTGATATCATATTCAGATCAGTAGATCCTCACAGTTTCTGCCATGGAACAGTAAAATGGGACATTAGCCAGCGTGACAGACAGCCAGCATGACAGACAGCCTTGCCCTCCTCTGCAGTGGGTTAATTCCCCATGTCCCTGACAGTGGCCTGCAGAAGCAGCTCTGGGCAGGCAGAGCATATGCTCACACATGGAATGAGCAGCCTGCCTCTCACGTGCTCCTCAGCACTGTGCATCTCCAACAAGTGGGAGAAGGAGGAAAGCCCATTCTATATGAAGTGCTGGGCACAAAAAAAAAAAAAAAAAAAAAAAAAAAAAAAGAGCTTATCAGATTTGCCATCAGTAAGAAAGGGCTGCCAAAAAGACTAGGACAGAAAATGAACCCTTGAATGATTTTCCCATTTCTGCTTTGCTCAAAAAGGATGCACAGTTACTGCTTAGTCTCAGCTTATGATCTCTTGCCAGCACCAGCTGATTGTCTGAAATGGAGGATAAGAGCTGCTGACAGCTGTGCCCTGCACGGGAGCTGCCAAACTGCAGCCCAGGCTGTCAGGCTGCCACGTGGCTGCAGGCCAAACAAGGCATCGATGACACAGATAATGAGATACTAAAGGAAATAGCATGTATCATGGATTCTGAGGAGAGCTGGCAGAGCACAGGGATGGCCTTCTGCTCCCAAACACAGGATAGAGTGGCACAGGAAGGCTGAGTCTGTGTCAGAGCTCTGTTTCTGAACCTGAAAGGGGAGAATGAGGAAATGTGGCACCCCAGGTATAACGAGGGGAATGATGAGTTATGCCAGAGTGATCATGCTGGAGTGGCACCTGGATGTGGGTTTGGAATAGGGAAAACTGGCAGTGGAATAGAAAAGGTGTGGAGGGAACACAGGGAGAGGTAGAGAGCAGTGGTAAAGCAGCAGAAGCATAGGCTCAGATTTGGGGGCTGAAGAAAGAAGGGGAAACAGCAATTGCTGTACTAGGATAGATGCAGACATCTAACTTAAAGAATCAGTGCCACTGAAAAAGTGGACCAAAATCAGTTGGGCCAATTAGGAAGAATTAAAATCTTGCAAATGCCACACATGTTTTGAAGATGTTAGTCTTTATTTAAGTTAATAAAGAATGTATTAACTCCTGACAGATGATAAGGGGAGTGTGATAAAGTGCTTGGAAAGTGAAAATACACTTGAAAATGTGATGTGGTTCTTAAAAAAACCAACAATTTTCTCTCTTTATATTCAATTATATTGGCCCAAGAGCATTTCAAAACTTGACCTGTGGCCAAAAGTGAACAGGGGTCTTTTTATCTGCTGCTACCCTTGCTTTAACACAGTCAGAGCCTCTCTGTCTCATCCTGAAATGCCTTTTCATGGCACATGTCTAAACAACACAATTCTGAGACAGCATGCTTAATTTAATATCTTTGCATCTTGGGTCTTTACTGGTAAGACTCTCCAGCAATACTCTCCTCTGGAGTCTTAATTCTTTACTGTCTCCTCAAAGCCTGAATTTCTTCCTAGTTCCAAAAATTTATCTCTGAAACTTTACCATCTCCTGAGAGATCTACAAGAATTGAACATGTACTACCCGTGTTGTAACCCCAGTGGTATAAGAGACTGAATTGGCTGTGCTACAGCTCCTTCTAGCAGAGAGAAAGGAAAAAAAGAGACACCCTGGCTATATCCTCATTGGCAGTGGCCCAGAAGCCTTGGTAATGCTACTCATTGCAGTGGGAAATTCTCATGAAGGGAGCACTCATCCATCATCACTGAGGTTTTTTGAACTGGAAAGAGGCTTATAAATGCCATGGATTTCTTTCTGCTCTCAGTAACCCATCAGAATATGCTTCTCTTAGCCACCTTGCACATATGCCAGAAAATCCCCAAATAATCCAGCCTGGCTTCTCCTGTGATGCTGGTTTTCATCATCTTCAAAGAGTCTGTACTGCAACTGGAAGGGGGAAACAGCTCCAGGAAGCATGTCAGCTTTTCTGTTCCAACAGAAGCCAGCTGGGAGCAGATCTAGAATGTTCCTCCCTCCCAGGTATTTTATTGCCAAAACAGACATCTTCTTGCCTGGTGAGCCATGGCTCCTTCCTTTATCCTGCTGCTCCTCTGGCTGGAGCTCACTTCAGATCATGCCTTAGATTTATGAACAACATTCCCATCACAAGTGCCATGTTCCCAGTCCTCTGCTTGTGCTGGGTGTCTTTGGGAAGCTTGGCCTCTTCTCAGGGAAGATGCTGTATCTGCAGGGCAAGCTGTTATGCTCAGCTCTCCCTTCTTGCACCATTTTGTTTTCACCACAAATAGGATCCACATGATCTTGCCACCCTGTTTCCTGACAAACCATGAAAATGTGGTGTCACCATCAATAAATGGGCAAGTGTACACCAGTGGGTGTGTTACCTGTTTGTCCCTGCTGTGCTCAAGCCACAGCTTTTCTGTACAAACCAAAACAAGGATCTCCAGGAAGCCCCTAACTGCACATGGGCACTAAAACCTTTCAGGCAGATCTTCCTTTTGGACTTGTGCCTTGTTTCATGAATCTTCTCTTGAAGCAGCAATTCAGACCAGCAATTCAGCAATTCATAAACTTTAAGACCCAACAGGGAACTCATCTTCTCAGTAAGGCTCAGGGTTCCTGTTCTGTGCAGATGGAAGGATGTCTGAACAGGACCAGTTCAGTTTATTATAACAATGATCCCCATCCCTTTTTATAACCTCTTCTTTGGTTTAGATTCCATTCTTACCTCTCTTCAGGATGGTCAAGAATTTCCCTCCTGACACACACAACACACCTCCACACTTTTTAATTGAGAAATGAGCAGAAATAATTTACATGCCTCATGAATTATACATATTACCTCTTTTATTCCGTTTGAACCTTATGCATTTGAAATTCTCCACGTAAAAGAGAGGCTATGGGAGGTACAAAAAGTACCTCTGTTTGTACTGCTTCACATGATACAATGGCTTCACAATCCCTTGTGTTTTTGACCATAAACCTTCTGCCCATGGGCTCCTTGGTAGGGATGTCTGTGTTGCTCTCACTGCAGCTCAGTGAATTAAGCAGTTTTTCCATCCAGCTCACTACTGTTCTCCCCTTTCCTCCAGAGGCTGCCATCCCTTGGCACTGATGACATCACTGCATGTGTGCTTGCTCCCTTGCCCAGTTTTGTTAAAATGATCTCAGCTAATTAACCATGCCTAATAACAAGGTGGTTTTAACCTGGCTCATTCCCACACTAGCGAGTTAGGGAAACTGCTTTTGTATTTAAATTATCCAATAGGAATGGTGTCATTTTCCAAGAGAGAGTGAAGAATTTAAGTGATAGATGAGGATGATCAGCAGCAGGAGATGATGACTGGGGTAAGCTCTAGCTGAGACACACACATCTGGCCATGGCCTGAACTGCCACAGTGCTCAGTTTCCTGGGGCAGAATTCTTTTGTTGTGATTTTGATCTTCCTTTTGTAGAAACCCATGAAAGGTAATTTTAAAAGCCCTTCCCAGTAAGTCTAATGTAGACACAGAGAATCAGAAAAATATGTATTGGTAGAGATCTCTGGAGGTTATGTGTTCCAACCTCCTGCTTGGAGCAGAGCTACTGCTAATACAGGTCAGGAGAGCTGCAGGTTTTCCTGGCCAAGCCTTGAAACCTCCACAATGATGTCCCCATTATCTCTGGATTACTTGTTCCAGTGCTGCAGAACCTTCAAAGATGAGAAATTTCTCCTAATCCCCAGCAGGAGCCCCAGGAGCTGCAGTTTGTAGCTGTTAACTCTTGTTTTACCATCTGGCACCACTGAGATTTGCTTCCATTGTCTTGCAATTTCCTTCAATACAGTTTTAGGCTGCTATTAGCAGCATCCTCTTCACCAAATTCAGCAAGCCTGAGTCTCTCCTTAGAGGCCACATAATTCTGGTCATTTTTCAGGTATTTCTCTCCAATTTCTCACACCCTTCTTGCCCTGGGCAGCCTTCCAAGGTGTGTCCTTCCCCAGGTGCACCCTGTTCCAGGTGAGGCCCTGCCAGTGCCCAGCAGCAGGGAACAATGGCATGGCTCATTCTGCTGGCCCTGCTGCTGCTCCCACACCCTGGGCACAGGCTGTCCCCTCTGCTGGGTGGCACCTGGCACTGCCACCCTGGGCTCTTCCCCAGCCTCTGAACAAGCAGGTGCAACATCAGGTGGTTCCACAGGTGCAGGGTTCTGCACTCCTGGAGTCCCACTGAGGTTCCTGCTGGCTTCCTGTCAGCTTTCTCTGGGTCACTGAGAAGTGGCAGGTTGGAGTTTCAATGCCACCCAGCTCCTCCAATTTAGCATCACCTGTAACTGGTTGCTAATTAACCTTTGAGCCCAGCAGCTCCAAATCAACCTGATGTTGATTAGTCCAGTCCATACCAGAACACAAACAACACTAAAATAATCCTTTGGAATAACAGAACATGGCAGCAGGGTCCAATATTCTGTTTGCAGTGAGTCCCAGCTTTTAAGGGTACCTTCCTTTCACCCAAGCTAGTGCTTAACAATTAGTACATGTATGACTCCTATTTGCTAAAGTTAACAATAAAAAACAATAAAGTTAACAATAAAAACAAATTAGTGTCATTTTCTCTCTTCCCCATCAAAACACAAATTCCGAATTTGCTTTTCTATCCAGGATTTCACCTTTCTGTGGAAATCTGCCCTTATTCAGGAAAGTGTTTTTTCTTTGTCGCAGTGCTCTTCACTGGACTTCCCAAAGAAAAGGGGAAAAACTTTTGCCTGATTGGCAGCAGAGAGGAAGTTTTTACTGGACCAAAAGCATTTCACCAAGTTGTGTAGTGTTGGGTTCCAGCTCTGGGAGCAGAGACATTCAGGCCCAGTTTGGTGTGTCCAGCTGAAGGGAAACAGCCCCTGTGTCCACAGCATTTGTAAATCCTGCCTTTGGAACACTGGCTTTAATTTCCAGTGCTGGGAGGCTGCTCAGACCAGAGAGGTTTGGAGGATGAGTAACAGGAGCTGTAAGGGGATTAATAAGGGGAGATTATGAGTACTAAATATGCACTTCTTGGTCAAAGAATGACTAAGGGGGATATACTAATTATCTCCCAGTATTACAGAGCTGCAAACTTCAAAGAAGGAAAGCCATTGTTTCACACTGTCACAAGGTATAGAACTAGGATTAATGAGGTGAGATTTAACAAAGGAAAATGTAAGCTCAATATCTTCCAAATCAGAGATTAGTCAAAGGAACGCTTTGCCAAAGAATTAAAACAGTGGTATCTTAACTCTTCCATCAGAAGAGGGCAAGGTTAGAGGCAACAAAATTAATTACTTTTCCCAAAATTGAAACTTTTCTCTAAATTCAAGAGCCACATATGCAAGTTGGGCCTAGAATTTAGGGAGGAGTAGGAAAGTTTCATTTCTTTTTAAAATTTTCAATGTCTTTTCTTGATAAGAGACTATGATAATGAAGTGCTCAATTCTAAGAGATTGTTTCTATCACTAAGGATAGAAATGCCTATATATGCATATGGAATGCATATATATGAAATATATATGAAATGCCTATGTAATAAATACAAGAATTTAATTCCTGGTCTTAGTAAAATGCCATTGAGACAACTGATTTCAAATTAAGTTTGGCCAACTCTGTGTGTAAGACAGACATAAAATCACAAAAAATAGGAAAAGGGAAAATAAGTTTGCACGTTCTACTCTGTTACAGATTCAATTCTTTCACAGTATTCCAGTCTGCTGTAACTGATATTTCTGGAATGTGTGGGGCATGAAGTAGGGTCCAGCCATAAATCTCTGTAAAAATCAAGTTAGGAAGGTTGTGACACAGACACGTTGTTCCTTACAAAAGAGAAACCTGAATTGCACTACTCCAGTCTGGACATAATGACAGCACGAACAGGAATCCTGACATATGCATGTGAGAGCACAGATTTTAGTCTGGTCACATCCCTGAAGTGGTAATAAGATATCCTGATAATGTGTCAAATGTCAGGCTCAAAGCCCTGCTCCTCATTGAGCAGCGCAGCTCCGTGTCTGACCAGGCAGACAAGTGCCACCAATGGAGGTGCCAATGTGAGCAGCATTCCTGAGCAGGGGGATGGCAGCCTTACCAAAATTAAACCTGGGAAAGTTAAAGGACACCCCTCATTTATGGTAGAGGTGGCCTTTGAGTCCTAGCAAAATGCATGTATTGTACTTGAATATCTGTATAGAGGCTTTGCCCCAGGAGGTCCCAGTTGTCCTTGATGGGCTGCAGCTGTGATGTCCTTAATTGGGCTGCAGCTGTGACCAATGAAGAGAACTGGGATAAAAGGGGGTGGGTTAGGCAGTCAGGGAGAGCCTTGGAGGAGCCCTGAGCTGAGAAAGAACAAGATGTAGAAGAAGGGGTCTGTGCTGTGAAGATCTGCAGCCATAAGAACACACCGAGGAGAGGAGGTATGGGACTCTAGAAAAATAGAGCCACAACACTAATTGAGGCTCCCACAGTCATTTTCTTTTCCATAAAATGCTGAAGTGAAAGTTGCTGGCCCAGCAACCACATTCCTGATCTTTGTCCTAGCAGTGGCTGCTTGAAGTGCCTGGAGCTGAGAGGAAGCAGCAGGTTCCATGGGGGGCCAAAAGCAAGGCTGGGGCCCCTGAGGTCCACATGGCAAGCAACAATGTGATCCTTGTGTTTATCAAGGTAATTGATGCAAAACTGGCCCTGGGTCCTGGGGCTGCAGCTTTTCCCTGTGCCTGAAGTAGCTGTGGAGAACAAACCTGGGTTCTGCAGGAGCCTGGCTGTGAATGAGGCACCAGCACTGTGAAATTATGCAAGTAAGAGATATATTATACATGAAAATGGCTGGAGTAAGGCTGAAAGGACAAGTGAAAGAAAGCAAAATAACAACTTTCAAATTTTTAGTTTCATAGCCTCAGCTTTCCTTAAACATATTTTGTTTATGTGCTCTGAGTATGTATATAAAATAGTAAATATTTATTATAATGCAGTGCTGGTATATAAATCAGTGATGCACTTTTACAACAGTGACAACAAGTTATCCTTATAGACATTGAGTGTTTATGCACACACACATCACTTTTGATGTACAAACTCAGAGCAGACCTGATTTTAAGAGGGGTAATGAAAAAGCCATAACTTAGCTGGTTGGAACTACAAGACACCAGGAGTATGGAATGATTTAGCAGGATGCTGGAAAGTAATCTGCTACTTGCAAAAATATTGAATTATATTTAATACACTGTAGCTGTTAGAACTTCAGATTTAGCAGAAACATTCCCCTGCAAGTGAGCTGGGGCTTGTTAACAGGCCATAGAAATGTAAGCTGGTCAGAGAGATCAGACTTCCCCTTGGTGAAAGTGTGAGGGGATGAAAGGGGTTCCTCCTCTCAGGCACCAGCTTGAGCTGAGATTTTATTTGGTTATTGTACCAGGATTAAACCATTTTAAGGACCAGGATGTCTGAGACTGTGCCATGGGTAACCTGGGGCTGAGCTGGTGATGAAGGCTGGTGTGAGTGTGGGGCAGCAGCTGCCAAGGGCTGAGTCCCAGCTCAGGGGGGCTGCCAGAGGGACCCCTGTGTGATGGATGGGTGATGACATGGCTCACTCTCACAATTAAAAGGCCAATATTATGTATATGTGTTAAGAGAAGTTTTATCGATTTTTAGTTATGTTTCACCCCCTTGCATTGTTATCAGGGGGTGGCCTGGCTTTGGGACATTTGGGAGGGTGGGATTGTTACTATGGCAGCACCTGACCTCCAATCAAGATTTAAGGAAATAAATTCCACCACTGGATAGTGAAGAAGGAGCCCATGGACAGAACTTTGGGAAGGGCTAAAGGGTTAAAAGGCAAAACCTCCATTGTGGGGGTGAGCACATGGTGGGAAAGATCCTCTGCTCCCAGTGCTGTAATATTTTCTCTATTCAGTCTTCTGTTGTATTTTTGATAAGGTTTTAATTGACCTTTTAAATTCTTGGAAGAGAGCATCATTTCTCACACCTGGATGATCAGAATGGGAAGTTTCCTTAGCAGCTGGACCATTCCCTGGCAGGAGAAGGTGAGCACTGCTTGCACAGGGCAGTTCTGGTTTGATAGTTGGCCTCCTCTTCATCAGAGAGGGCACAAAGTGTGTGCAGGGTAGAAGTCCAGCTCCAGGTGCAAACACAAACAGGCCCACACTTGCCTCCCTGTGAGGACAATGTCTCAGTGCTGTGATTTCCAAAGGGAATTGTGGCTCTGCAGAGCCCTGAGCAAGCAGGATCCTGACAGAGCTGGAATGAGGCTGTGCTCTGCCACAGTCCAGACACCACTAACACATGTCACAGTGGAATTGGCTGCTTGAAACGTTTTCATACAGCTGGAGTAAAACATTAAGCTGCTTATGGCCAGAGCAGCTGAGCAATTCACCTGAATAAGAGCAAAATCTCATTAGATGGAGACGGCTCTGAAGAGAGGGAGCACGGCTCGTGTCCCCTGAGCTGAGAGGGCTCAAATGCCAGGTTTGATCAGCCTTGCTGTGCTCTGAGACTCCTGACTGCTGCAGCTGAGCCAGCTCTGCCTTCTGCCTGGGCTGGGGCTGCCTGCTGAGGAGGAAAAGCAGTGTACAGTGGCATGGAATACACCCCAGGAAAGCAGAGGTGTCTTGAATCCCCTAGATGATGTGCACATGATCCCTCCTGAATTTGGCCCTGAAGAGTACAGCTTATTATATATTTTATTGTCAGAAACTTGAGGGGGAAAAGAGGACTTCTGGCTTTGGGTGTTTTTTTTTTGTATTTTTGGTTTTTTTGGTTTTCTTGGTTTGTTGTTGTTGTTTTTGGAGGGTTTTTGTCTGTGGTTTTGGGGTTTTTTTGTTTGTTTCTTTGCTTTGTTTGGGTGTGTTTGTTTGTTTGAGAGGTGTGATACCAACATTTAAACTTGGGGATGTTTGTTTAATATCTGATCGTTAATTTGTATCCTTGCTGCTTTGGTGTTTTGCAATATGCCAAGGTCCAACCAGAAACTGGAATTAGCTGCATTTCAAAGGTTATATTCATGCACAGCTTAGGAAATACTTTGGGAGCTTCTGAAAGAAAAAGATGTGTATAAAGTGAGAATTGATATGTGAAACATCAAAATGAATTCTATTTTTACAGCTAAGCCCTAAACCCTGACAAATAAAGGCTTATAACTGAGCCACTGACAGCTCCTTTGCTATTGCAACAGGTGATGAAATAGGGAATGGAATGTGAAATTTATAAGACATAGAACATGTAGGAATAAGCTAACCCGCACAACTCTGTTTTTTAAAAATTTGCACTGTGCTAAATGGTTTGGGGTTTCTTTTGGTGTCCCCCCATTCACCAGCTCTGTCTTTCTAATATGAGTCTTGGTAGAAAAAAGGAAAATTTTCATCCCTAATGTGCCCGAAGCACAAATGGGAGATCACTGTAAGGAAATGCCACCCTCTCTTTCGATTTTAAGCGCAGTGAAAGGAATAGATAAACATCAAATAAGGGTCTCCCTTTTCTTTTCAGTGTGGGAGCTGAAGGAGGGCAGATTTTGGCGGAGGTAAAGGCTTGAGCTGTCAAAGATTTCTGTCTTCCCAGCATTCCTCTCCCATTTCCCAAGGTTAAACGCATTGCCTCAAGGCAGCTGCTTAGAATGATAAAAGGGGCACTACAGGACAGCGGTGCTCTTTGTAATGTTAATAAACCTTGATTTTGATATCAGATGCAACCCTGGGAAAACCTGCCAGGTTTAGGCATAGAAATCTAACACTATTTAGCACAAGTTCGTGTAAAGAAGTATTAGTCTGGGGATGGTGATGGTCTAGTTTGAGTGACATATGAAAGCAACAAATGCACTCTCTTCTCTGCCTTGTCAAACCTTCCTGTTGTTTACCGACAACAAAAGGCATCGCCCGAGTGCTAATTAAACTGGGTGCTGTAGTGAGATGCTCTGCGAAGTGTCTGCCACAAATTGGGATGCATTGGGCTGCACGGCCAGAGCTGCCCGGAGCAGGGATGGGCTGTGGGTCCTGCCTGGGAACCCCACCTGGAGCTGGCCTGGAAACCTCTGGGAGAGCCAGGGAGCACGGACTGGCCTGGAAACCTCTGGGAGAGCCTGGGAGCACAGACTGGCCTGGAAACCTCTGGGAGAGCCCGGGAGCACAGACTGGGCTGGCCTGGAAACCTCTGGGAGAGCCCGGGAGCACAGACTGGCCTGGGCTGAAACCTCTGGGAGAGCCCGGGAGCACAGACTGGCCTGGGCTGGAAACCTCTGGGAGAGCCTGGGAGCACAGACTGGCCTGGGCTGGAAACCTCTGGGAGAGCCCGGGAGCACAGACTGGCCTGGAAACCTCTGGGAGAGCCCGGGAGCACAGACTGGCCTGGGCTGGAAACCTCTGGGAGAGCCCGGGAGCACAGACTGGCCTGGGCTGGAAACCTCTGGGAGAGCCCAGGAGCACAGACTGGCCTGGGCTGGAAACCTCTGGGAGAGCCCGGGAGCACAGACTGGCCTGGGCTGGAAACCTCTGGGAGAGCCGGGGAGCACAGACTGGCCTGGAAACCTCTGGGAGAGCCTGGGAGCACAGACTGGCCTGGGCTGGAAACCTCTGGGAGAGCCGGGGAGCACAGACTGGCCTGGAAACCTCTGGGAGCACAGACTGGCCTGGGCTGGAAGGGACCCACAGGGATCACTGACCCAGCTCCTGTCCCTGCCCAGAGCCCCCAGCAATCCCCCCTGTCCATCCCAGGTGTCCAAACCCTCCTGGAGCTCTGGCAGCCTCGGGGCTGTGCCCATTCCCTGGAGCCTGGGCAGTGCCAGCACCTCTGGGGGATCAGAACCTTTCCTGATCTCCAGCCTGACCCTCCCCATGTCCCTGCTCTCCAGCATTCCCTGGCTGCTGTCCCCATCCTGTATAGATGGATAATGAGAGGATTGGCTCTCACAATTAAGGGATGAATATTGTGTGAATATTAAGATGTATACATCAATACATATTATTGATGTGTAGTTATGTTATTGTAGTTTAGATGTCCTCTGTTCTCCCCATAGTTCCCTTTCCCTCCTCTCTGTGTTGTTGCCATTGGACAGCCTGGGCTGTCTAGGACAGGTAGAAGAAGGCTGCACATGAGTCCCTGGCATGGGGCAGTGGGGAATGGAAGAACTTGTTACTGGGGCATGGCAACACACAAGAAAGCAATCTCCACTGATAAATGACAAAGAGCTGACTGACAGGCCTTGGGAGGGGCCAGGGCTGGCTGGTGCAACCCTCCAGGCTATAAAAGACTGAGCATCCCTCTTGAAGATGAACCAGCCATGTGGTATCCATGAGGGGTAGTTCTCAGTGTGGCAATCCACAAAATCAGAGGGTTTTGGGAAAGCTGCAAAAGGCAGGCCTCACAGACAGCAGAACTGTGATTAGAGCCAAGCAGTAGCCATGAGATTGGTCAGCAGAAAAATTATGTAAAAAGTAGAAAAGCAAGGGCAAATAGAACAATGGTCAGTGTATTAACGCTTGTCTAGAAAAACTCCCTAAGCTACAGAAAAGTTTATCTAGCAAGATATTAGGAAGTTTGAAGCTTAATAATGGAGCTCTGTGCATTGTGCTTTAAGGCTTACAAGCAGGTATTGTATTTGAAATAAGCAAGCATTGTTTAACCAAAGGTACCTGTGCTTATAGTGGTTGGATGGAACTACTGTCAATGTGCTTTTGCTTTGTGTGATTGGGCAAAAAACTTACTTTATAAGTTTTAACATGAAGTTCTTTGTCTGCTGCCTGGGATGTGAGCTGCTGGCATCTTCCCATTGTCATACCCATGTAATGAGAGTGATGCTGGAAAATAAAACAGCTCAAGACACGTTCCACAGCAGCCCCGTCCCATTTGTGATTTGTACATATACCCCCAGCTCCCAGCATTGCAACTTTTTCCTTATGTAGTCCTTTTGTTGTATTTTTGTCGAGGTTTAATAAACTTTTTAAATTTTCAAAGTGAGCAGTTGTTTCTCACAAGACCCTTCCCCATCCTCGTGGCCCAGAGCATGGAAATAACTCATTGCAAGAAGTGCAAAGCCACAGTCATGTAGATTAGATAGCCTGGAGTTTTACCCAGGAAGCACAGTGTGAGAAATGACTGCTCACTTGATAAAATTTTATTAAACATTAACAAAAACTACAACAAAAAGACTAAATAAAGAAAAATTACAGCGCTGGAGCCCTTGTGACTATCACCTCCTTCAAAATGGATGCTCCACCTTTTATACCTTTAACCTCTCCAAAATTCTTTTCTGTCCAGGGGTGGAAATCACTTTCTCACACCTTGAGTGGAGCTCAGGTATTACCACAGTAGCCAGCAAACCCTCCCAAATGCCCTGAGTGCCAAGGGCATCCCCTGATAATAAAGCAAGGGGAGGACATATTACAGTAACATAACTACACATCTACAAAACTTAACATACACAGAATGTTCCCCCCTTAATTGTGAGAGCCAACTATCTCATTACCCATCTATAACAATAGGAACTTTATTAAATGCTTTTCTCTCCATAGTTCTGCTTAAAAATGACAGATGTCTAAATTGTGTTGGCCATTGTGTTGGCTGTCATTCTTAGCCAGATATTTCTGAATCAGTAATAAATATGTAAGTTAAAACCTCAGGGGAGTGATTCAGAATAAAGTAAAATGAGGCATATTTATGATAAAGGCAGGTGTAAATGAACAATGTATTTTGGTCATGTGGAGTTTGGCAAAATGGAGCTCCAGCTTATCCTCACAAAGCAGGGCTGCCTTTTTGAATCCATGAGAAAACCCCCACTGCCTTGAAAGAGGTTTGGATTTCACCCACAAAGTTCTGCTGAAATCTGAACAAAAGCAAAACATATTCTGACAGTTCACAGGCAGTAAAGCTGTGTATTCTCCTCCTTCAAATTCAACAGCAAGACCCGTTCTCATCATGGGAACAGCTCCCCCAGAATGCAGAAGTCATTTATTAAAGCAATCAGAAGCTGTCAGTAGTGCACAGTAGCTGAAGCACCCACACTGAGACCACCAGCCCACTGTGCAGATGATGCCAGTGCCTGCCTGGGACACTGCTGCCCTCCCCAGGGGCCAACCCTGGGGTCCAGTGCCCAGCTGGGGCACACAGCTGGCACCAGGGTCACTGCAGACAGCAGAACACACCTGCAGAGTGGCAGCAGGGCTGGGGGAGGGAAAACAGGGAACTTGGCTTTTTAGCAAATATGGGTCTCCCTTAACTCTGCCTCTCCATTGTTTCATGGGGAAGGTACTTGCATTATATGTTCAAATATAAATCACATATATTCAAATATATACCACATAAAAATATTTTAAAGTTATCTTTTGTTTAGGAAATTCTTCATATATCAAGATTTTTACCCCACATTTCTAAGGAAAAAGGTAGCAATAGGAAGAGAATTTGGGAAGACACATTTATATGCTTTCTGAACTGTCTTCATATAATACTGAATTATTTCTCTCCATTCTTCTCGTGAAACTTCAAAATGAAAGGAAACAATGGGGAAGGTTTAGATATTCTAAAAGCATTTTTGAAACATATTGTTAAAGCAATACTTCAAATTTAATCTGATTTTTTTTATTCTTTTGATGACAGTAGCAAAAATTGAATAAGCAAGGGAAAGCCATTACCTAGTGATTTGAGGTTAGATTTATAAACCAGGTTACTTTCCTTTTAACCACAGAAGTCACTGAGGCTTCATTTAATTAATAGTTTCATTGGGTACATGTGGCAGTCCATTAAGACAGTGACTATAGGCTCCAGGTAGATATTAAGATGTATCCAAAGATTACTCTATAACAATCAGCAGCCTGCCATCCTAAATAAATACTAGGTTAGGATTTTGGATCTGTTTTCCAGCACAATCAGCAAAGGATATGGCTTAACATGGGATCATGCCTTGTACCATATGTTCTGTTTTGGGGTTTTTTTCATTAAATCCATCAGGTAGAACTCACAGAGTTCCAGAACTTGGCCTGATGTTTGTCATCCTGGAAATAGGCAGGCATTATTTTGAAATTATCCTTTTGCTCTGGAAAATTAAATTCTAGTTGCTAAGTGTACATCTTAACTTACTACCACTGCAGTGGGGGTTATTTGCTTCTTCAGTGGGGAGTTTTTGCTTGCTTTTCTGTCAAAATCCTTTTTTTTATTTTAACCAAAACACAGCTTCAAATACCTTTTTGAGGCTCCTCCCAAGTGACCTGCAGCTTCTCTCCCCTGTGCCAGCAGTACAGTGACAGTGGCAGTGGCACTGTGTGAACCTGGGAAACTTCCAAGAGAGGATGGTGTAACAGTAGGCACAAACAAACATAGCAGAATAAGAACTCCTCCTTCCCTCTGGAAAAGCTGGAACTTTGCTCCATTTGAGGTTTTACTCTCATCTCCAGCTGTTTTCTCCTGTGGCAGCAGCAGGACACTCTGGTTGCAGCTGCTGTGCTGTTCATGCTTCACACGGAGCAGCTCTTTAAAACATGATCAGTACAGCAGTGCTACCTCTCCTTGGCAATATCCACAGGTGAACTGCTCTTAAACAACTCCTTTAATGTCTCAACAGCATCAAAGCTCTTTTCTCAGCACCTGGAACTGTTCTTTGAGCACCTCATGTCTGTTATCACAGAATGTTGTTGTGAATACACACACAAACACACTGTGGCATATATTCTTATCTACCTGAAATATTCCTTATCTTTTGGGGGTTGAAAAAGTTGATCACTGAAAGAGCTGGGTTTGGTTTTTTTTTTTTTCCAGGCAATCTGAGAACCATGACCATCTAGAGTCTGAGGAGTGCCAGTGCTAAACAGAACAATGCCCATCCACAACTTTTTCCAGCAATGCACTGATCCAGCAGTGCAGCTCCATTCACTCCCCACAAACAGGAGTGAGATGCTCATGACAGCACTCAAAGAGAAACCAGACATGCTTCAGACCTGACAGCTGCAGAAGAGCCTGCAGACAGAAGGAACACCAAATTCTAGGTTAGGAGGAACAGCTACACTTTGTTACAGGAGCATGTGAGGAATCGCCACCTGTGAAAATGCAGGGCTCCATTGCACATGTGGCATGACTGTCTGTGATTTTCCTCTCTCCTGTTTTGCCTCCCAGCTGCTCTGTCTGTGTGCAGCTCTGTGCAGCAAGGGGCTCCTTCTCACCCTGTCCTTGCAGGGCTGGCAGTTTATGGCAGGGAGAATTCAGGTCAGCATGTAAGACATGGGAACAATCAAGTCTGAGCTTGAGCCTCAGGGTAATGTCCTATTTCTCCAAGCAAAATCTCTTTTCTTATGAATTAATGGTTTGTCTGGTCACCATCGATCTTTCTTCAGATGATCTTTTCTTCATTGATCTTTTCTCAGCAAGAGAAATGCCAGTCAGCTAATGCACTGATCTCAGAGCTGAGTACAAATGCAGTCAGCACCTGGGAGGGCTCCTCAGAGGCTCTTTGGACTCTGCTTCCTCTGCACTTGGCCACGTCTTTGTCATGCAGAATAGTCCTTGAGAAGCTTTCAGGGAAATGGTATTGAAAGGATCTGGTGCTGGTTGTGGTGTTTGGAGAGGAGAGGGGAGGAGTGACTGCCCCAAGCTCTCTGAGTGCCTGCAGGGTGCTGCTGTTTCAGCAAGGGCTTGGAGCTCCCTCCCTGCACCAAAATGTTTTACAGGGGGTTCTGGGGAGAAAGCCCGAGGTGTTACAAGGGAAAGGGAATCAATCCATGGAGCTAAGATGACTCACTGACATACCATAAAGCCCTTTTGAGTATTTAAATAGGAATAAAACACAGCATTAAATATTTATTCACCTATGCATTTCCTCTTGAAATAACTAAGCTGCTTTGCATATGCTCTACCTCGTCTACTTTTTAGAGAGACAATAATAAATCAGATGTTTTTAAAACCATCTCCACATGTCATATTGTTGTGTTTCTTGGAATGTAATGCTCTGGTAGATGTATGGAGAGCTACCATAGGTATCACTGGTAAAAGTAACAGTCATTTGGTACAGCTGAACTCTATTTGACCATCAGAGGAAGAAAAGAGGTATAAAGCACCATTATAGCAGCTCTCAATTTTTTTCTTCTATTCCAACCCTAGTACTTTAGTGCAGAGATAGCTCTATCAATCATTTAAAACCACTGGCCATACCTTGCACCAGCTACCAGCCATAGTTCATACTGAGCTTTCTGTGTGCTCCAAATGGCTTTACATTTTATGTGCAAAGCTGGGTTGAAAATTTATAGTTGCTTTCCTTCTGACACCTGGATTTCCCACCTGGAAAATAAACTCCTTTAACTACTTTAAATCTTCATGAATTTCTTGCTGCCTGGATCTCCAAGGGCTGGGTTGTGACTGCTCCTGCCTGCCCATGCCATGAAGCAATAATCCTATTCCACTGTGTGTGAGTCTGGCTGATTCATGGGCTCCAGACACAAAGCAATAAGCAGACACTGTATCCTCATTTAAACCCAGTTTCTCAAAAACAGTTAGGAATCTAGCAACTCAATTTCACAGGAATTTGATGCCCAAATGTGTCTGAGAGTCTGATCTCTGGTCCCTGCCCCAAGACAGAGAACCAGGGACAAGAGAAAAGTGCAGGTGAGTTTGTTAGCACCTGTTCCAGCCACCAGCACTGTGATTTGTCGTTAGGATAGGCTTGGAAGAAACCATTTTTTTTTCTAATACTCCACAACTTGTTTTGTAGTATTCTTCAGAAAATCTTTCATTGGGTTGTTCAGTTTTAGGCTCAGAACAGAGCATTTTTCCTTTCAGTAATGTTGTAAATGCTATTCCATGCACCCTAAACCTTATGCAGATAGGTATAGTTATGTGGCTGTCTTGAAAATTGTTCTGTTTAGAAGCAACAGTGTTTTTAGAGAGGACTGTCATTGCCACCAAACCTGTCTCAAAGCCACAGCCAGCAGCACAAGATTATCCTCACAGACGTCCCCAAGGAGGGGGAATATGTGCAAACATGGAGTAATGAGTCAACCAGAACAGGGGAGTTACAGAAAATGTTACAGAAAATTATAATTCTTGATAATAAACTGTCTCTGAAGGGAGATTCTTTCTTGCCAATTCTGCTGGGGACTCATGGATTGCATTGGCCATTCTCAGCACATCCAGAGCAAGAAATAAGGATGATTTTCTTTTATTGTGAGGGTGGTGGGGCCCTGGCACAAGCTGCCCAGGGAAGCTGTGGCTGCTCCATCCCTGGAAACATTCAAGGCCAGGTAGGATGGGGCTCTGAGCAGCCTGATCTGGCTGCAGATTTCTCCTTTCATTGCAGGGGGGTTGGTCTCAGTGGCCTTTAAAAGTCCCTTCTGACCCCAAGGCTCTCTGTGAAGTGGAGGAATTTGTGTCCCCGATGGCAGAGCCCTGTGCACCTCTCCAGGCCAGCAGCCTGCACGCTCTGCACTGGGAAACCCTCTCAGACTTGCAGAGGAACTGTGCAAAGGTGAGAGATGTGATCAGAGTTTCTATGATTTACTCCCACAAAAGGTGTTGGAGCTCGTTTTTTGCCACAGAACTTCTCCTGGGAGGTGGCCTGAGCAGCTCCCTGGAAGCACCATAAATCCCCTGCAGGCACTGCAGAAAACAAAGCCCAGTAATTGCAGAGAGGCTGAGTGATCTGGTACCATGTGCTGTGGGATTGAAAACGGTGCTTCCAGAAGTACCTCCTCCACATTCCAGGCATTATTCTGTGCTGGTTTAATCAGAGGGCCACCTTATTATTTTCAGCTGGAAATCAACCCAGATCTAATGCACTGGGCTGCTGCCTCTAATGCAGTTTACCTACCATAAAAGTTAAAAATAAACTACAGCTTATTCCACTTACTGAAAAGTCAGTTCAACATGTCATGGGGCTTATTAGCACACTGAGAATGTTCTTCATGCCTTAATACTAGGGCAGGACTCTGATGTAAAAATGAAATGAAACTATTTAAATTGACTTGGATACTTATTAGGGAGAGGGTTTCATTTAATTCCCTTTTCTGTTTTTCTCTCCTTTATAGAAGCAGCCATCTGGGCTTGATAGGAGGTAGGGCAGTGACAAGTCTATTCTGTGAAAAACACTATAATTTTTAAAACACTATTACCAAATGAGACTCAATAGACAAAGTGTGTAAGTGAAAAGTGATTTGCCTTGTAGAAAAAAAAAGTACATTCTAGCTGTATGCTATAGGGATCTTATGCTGCTAATTGGAAAACTCAAATTTGTAGACATTTGCAAGTTGAACAGGTGACAATAACTGGTGATAACCAAGGACTAATTATCTCAACTGGGAATTTACCATCAGGTGTTCTGAGCTAAATAAAAGGGGAGGGAAAACTTGGAATAGCAATGTGTCCTATTTATGTTGAAAGAATTAGCAGAATTTTATGTGGGATTAAAAAAAAAAAAGTTAAATGAAACAAATACTCTGTAGGCCAGTACTGTGTGTGACTACTGTGGTTCCATTTCTTAAAGAACTTAAACTGGGGGGAGTGGAGGAAATAATAATGTGGAGTGGTATGATTTGCTTGCTGAAAAAAACCAAAAACCCAACCCTCTTTGTTCTCTTTTGAATTCTGCTAAAGTGAAAAAAGAGCTGGGTTAGCAGTTCTTGGAATTAAAAGGGTTTGATTGAAATTGTTATTTATTATTCCAGCTGGAAATGCTCACCCTGGTGTAGGTCTGGGGGCAGGAAAGGCTCAGCTGCTGCTGATTTCCAGGGCAGAGAGAGCAGAACAGGGCAGCCCCACCCCAGGCTGCAGAATTCCTGCCTGGTGCAACAGCCAGAGCTGATTCCACTGATTCCACCCTGCTCCCATTTCCTGCACCTTAATGCTCATTGCAAAAGTTAAATTCTAACAAGTAGGCCTGAAAGAAGATCAGGCCCTGGAGGGTACCAGGAAAATGATAGAACAGCAAGAGAGCTACAGCAAACAGTGCCCTTCTCCTTTCGTACCATTCACACAGGCTTTTTATTCTTGCATTCTGTTTGTCTGACACACCAAGTGAACAAAAGGGACAGCACTTTAAAAATAATATCAAATTCAGAACCTTAAATTGGAATTTCAGTCTTTGACATTGGAAATAAACATACAAGACAATTGTTAGCATTCTGCATTGTGCAGATAAAGACACAGACTAGTAGCAAATTCTTCTGAGAGACATGCCTGATAAGATTATAAATTAGGTTTTACAGAGAAAGTGCACTTAAAGAGAGATTTAATTGTTTGCCAATAAAAATCTCATGTTGCATGGAGATTTCAGAGCTCATTTTAACAGTTGTTACTATTCAAATGCCTTGTTTTAACACTTTGGGGGTTTGTTTGGTGGATTGGGTTTATTGAATAAATTGTTCTCCCTCAAAGTTTCACTGACTATTATCCTGACTTTTGAGACTGCTTTAAAATTTTTCTTCCTTTTGCAAAGTCTGTATTGCTGTGCAAAAGATGGAAAATATGTTATATAAGTAAAAATCTTTTATTTTCTTTTTTTTTTTTTAGATTTAAAAAAAGCTGAAGTGTGAAGGTTACAACTGTGAGACTGGGTGCCCTGTACTGTTGGGCAGCTCACCCTTGACATGTGACTGATTTTTTGGGCATGTCAGCTCTGATTTTGGACTTTGGGGTTCATTTAAACCACTGGCATAGCCCTGAGGATAAACAAGAATAACTTTGTAGAGATGCCTGGGGAAGATGGTGTTGAACCTCAGCTGAGTCTAAACTGCAGCCACAGATGTCAATGAAGCTGCATCAGAAATCAGCAAAGAGTCCTCAAACACTTTCATTGGATATATTTCATTAAATAGCCAAGGATTTTCATCTTAACTCTGTTATTTGGATTTAGAAAAATGTTTCTGAATGCTTAGAACAAAACATTTGGTAAATTCCCCTAGTCTGCATTAGCAGGTGTCAATGTGTAGTTGCTCTGGAAGTGTGAACCTGTCAGTGCAGGTAACACAGCTGCCCCTTTATGGGAAATTAGGTCCTGGGGGGCTTATCTGAATCCCATTAAAGGAGTAAAAGTACAACTGACAGGTCTTTGGATCAGGGCCACTGGGAATGCCAGTTCTTTGGCATTTATATCACTGAACTTGGAAATATAATTTCCATATACATTCACTAATCAGCATTGGTAATCTATTGAAACCTTCACGTCTGCACACCCACAGTGAAAGACAAGGTGGATTTCTGCTAGGACATCAGCCAGATTTTCTTCACATCAACTCTTCAGCCTCCCAGTTTCTACATATTTCACCTTCTGTTTCTAGCAAACATCATCCTTTGCATCAAAGGGCTTTGGGACATCCATTTTTTGCTGACACATTTGTGCTGTGCTTTATTTATGCATCATCAAAGTATGGTACTGCCCAAAAGGTGAAAGACCTCTCTCCCCTTTAACTCATTTCCTGAGCAGACCAATATCATCCAGCTTCAGACACTGACAAATGTAAATTGAGGTCCGTGAAATTAGAAAAGTGCTGAACTAGAGTACACAGAAAAGTGTGACATTCTCCTGTGGTGAATAACAATCTAATATAATATCTCCCATAATGAGAAACTTGAATGTGGGATATGCTTTACCTATTTGTGATGTACATAGTAAAACCTTCCTAATGCTCTTGATGCACAGAGAAATTGCACACCCCGAACTCTATTAATGCTGCTTTTGTATATCCAGCAGCAGGGAGAAGAGACTCTTTGCAAGGTTAAACTGAGGGTCAGACCACTCTTTTGAACTTTCTTGCAGTAGTTTCTCACAGTGCAGCTGCTGAGGTGGTGGCCATGTACTTGCTGAGGTACTGAATTCCTGAGTAGATATTTAGAATTGGAAAACAGAAGCAAAAGCTTCTTAAACACCTTTCATAGCTTCCAACATTAATTATTAAAGGAGGATGCTTCCAGAATCTTAAAAGGCAGCTTTTTTTTTTTCTTTCCTGAGTTTTAGATTCATCAGAAATAATGAGAGGGCAGCTGTGTCATATCCATTTCAGAGGATTCCTGATAAATTTTCAAAGTGTTTTTCCTGTTGATTGTTTACATAGAACACCTTGGTCTATGAAAAAGTGGAGTTGTTATTTTGTTGTTTTGCATATACCATTATATAGTTTTCAAGCACTCTCTGCAATATTTTCTATTAGCTCAAGTGAGTGGAAAAGAAAAATGGCTTCTTAACACCATTCTAATTTTTTTCTCATCACAATTTATTTTTTTTCTAGTCACAATTGTAGAGCACAATCTGCTCTACTGTTGACTGAAAATGGACTGGGTTTCACTTGGAATTTAGCAGAGATTAAAAAGCTGTGGTGAAATTTCAGTTTGTGTGGTTTATTGAGAGTTTAGGACAGAAGAAGAAAATATAAAGGTAATATTTTGATCTTCATGTGCTTTTAGACACCTTTGTACAGAGCTAATTAGCAGTGTGCTCAAGCTGAAATTTCAATAGCAAGGCAATAGTCCATAATAAATAGGTGCTGTAATTAAACACCCAATGCATGGTTCTGATTCTGGGAATGCTTCAACATATCTGTATTTGGCATTTCTGAGAAGCCCTACAGACTCTGAAACCTCTCTTCCCAGAAGGAAGGTTGTTATTTTGGGAGCAGCCTTGGGGTGCATCCCTGTAGAATTTGGGTTTGCAATGCTGGGGTGCAGGGCCTGAGCATGCCATGGCCCCCCCTGCTCCACACAGGGAGCTTTGGCCTCAAACTGTCCCATTTGGCTTTTTTTTTGCCAAAAAATTTGGACAGCATCCCCCCAGAGGTTTGTGCTGGTCAGGATGGCAGAGGAGTCCACACAATAGCGTGGAAACCTGTGCTGTATCAGCTTCTGATGCCCTGGATTTTGGTGTTCAATGGAAAACAACAATAAATTCATGGAGCTTTGCTGCCTCTGCCAAATGTGACATCTTTCAGAGTATAACATGCTGAAAAGCTTGCACAGTCTGTGCCAACTGCATGATTTAGCTGCTATAAAATCCCTCTGAATCAAAACCATTTTGAAATAAAGAAGAACCAGCCTGAGAATTTCATTGCACTGTTGGATATCCACTCAAAGATCAATCACCTGTCCTCATTCTGTATTCCTGCTGTATTTTTCAGCTTAATCTTTTCTAAAGCTTACCTATTTCATTTGGGCTGGAATTTTAAGAGACTGGCAATTGCATGCAGAGGCAGAGAGTCAAGAGTGAGAAGTGTCAAACCTGGACAGCAAAGTTCTGTACAAATTGTATTGTGCCATTAAAAAAGGCAATCTCTTTCTTCCTTTTTTGTTTCTGTGGAACTCTGTAATGCCCAGATATGCTCAGTGTAAGCTTTCCAGGGCTTGGCATCCTAATATTCCTGGATTCTGTCCTGCCCTAAGACTAGATCAGTGCAGAAAACAGGGTTGGCTGCAAGAGAACAGGTTAACCCACCTGATTCTCTTCAGTTTTCCCACCCAGATAAAGTTAATAACAGTATTTATCACATTTCAAACTGTCTGTGGATGTCCAAGTCCAGAATCTCAACCAAGTGACTTGTTCAGAAATTAAAATAAAGTCTTAAGGGATGGTTCATGAAGTAGTTGAAAGTGTATCAGTAAAGGATTTGTTATGTGTAGGAAAAATGCTTCTCCCTTGGGCTTTTGCACTGAAAGGATGTTGAAACAACACAGAGCAATGCAAAATATTGGAATCATGTGAAAGGATTATAATTATTGTATTAACTTGTTGGTTCATTCTGAAACATTTCTAAAAGAGCCACTCTGGAACAGATTAGTAAAATGATAAAGTATCATTGCAACATCTGATCAAAAATTCAGTAAGTTAATTAATGCTCCTTTTGTCCTAATAGCTTATATAATGAGAGGGGAGTTTGCTAAATTAAGCATGGCAAAAAAAAAAAAAAACAACTGTCAGCAGTTTGGCATAGGGTGGGTTCATGTACCCAAAGTTGTTATGAGATTTAAGAGCATGGCAGGGTACCTGAGTGGGCTCTTTCTGTGCATTTCCACATGTGTGTGTTTGTGTGTGTGAGGGCTCCTGCCCAACTCCTGCAGCCCTGGGGCTGTGGGAAGGATTGTGAGCAATACTTACCAAAGGTATTTATCATCAGCTGTTTAGAATATTTGATTACAAATTTACATAGGAAAGGCAACAGCCTCTAATGAGAGTATAAATCACCTTGGAATGGTGCCTTGACTGGAATGGAAGTGAGAACCCTTTGTGTTCACCCTGAGAGCATGCTAATAGGGGTGCATATTTATTTCTAGGCCATGTAATTAAAAACAATTTGAAGAACTAATGTTCCAGCAAGTAGAATAATGACTGGAGGGCAAAGTATGGATAGAAATGCTTTCTTCCTTCCCATGATGAAGGGTTTGGTCTTGACTTTCCATTTTTTCTAGCATTTCATTTATGATGATCTGGTTCTGAGTCTGGTGTAGTACTTCTGAAAAGCTGTTCATTGTCTCCTTTCTTTTTATTAAACATTTTCTGGGGGAAGGATGAGTTCTGAGAAGAACTTTGTCCCTCCATTCCTTGTGGAGAGACAAAATGAAGGTGTGCTGAGCTGATGGCAGTAGATGGTGACAGAGAAGTCCTTGCTTAAAAGACAGCAAATCAGAGGTCAGCTGGAATTCAGTGGTGGGAAGTGATCAGAGGGAACAGGATCCTTCACCAACACAATAAACACCTTTAGGAAAACGCTGCTGTGCCAAGGGCAGACTGGTTTCTTCATCTCTTCATGCACCTCCATCTGCTTAGTAGGAATTTGCTTCAGGCTGAAGGGAGGGGAGAATAAAGTCAGAATAAAGCCACACAAAGCACACTGTGACTGAGGCTGCTGTGTCACACAGCTTTGGTGAGACCCTGCAGAGTCACTGACTGCACAACCTTCTGCTTCAGCCCTCACTGTGGGGCTGCTGAGAAAGAGAAAATATTAATTACTGACTTATTTCAGCTGATGTTTGAGCAATGCCTTTCAGCTGCTTCCAGAGTCTCCAGAGGTTCATTGCAGTGCAGCTCATCATGAGATGTCTGGCAGGTTTCTGTGTTTATTAATTTGACTCAGGTCATCCCTGCAGTTCAGCCTGGGGGCTAAAGCAGACCATGTAACCCATTTAGTATTAAACTTCTGTCATCTAAGTACCACAGCAGACAAAATTTAAGCTGCATGCATAATTTACTCTCATTTGAAAATTATCCTGCTTGTACTGGGGTGGGTGTTGATTTCAAGGAAACATATGTAGAGAGAAAATGCTGAGCTTCATTTAATAAATCAGGAAAGTCCATGGGATCTGTAAAATTCCCAGTGAGGAGCCCTGGCTGGGACTTTGCTCACAGGAAATGTCCTGAAGCCTCTGAAGCTCAGGTGAATCAGGACAGTTTCCATGAGGTCTGGGCTCATCCCTCCTTGGTTCCCTTCTCTGCTGGGGACCATAGGGAAGGGAAGCATCCCCATATTTAATGATCTTATGGAATCAGTGCTGCCCCTTGTAGCTTGGTCCTCAGCCTTGGCAATTCCATATGGCTGTTTCTGTTATTGTATTTTTCCTGTTAGATTTTGAGCAGGGCTCATTCCAGATGTAACAGTGATGGTTGTTTCTAGTATGGCTCAGGATTTCATCTGAGACAGTCGATCTCTATTTCTTGATTTATTTTGTGTGTGTGTGTGCAGCACTTCTTGAGTGTATGCTATTAAATCTCCCTTTAGAGATTTTTCCCTCCCTTATTTTCCCCCTCTAATAAGAAGAAATAGGTACATTTTGTTCTCTTAATGGCTGTTTTTATTCTAAGTATTTATGGCCTTAACAGGAGCAGAGTTAATACCATATGATGTCAATATTCTTCCAACATAGTTATGCAGCCATCTTACATTTATGACCTTTTCCCCCTATAATTAGTTCCAGCTGAAATTAGATTCAGTGAGAGCCTCACTCCAATTACAGCCAAATCTGAATAAAACTGATTCCACTGTGGTTGTCTGGAGGAAAAGGAATTAAAAAAAAAGAAAGAAAAAAAGAAGAAGAAAAAGCCCTTTCCAGTTTCACTGTAGATAACTAAGTCTCGCATCTCTGCAGTACATCTGCACTCAATAAAAGCGAAAAGGGTTTAAGGGCCAACCCTGGAGAGAGCAGAAAATTCTCAGCTCTGCCAACAACTTTGAGCAAAAGTCCCTTCAGTTTTGCATGGCCCCTCAGGAGAGGCCCAGGTCCAGGAGCAGAGTGGCAGCAGCAGGGGCTGGGCAGGGCCTGGGTGGGGCAGGATGTGTCTGCCCTGACACCCTGGGAGCCCAGGACCAGGCTCCTGGGGGTGCACACCTGGAGGGCTGCAGCCACATTTCCCTTCCCAGAGAAAAGCAAGGCACGACTTCCCAAGAATATTGCTGGCTTTCACATTCTCTGAGCCTCAGAGAAGGACAACTCTTTTCTCATTTGCTGTGCCTGTGTTGTGCCAAAGTTGAATGCAGTATGGAGATTGTTTACCCAGAGTGAGGATGTTTTGTGTCCTGGGCCTGTCAGTGCCAGGTGTGTGTGTGTGTCCAGACTGTTGGGGGACAGTCACGAGATTCTGGGCAGTGAGTGCAGCTGAGT
The DNA here is from genome assembly GCF_051311805.1 of Agelaius phoeniceus. Lineage (NCBI taxonomy): Eukaryota > Metazoa > Chordata > Aves > Passeriformes > Icteridae > Agelaius > Agelaius phoeniceus. The sequence continues at coordinate 5,683,815 of NC_135276.1, forward strand.
GCTTGGCAGGTTCAGTTTAGATGCAATGTAATATAATATAGAATAACATAGTATAATAAAGTCATTAATTAACCTTCTGATGAGATGGAGTCCTCCTCATCATCCTCTCTCCCCTCAGGGGTGCCCTGTGACCACCATGGGAGGTCCCTGCTCCTGGGAGGCTGGGGCTCAGCCCTGTGCAGAGGGGTTGGGATGCACACAGCAAAGCAAGGGGGGATGGCAGCCAGCTGAGCATCCTCCCTTCCCTGGGGGGACACTGGATGTGTGGGGATGAGGACCAACCCTTGTGGCACCTCACAATGCAGGCATCTGGGTGAGCCTGGATCTCAGCCCCTTAATGCAGATGTGCCCATGTGCCCAGCACAGGTGGAACACAAACACAAACAGCTCTCTGTCCAGAAACTTCCCAGGTGTTGACTGCCACAAAGAAATATCTGAGAAATGCAAGGAGTTGCTTTGAATTCAAAGCTGTATTTTGTATTAGCCAATGCATCAAAAATAACATGAAGCCTTTCTGCCATTATCAGAGATATTTAGCTGGGATTAAATGTTTGTTTACCTCAGATGGGTTTGCAGCCAGGTTTATACTTTTATCACCTCCAGATTGGATTACTGTAATCCTTTATTTGCACATTATCCTCAGGTATTTTCTTTTTTTTTTTTTTTTCTTCTGCCCCCTTTCATTTTTGGCCGCTGGGTCTGTGCAGAAAAACAAAAATTGATTTCTGGCACCCGGAGGAGTAAATTATCTCTTATCCTCTCTGAAATCATTGTCATATTGGGTTCTGATTCCAATCCAAATTGATCTTCAAATTAGATTGTGGATCAATAATAGCCTTATAATGGAAAGACACTGCTAAGGCTCCTACCAGCTGCTGTGACCCACAGAGGCTGATGAAAGCATCTCATGGCTGTGTATAATCTCAGAAAAATTAATGCACATCCAGTTCCATTAGCTCAGTGCTATCTGTTCCATCAGGGCCATAATGTGCTCAGGGTCAGCAGTGCCTTTAGCCATCCTCACACAGCCAATTCCCCATTCACATGGGGCTCCTGGCCCTTCCCACAAAGCTGTGTAAAGTTTTGGCAAGGGGAAAATGTTGTGTTTCTAACCCTGAGCCTTCAATTCCAATTAAGTGCCTTCTGAGACACGGTGAATGGCCCTGCAACATTAAGTGAAATGAATCCAGAGATTAATTAAAGTTTTATATTAAAAATTGACAATTTAAGGAATAGGAATAAACATTTAGTGAACAGATAGAAGATCCAGTATTCTCCAAAGCCCCTCCAAGAAGCAGGAATTGCAGCTGAGGTGCAATTTCCCTCCAAGCTTTTCTAGGCACTTAGTATTTCAGGAGTGATTTATCTGGAAATATGTGTGAGTTATTTTGAGGCTTCTATGATTATATCATTTGATGAGATTTTTTTCTTCTCTTTTCTGCACTGAGGACTTTAAAGTGAGAGAGACAGTCCATAGATAGCTTGTGGTTTGTTTAATTAACTGGCTTTCTTTTTATGGATGGCTGCTTGCAAGGCTGCTCTTTCATTTAGTGATTGTTTTTGTTATTAATGGTTTCAGACAGAGCTCTTCACGTATCAAGTGCAAGTTTTTGCAAAGCCAATGAAGGAATCACACAAGAGGGGTTTTTTTTCTCTTTCCTGCCGCTCGTGTTTATTTTCTGTGGTGTTGCTCTCCGTGGTCTGCTGTGGTTGTTAACACTTTCCATCAAAAAATAATGTTCAGGAGCTCAAAGTTTTCTCTCTCAAAGTTTGCAAAGTGCTGCTTGTTTGGCAAAGGTGTCAAGCAGCACTGATGTCCTTAGTCCTAAATAAGAGGGAGGGGCAGCCCAGGAGAATAAATTTCATTACGTTTATTGTTCATAAACACCTCCTCAAGTAAGTGAGGAGGTGTTAAATGTGTGATATTGTGGTAGGAGGGTCTCCGTGTTGCCTCTAAGAGGTGAGGATAGAAGACAAAAAGGAAATTATTTAGATGTGACTGAGGGAGGTCAGTAATGTAGGTGCTGATTAACAATTGGGAGGTGAAATAACTGTTATTTGCCTCCCCCTCAGATATTACATTATTTTCTTTCACCAAAGGGAGCTGAAAGCTATTATTCAGGTGAGCCCCTCTGGTTACAGCCATCCTGTGAAGGTCCAAATAATTCCCCAAGGAGTCACTCATTCCAATGGCTTTTTTTCACCCACATTTCAGTCTGTAGTTGCACAGTCCAGCCAAAATCCAAGTCACTATGGAGAGAGGCAGCCCCAGCATCTCTCCTTTCTCTGCTTGCTCATTCCCAGAGTTCTACTGCTGCTGGAAGTAGCAGCTATTTTATTACTCAAATCAAAGATCTATTTTGTTTTCAGAAAATCAGCTCCTCATAATGTCCCACTCCAAGTCTGCATGAGCACTTCCATTGCAGGACTGAGGGGAAGGAACTGCAGGTGGAGGAGGCAGGACTGTGTTTTGGATGGAAAATTACCCTTTAAAATCAGAGGTGAGGAGTTTGGGTTCCTGATGGTCCCTGCCCTACTGTGACAGTGTTCACAGGGGTCTCAGGCTGAGGGAAGAGATGAGGATCTGACTCCATGTTCCAGAAGGCTTGATTTATTATTTTATGATATATATTACACTAAATCTATATTAAAAGAATAGAAGAAAGGATTTAATCAGAAGGCTGGCTAAGAATAGTATAGGAAAGAATGATAACAAAAGCTTGTGGCTCGGGCTCTCTGTCCAAGCCACCTGGGCTGTGATTGGCCATTAATTAGAAACCATCAACATGGGCCAATCCCAGATGCACCTGTTGCATTCCACAGCAGCAGATAATCAATGTTTACATTTTGTTCCTGAGGCCTCTCAGCTTCTCAGGAGGAAAAATCCTAAGGAAAGGATTTTTCATAAAAGATGTCTGTGACACCCTACCAAGACAAAGAAATGTCAGCCCAGTGGGGTGAGGACAGAGGGCACTGCCAGCAGCAAGAGGAGAGGCTGTGTTAGTGCCAGCCCAGTCTGTGACAGTCATGGGAGGAAGGTTTTGCACACAGCTTTGGAAGTTCCTATTCTCTGTGTCTTCATCTACTTCCCAGTCAGCTCAGACAGAGCTTGTTTCAGTCAGGCTGTAGGAACTTTGTGTGCAGTGCCTGCTGAGTCATATTTTCTTCCAGCATCATACCTTTGAGTATTTTACCCACTGCATTTATCTCTTCTACTGCTAAAGTTTTTTCCCTTTATCTTGTTAACTCAGTATGTATGTGTTGCTCTTCTCAGGCTGACAGGGTGAAAGTAAATACAAAAATGAGAGCGTGGGGACCGTTTCAGGAAAATAGGAATGGTCAACTATTTTTATCTTTCCCTTCTGAAGGGAAGGAGGTGAGCATTTTCTGACAAGAAACTCTTTAATAGTTAAAGTTTGTTTTAAGCCCATGTCAAATCTCAGGCTCTCCTGAGAAGTGAAACCTCTCCTCTCTTCTCATGGGGCTGAATCATTCAATTGTGTCTCCAAGCTCTGGCCTTAAACATTTCTTTATTGCATGAGTGCAGAAGAGCTGAATCTGCTTATGGTTTCTCATTGGAATGCATTATAAAATCTTTTGTAAATGTGTGAATGTTCTTTGCAGTTACAGGGATCCAGGGTCCCATTAAAATAAACAGAATACCCCAATAGCTGTTGTGCAGACACTCAAAGCATCTGGTTCCCAATGCATTGGAGAGCTTGCACTGGGACTGACTTAATAAAGGTGACTTGGAAATAGAGACAAGCACAGAGGATGAAGGTAATATAATTTTAGGGGCACACAGAAGCCTTACATTCACTGCTGCTGTTGGTAAGAAGGATTAAATTGCTGAAATAATAATCAGGAGAACAAGAATAAACTCTCCTAGAGAAAGCAGAAGCTGAAGGTTTCTGTTCAGGCAGTAATTTGAGGCAAAGCTTTTGGGATTCCAAGTTTCACGGGAGTACAATGGTTTGGAAAAGAGCAAAGAAACTTTTTGTTTCTTCATGCATATAAGATGAATTTTAATGTAACAAATTACAGTGGCAAAGTACAGCTCCTTTGACTGGAACTGTAATACTTCATAAGCCAGAAGAGCTTCCTTTTTTAGACTATGGAGAAACCACTGAGCTGTTATTTGTTATTCTCATCTATCAGCAACAGTGTGTGTGCAAGTGATAGATTTTCACTGGCTGTAGTGCAAATAAAAACATCTCAAGAAAGGCCACTGCTGTGCCAAATGGTGGTGGGAAAGCACCAACATGAAAGCCTTGTCCAGCCTATATTATTTCCTGATTATAAAACATGTAATAGTTTTCTTTACCAGTAAATAAATGAAAAATGCCAATGTCAAGGGTGGTCTCTTGCTTTACTTTCCTCATTTGCAAAGGAAACAGTTGCCACATGATGTTCTAACAGTAGCCAAAGTATGGCATGCTGTGAAACATTGAAAAAATTAAGTTTCTAAAAATGTTTAATTTTCTTTACTTATCCACTCCTTTTTATAAAAGCCCTACCTAAACCTCACTGTCAAAGTCACAAGTAAAACATATCTCAAACTTAGCAGAGTTTCTCATCATTTGGTCTGTATAAAATCTTTCCAAAAGTTGGTTGGTTTTATCTGCTGAATAATTCGAGGCTTCCTTAGACCCAAGGGGTCCAGGAGAACGAGGATTGAAATCCCTCCCGAGTCCTTTTAAGCTCTAACTTTGTTATAAAGTTGTTTGTTGCTGAATTCTAGGCTGTAATAAAATAATGATGTTGATTGTGATTGCCTGAATGGGAGCAATTTCAGGGAAAGTCTTCTCTGGTTGGAGGAAAATGTGGTTTGTCAAATACAAAAAAATTTGAGTGATGTATTTTAATGATGTTTAATTTACTTCGAGCAGCACTTTCCAACTAAGTGATGTGAATGTTTTATTTTGTTGCTTGTCAAAAATGGAAGAGTAAAACCTTCAACTTTGAAATTACTTTTGATTTTATGTATCCATTGTACAAAAACTAATTTCAAAATCAAACCAAACTTCGTCACAAAATAATGTTTAATTTTTATGTTAGTAGTAGTAATAGAGGTATCAAAATAAGAATTAAAATTAGAATTAGAAAGAAATAGAAGTAGTACACTGGAATATTCTGCCCAGCTCACAGCAGCAAACAGCTTAGGTGACTCATTTTTAAAGCAGGTCATGAACACAACCTTGTTCCAGACATCTTAGTTCCTTTTTATTTTATTTTTGCCAGTGGTCCTGTGAATGAACAGGCCCAGGCACCTTCTGAACTACCCTTAAATCTCCTCTGGTTCTTGCCCATCATTTACATTTTCTCCTTCTGAAAATGTGTACAGAGAACCATAAATGTGGGCCTCCCCTTTGGCTGACACAGGTAAATGGATTTTTTTCTTTTGTATTCCTTAATTTGAAAATATTTTCCCTGATATTATTAGCTCATATTGCACAGACTGGGGAGAAGCAAAATGTACATGGATGGTTTTTTTTTTCTTTCAAAGCAAATTCAAGGCAAGATGAAGAACATGTGAGTATTTGTAAGCAGACTTGGTGTGAGACTGAGCCCTTGACATGCCCAGTGCATTCCATTTTCACTGGATCCCAAATGTGGTGCCTAAATATCCTTCTGAACACTGCTGCAAAGAAAACCTGAGCTGGTGCCAGAAGTACACAAAGTTCTTTCATTTGTAATTTGCCTCACAAAACATATCAACTGCCTTTGTTTTCAGGAAAGGGTACACACAGTACTGTATTCCTGAGTGAGAATGTATTGGGAAAAGCCTAATCATTGTAATTATATGACTGCAAAAGAGGCTGTTGACACATTAAGGCACATAAGGGAAGAAAATACCATACAGGGAAGGAATTTGTTCATCAGATTCAGAGGCATGTTTAAAAGAAGGCTGCAATAAGCATCAGAAAGTAACCTAGTGGTTTACAATTACCCACTTGCTTGTTGATCCACTTCATATTTCTTTTGTAATTCAATGAATCAAGCATTGAAAAGAAAATGTGTGGATGGAATAAATATCCCTCATTACACAAAGCAAGGACAAAACTCCATGCTGAAGCATTAAGACGTTATAAAACTTCTGTAGAATTATTAGCTCTGCCTCACCACTAAATTGATTACTCTCTTGGTGGATGTTAATAAAATAAAGCTTTAAAATCAAGATGGCAGACTGTAAATTACCTTTTTCAATTACCCATTTGAGTCAATTCTCATGTCAATAACATAAAAGATTACCACATGTGTGTTTGATACATACACATCTGAATTTTGGTTTTACATTAAAGAACTGTAGCCTAATCATTGTCTTGGATGTGTCTTTGGTTAATTCTGGAAGAAAAAAAAAATATTTCTAAGATTGGTATCTGTGATGACTTTGGCACAAAGGGAATTCTAGGATTAGGTCAACCCAGAAACTAACTAGCTGTTACTTTGTGGTTTAATGCTGGCAAGATAAATCACAGCTGGAGCAGCAGTGAAGGGAGTGACATCTTAAAGCACTCTGCCTTTAAAGTCTTTCTATCCACTTTCTGAGAATGATTCTACTCACAAATTTCTGCTTGCAGTAATAATAGCAGGAAACAGGGCTTTCAGCCATGAATTCACATAAACATTTAAGTTTAACCTTGGGCTTTCTTTGCACAGACCTTGAGAAGTTCATTTAATGTGTGCTAGAACCCCATTTTATAATTCCAGAGCCAGGACCTACTACTTGAACCCAGAGATAAATTTCTCCAAAGAGGAGTGAATGCAAATCTATCTTGTGTCAGTACAAATACAGTTTTGACTGAACTGGTAGCAAATAAGAATTGGAAATTATTTTTTTAACATTACCAGATTCAGTCACATCACAGAGTGAATAATGAAAGGTTGCTCACTTTAAAAACAACCCAGGAACCAGCTGTATGCAGAAATACATTGTAATAAATGAAGATGTCTGTAAAAATTTAAACCTGCCCGCTGCTCATTCACACCATAAATGGATGACTTTGTCAAACATTCTTCAATAAGTGAGCTCAGTCTACCTGAGATAAAGAGGGCTTGGCTTTTTAGGTTTTGGGGTGGGGGTTGTGGTCCTATTTACACATTAAACAGAACTGTAAAAAATCTTACATGAACTCTCAATCTTCATGCAGAAAAGATCATATTTTAAAGCTGGGGTATTTCTTCCCCAGAGCTAGAAGTAATAATCTATCTGTTTTCTGTAAAGATGGCCTTTAGACCTACATTTAGTGTACTTACCTGCCAAAACTTTCAACCTCTCCTGCAGTACCTTCAGTACTGCAAAGTGCAGAGTCACATTGTTCAAGGAAATTTTACACAGCAGTTTAACACTTTACCCTAATGACAGTTCACATCACTAAGAGTGACTGGAAGAAGAATATCTGTATGAGTGCATGCATGCAAGGCTCTATCAAACAGTAATTCCTTAGTTTATTATACTAATATAATAATATTAGTATATTATTATATTAGTAATATAATATATTCTATTACATATAATATATATGTATACTATATAGTAATACAATATACATATATAATGTGTATATATATGTATATAATGTATATATGTGTATATATATGTGTATATATGTATATATATGCATATAGATGTATATATATAATGTATAATATATATTATACTAATATAATAATATATAATAATAGTTTATTGTACATTTTACTGCTATTGGTGTCATTAATCTTCCTTGTTAGTCAATCATTTTCTACCTGACTTTCTGTGTCTTTGTTACAGATGTGTACCTTTAAGAGTTATATTTGCTTTTAACTAGAGCCAAGGGAAAAGAAAAATACCATATGAACGCATTCAATTTAACTGATTTAAATTTTTTTATTAATGAGTTGGTTTGTGCATCTAAGGAGGTTGAAAGGTGATTCAGTAGACTTTGGTAATTTATTGCCAATGGTGCCAACCTGACCAAATCATGTTGACTGCAAGGTTGAACTGGATGTCAAAAGAGAACAAGATCTTTAGTGTCTGCATTAGCACTGGCAGTAGTGCTGTTCTTTGGGTAAAGATCTGAAAACCTGGGGGCTTTTCCACAAGTAACTTGTGGGAGAGGAGTGTCAAACCCTGCCAGTGACCTACCAGTGTGACACACACAACAAACATTCCCCAGCCTTGCTGTCTGCACTGGCAAACACTCCCCTGTTTGCTTTCAGACAAGGTGTTTTCCTCACATCCCACTGGCAGGATGACAAAAACAGCCTCACAGTTTTGAGGCATTCTTTCTAGCAATCCCCAAAATTCTAACATTTACCATACTGTTTGTGCCATCAAAAGCCAAGTGTTTTAGAGTAACAGTTCTTTTGTTTCACTAGCAAAAGTGCTTTGGCAGTTCCTCATAATTTGACCTAAGTTGATTTAGACATTTGGAGAGAAACCCACTGTTGGGAACATGGCTTCAGCCTAGGCAAAAGGCAACTGATGTGCACAACTTTTAGTACATCAATCCACGTCTGACAGCAGGAGTGGCATTGATAAGCAGCTGAGTTAATGTCTCACACAAGGCATGTTTAAAGGGCTCACTTCATGGCATTTGGCAGTTGTCCCTCCACATGGGAAGCTTTCTGTGCAAGTCAGATGGCAAACAGTGGGGAGGAAGGCACTGTCTTGTCCCCCTCTGCTTTTTATGCAGGACCACATTCAGCATTTGGAGTTGCTGGGTGAGTGGTTGACTGATTTTTACATATGGCTCCACAATTACTGCTCATACAAATTGGGGAAGGGATTCTACATCTTTCTGAGCATTAGATATCTCTCCCAAGAGTAATTTTTGTGCTTTTGGAGTGGAAGCCAGGCCTCCTGAAACCCTAAGTCTGGCACTGACGATGACATGGGTCACATCTGTTGGCAAATCATTCTGAGCCAGACCTCCAGAGGGACTTTGGTGTTTTGTTGGCTGCTGGAATAAAATGCACAGCCCTGACAAATGTACAGTGAGTGAGCCCAGAATGGGCTTTGGCAGAGGCAGTACACTGAATGGGGATGTTGCTTAATGTGGCAAAAAAGGCTAAAACAAGAGAAGTAAAAACTGTCAGATGTGTGCCATGCTTAGACTCATCCTATGATTGTTATCTGTGAAGTCAGTCTAGATCTCCTATCTCCTTCAGACATGAAGAACACTTTAGAAAGCTGAAGGTGTTAAAACAGCTAACCAAGATTCACTTCCAGATGAGTCTTGAACCCACACCTCATTTTATGTGTCAGAGAACAGAATCATGACTTCCTTGCAGTGCTATGGAAAATATTTGCATATATTTTAAAAAGTGTCTGAGTCTCAGGAGGTGAAGGGAATTATGGGTATGAGATAATAGTGAGATTTTTCAACTCAATTTCAAGATTTATTTACAATTTAAGTGAAAAAACATAAAACTTGTTCATCCGCCATGGCTCACATACCAACATTAAATGGACCTTTTAAATGTTGTCACTGAGACTGAAACCAGTGCTCCCTCTTTTCTCCTACCCAACTTTGCCCCTTGAAGTGTGAAGGATGAGTATTAGTCTCAGTGGAGTCCAAGCTGGAGACATTATTCTAGTTTTGTTAGGCACTTTGCTCACATTAATTAGGAAAAATGTTTGAACCATTTCTAATAAATCAAGTCTGTAACTTTAGGAGAAGCATTCCCATTATTTTGAGCACTGCTTCATTTCAGAGCTCTTTGGAGCCTACATGCTCCGTGCCTGGCATACACCTCCAGGAAGAGTGGAGAGAGTATGAAGTGGTATCAGCCCTAAATCAAAAGGAGATTAATACTTTAAAAATGTAATATACAATGATGCAGTGCTTAGTCTTTTCACTTGGGCTAGCTCAAATCCTCCAGTAGGTATTAGGAGATAATGCCCATTTTTGGTGTTCCACATGAAAGATCTCTTATGGACAAAAGAGGTGATGGGATTTTACTGCCTTAATATTTGCCTTCTGTACTGGAGTCTTGCTTGCCTCCAAGGAATCCAAATATTATTTGCCAAAGTAAAAAATTGTCCTTGAAGAACAGCAGCGATCTATTTGAAGATAATATTTTTTTCACTGAAGCATTTGAAGAAAAAAATCGGAATTTAATTAAATTATTAATTAAATTTGCATATTTGACAGTTTTGAAATTTATATGTCAGCATCATATGCAGTTATCTACTCTGTGATAGAGATAACTTGCAGTGTAAAGCAACAAATTACATTTTTAAGGATCTGATTCCAAGTTCTGCCAGACATCTGCCATTTATATATTACTAATTGATTATTTATACAAATTCTAATCATCATTAGCAACTGACTCCCTATGTATAATGCAACCAAGAATTCTTGTGTATCTAAAGTGGTATTTGCTGTAATAGACAACATAATGGAGAAAATGCTCTTGATGAATGTCCTGCAAATGGAATAGTTCAGGGGAACAGGAATGCTTGAATGAAGCCCCATTTCTGTTTTATGCAGAATGCACAGAAGGATGTTCTGCTGTTCTGCTGCTGTCTCCTCACCTCCACGGACTGACACTGTAATTCCCTTTACTTCAATGTGCTTGGTGGAGAAAGGTTCCCACATCTCAAGCTTTGTCTTTGCCTTTCCCAGTGATTCAATGCATTTTTGTGTCATCACAGACCCCCATCTGGGTAATGATTAGCATTGATTCCATGATTCCCAGAAGGCTGATAATCACTTTATTATACTATACCTATTAAGAAACCCATACCCCTTACAGACACAGCACAGGTGGACCCAATTGGCCCTTCAATGTAAACACCATCACCATTGGCTAATTAAGAAACCACCCTTTGGTAAACAAATCTCCATAACACATTCCACATGTTCACAAGTGAAGGTAAGAATTGTTTCTCATTCTTTCTGTGATCTTCTCACAGCCTTCCCAGAATGATGCCTGGGAAAGTTGTGTGTTTCTCTCTGTGGCCAGAGAGCTGCTGCCACATTTTTGCATGACTGGAAATTCTGAAATGGCAGCCAAAACAAGGCATCCTGTTGGAAAGTGCATTGCAGGTATCTTCCATGGCCTGTATTTACTGCAGAGCTACAGACTGCTCTGCTGGACCCCACAAAGACATGGATTTGGGAAGAGCAGCCTACAGGGAGCAGGTACCCTCTCAGAATGCAATCCCCTCATGTGATGGTAACAGGTTTTTTCCAAAGTACAATGCAAAAGCTGTCATAGCAAAATATGGCATTTCTCTGGAATTATATGGGGGTTTTGGAGGGGTTGTGTTACATATTAGGACTTAGGTCTGAAAGGAGGATGTAAGGTCCAACCAATAGTTAAAAACATCACAAGTCTAACCTTGCCTGACAGCCCATTTATCAAAATCAAGAATTTCTTTGAATCATCCAGAGAAGGCTTGATTAAGGATGTTGGGAAATACCATATACAAGAGTAAATCTGCTAATCAATAAGAGATGCTTCATCATGCACACTTGTTCCAACCAGTATTTATATGGATCAGTCATTCTCTCCCACCGAATCTGATGATGTTATCTAAACTAATGGCAATGCTTCATTTTCAAAACACTGCTTGTGATGTCTGAATGCACATGTAGCACGAGATTTTGCATGGCACAGACATTAAAGATGGATATTAGTCAAAATAAACAACTTGTATAAGAAAAGCTCTGAAATCAGGGAATGACAAGACTCATAAGCACCATGAGCATTTGGTGCATTATCATTTTCCCTTGTCTCCAGCTGAGTATTTGTTGTTATTTTAGTATTAAGATGGTGCCATAAACAATTACATGCTATCAGTGAAAGGATAAGGGCCATGACTGAAACTCAGTGTTTACACTTGCAGCTATCAGAGCCTTCAGAGAGCTGAGACATTCCTGTAAGGCTTTAAGCACTAAAGTAAATGAACTCGAGTTTGGGCAGCAGACCTTGCAGTGAGAGCATATTTGAGCATATTCTTTGGGGGCTGCCTGTTGTATTACAGTGTATTGTGCTATTATTTCTAGAGCTCCCTGTCTGCAGAAGGGTTTGCAGGCCTGGCAGTGTGGTGGGGGTCACCAGACTCGTTTGGGGGATGCAGGAAAGGTAAGCAGGAAAAGCAGGCCTGATGCCAATAATCTTAAATTTACTTTGTCACACTCAAAAGGTCTTGGGGAGCTGCCAGTTAAGAGATCATGTCCTCTGCCTGGATCTGGGCAAAGCATTTGATTCTCTCCCATGTAACACCCTGGGCAGACGTGGATTTGATGGATGCTCCACTCAAACAGTGCCAGGCAATGGCCCCACTTGGAGGCCAAAGATATTTGACATGAGACCCAGGCAAGCACAGGGGCTGAGCCCAGCATGGGCAGCAGGGAAAGGCATTCTGCCCCTCTGCCCCTCAGGTGAGACCCCACCTGCAGAGCTGCCCCAGCCCTGGGGTGCTCACCATGGGAAGGATCTGCTGGAGAGAGTCTGGAGAAGGCCTTGGAGCTGTTCCCAGAGCCAGGCTGGGACAGCTGGGGGGTTCCCTGGAGAGGTGAAGGCTCCAGGGTGAACTTAGAGGCCCTTCTAGCACTTAAAGGGGCTCCAAGAGAGCTGGGGAGGGACTGGGGACAAGGCCTGGAGGGACAGGAGCCAGGGAATGGCTGCCAGTGCCAGAGGGCAGGGCTGGGTGGGATCTTGGCAATGAGGAATTGTTCCCTGGCAGGGTGGGCAGGCCCTGGCACAGGGTGCCCAGAGCAGCTGGGGCTGCCCCTGCATCCCTGGCAGTGCCCAAGGCCAGGCTGGACACTGGGGCTGGAGCAGCCTGGGACAGTGGAAGGTGTCCCTGCCATGGCTGGGGGTGGAACTAAATGATCTCTAAGGTTTTTTCCAGTTCATTCTGGGATTCTGTGACCACTTAAAGGCCTTTCCTTAGGTCACTTGTCCCTCTGGTAGGTTCTCTTTAGGGCTGCAAGTTTTGTATCTCAATAAATAATTTCCTAAGTGAGGATATATATATATTTTTTTTTTTTTTTAACTTTTAAGGTTTCTTGGGACCTGGAAGAATTCTGGCCTCATTTTCTGTTCTCAGTGAAGCAGAAACCAGCCTGAAGCAACTGAGGTTTTTTCAGTGTTTTCCAGAGTGTAACCACTGGTGATCTGTGGGAGTACAAGTAGTAAGTTGAACCAGGTCATCCTGTTGAGTATTTTCAGTTTAAGATTTGCTGCAGGACAGGGAAGTCCAGTGGGAAATTTGAGAGGTTGACAGTGACCCAGAATGTGTGGAAATTACTCATTCACTTAGTGGAAACCAGCACTGATTGACTAACTAATGATATTCTATTTAGTTTGCCCTGCTAATTAGCTCATTCACTTTTCTCAAGTTAATTAGTAAGCTGGAGCCAATATTGACAATGTTGGTGGATTGGGCTGTACAAACTTTTTCTCATGCAAGGTGTGTGTACGTATTTGTCACGTATCCCAAAAGATGGAGAGGATGTGAGGTGGCTGCATGGACAAATTGAACAATTGAGGGGTTTTAGCTGGTATAAGTGAACAGAGCCCCATGAACTAGCACAGACATATTTAATTATACTGATGGAAGTTCTCAGGAAGCAGATTATGGTGAAATCAGAGGCTGAGGCTAAGAAGTGTCTGGTAAAATTTCTTTTATTAACCTGTACAGAGTATATCAGAGTCCTGTTCAGCTGCAGCATTTCTTGAAGTATAATCCAAAGCATGCACGTGTTAAAATGCAGTGCTTTTAAGAATTCAGCTGCCTTTGTGATAGATATGATTTAAATGCCAAGAATAATTTAATAGGTAAATTTTTATATGGCAGTATATCAATGGAGAGTTGAGGCTGCAGGCAGCTGTCAAGGGAAGGTAAAGACTGTCTGCCTTCATTTGAGAGCTCATCTTTTGTTTGGTGTCTTTGTTGGAATCACTCTACAATAGATACATGTGAAATAAGACACTTTTCAGCATATGATCTGAATAAACAGATTACACAGTTTAATCATTTTAGTTCCTGACAATGTGTAGTTCAGAACTGAAAGTCAAGAGGGATCAGGAAATTTGCCAAACAGAGCAACAAAGTAGCACGGACATAATAATGTTTTATTTGTTAACAAGCATCTACTCCCCCAAATGTGAGCAAGTAACATCCAGGGGGGCTTATTTGCCTTCTTGTGAGCTTCTTGTTGCAGTTGTAGCATTTCCTAGTACTGCTTCCCACTCATTATTTCAACAAATGTAACAACTTCCCATATATTCTGGCCTCAGAACACAAAGATTCACCAGACACCCTCATTACTGCAGCATCCTGCCCCTGGCTGGAATGCACACAGCCTTGGCTACTGGTCTGTGTCATCATTCACACCCCAGAGCAGAACTCCCAAAACGTGGAAAATGTTAAAATACAGGATGGGATCCCTTTTGGTCCTTACTCCAGTCTGGTACCCCTCTTTATGTAATTTGTTCCCTCTTCTCATATTGCAGATCATGCTTCAGGTGTGTCATTTTCCTTTAGAACTGCATCTTAAACTGTTGTATCTCCCTTTTAAATAACACCACAGTGTACTCTTGAAATGTGAATCTGTCAGAGGGGGTTGTGCATCTCTCTGCACTGGGATGTCCCAAAGAGATCCAGTTCATGGCACTGAGGTCACACAAGCTGGGGGCACACTGGGTGTCCCATCTCTGGGATCTTTTCCACTGCCAGCCCTAAGGTGGGATCAGCAGCAGGGACTCTGCCAGAGTGGGACTGGCTCTGAGATTTGGCTTGGCTGCAGTGCCTGAGGGAACAGCTCAGTAGGATTCACCTCCTCCATGGCATTTGGCCACTTGAAGGCCAAGAACCCTGGACAGCCCAGCTGGTCAGGACTGTTGGCCTCCCAGAGGATGTCTTGTCTCTATTTCCAGCGGAATCTTCAGCATTTCCAAGACTGCTGAAATACCTGATGAGTTATGCATCAGAAGAAATACTTCCTGTACGTATATTTCAGAAGCCAAGTAATTTCCTCTTTTGATGGAATGCACAGGTGACACAACAAAGAGAATGAATGTGTCAGTATATTTTTGGACATTTCTCTCCACTCACGTTTTCTTTAGCTATGGAGCTTTAATAAGATGAAGATCCTTGAGTGCTGTTTACACAAACAAGTGCAATAAAAATAAGGCTGTATTAAAGCCAAATATTAGTTTTTATAACTTCTCTACTGCCAATGTGAGATTATGAGAACCATGTTTTTCAGAAAATCCTAATAAAGAATTATAAATATATAATTTGTTCATATGATTGGGATATGTTTCTCTACTACTTGAATTTTCTATTTTCCTGAAAACTGAAAAAACACAGACTATTACTAAATGCGATGATTTTCAATGTTTCACATGGGTTTATAGTTCATATTTCTGGAACACTAATGTTCCGAAAACTTCTCACTCTACACTTTAATCCATAATGCATAGCTCCCGCTATCTTTTAATCATCTGTCTGCTTTAAATGTTGCTGGATGTGATCTAATATATGAATGTTTCAGAGAAGCTGATGCCAGGCTGCCCTCTAGACACAGAAACTGGCTCAGTGAATGTGTGTGCAGTGAGTGCAGCTGCACAGGGAGTGGGTGCAGTCCTGCTCGCCCCATCCCTTCTCACCAGGGAATGAGCTGAAATCAATCTGAGGCTTTCAAATCACTGCTCTGGGAGCTTCTAATTCTGACCATTGATGCTGGAGCACCAACACCAAGTTTTTCCATCGTGTTGCTGCTTTTAAGTTTACAGAGCATTGAACAGCAATCTATTTATTTCCAGGGAGCCATAAAAATAAGAATTCATATATAAGCCTGAAGCAATCAAATCAGGCCTGCTCTTAATATAAAATTCTTTAAGGTTTGAGAGAAGAGGCTAACTTCTCAGAATCGTATTACAGAAAGTGATATGATTTATGGATTTGCTTTAACATTGTATAGAATGGCACAAAGTACAATATCCAGCAAAGGCATGATCCTCATTAACACTGGAAAAGGCTGCTCAGAGGAGATTCTGTGCAACTGTGACTTCACTTAGTTGCATTGGTTTCATTCTTGACACTTGCTAGATGGCAAACATCTTGCTGGATGTAGAAATTATCTGTTCTTCATAGGGAAGAAGGGAAGATGTATTCAGGACCATGTCAGCCTTGTTTCTGGGGAGACAAACCCCAGTCCTTCCTCTCTCAAACCCCCTCTGTGACCTTCCTGAGCCAGCTAATCTTTGGTGCATTCCTTCTCTTCAAAATAATGAAAATATTGCTTCTTTATGCCGCAGGAGCTTTTCTGAGCCCTGAGATACTTTATCAGGAATACAGATATAGAGGAGCTCTAACAATAAATTTATTTTTCAGTTTACATTTCCAGCCTGTGCCTGACTGCGTCAGCGCTTCAGAGCAATGCTGTAACTTCCCAGGGCACCCACTCTCTCCACAGGGATTTTTTGCAGATATTCCATGATTTATGAAGGGGTAGCTGCCATCCTGCATCCTGTGACTTTCTGCTGTTTTTGAATGGCAAGCACAAGGCCTGGGTGCCAAGTCACAAGGATTGTCTAGCAGGAGCAGCTGCTGCTTGGCAGCTGCAGCATCAGAGCAGCTTTGAAGCTGCCCATGGCTCTGTCACATGTTTCAGCCACCAAGAGACTGCCTTGGCTCCTCTGTCCTTTTGAGATGCCATTTGCCAGTAAACATTCTTTGGTTCTTTGCAATTTTTCATCTTGTGCATAAGCTTGCAACAAGGGATTCAAAAATATCATTTTCATGTGGAAAGAAGGGCTCTGAGTGTGGCAAAAGTTGTAGAAATGTTGGTGCAAGCTGATTTGCATAGAGCAAAACATTTTGAGAATGTAAGTTCAGTTTGAAAATAATTGCTTATCTGTCATCTGAAGTTATGTTTTATAAATAGGAAACAAATAGAAAAGCTCAATCATGTCTAGTGCTCTGCTGAAAATCAGGTCCCTTATTGGATCTCAGACTGGTTTCTAAAAATTTAAGAGCACTTTTAAAATGAGGGTACTTGGGTTGTACAGAGTGAGTGTTTCTACAACTGGTTTTACGGACTATGAATAATTAAATGAACAAAGACGTTATTTGACTTTCCATTCAAGCAAAAAGAAAGTAAAACAAAGCAATCTCTGCATGTTTAAGCCCAACTCAGGCTTTTTACTTCTATACTGATTATTTTGAAGCAGTTCATAGCTGATTTGTCAAAAATTACTTAGAAATGCACAGTATTTACACTGGAGTTTTCAGCCTTAAAATAGTTCTAGATGAAAAAAAAACCCAAAATATTTCATTTTTTGTGTAAGCCTTTTATGAAATACATTGTTCTGAAATGTTTCAGGACTAAATTAATTTTCCGAATAGACTTGAAAGAGTTGGTTTTGCCCATTAATTCCAGATTTTGTTTTGTCAGTTCTTGGTTCTAAATACAAATTCAGCATTAAAATGCCAAATATTTATTTTATTTTTCTTTTTTTATTCTCAAAGTGAAGAAAAATAGGAGTTTTTCACATAAGCTAGAAATTTAGTGGCTGTGAAAGAGCACTGGTTGAGAGCAGAGGTAATTTCATTGGCCTTTTAATTTGTCTGAAGAGCAAATACCAAGTTTTCCACCCAGGTTCCATTGGCTTAATTTCAAGGTATATGCTCACCTAACAGTGGGCATTGTTGGTGAAATGAAGAAAGATTGCTCCATCAGAGTTTGACCCCTTGTGTTTAACTGTGGCTAATCCTGCCTGTGCACATATTAGCCCAAAACTCCATTTTCACACTGCTTTGGCCCCCTCCAGCAGACTCTCAGCATTCCCCTCTGCATGTTCCACTACTCACATTTTGTTCTGTGCAACAGGGTTAAACTGCAAAAATGGGTAAAGGGTTCAAGGTGGGGTTTTGCTGAATGCTGTGTCTGGAACTGAGGTAGGAACTGGGAAATCATGGGGTAAAATGGCATTTCTCTGCAAGGAGCAGCATCAATAACAGTGAGGGAACAGAGGGGGTTCATGGCCAGTGATAGAGCTGAGAGCAAATTAATTTATATTTTGCCCCTGAATTAGGCCAGAATAGAACTCACCTGCCTTTGCTGCTATGTCACTAGACCTTCCTCTGCCAGCTGACCCATCCAGAGGTGTTATAAAATAATATATGAGAAATCTGCTGGGTGAAACTGAGGGTAGGAGGGGAAGCTTCCTTGGGGAAGGGGATGGTTAGAAAGAAAAACTGCTTTTTTTCTCTGTGGGCCATTCTCTGTGGAGAATCCATCAACTGCTGGATTAAAGCTTCTTTCTCTCTAACATAAATGGCAATTTCTGCCTGTATTTTCCTGGGTGTGGGTGGGAGAAGGCCTCATATCACCCAAGGTCAAGAGACAGTAGAAGGGAAAATTTAGGAGTCTGCTCTCCTAATTCTTTTCTCTCTGACGAGAACAGATGATGAGACAAAGCACTGCCTGTGTCAGGCCCAGATAACAGAACTTCATCCCTCATTCCCCAAAAGAAGGAAAATGTACATTTTTAACCCAAATTCCCACCACAGACATGTCCTGGGCTTTGGGACAGTTTGGTCGTTGTGTTTGTTTTTCTTCTGGCTTGTAAGATGGCTCCTAACAGCAGAAGTTGGGAGATGGGATTTCCCAATTTTTCTCTCATTTCTATTCATCTCTGTTTCCTTGGAGATGTTCCAAAAAAGAAATATTAAACTGTCCTAGTGCACTGAATTCAGATGGAGCTCCTTGCTCAGGCACGAGTCCCATCGGAGGGGCTCGCGGCGAGGTTTCTCTGGCACTGACAGTTGGAAATTACCATGTTTCAGAAGTACTTACAATTCCCCTGCTTAACACTGGGGAGAGGATCCTGCACTGAGGGAAGAACAGACAGAAAATCTTTTGCAGATAGATGAGTGACACACAGTGTGTTTTCTCTTCAGCTCATTTTTGCTGCTCTTACTTTTTAATCTGCTGATCCTGAATCTTGATCTCTGCTAATCCTAAAAAAAATGACCAAAGTGATTATTTGGAATGATGCAGCAAAGTCTGTTATCTTTAGTCCGTCTTTTTATACAGCTACCTTGCCCCATCAGAATTCATCCTAAATCATATATTTTAAGCAGTATCAAAAAGAATTAGTCATCCCCACACTGAAGTTGTGACGAGCAGGCAACAATTCTTGTTATGTTTCAGTTTACATCTTCCTTTTTTAGTGCATGACAAAAGGGCATTGGCTTAATTACCTGTGATGCTCCTGACTGGAGGGGAAAGGTTCTGGTTTGAACTTGCTAATAAAAAGCAAACATGCTTTTTGTAAACCACTTCATTGTCTTTTCCCTTCTGGCTGACATTTATGAATTGCCTTCACAGGAGCCTGGGTTGGGTTTATCAAGTACAGATAACAGAATAACCTTATATATGAACTACAAATATAAACACTGTCATTGGTGTGCTCCTTAGGATTTTGTGCCAAAATATGGAAGACTACATGCACTGCTAACAGAAAGATGATGGCCCGCTTGATATCTTGCTTTACATTCCTTTTGGGATCTGAAAGGGATTTTGAAATACCACAGTTTGCAGAAGTCACAGGGAGGGTTGTTTGGCATTTCTGATGCAAATTTGCCTTTGCTTTCACACCCACTTGAGGGCACTGAGGCTGCACCACTGTCCAGAAGGGATGGCAGTGTCTGAGTTTTCATCTTTATCCCATATTTCATTCTTCAATAGGTATAGGTCCACATTCCCAGGGCACAGTCAGTCACTGTGGTGCAATATTCACCTCACCTCACTAACAAAGGGTTCTGTGGGTGTTCAGACAAGCCCCAGTAGAAGGAAGATCAGGTACACAAAATGGTGAAAATATTCTCCAGGTTACATATCATTAAAGCTTAGCAGAAATCAGTCTGTCTGCTGTAATTGTATATTCTCTCACAAGAGGTTTGACCACTGAATTCAGATTTTATGTTCAGCATCATAAATTTCTTGCTAAGCCCTAGGCAGAAATTTTTCTTACAGAAATATGATTTCTGTTGTAGATGAACACTGGAACATTAAAGACTCATTTTGTAATGAACCTGCTTGCCTTGAAAACAAACACATTTTTAAGATCTTCTTCTCTAAGTGTACAAGGCAGACTCTCCCCTGCTTGTGACTCTTCTTATTTAGTTCTCTCCTTCAGCAGCAAGAAAAGAAAATATGAAACAGCCTGTCTCTGTTAAAGAACCTTTCCCTTTTTGTTGCTTCTTTTCTTTTTCTTCCCTATAGTTCCAGTTAATATTTCAAGTGTAGCAGGGTACTCATTCCTTGCCATACTTTAGCACTGATGGACAGAACAGAGGTTTGGTTTTTTGCTGAAAACAGACATTCAGGTAACTACAGCTGCTTCCTGCACTTGGGAGACCTCCTTAGCTTACCTGTACATTACTTTTATGGCAGATAGGCTGAAAATTGCTAGTCAGGAAGCCCACCAAAATGATGGTTTGGCTCTGTTTTTTTGAATTTTAAAAAGAAAAAGCTTCTTTTCTTTAAATTGTTACTGATTTTTTTATTCTGTCTGGCCAACAATATGAACCCTAGTATCAATTTAAACTTGATTTCAAATGTGAATTATGAGATTTTAATTAGATGAGGTGGTTGTAAACTGCTGGTTTTTTCCTCCAATGGAAATTGGTGCTTAAATGAAACCATTAAAGCAGGCTACTTCCAGCTCCATTGTACCAGGGAAAGCTTTCCAAGCACAGCACATTGTGTTTAGTATCACTTTAGAATTCTATAAATCTTTGATCAGCTTTTATTTAATCTTTGTCTAAATTGGAAGATAGCAATGGTCCCTTAAGATTTTGTATGGAGTTGAATGAAATTTAATAAGGTGCCTGACAGTTATTTGATTGTGATTCGTAGCATTTTCATTTTACAGACTTAAGCAATACTGACCTCAAAAGGACTGTCATTCAGACTAGGTGGAGGGTGGGGAAATCAAATATTTTATTCTTCTTTGTTCCAGTCCTTTTTACTTGATAAGCCCTTAATAAAAGTAAGAATGAAGTCCTTGCCAATTCCTAGACCAATTCTCTATTCAGAGACAGCAGATTCATTTCTGGAACATTTTAGAGTGAGAACTGCAAAACAAGACAACATCTAAATGGCTTTCACATTGACAACCTTGACAGCCTGTATAAACCTGGAGCAGAGAGGAGCTGGGACATGGGATGACATGGGCTGCCTCTCAGGGGACCACCTGGTGAAATTTGCAGGTCCCCAGAGCAGCCCCTGGTTACCCTGAGCTGCAGGAGCTCCTGCTGCCCACTCAGGCAGAAACTCTGTGTTTGAAACCATGCACCCAATTATTTCAGCCTGCTGCACAGCACAGAGGGCTGAGGGAATGAGCCCATCTCTGCAAAGTTTCTGTCTCTGGCTCTCAGAGCTGCCTCTCTGCCAGGCCCATGGAGATGCCATCTCCATTATTAAAGCACAATTGCATTAGTGACGAGCTGCTTCCCTCAATTAGTTTTGACACGAGGTAATTTTATGGCTCCAAGTATACTTATCTTTGACTCCTGATGGATTTTCCTATGTCCTTGTTTACTATGTAAACCACCTTTCCTTTTCTTTTCTTTTGACGTTTGCTCAGTGTTTCAATTTTAATCACAGTTATGTATTATTGTTTGTTATTTACATTACACTAATGGCTAAATGTCAAGGCCCCATTGCATTACACACAATAAAATATATTAACTATCTTTTTAAATCACTGACATACTGCTGCTATGTCACTGTGCTTACAAGAGTTTGGTTCAATAACAATGAACTGTTTATTTTCTATTTGCAAGGGAAACAATCAAGGAGCAAGAAGAATGAAAAGTGAGGGGAAAGAGCTGGTTTTAAGCAGAGATTTAATTGGAGTCAGTGACCGAGTACTTGATATTGTTCTGGCTTGAAATAGATGAACTTCACTGAACATCATGAGCAAATGTGAGGATCTTTATGAGGTAAAAGTACTGCAGTAGCATGAAAACTGGCATCTGGCCCAAATTTTTGCTGCTCTAATACCCAGTGTCTGCCAGTAGCTGCTCTGGAAGTATGACAGACAGATAACCTGCCCTGCAGAATTCCCACTCTGGTCCCTATAGTAGTTAACTTAAACTAGTGAGGGGTAATATCCTTTACAAAACCCATGTTGGGAGGTGGTTCTGGCATGCTGCACAAAGGAGGTGCTTTACAGAAATATTTGGACAGGTTATTTACATCTGTTTGCCTGTAGTTCTGTGTATCCTTATGCTGCTTGTTTGAAAGTGTGGGAGGCAGAAAAACAGAGTATCAGTGTTCAAAGCTGGAATTTTTCATTCTGGGTGCAATTCTGGCAATATGCTCCCCATTTAGGGAAGTGTTTCTCTTACTTCTAACTTCAATAACACGAAGAGTTCTATTCAGCTCAGTTTGACCTCTCTCATAGTAAGGACAGTGCCCAAGGACCATCATCAGAAGCTTTTTGTGTATACTTGGAATAGCCATTTATCTGACAGAGAGTCTGAGTTTAAAAAGGGATCTGGACACTTCTAGATGGGTTTTTTACTGCTCTTAAGTGGCAGTAAATAAAGGTAAACTAAAAGGAGACATTTCTAAAGTGCCAACTGACCTCTTTTTCATTATTCTGCTCTACACACCTCTGGATCTTTGGAAATCTGGAGCTCTGGAACTAACAGTGAGAAAGAATTACACAATAGAAAATAGAATCACTGAGTAATCTAGGCTGGACAAGACCTTTGTGATCATCAAGTGCAATGATTGATCCAGCACCATGTTCACCATCAAACCATGTCCCCAAGGGCCATATCCACATGTTTTTTAATCTCTTCTAGAGATGGTGACTCCACCACTTCCCCTGGGCAGGTAGGTTGGCACCAAACCCATCTGTAGGCTCCCAGCTGGTCTGTATTTGGGACAGTGGTTCCAACTGATCATAAGTTTTTTAAATGTCACAAAATCAAGATTTTACTTTCTATTTCAGTGAGGAGGCAACCTAATACTAACATTCAGCAATGTGTGGAGGCTTGCTGCACTTTACAAGAACATTCACTCAGTAGTAAGTCAAAGAAAGACAAATGCTCACTGGTGCCATGTCTTGCAAGGTTGTTCCCCTTCAGGAGTCTGTTCGTGAAAAAAATGTGATTCTACTTATCGGATATTTTGAATTAATATATTTACAGCCCATCCAATTTTGAATTTAATTCAGAGGTCCCAGTGTTCTGGAAACTACACCAGCTCTCCTTTTCATCAGTGTTGTTTCAGAACTGTGAGTGTTCAGGTGTGTTCCTCACTCAGAGACACTCTGCATCAAATCTGTAAATATGCACAGCTGATTGCCAATAACATTAATGAGAGCTGCACCTGTATTCATGGGAGAGAACAGAAATTGTGCCTTCAGGTTTGCTATTTCTTAACAACAGTAATGATGCTTCAAGGGCAGTATTACTTTAAGAACAGAGCCCATTTAATTTGCTTGGACTTTGAAATCTTCTGGTAGAGAGTAATTGCCTGACACACAGCTCCTAGGAGGTGAATTTAAATGAAATACATTTTCCAAGCTGCAAAGCAAAATTACTAAATGCCTGATTAGAAGATCTGTGTCACTAGTACTGCTTCATTATGAGGAGTCTCTTAAAAATTTCATATCAACACTTGCCTTTCACAGTCCACAGCCTGGTGCCTATTAAGGCATGGAACAAATTAAATCTTCTTGGCTGACATGGAATGGGGCAGAGATCAGAACTGACCCATGTTTGGTGTACCAGGAAGCTCCATGGAAGAGAACAAATCCATGGCATGGCCCTGGAAAAGCACAGCATGAACCTCCTGCAGTGTGCATGGGCAGAGCTGTGCCAGAATATTCTGGTTGTTGGAGTTGGTTTTTTCCTTCCTCTAAAAAGGCAAGATACAAAAGACTACAACTTTACAATTTTCAAATAAATGAGATAAAAAAGTGGCCAAACACAAACTGTAAATGAGGAAAGGATTTCTGCATAGGAAAACTGCACTGGTCATCAGGCACACCTCTTAAGAGACATGGAGGATTTCTCTTATTTATTCTTCCTATTCATTTATTCTTCCTATTCTTTCATTTTCATGGCAGTGTACCAAGCAAATGGTTGTGCCCTTGAATGGTTATTCTTGAGGTAAGCCTCCAAATTTCAGACATATAAAGCTAGGAAAAAGTCTAAGGCTTGATTCATCATCACACTTATGTCTATTTAAGTTAGGGATAATCAAGGATGCCCCAAATTCAGGATTATGAATTAATAATTAAGCTCAACATCCATTTCAGAGGTTAACCACTCAGAATTTAGGTTGAATTCTTCTTCTAATAGAGTTTTCAAGGCTAAAGAGTTGCAGTCAACTAGTGAAATTGCAAATGAAGTGTTAATTGATTTAACTTTATAAAAAAAATATTTTAGCAATCAAATTACCATGATTTTTCTCTCTCTAGTTGTGTTAATTTATAGTAAAGAAAGAGCTGCTTAGGACATGTGCAATTCATATACTTAATTTCTGATAATCTCTAAAGAATCTCAGTTGTGTTCGGTGCATATATTTTGACTGAAAACTGGCTAATTAAGATTGCTATGCCTGAATCCATTTCCTTGTTTTCTTCTGATTTTTTTTCAGTAGGGGAAAAGGGAGCTGTGTTATCAGAATGCAGTAGGGTTTTTTTTTTCTATAGTGTTGCACAGTTTTTTTATAATGTGACATTATACAGCAGCCTCATTATATTCAACTCAACAATGTGTTGCTCAGCCATGAGCTTGATGGCTTCATGGAGCATGGGGTGAGTTCAATTCCTCCTTTCTAAAGGAGATGCATCTTGCTTCACTGCTTATTTTCTGAACTTTAAAAGATGCAACTTTACAAAATATTCTACAGCTCCTACTCAGGGGGAATAGAAAGTGGCTCAGTGACAGACTGCAGCAAAGGCCATTATGAGGGGAGCCACGCTGTTCTGGGTTAGAGAACACCTTTCCCTTCTTTAACCTTCCCTTGCCTTCATTTCTGCAATGAATAGCCCCTAAACCCTCTGATATTTAAATCTCAAAGCAGTGCTGCTCACACTGCTCTGCCTTGGCTTTCTCCTCTGCTTTGCCTCCCATCATGACTGCATGTCCTTTTGCTGTTACGTTTTCTCAAATTGGCTCATGACCATTAAAGGGTATTATCAGTTATACTTCAAACCACACACTGAACTTGTTACTCCTGCTTGCTTGTGATTGCAGCTCCTTATCCAGAATCTCAGAGGTGCCTTGTGCTCAGCACACAGACTGGTGGGATCCTCATGCTGGGAGGGGACAGCTGGAAAAATGAGGGAAGTTCACATTGCCTGGGTCTGGCAAGTTGAAAATGAGCTGCAGTGACACTGACAGACGTGACATGAGAAGAAGGTTGGGCCAAATTTACTATTATGCCCAAAACACAGAAGTTCCCAAAAATATATATATTTGTGGTTAGAACATACACTTTCACATTCTGAAATTTTAGTGAAGACAGAAATTTCTCTGTGTGTAAAGAATGTTAGAGTTGTTTGTATGTTCATTTTAAAGGCTGGGAAGAAGCTCACCAGAAGCACTGGGCCAGGGTAATGCAGTGTCTCTGGCTTTCCCTGCCTCACTCTGCTCACAAGGACACGATCGAGCCACTTAAATCCTCACAGGACCTGCATCTGTTGTCTTCCCAAAGGCAGTTTCCATTGTTGAAGGAATGAAAACTCAAAGAGGATATAAAGGAGCTTCATTTAACAGCATTCTAATTCCTAAATTTCCTTAGAGAATGACAGCATTTATCAAAACTACTTCAGTGTTGTTTCTCTTCTGTGTTTTTCAAGGCAGGGTAATGCCTTCCTTGCAAAGTGCATAACAACAGATCATTATTTGTATTTAAAACAACAAAATCATTTATTTCCAGCTTGGCAATGCTACAGGTTTTTTTTAATGCTGTTCTGCCTTTGATGAAGAAATTGTCAGCTGAGGAAGCATTTGGAAAGCAGTCTTTGTGCATTAAAAAGTGGGGGCTTGTTTATGGGCCTCCAGACACCTCTAAGAAACCCTCCAATGAGTGAGTCTATTAAGTCTGTGAGAAAAATCATGAAGTGAGGTTCTACTAAGCATGGATACAGGTATCAGAATTTACCCCAGCAGAAAATCCAGATACTCTGAGGGAAATACTTGAGTTGAACTCTTTATCATATCCTAAGGTTTATCAGCAATTTTTCTGGTATTACAGACGTGGCAGAATTCTTCACTGTGATATACTGCTAAGTGTTCCTAGAGTTCCCATAACCATTTACTGTGAGACTTGTCAGATAGAAAGCTCTGACCTGTAGGTGCAAGGAGCCTTATTTCCTGTAGCTTTTCTGTATATGCTGATTTCTGTCTGCAATCTACAGTCCATATTTCCTTGGGATGCCTTTCCTGTGTGCCACAGCTCAGGAGCAGCAGCAATGGCAGTGCTGGTGCATGATGTGGGAGCAGTTTGGGACAGGCCTTAAAAGCCTGGTGGGCTTTGTGAGAGCTTCAGAAAAGCTGGAAGTGTACACACAACTCCAGGCTTGAGTAGTTTTAATTAATATTTGCCATAACCATTGTTATGTCTGTGCATTTCTGAGGCAACTCTGTCTAATGCAGGAAAAATATCCTATGAAGACACCTGCTTATTTCTACTGTCAGATGCCAGCATGTCTCAGGACTCTGGCTGCTCACAGTGACCCCAAGATGTGTCACAAAGTCCCTTTTCCCAGCCCAGCAGTTGAAGAAGGAGTCAGAACTCTTCAGTTTTCGGTCTCAAGGTTGTTTATTGTTTCTTATCTATAAAATTCTTTCTCCTGGGCTGCTGAGGTTTGCTCAGCAGGACAGACAGAGGCACTCTGCCTGCCCCCAGGGCAGGGTTATGTCTTTATACTAAAAACTACGTGTACAATATTTACAATTACTTTCCAATACCTATCACCTATGTTAGACAGTGAGCTTCTACCTTAAACCAATCCAGAAGTGTCACCATCACAGCAGAAGATGGAGGCCAAGGAGAAGAAGAAGTAGAAAGGCTGGACACACTCAGATTCCTCCATCTTGCCCCCTGAACCCCCATTCTAAAAACCCCAAAAATCTACTTTTCATCCCTTGACAAACTAACTATTATTCTACTTAGACTTTCGTGGCTTGCAGATCCTCATACAAGGTTGGTAATTTTTTTCCATGGGCCATAATCAGAGGCACAGGTGTCCTGGGCTCTGTGCCAGGATCTCTGAGGCCCCTGGCAGGGCTGTGAGCCATCCAGGACAGACAGAGGGATGTCCTGAATTCTGACAAGCGTACACAGGCCTCGTTTTCTTCCTGCTCAGCAGAACACATTTGCCCGAGCTGTTGCTGTGAATTTGGCACAAGTATTCATAAGAAAGGGGTTTTTTTTAGGATATATGCTGTCATACACAAACCTGAATCTCTTTAGGACTGTTTCTAAACCACCTGGTTTATTTACACTGCTGCTATTCCTGTAATCAGCAGGACTTACCCAGGAGCAGTGACTGAGAATTCATCCTTTGCTCACAGAAGATTCATTATTAGAATTTGAGAGTTTTCAAAACTTCAGTGTGTTGAAGTGCATTAATACTCCTGAGGGCTTCACAGTAATGAGAGAAATGCTTGCATTTCCTTTGTTTTAAAGTAATCCAAATAACCACAGTCCATGTTTTACAAGAAGCCATTTGGAATTGAATATCAGTACTTTTGTGCCAAATTACTGAACTGATTGGAAATATTTAAGGCTGCTTCATGACAGGGCATCTTCCAGTATCTAATATGACAGGGTCTAGCTCAGAAAACTGAAATAGTTTTGAAACTGCCTTTAAAATTTTAAAAAAGAGCAATTATCCCAGAAAATGTGATTTCAAAGGCAAATCTAATTTTAAATCTACTATATGTTCAGTTTGAAGTCTCTCAATAAGTTTCATTAGTGACTATACTCTCAGAAAACATGTCTTGAGACAAGATACTAAACTTGAAGGACCATTGTTCTGTGAAATACAGCAATACAGTGTTCACTGATATATATCAAGAGAATAATAGAAGATCATGTCATTTGCTTTCTCTCTGTTCTCAACTTGAGGGGAAAAATTAGGTCCATGCTACCACAGATCAGTTACCCAACCCTTAGAGGAGACTTGGTAATTAAATTAGTATCTTAGATGCTATTTTGTTCAATATATTTCTGCTTTTATTCCCCGATCTTTCAATCTGCCATTAAGTATTTAAGGCTATTTTAAGACTCTACTTTGAAAATCTAAGACGATTTCTTTTATAAATTATGTTAAGCACCCAGAGAGAGCACAGGAGCTGTGGAGAGAATGGGACATGTTATTTCTGAGAATGTCAAAGGGACTGAAACCCACTCCTGATACTAATTCTTCTTTCACAGCACATCTCCATTTTATATTTCATCTGTACAATGCCTTCAAGTAACACCTCTCTGATGGAGGGATGCAGTGGGAAAGCTGCAAAGATGACCTGATTATTCACAGAATGCTATGAAATGATGAGAATCTCCCAGATTTATAATTAAGAATCCAGCATTGCTGCAGTCCAATATTCATAACCAACACCTACTCTGAGTATTGCCCTCAGTGGCACTGACCTGGCAGTGCCACACTCCAGGATGAGGGATTTTAACAAAAAAGAATGTTCATGGTGACTTTGCAGCCCATCACAGCAAGCCCTGAATTTCCTGAGAGGCTGCTGCTCTTCTGAAAATTGACTTTTCTGCATTTAATCTGCTCACCAAGAAGCAAACCCTGACCAAGGGAATCAGGTGATGTCATCTGAAAGCAAAAGGCTCTGGCTGTGCTGGAGGGAAGATTTCTGCTCCCAGCAGTGATTCTGGAGAGCCAAGGGCTCAGCTCCTGTCTCTGCTGCCTGGGCAAGGCATGAGAGGCAGCACAGAATGGGTCAGGAACAAAACCAGAGCTCCTGAGCCATCCCAGAGGATGAAATCTCCACTGCTGCACACACACAGGGAAAATCCAGATGTCTCTCTTTGCACAGAGATATCTTCTTCTATCTGCATTTTATCTGAGCTGAGGTGAAGGGCATGAGCAATGCCCTCTTACTTTGCACATTATCAGGGATTTAAAGACTCTTTCTTTTCTACTCACATCTCTCCCTGCCTTCACTGTCTTCCACCTTTTTGGACAAAGCTGATGCTGAATGCATATAAAATATTTTCATTACTTTTTTATTTGTTGGTTTGCATTATTTTGAAGAGTGGCCCAGCATCCCATGGACATTAGAACTATGAACAATACAGCATTTTACCATTAATTGAAATGTTGCACTCTCTCTCTTAAAACCCCATCATTATTATCCTAACATAGCACAGCATGAAGCTGATTTAGTTAGGAAAAAAAAATCTTCTGGTACTGCTATCTCTTGTCCCTCTAACACATGATTAATTACCCACCTTGTTGCAGGTTGTATAAATAGAAGTCCTGTTAAAATCATGTTCTTTTCCCCACCCCTGTGAGTGCCCCATGGAAATCAGGTGAGCAGAATGGTGCAATGGATCTCTCTGTAGTCCTGTGGACCTTTAAACTCAGAATTAGTGACTTTGAAAGGGTTATTAGGGACAGGAGACTTCCTGGCCTCATCCAATTCCAGGGTCAGCCCAGCAGTACTTCCAACTACTTTTTTCAATTTTATCTTATTCTTTAATCTGAAAGTTCAGTGAAAATTCAAGCTTCCGTGCTTCATACAGAGCTTTAAACCTTGACAGATTCTCTTTTTGACAACTGTGAAAACCCTATTTCCCTGTCTTGGAGGTTCCATGTAACAAATCCATCATCATTTCCCTCTGCCTCTCTGGTACAGGTTGAACAGAGTCAGGATTTCTTGTTTGCAGCATGTTTCTCACCTGTAAATCATAGCTACAGGGGCTTTACATGAGTAACCAGAGCACTTGAATACTTAATTCTAAATGTATACTCTGGCAAATGAAGGAAACTATTACCCTGGAACAGCACACTTCAAACATTAATCATAATTATTAATCACACAAAGTTTTTTGAGAAACTTGAATATAAGTCCAGGCCTATACCAATTGTCATATTAGCACATATTCAGTGCAGACAGCAAAGTAGTTACATGAAATTATTCTGCAACAAATAAGTGTTTTGCAGTCTGATTAATTTAGTTTCATGGCATCAAGTCATTCTGACTTTTTTTAAAAAACATTATAATAAAAATGAGTAGTTTTGAGGTTATAGAAATCTCACTCTCTTTCTGAATTGCCTGAGAAGGTCTTTGCTGGAAGTTAACTGACAATTACAGATTCTTAGGATTTCTATAGTTCTTGAATGTGTTTGTTATATACCATTAGTCACCAGGTGAAGCCCATCAGTAATGGCAATACCCTTCAGCAATAGCTGGGGAGAATTTAACACTGATTGATGGCAGGTCACCTGGAATTGGTTGGCAGAATTTCCAATTTTCTGTTGGGAAATTGCTTATTTCTTGAAGTCTATTCCCATTTTTACAAGTGGACAGCCAGCTGAGATTATACATTATTATGTGTCTAACTATAAAATTGTGATGGATGGTGTCACACATTTGAAGAGAGAGTTAAACATTTCATTTAGGGCTGGTTTTAAGAAAAAGGCCAAGTAACTTTAAAATATAAACTGCAACCTACCTTTGGCTTTTATTTGTTCATCTAGAATCAGAACAGGAGTGTTGCACTTAAACTAGTTTTAAACAAAGAGTTGCTTGCTTTGTTTTCATTCTTATTAAGTATTCAAAGGGTTATGATATCTTTGTTGTAAACAGATTTTCAGTTCCTAGGGCTTGTCCAGGGACTGACTGATGGAGCAGATTAATGTTTTATTTCTACTTTTGGGACCTTGGTTAAAATTCTGGCAAAACTGCATTGACAGAAAATCAAAGGCCATTCAGCAAAGCCTTCCTACAGCTCCTCTTCTAAATCATGAGGGAGGGCAGCCAAAAAGAGCCAGGCATTTCCTGTTTCCAAGGGGATTCTGATAAAAGCCAGCACAGACTTAGCATACAATGTGTATTATCTCCTTGAAACCTGGCTGAATTGTTTGGGAACAAAGGACCCACGCCCTGCCACCATCCAAAGGGAAAGAGTGACCCGAGGAATAAAAGCTGCAGTTGTAACTCACACAAGATATATATTTATGACAGTCTCAAAATAGAAACAAAAGGAAAGGGCTGTGTGCTGGAGATTTAAAGCCAAATTTTTGTAAGATTGGCATCACTAAAATGAGGCTGCCTGTGTGGAGAGCTCAGAGCTCTTTCCTACGTGCCCAGGTCCCCAGACTGTGACAGCAAAAGCAAGGGCCTTCACTGGAGATTTAAGGTAAGAAAGGTTTTGACCTGGCAGCTCTTCAGAGTGAGCCTTTGAGGGTTACAGCAGTTAGACATCTCACCACCTTGTTTACCTTCACTTGCTGAGAACTGCACAATATTCACAGAATACTCTTGAGTTGGAAGGGACCCACAAGGATCATTGAATTCGATTTCTTGTACCTCCTTTCTGGCTTATTTAAGCTTGATTTCTTTCCTATCCTGTGAGACAGCTTAAGCAGGATGGGGTTGGGAGGACCCTCCTCTGTTTTTCAGCAGCCTTGCCTTTGTCACTGGGGTTTCTGGAAGGTACCTGAGGCAGGACTGCAGCCACTCTGACAGGAGCTCTCTCACTTCTTGCAGTGTGTTAATTACTGGGCTGAGTTTGAACCACCTCTCCTTTGACTCTATTTGACAAATAAATGATTCTTACAGGTTAATTCTGTACCATTCCATCTCCTGCTGGTTTATGGGCTGCATATTGTCAGTCTGCCACCAGGTTCCAGAGCCTCAGAGGGTTTGGGGCTCCTTGCTGGTGGAAGGCAGTGAGGAGTGGGCACAGCAGAGTGCAGAGAGGAACAGTTCCTGATGGCCTTAGCTAACAACAGGCACTGCTGCTTCCTGTTCCCATAGAAAAAAACAAAATAATTAAATTTTAAACTGCTTTAAATTTCCCTTTGGGTATTTAACACCTTGCCCTGGTGTGTGTCCTCCCTCCAAGGACACAGACTCTCATCTCAGTCCAGCCCTTAATTAGGGGGCTGCTAGGGGAGCAGCAATGGCCACTCAGGGTGGCCTCATGGTCACACGAGGCTTCCCCTTTGTGAACTCGAGTGCTGTTAAAATTTGGCCCTACAAGAAATCAGAGATAAAGGAAGTTTTTTAGAAGCTAGTTCAAGCGTGCAAGAAAATCCCTGTAGAAGATAGGAATTGGCAGCACTACTTCAGAGGCTTTCATATTCCAAAATTTAATTAGATCTGCTCACCTAGAACTGTTGGAAATATGTTTACTGCTTTTAGATCTTTCTGTCTTATGAATTCCTATTATGAAGAAGCTATTAAATATCACACAGTGTCAGATTCAGAAGTCTACCCTACTAGGAGCAGCCAAATGTATTATTTACTGTTTGTCTCAAATTATACTTATTTTATTTATTGCACAAACAAATAGTGTGATTTTATTTTTCCTTGAACTAAAAATGCATTTAGGATCTGTCTTTATTTTCAGTGTACTCATTTTCACTATATATTATCTAATTTTGTTATATTGAAAATTAACTGATCCAGAATTGTTTTGTATGCCTAAGCTAGAAACTAAACCACATCCTAATTATTATTTTTAATCCCCAGAAAGCATAAAAACTAAACACATTGCTGCAACACTTGGAATCATAGAAGCATTGCTTTATTTTCTCAGACCTAAAAGCCAATACTTGCATAACTATTTGATGCTTTTTATCAGAAGCATTGATGCACATCAGTGAGAACTTTCTACCACCTTGAAAATGACTTTTAGAATATTTCATTAGCAGACTGTCTTTCAGAACTCAAGTTGACATTCATGTTTCTTCACACCAGTCTTTCATCCACAAAACTCTTTGTTCTGCTGAACAGTTTCGAGACAATATGGGCAATCAAAAAAGCAAAGGCTTATGACCTATCTGCATCTTCCATTCCAACATTTGATCAGTCTTATTCAAATCTCATCTTTTAATACTCCTTTGAGAACTTTCTGAGGATTTTATTTCCTTTCTTTCATTATGATTATATTATTTCAAAAACTTCAAACTTAATGAAATGGTAGCTCTCTATAAAGTGAGAGGCGGACGCCATTGGTGGCTACACATTTATCCATTTTCATCTCTTTCAATAGCCTACGTGGAGAGAATCTGAAACCCAAAGGAGTGGGGAATGTCTTTTAGATGTACATTTTGCATTCTGGGAGATAAGTGGCTATCTTGTAGTTCTACTTTTTTCTGAAAAATAAAGTGCTGGAGCAAGTGGCATAGGAGTTGTAGGGAAGTAGAATTCTGCCTAAGAACCACAAAATCCAACAATTTCTGCATTCAGAAAGACAAAGGTCTGTAATACCAATCAATTGCTTTTCCTTAAATAACATGGCATTTCTTCAGACTTCACCACTTCCTGCTCTGCCAGCTGCCTGCACGTCCCTGTGTGGCCAAGGGTGAAGTTGTGCCTTCCAAGGGGATTCCTGGATGCACAGGTGTGGGAAATGGATTTCTAGAAAATTCTTAAAGTTTGATAGAAGGTTTACATAGAGAGATGAATGTGTGAGTGAATTCTCAAACCAAAAAGAAAAGCCAGGAAACTTAAGGGAGACTTCATTCCTTGCGTTCCCCTTCCCCTTGTGTATTTGTATGTAAAATTTGAGATAAGAAATGTTGACTTAGAAATGCTATGGAACAGGATAGACATTGTTGAGAGAGAAATTGAATTAGGAGTAAGTTTTAAAGGATGGCTTTATAAATAAGACTAGATATTTTGGAGAAATAGAATTATGAAAGATGTATAGTAGTAGGATTTATGAGGGGTAATTTTAGATGATTGGTTTTAAGGTATTTATAACATAGTGTGGTAAAAACTGATAGGCTAAGAAATGCTTATAGTGTATTGTAATTAGGAAAGACTTGGCTTCTGATTGTGATGGTGTGAATTATAACATCTGTATTGTCTCACCCTTCTCATGAGACTGAAAATGGAACAAAAGTTTTTAAATCTCTCTCAGTTGCCCCACCTCTGAATCAGGAAAGGGCTTAATCCAACACACAGAGACTTTGTGCCTGCAAAAATAGAGGTTTCACTCACACATTCACCTCTCAACAAAAAGCTGGAGAAGCAAAATGTGTGGCTGGTTTAGGAGCCCCAAGCTGACAAACAGACAAACACAGACACACTGGAGTTAAGGCTGCTTTGGGGCTCAGTTTCCCTCCTTGTGTGCAGGTCATCCTGGTTCTGCAGCAGTAACAACTGAGCACCCTTCTTTGCACCACTGCTCCAAAAAATGAAGTCATTACATAAATTAATAATAAATTTTGCATAAGAAAGTTACTTCTCTGGAGTTTAGGAGGGGTTTGGCTCCTGCTCCAAGAAGCAGTGCTTTATTTGTGTCTGTCATACATAACTGGGCCAGGTTCTCACCTGGTGAAAATTTATGCCACAGCCAGTGAGCCCTTTCCCATCACATATTCACACAAGCTTTATCAGCAACTTCCTTTTTTTGTCCCTTAGATTTTATCCTAAAATGGAGACAAAAAAATTTATGTTCAGTGTCGGACAGGAAAAGTTTTATGTGCCACAGTAGTTCAGCTGCTGATGAGAGGGATCTTCTTTGTCAATAGTTGCATTTCACTACCAGGTAAAATTTTTTCTGTTAGCAAACAGATAAAATCTGCTTTGGCAGTATCTGTGCTCCTCTGCAGGCAAAATCTTCTCCATCAGCAACTATACTTTCCACTCAGATTTAATTTTCTCTATCAGAAGTTGCCCCTCTGGGGCAAAACTTCAGAAGCTATTTTACAAAGCTCTTGCTCCTATTGACACAAGCTATTGTAAACATTAAAACATTTATTAAAAGCTATAAAACTAATTCTCCAAAATATTTTTAAATTAAACATTTAAGCTTCTGCCTGTATTTTTCTTGTGTCAAACTTCCAAAGCCAGGAAACTTAAGGGAGACTTTATTTCTTGCCTCCCCCTTCCCCTTGCCCCAAACACCCATTTTATCTTTGCTGCAACTGCATTTATCACAGATGCTACTGGATATGCCTGGGTTTTTTTTCTTTATAAGCATTGCCCAAAGAAGGTATTTATGTCCATAATTTTGGACATAATTTTGGCCTCCAAAATTAGGGTAGTAATAGGCTTAAATGTAGGTGAAAGAGCCCCTAGAACAGTAGCAGCTAATGGACTGACAAGCACTTGCACAGTGTCTTCAATATATTAAACAGGCTAAACAAATAAAATGAATTGCCACATCACTGGCTCCCATGCTCCTTGTGAGGTAATACATGCCATTTAAAGCAGTGTGTACACATCAATATGCAATCTGAACAGGCATTGTTCTCTGATCCACGGGGCAGTGCTGGGACAGCCAGCTTTGTGGTGCTGGGGAGCAGGAGGAACACTTCTCCAGATGCTCCAATTCCAGCTGGTCCTAACAATGCCAGCTCGTGATCCTGTCAGTCTCTCCACTCGTTTCACCTGCAAGGTGTCCAGCTGCTGGTGGTGGAGTTGGTCAGACTGCAGTCTGCTGTGCATTTAGAGTGCTGTCAGGGGCCATGGAGGTCCTGGAAATTCCTTTTGCAGGGGAGGAAATGCTCCTGCTGCCCCTACAGAGGTAAGAACCCCATAGACAGCCATCACCACAGAGTTAACAATAACAGCTGCAGCCTGAGCTCCCCAGAATGAAACCCTCTGGGTAATGTATGGCCCACACTGTGCAATGTGGAATGCTCAGGGTTCAAACTCCTCTAATGAATTTAACCTCCCATGGCCAGGGGCCATGGGGCAGTGCCCGCTCTTGAGGCTGCCAGCTCTTTAATAAACAAGCAAACAAAAAGAATCTACAAACCAAAAAGAAGCAGAAAATTACTTTTCCGCTGAGTTACTTGGGTTAAAGTAATTTCTCACTGCTTGGATCCTCAAGGACGTTCTGAAGAAAATATATTTGGAAGCCAGTCCTCACTGTAAAAGATTATATAGGTCAATTGTTTTTCTCCATATCTCTTTTATATGGATATGATTCCTTTCATTTGTGGACTGAAGAGAAGCTGCAGAAATCCCTTCTTTCTTGAGTAAATGAAAAAAACCACCTATAAATATTCTCTTCTAAGTCCTTCTAAGAAACTTGTGGGGGAGTTGCTACTTCTACACTTTTGAACTCTGAAAAAATTGTGTTCTGTTTTCTTTGGTTTAACTTCATAAAAATCCTGCTCCTATTTCTTGCATTAGCAAACCTTTCCCTATTAAACAGCATTTAAGGGTTCCTAGTGGACAGTTTAGCCTGGGAACTGTGGGATTTACAGTGGTGTGTTCTGTCACTGGTTCAGAAATCTGGTCATGCAATCACACATCACCATATCATATCATATCATATCAATCATGTCATCATCAATATATTTTTCCTTATTTGGTAAAAAACTCAGCCTTTATTACCTCATCTACACTGTTAGAAAATTGTTAGACCTTGTTGTTATCCTGCAGAAAATTCTAGCAGGAGGAAGCGTTCTAGGTAATGCCATCCCAGGAGCAAGAGTAAACAGGTTAGCCCAGGAGAACAAAGTCTTCTGAAATACTCAGTGTCAGAGCAGTGTCACCCTGGGTTTTTAAGATTTTCTAAGCCT
Organism: Agelaius phoeniceus; assembly: GCF_051311805.1. Taxonomy (NCBI): domain Eukaryota; kingdom Metazoa; phylum Chordata; class Aves; order Passeriformes; family Icteridae; genus Agelaius; species Agelaius phoeniceus. Next base: position 5,720,547 of record NC_135276.1, read on the forward strand.
TCTGATGTTGACATTCTTGTAGTGAATTTTCTCACACACTTTCTGTAAATAACTCATTGTTTTGCATTCCTTTATGGAGGAGGAGAGAGTTGATGGACTGTTGCTTTAACCAGTGGCATTGGAGAGGTGCCACTGTCACCCTCCAATCCACTGTCACTTTTGGAAAACTATAAATGTTGGAGTCAGAAAATAAACAGCCCTTTTTTCTCTTTCACCTTGAGAACGATGTGAGCGTGTGTTCTTTTGTGTCCTATAGCAACAAGAGCAGCCTCTCTAAACTACTCAGAGATTTCCTCATGCTAAAAAACTGAGTTTCACCAAAAAACTCACTGTGTTTATAGGAGAAAAGCATGGGGAAGGGAAGGGAAGGGAAGGGAAGGGAAGGGAAGGGAAGGGAAGGGAAGGGAAGGGAAGGGAAGGGAAGGGAAGGGAAGGGAAGGGAAGGGAAGGGAAGGGAAGGGAAGGGAAGGGAAGGGAAGGGAAGGGAAGGGAAGGGAAGGGAAGGGAAGGGAAGGGAAGGGAAGGGAAGGGAAGGGAAGGGAAGGGAAGGGAAGGGTTTCCTGCAGTTGCCTCCTGTCTGTAACTTGCTTGTGGAAGATGAACAGTCCAGGTTTGCAAACAAAATGAGCTGGAGAGGCTTTGCCCCCTGCCCAGAAGCTAAAACTGAGCCTGTTGTGACCAGAACCTGCAAAAGTGAACAAGAGCTGGCAGCACTGAAGGGAACTGAACAGCTGCTGCTGGGGGTGGCACCTCCTCACAAACCTCACAGTGGCAAATCACTGGTTACACAGAACAGAACAGCAATGTGAAATATTGATAAAGACATTAGGGAATAACAATGGAATGCTTGAAAAACTAAATGAGTCTGTTGTCCCAAGTGTATTATCATTTAACAAGCTTATTAAATATCACTATTTTAACAATTAATAGAAACCTGTCTAGCTGTAGGCCATTTTGATAGCTGTTAATTAAGTATCTACAAATTCCTTACAAAGTCCATGTGCTACTAAGAATGAGATTAAGCATTTCTTGCTTATGTAATTTTCAGCTAATTATAAGACTATTAGATTTATCTTCTAAATACTCAGTAAGTTCTCTTTTAACAATCATCTTATATTTAATTAAAAAGCAATATCTGGCTTGCTAAATTTGAATTAAATGTTTGCTGGAAACACTAAATTGAAGTGTTAGTAACATTTTACCAGTAAATAAAGGACTATACAGATATTTTCACAATACAGAATTGTTATCCAAAATGCAAATAAACAGACAGGGATTTTCAAAGGCACTGACTTCCACAGGCTCTTTGGAACATTCTTGAAATAGAAAAGGATCCTGACTTCTGCTGGGCTATTTCTTAAACAAAACCGAATTGTTAAAAATCATGCATGGAAGGCATGTGAAAAATTATTAGAAATAACTATTTCATTTTATAAAGGCGAGTAATAGAAGAACTCCCACAACTGAAGTTAATACTTGTTTATGAACAGTCAGAAAATTTGTATTCTTTGTCCAATAAAAATAAAAAAAAAAAGCCTTAAATTTTGTGTTCCTCAGAGAATATTGACAGTATTAGTATTATATGTGGTGACATTTAAAAAATATATTTAGGGATCTAAAGATTAGTGGTTTCAAAGTGTCTTATTCACAGTTAAATGATTTATTCTAAAGGCAGAATAAATTATTTCCAAATAATTTAAATCTTGGATCTGCATGTGACTTGATTTCTTTCACAGCCCTATAGAGCATTGTCCATATTAAGACATTTCTCCTGCCTCTTTTCCTTCACCAATCTGAATTTAAAAATCCATGTTAAGGGTTTGTTATTGGTTTTTTTCAAAAGAAAATGATGGCCTTGTACTCCCTGCTGTAAAAATGACACTTAAAAAGTACTGTGGAGAGAAATTACATTTTGCCCTTTGATTTCTCAAGAACCAGTAGTGGTAGGGACACTTACATTTTCTAAGAATGAGTTTTAATGTTTCAGTGCTACTCACAAGAAAATTCCCTGTCCATATATATTCATGACAAGTTCTTTGTGCACAGTCAGTGTCATGGAAAGTCACAGCATTTTTGAATATTAAGAAAAGGCTGAAGTGGGAGAACAGAGCACTAGAGAACTGTGATTTTTGAGTCACGGAAACTTGGGTGCTGAGAGGTGTCAAGAAATGGAAAACGAGGGCTAGAAATAACTCAGGAAGTCAGTCTGTCTCTTTGTTATCCTTGATAAATGCCTGCCCATCCTGTTTTACGCACCCCCAAAGGTGGAGGTACAAAGGGGATTTATTTCATCACCATTCCTCTGTCCTCACAGCACAATTGCTTCTCTGGGGTCCAGCCTGAGCCCTGTGGTGCAGCCAGAGCCCTCTGCTCCTTGTTTCCTCTCTCACAGATGGGCTTCCACATGGGAAGCTGTCACTCTGTCCTGCCTCACCCTTCTCATCTCAAGAGTTCACTCCCTGTCACGTCACAGGGACCCCCAAACAGGTAATAATTGGCATAGACTCCATGTATTTCCAGAAGGTTTATTAATTAATCTTTATTAAGAAACCCTTGTTTATACCCTAGATCGCTACAGGTGGAATTGATTGGTCCTTTAGTTCAAACACCATCACGACTGGCCAATTAAGAAACCACCCTTTGGCACACAAATCTCCATAAAACATTCCACATGTTCACAACAACAGAATGTAGAGAGCTTTTTGGATAATTGGTTAGCTGAGAAAGGACATTTCGATGTGATACTGATGGATAAGGATAGGGGAAACAAGTTGAGAACTAAGCAACTAGTGTCTAATCACTGACAAAGGTCACAGTGATTTTCTCTGAAACAGGAAGACGGGGGAGAAAATTGCTTGCTAGAAAATGTAGATATCTTAGGTAGAGAAGCTAGAAGAATGCAAACATAAAAGCAAAACAATTATTAGAAGTAAGTGTAGTTAATCTAAGTGTGCTTTAACCAATAATGAACTCAGCTTTTGCAATATGTATAAGCTTCATTAACACCAATATAAATATGTGTAAGTTTTCAATAAACTTCGAAATTTGCTATTCACGCATATAGTGTGTCGCATTTCTCCCGCCGTTCACAACAACAGGTGCAGCAAGTGAAGATGAGAATTGTTTCTCCTTCTTTCCTCTGAGCTTCTCACAGACTTCTCCCAGGCCTCATTGTGGGGAAGTTGTGTGTTTGTGCCCAGAGAGCTGCTGCCACATTTCCATTTCCCTGCAAAGGGTTCTCTGCATTTCCAGCCATCCCTGGTGCTGCAGCAGCCCCTGCCCTGCAGTGCCCAGAGCAGCGCTGCAGCTGCAGCCAGCCCTGCTGGGCAGCCCAGGGAGCACTGCCTGTGCCTGCAGCATCCCTACCCAGCAGCAGGTTGTTATTGACCCTCTGCAGACCCTGAGCCAGTTAACACACCTGGCTTTTCACAGGGCTTTCTCTCTGCTGGCAGGTTCCTGCCTTACTCTTCCTGCTGCTTGTGTGCAGGGCTATGTTCTCACCCCCCCCAAAAACTGCACCTTGTTTTGGAGCATTTCTCCAGCTTGTTATTGCCATTTGTATTGCTCTGGCAAATTAGCAATCCCTCCCACCTTAGTTTTCAGTACAATTTTAATGTCTCCTCCATTAACCAAGCCATTAATTTGGAATTATTTAATGCTACTGGATACAAAGCAGATTGCTATGGAGACTCACCTGAAATATCCTTTCAGTAAGGCCATGAAATATTCATAACTGATCTCAAGCTAAAGTTTTCATTCTGTTTTCCCTCCCCTTGTAATTCTTTCATCTGTAAGATGCTTCTACAGGTTTAGAAAATGTTGTGTGAAGCAATGTCAGCAGCTGCAAGGGAACCAGTATGAACATGTTGTCTTCTTTTTAGTTCTGGTATATTGGCTCCTTCAATTTCTTTTTTCTTTTGAATATTATTCCTCTGAGGTAGAAAAGAAACTGGCACTTTTTGCTTTCCAAGTGCTTCTGGACCCCCTAGAAGAGCCAGGACAACACAAGGACTCTGAGCCTTGGGCACAGGGCACCCCTGCCTCAGTCCTGCCTGCTCTCCTTCAGCTGGGCAGCTGCAGCTCAGGCCTTGCAAACAGGAATTGCTTTGCACATCAGACTTTGACAATGTCAACAAACACATCACTGGGTGAATAAATTGGGAAGCCCTGGCTGATGCTGAGATTCACAGCTGAGTGTTCCAAGTGCAGGGACACAGTGAGAGCTCAGTGGGGCTCAGCAGTGCCCAGCACAGACCTGTGCCCACCAGGGATATCCACAAAGCTCCCTGTTATTCTGCCTTTGTTCCAGCCTTGCAGCTGAGTGCAGGAGCTGCTCTAAGGGTGTATCATTAAAGACAAGCATTATCTCAATTACAAGGTGAAGATAACAAAAGGTTCTTTATATTTTCTTTATTTCTGCCTAGCTCTGCGTGTGTTTTCCATCTTTCAACTGTGCTCTTTTCATCTGATTTATATGCTCACATTAAATGTTATCACAAATCATGAATTGTTCTCACTTAATGTTTATTACTGCAGATAACTATTATCTCTCACAGTCCTGTTGGCTTCATTTTTATCTTTGTGCATTTCAGTGCCTCCTTTAATTATTTCATTTTAAGGTGCTTTACTCCTACCTCTCTGAGTTAAAAATGCATGCAGACTGCAAACACCCCTAACAAATCTAGTGCAGAACTCAGAGTTAAAGTTGTGAATTTGAAGCATTTGACTCCCACTGGGAAATCCTGAATTCCTGAGTGTGGCTCCTTGCTGCAATCCCAGGGAGGGGTTGGTACCCCTCAGTGGAGTGTGATCTGTGTGACCAAGGCAGGGCAAGCTTCCAAAGGCAGCGTGCAGGGGCTGAAATCACACCAAAGACATGATCTGGGGGTGAGCAAAGCACTCACAGTCCTGCCTTGGGACTGTGGCATGGGTGTGCTGCACAAGCAGGAAACACCTCTGGAGCTCAGGTGCCTCTCAGGTGCCTCCCTGTTTTCCCTGGGAGGATCAGCCCTGGCTGTGTCACCCCTGAGTCAATCTGTCAGCTCTGGGGGAAGCTGTGTCACCCCACCACAGCACTGTGTAAATAAGGAGCAGTTTGATCCAAACCTGATACCCAGTCTGTGTTTGTAGCTGTCTTTAGTTCCTTGTGTAGAATGTGCTGTTAGCATGTCTCTTCCTCCTTTTGGTGTGTAACCCTGCAGCTCTCAGCAGCTCTAGGGACACCACATGAGTTATCATTCACGTGCATCTCAACATCAAATATTCACTGGCCTTCTGTGGGCCTGTCCTGCCCCTTCAGAATGATTTGTTTTGCCTGGAGTAAGGTTTTTAAGCACACCTCTTTATCAGCAGATATGAAATAGTAATACTGGTCCAGCTTTGCTTTTGATGGGGTGATTATGGAAGTGGTGATAATGTGATGAATATCAGTTTTCATTTATGAGAAGATTGCAGGAAGTCACTGCAAGGAAACCTGGTTCTTCCACCAAACTACTGGAATGCTGCATTGTTTTGCCAGTGGCTATCATTACAGTCATGTCTGCCACTTCATCTACTTTTAAAAATTCTGATTTGTCTCTAATAATAAGATATAGTAGAGGAAATGTATTGTACTTGAATATCTGTATAGAGGCTTTGCCCCAGAGGTCCCGGTTGTCCTTGATGGGCTGCAGCTGTGATGTCCTTAATTGGGCTGCAGCTGTGACCAATGAAGAGAACTGGGATAAAAGGGGGTGGGTTAGGCAGTCAGGGAGAGCCTTGGAGGAGCCCTGAGCTGAGAAAGAGCAAGATGCAGAAGAAGGGGTCTGTGCTGTGAAGATCTGCAGCCATAAGAACATGCCAAGGAGGTATGGGACTTTAGAAATCTGATAGCAACAGTATGGGACTCCAGAAATAGAAGAACACCAATTGGTGACCCTGATGTGATAATTAGTAGAAGATGAGACAGCCAAGAGCTGTGAGAGAACATAGCCTTTGGGTCAAGGGGCTGTGAAAGAGTATGGCCTTTGAGCAAGGAGCTATGTGGGTTGTACATGGCCTTTGAGTTATGGGGAAATATGTGTGTATTGTACTTGAAGTATTGTATGTAAAACCTGGTTCTGTAAGTAAGAGAAAAGGGGGAAATATAGTAGAGGAAATGTATTGTACTTGAATATCTGTGTATAGGCTTTGCCCTGGGAGGTCCTGTTTGTCCTTGATGGGCTGCAGCTGTGACCAATGAAGAGAACTGGGATAAAAGGGGGTGGGTTAGCCAGTCAGGGAGAGCCTTGGAGGAGCCTTGAACTGAAAAAACAAGATGTAGAAGAAGGCGTCTGTGCTGTGAAGATCTGCAGCTATAAGAACACGCCAAGGAGGTATGTGACTCTAGAAATAGAACAACAACAATGAGATATTTTGCAAGTGGTTAGTTCTAAGGAAAAAAAAATATTCCTCTTAAGGTCTGGGTCCTTGGGCTACAAAAGTATTTTGTTTCTTTCAGTCTTTTCTTTGCATTTTTTCATAAGTACCACATCCATCAGCCAGCACTCACACACTGTTATTTATCTTAGTCCAACATGTCTGGCCTTCTAAATACAACATTTTGTTCTAGATCCCTGTGTTCCTGAGAGCAGCCATGTACTTGGCTACGTGAAAGCAGGATTGTGATTTTTCTGCCTGTTTGTTCAAAGCAATTGATATGGTTCAAATAATCCCACTGATTCTTATGCTGTCTGGTGGCAGGTGGAGCAGGATGATGGATCACAGCACACCTAAATCTCTGTCTGTAGTGGATTCCTGGATTCTTTCCAAGCCCTGTCTTGAGCCTGGTGTCCAATTGACCTGGACAATGCTTCCAGAGATTTGTCTGTTTGTTGATCTGACAGTGCTGCTCTGCTCAGGATAAGCAGGCAGCCAAACAGAAATTGAATCCTTCAGATCCTTTCCAGAAATGCATATTTCTAAACCTAAACTCATGAGATTTCAACAGATTAAACTGGAGACTTTGGGAATCCTTGTATGTGCTCACAAAAGCATTCTCCCAGTGCTGTTACCAGTGAGTGCCAGCAGGACAGGCAGGGACAGGGGTGGCACTGCCACAGAGAGTCCCAGAGTGCCTGAGCAGGGGACAGACTGGGACAAGGACAGGTCTGGGGTTTTAGCTGCTCACAGTGACCCCAGCTGTGTTAGAAAATCTCTTTTCCCTGCCTGGCAGTTGAAGAAGGAGTCAGAGCTCTTAATTTCTCAGTCTCAAGGTTGTTCATTGTTCCTTATCTATAAAATTCTTTCTCTGTCCAGCTGAGGTCTGTTCAGCAGGACAGTCAGAGGCACTCTGCCTGCCCTGGGGTGGTGTTATCCTTTTATACTAAAAACTATGTGTACAATATTTGCAATTACTTCCCAATACCCATCACATATGTTAGACAGGGAGCTTCTACTCTAAACCAATCTAAAAGTGCCACCATCACAGCAGAAGATGGAGGCCAAGAAGGAGAAGAGCTGGACATGCCCAGATTCCTCCATCTTGCCCCCTGAACCCCCATTCTAAAAACCCCAAAAATCTATTTTTTCACCCTGTGATAAATTCATTATCATTCTACTTAAACTGTTGTGGCTTGCAGATCTTCATCTAAGGTTGGTAACTTGCTCCATGGGTCATAATCAAACCCACAGGGGCACCTTGGGCTCTGTGCCAGGGTCTCTGAGCCCCCTGGCAGGGTCTTGGCAGTCCAGGACAGCCAGAGGGATGTCCTGAATTCTGACAGACAGGGACAGCCCAGCTGAGAGCCCAGACCATCACACAAGGCTAGAGATGTCAGGATAGGTGACCCTGGGCCCAGGCTCAGTGAGCCATGGCTGCAGAGAGCCCATGCAGGGACCAGGGAGGACACACTGAGCTCCCACATGAACCCAGACTTGCTGGTTTGCCCCTCTGGGCCATGCAGCTGCATTATCTCAGCTGGTTTGCCCCTCTGGGCCACCCAGCTGCATTATCTCAGCTGGTTTGCCCCTCTGGGCCACCCAGCTGCATTATCTCAGCTGGTTTGCCCCTCTGGGCCACCCAGCTGCATTATCTCAGCTGGTTTGCCCCTCTGGGCCACCCAGCTGCATTATCTCAGCTGCTTTGCCCCTCCAGGCCACGCAGCTGCATTATCTCAGCTGCTTTGCCCCTCCAGGCCATGCAGCTGCATTATCTCAGCTGCTTTGCCCCTCCAGGCCATGCAGCTGCATTATCTCAGCTGGTTTGCCCCTTCCAGGCCATGCAGCTGCATTATCTCAGCTGCTTTGCCCCTCCAGGCCATGCAGCTGCATTATCTCAGCTGCTTTGCCCCTCCAGGCCATGCAGCTGCATTATCTCAGCTGCTTTGCCCCTCCAGGCCATGCAGCTGCATTATCTCAGCTGCTTTGCCCCTCCAGGCCATGCAGCTGCATTATCTCAGCTGGCCTTCAGCCCAGGTAACCAAGCCCCCAGGGAAGGAAAGTGGAGGAATGTGCTCAAGGCACTGAAAATTACAGCATCTTCTGCCCCAAAGATTCTCTGCCTTTAGCATGCAGACTGAAGTTTTCACTGGGAAATCTGGGGGAAATACTGATCTTAGTTACAAACAATGATGCAGCCTCTCTTTTTCAGGTATTCCATATATTGGTTCCCTGTCTTCAGTCAGTATCTCAGGAATTTGTCACAGTGGAAAATGAACAATAATAATACTTGAATTTTTGACTAGAAAATGACCCAAATACAAGCAGGTGACACAGTGTTTTGTCACTGTTTGGAATTAGTATTTTGCATGTGAAGGATGAGTCCCTTAATCCTCAAACTGACCTGAATTCTTGAGTATGGTCCCTCTGGTCACCCAATTCTTGTTTTGTTTTGGGGTTTTGTTGTTGTTTTTGGTGGGGTTTTTGTTTGGTTGGGTTTTGGTTTGGTTTTTTTTTGTTTGTTTTGGTTTTTATTTTTTTATTTTTTGTTTAGGAATGCATAAACAACCCTTTCAAAACTACAAATTATATTGAGATTTCTTGTTATTTTCTTTCAATCCTATTTAGCTCCTTACTCTTGACTCATTCTTACAAACACACAAGGAGGTTGCATTAAGGACCTGTTGCCTGTGTAGGGTTGTCAGCTCCAATCTCAAGTCCTTCTTCCATAATTTGGAAAGTGTTTTGTTACCCACCACAGGAAAACTGTCTCTGCTGGTCTGTGGAGAGGTCACTGTGCTCCTGATCCAGACAGCACTTGCCTTCAGAATACAATGGGCTTTGTTAAACCAAGCAGGGTTCTGCAGATGTATTTGGTAATTATCTCCTCTTAGCACTTGGTTTAGGTTCCTAAGACCTTTGTGAATTCCCAGCTTGCCCAGAGCCCTCTGTGACTGCCTCATTATTTGTTTAGCAATGATAGATGGTGTGGTTAGGGTTTTTTCCCCTCATTTTCTTGATTGCTCCCACTATTTTGTTTGTTTGTTTTAATGCAGAGCCTGTTCTGCAAGACAGATGTTGTACAGACTGAATTGTTTTATTTATTTCCAGGTGTAACAGCCTTGGAAAGTGTCCCAGTCTTTCCAATACAGCTTGGTAATTTTTAGCAGCTTTGCCATAGGAATACCATAGAGAGTTGCCTGCTCTGAGTTATTTGTATTTTGGGCTTTCTTGTACTTTATTAATAATTTCTTTAGGTTCCTCAGTTCACTTCTTTCAGCATGTAGCTGTGTCTCATTTTTACACTCCACACCTTGGTCTAGGTGCTACACTTTTGTATTCTGATTACAATTTACATTATCCTGTGCATTATGTCTGTGCAGCAGTCGAATTTTAATTTGGTGCAGGTCAGTGCAGTTTTGCCTTGGTTATTTGTTTGGGTTTTTTCCTTATTTAAGGGTAAGTGAGACTTTACAGGCCAGCAGAGTCTCTGATGCTCTCCTTCCTCATTGGCATTCAGTTTTCTGGCAGTTTCTGTGCCTGCCCTTGAGCCCTTGAATCTTATGCCAGCCTGAGCTTTATAGACCATTTATTTATTTTTGTGCTGCCTTTATGTTGGACATGCAAAACCTCACCCCCTGAGTCACTGCCTGCTTCCTTGATATGATGCCTTTGTACTTTGTTTTTTTCATCCACAACCTTTGACACACTGTTTTCTCTTGCTACAATTATTGCTTATGACCTCTTACACGGGGCATTTTCCATTATCATATTTTCCCTCTGCAGTATCAATAGGTCTTCTTTTGCATTCTGCTGGTGAATTTGCTTTTCACTTAAGAGTTTTGGCATATTTTCCCTTGTATTTCTGTGTTTTCCCTGTGCCCTGTTGGTGAACTTTCTCTGTGCTGCTTCAGCTCAGTGTTTGGGCTGGGATCTGTTTAAATCTATAAAGACAGCTACCACAGGTTCTACAGCTCTTCTCATGTGAGCACCTGAACTTTCCTTCCCTGATAATAATACACCACAGTCCATGGGGTGTTTTCTGTCTGCTGAGTGCTGACCCAGCCCTGCTCTGCAGCCAGGCACAGCTGATGCCTCCTGAGAACCTCAACAAACACCACCTTTGAGAGCCTCTCCAGCCCTGGACACCTCTCAACCTGCTGCTGCTGGGGCTTGACTGAGGGATATCATTAAAGATGTGAGAACATTTGTCTGGGGCAGCTCAGAGGTACACCAGCTCTTAGTTGGCCTCCTTTTTTTTTTTTTTTTTTTTTCCATTTTTGAGGGGGTTTTTTTTGGGTTGGTTTGGTTTTTTTTGGTTTGGGGTTTTTTTGTTTGTTGTTGTGTTTTGTTGTTGTTTTGGGGTTTTTTTTGTCCAGATCCACTCCAGTTTGGTAATTTTTTCTGAAGTGTCACAAAGAACGTGCAGCATCACCACAGCCATCCTCTTGCTTGCCCTAACACCTTAGTTGCCACAATGGTGATAGTGGGGTTTTTCTTGCTGTTGGTTTTGTTGTTGTTGTGGGGTTTTTTTGTGGTTTTTTATTTTGGTTAGGTTTTTCAAATATTCATGGTTTCATATTTCATACGTCTGCAGTTAATAAGTCATCCTTAACACCACATTCTGAGCTTCTGCAAAGGAGGAAAGAAAGCCAAGACAATGCAACATTGAGTCTTTATTCTCTCTTTCAGATATCCCATGGAGTTGTTAAGTTTTCTAGGTATAATCTTATGCATAAAACATGCACCAGCCTGTTCACCTCTGGATGTTCAACTGGGAAACTGTCTATCATAGCAGTGAAGAAATATCACAGTATTTCTGGGTAGCAGCCAGTATTTAGACTTTATCAAGAATATTAATGTTAGTAGGGAAAGGTCACAGAGATTATGAAACAAGGGGGTTTTTTCCTCAAGTAGTAACACTGCAAGTTCATATTAATGGCTGCCACATTCAGAGAGAGTATGGTTTATTTTCCTTTTAAAACAATAGGTGCTTCAGTAGATCTATCTGAGAGCATCCTGGATTGAGATCACTGGAAAATAATGACTCCACTTTGCAGTGGATTTATTTTGGCTTCTCTTCATACAGCTTGCATTAAATGTCTTTTCCAATATTGGGAAGCATGATTGGTAACATCCATCTTTTACTCAGCTGTACTGTTTATGATAGGCTTCACAAACAATTAGCATCATAACATTTTATTCCTTTGCTTGTATTTATCAATAATATGCAATCTACAAAGAGCAAATTTGTGCCATGCTGGACAAATACAGAAACACTTTCAGAATCATTCTCTTCATCTCCTTCCCTTATGCAACATAAACTGATGAAAAACCTTTTCAGTCAGTGTTTGACAAGAAGGAAAGAAAAGAATCAGTGTGACAGGTCAGTGAGGAGTACCTCAGCCCCACGAAAGAAGATATTTCTGTTTTGTCTTTTGGGATACTCACAAGCTCTCTAAATAATCTAAAATAAATTGCACAGGATACTCTTGACAGAAGTGTTGCTAGAAAAGGGATTTTACTTTACCCAGGCAAACAATGCAATACATTTAGATCAATGCATGGTCAAAAATGCAAATTTTAGGCCTGGCCCCAGAGAGGTAGAAGATTGTTAGAGAAACTTTTTGAAGTCATTGGAAATATTGTCATCAGCTACAATGGAGATGGAAATCTGGTTTGTGTCTTTGTGACACAAAGATATTGACCTTATTGACCTTCTTGACTGAATTTATCACTGAGTACAAGAGAAGCAGAGGAATTAATGAGGCAGCAGATACAGCTGCAAGGAGGTCAAGAAAAGGGAAGACAGACATGTGCCAACCTTTTCTAAGATTTTATTCACAAGTTGCAGCCTTCTCAATTGTCTTGACTAAGAAATGCCTTCTGTTCTGCTGGGAGAGAATTGGATGATGCACTTGTGATCAGCAGCACTATTTCTGAGCTGTTCACACATTTATGTTTTAAGACAAGATTGGGAAATTTGTAAATTTTGAATGAGTATCTGCAGTGTTTGTTTAGAGATGGAGTGGATCTCAGTTTTCTTTCACTTACACCAGTTTTTCATTAGTGCTAATGCCAAGGATTTGTCATTATAAAGTACAGGAAAGGAACTTGTTGTTTTGGGTTTTTGTTTCTTTAAGCTATTAAAATAACGTATAGATTAGGAAAAAGGGCCAGATCTGCAGCAAAATAATACAGTGATGTTGATCCTGTGAGCATCAGTGAGATTGCTTCTAGTCTCTTTAAACACAACAGAATTCTCACCTGTGAAAGAGCTGTGGGGGTTCAGAAACAGAAGTTGTTTAATTTGTCTCATTCTGTCTCCAGTCTAATGAAAATCTTGTAAATCTAGGACTTTGCTAAACAATACTCCTTAGGGTTTTTTTAAAATATTTCCATTAAGAGAATTTTCTGGACTCTCAGGTAATGCTTACCCACTCTTAACAGTTACCACAGCTCTCCCAATGTTCAAGTTGGATTTCCTGTGATGAAAATTAAACCTATTTCTCCTCATCTAAAGTTCTGTTAAGCTAGAGAGCAACTGGCCACCATCTCCTTTAGAATAACCTGACTTCTGGAGACATTTGTCATGTCCCCCTCCATCTTTTCTTGTTCAGAAAAATCCAATTATTTAAACCATTTTAAATAAGCAATATCTTCTTCTATGATCCTAGCAAGTTTTGTTATTATCTTCAGGAGTCTCTTTATTAGGCCCCTGTTTCCTGGTGTGGAGACCAGCTCTTCTAGAAGAGGATTCCTCCAGCCCACAAAGTGCAATCATTATCTCAGTGGTCTTCTGAAGGAGTGTCTCTTAATTACATCTCTCATTTAGATTTTCCTTCCTTTTCTTACCCAAAGAGTTATTTTGGTCAGCCAGAAACAGTTTGTGGCATGTTCCAGCCTCAGCCACTTAATCCCCAGTTTTGTAATTACAAGTTTATTTTGCCTTCCTTAGTGGAATGCTTTGTACATGCCATTTCTGAAATTCATCTTACTGACTCCAGGCTGTCTCTCCAATTTAGTAAGGTCAAAATCATGATGAATTCTGAGCCTGCTGTCCAAAGTACTTCCAGCACCCACAATATGCAGTGTTCTTTATCTCATTTTGTACCAATGTGTCACTAAATACAGAATGGTGTTAGACCTGGAGCAAATCCCTGTGAGATCATTGGTGGTGTGTCCTCAGAGCTGAACATTTTCTTACTCCTTCCTACACCCTGAGTATGGGTTTTCCAGCATTTGTGCACTCTTTTTTAAGTTTCCTAATGTAGTATCTTGTTTTTCTTAACAAAGGGGGATATGGGACAGCCTGATTAAAACCAAGCTGTGCCTTGCTTCCCAAAAATGTCCATTTCTTAGTCACAATGTTTTCTCTGTCCTGGCTCAAATTCCCATCACTATTCCTGTTTTGGAACTGGAATCCCCAAATATGAGCACTGGTGATAAAAGTAATGATTCTTAAAATGTATTGCAGTTCATGGTCCATCTGTGGTCCAGTATAATTTCTACATCAGTGGATTATTGCTAATATTGCACTAATAATGCACTGATCACAGAGCCCAGCTGAAATCTGATATGGGAACTTCACTGAGGGTTCTGTGTGTCTCCAATAAATTCTGTCTAAGTCAGGAAAGATGAAAACTTCCAGCATTAGTTTCAGGGGGAAAAAAAATGCAATTTTCAGTCCTTTTAAGCTGCTAGCAGCCTCTGATGGTGGGTGCTGCTGAAAAAGCTTTCAAACCCCAGACCCTAATAAGGTTTGGAACTGTTCTGTTTTCTGAAATCCAACTTGATTGGAATTTTTTTCACTTTGCAACACTGAGTGTAAATCTGTGCTCTGGACTGTTAAAGTGAGCTCTGTTTCATCTGTGGCCTATTTAATACCACTGCAGCTGAGGCTTTAATTATTTTTTCCCTTCTTCAGGCTACATATATTTCCTGACAGTCTGAAAAATAATCATCAATTAGTAAAGAATTAAGAGGTTTGAGTAAATTAATCAAAATAAATTTAATCAATTTCATCTCTTAATATGTCCAATCAATTCTTTCTAAAGTTTTCTGAGAAGGTCTATTAACTATTTTAAATAGTTTGCATAACATGCTTTGAGTGGCACCTCTTCATTTAACACACCACTGTTTTTTCATTTGGCTTCTGTCCTGCAGAGTTCTGCCTTGTTTGCTGTTTGACTGTGGCCAACTCTGCTCCTTCTAAAATAATCAAAATAACCAACCAGATACAGTTTTTATTTGAATTCCACAAACACCCATTTTTTTTATCTGAAAAAAAGGCTGTTTTTGTTTGTTTCTTTGTTTTCAAGCAGCTGAAAGTAGGATGACAAGAGACATGACAGTGACTGGGGCAATGGAATTTAGTGCAGAGATCCAGGCAGCTGAAACTCTGTGAAATGATGGCACAAATTTCTCATTAATTGTAACTTGCAGTGGTATATCAGAAGGTATTGAGGAGTAAGGAAGAAAATGTAAAATATTTGCATGAAATGAAAGTATCTTTTATATCTGTTTGTATTTTTGCAGCTCCCTGAGGGGGAAACACAAAGCTTGATTTCCAGGAGGAATTCCTGCCACAGGTTCTTGCTGACCTTGAGAGGCTGATTAAGATCTGTCAGCGTAGTCAGGAAAAGACAGTTCAGAGCCTGGGGTGCCCTGATCCCATCCATGAGCCTGTCTTGATTTAGAAGTCCCAGAATAACACAACTCAGTGGCTTTGAGACCAGAACTGTCTCTCCTTATACCAGTTCAGGGCTCAGGAATATTCACCCCTATCATGCAGACAAATTCCCCAGGTCTGTCTGTGCTCTGGCTCTTAGTCTGTAAATTCTGAAGGAATATTGCTGTGCCTCAGCCTCACCGTGTTGCTGTGAGAATAGAAGCACTGGCTTGTTGGAATATTCATCAAACCCACGAGGGGACCATAAAAAGAAGCTTTTTCAGCCCTTCTCTGGAGGGTTTAAGGAAGTATTCAGCTCCCCATATTCAAAAGTAAAGGAATTTGCAGTGGAGCTTTGGCTGTCTGGACAATGTAATGGGAAGATGGCAGTCCCAGCATGTGGGACATCCAGCTGGGAGATTGGATTCTTATCACTAAGACTAGAAAGGGTTGAGATCAGCTGCAGCAATCGAGCACAAAAATATTACAGAAAACAATCAGTGTGGTGTTTTGTGTCCTGGGCAAAGGAAAATCTTGCTTTTCAGATATCCAGAACTGAGGATATTGATAAGTGCAGCTGTTCAGCATTCCCAACTGCTAATGCTTTGTAAGTTTAGAGCCCCCTTCCCCTTTCTTTTCTGAGTTTTTGTTCATATTTTGGTTACCACAGCATCTCATTTTCTGTAGCCTTTTCTGTGCATTTTCAGGGCTATCATTTTCCAGGATCCTGCTGGTTCCTGGGTGTGAATTCCTGTGCTGGGCTGTCCTGGTGCCAGGGAGGCTTTCCCTGCCCTGCCTGCAGTGCCACCAGCCAGCCTGGCCCATCCCCAGGGTCACAGCCTGTAGCCATGATATTTTATGAAAATCCTTTCCTTAGGATTTTTTTTCTCCTGAGAAGCTGAGAGGCCTCAGGAACAAAATGTAACCAATGGTTATCTGCTGCTGTGGAATGCAACAGGTGCATCTGGGATTGGGCTCATGTGGTTGTTTCTAATTAATGGCCAATCACAGTCAGCTGGCTCAGACTCTCTGTCTGAGCCACAAACCTTTGTTATCATTCCTTCTTTTTCTATTCTTAGCCAGCCTTCTGATGAAATCCTTTCTTCTATTCTTTTAGTATAGTTTTAATATATAATATATAATATTAAATATATTAATATATATTAAATAATATAATATATTATAATACAGTATACAAATATATAAAAATATTAATATATAATATATATAATATATTAATATTATATATATGATAAAATAATAAATCAAGCCTTCTGAAACAAGGAGTCAGATCCTCATCTCTTCCCTCATCCTCAGACCCCTGTGAACACTGTCACACCAGCCTGCTCTGCCCTCCCTCCCTTCTCCCAGCCCATCCCCAGCAAGGCTCAGGTACAAAAAGAGAGGTACAATAACTGTCCCATGTGTTAGCAGGGACAGTTATTGCCTGTTTGCACTTGTGCCAGGATTTTCTCCAAGTTTTTCCACAGTAATCTTTGATTTCAGTGCAAAACTGAAAAGATTTTCCTCTGAAGCTTTAAAAAAGAAGTGATTTTTCTGCCCACCCGCCACTCCCCCTTTATACACTCTCATCCCTCTCTACCCTTTAACTTTCTGGTGGCAGCAGGAGTCAAAGGTCTTTTTTTTGCATGAGGGCACAGCTGGAGCTGCTCCTCCTCCATCCCTCACTGTCTTCTCTCCAGACCCCCAGTTTGGTATTGCAGCCCTGGGATGCTGGAATGTTGTGACTGAGAATGCAGGGGATTTTTCTCTGCTGTTTATGGGGAAGGCTGGAGCACATGGCTGCAGTTACTGAGAGAGCCCCTGCTTTAAGCTGATTTCAGGTGATTTAAGCTGCAAATTAAATAGACTGGGCAGGAAAGAAAATGCTGCTGCTCCTGTTTTACCAGTGAGGTGAAGAGGGATTAAGGACTGAATTTTTTACAGACCACTGAAGACTTGCAGAGTCAAATGGCTGCTGTGGTGCCAAGTGGGATTTTCAAATGCATGAAAATGTCCATCTCCTCCCTGAAGGACTCACACCTCGATTTGTTTCTTTAGGTGTGTAAGAAGCTTTGAAATCTGCTTCAAAGGCACCTGCTTGAAGTCATACAGACGCTCTGGGACAGAGCACAAACCTCATCTCAGATCTCACTCATTCTTGTCCTGAATCTTAGCACAGGACTTATTCTCTTGAAAAACGGTAGAATTCACTGAAATATCTCAATTCACTTAAACTTTTCTGTATGTAGCACTTCAGCTTATTTGTCTCTGTAGTTAAAACCTGTTAGATCAGGAAATGCCTTAACCATATGTGTGATAGATGTCAAGGATTTCTGTTTCCTTTCTCAGCTCTTCTTTTCTTGTTGATTTACTTATTTAAAAAGAAAAAAAAAGCTAGGACAAATTACAGAGTTTTACATTTCTTCCTGCAAGTTGTGAGATTTGTGGTCATTTAATCCCTCCTGGGAAGAAGCTTCCTAGTGTGTCTTTCCATTCTGATAAATATTTTTCAGGTAGAAAGCAATATATTTGGATGAATAAAGAATCTCAGGGAGAGCAAAAGAAAGCCATTAGCAGCTGTGGATAAATCTCCTTCTCCTCCAGGTTTTCCATTACACAGTGGGCATTTCCCAACACACCATGGGAGAAAGCATGATTTTAAGTGCCATTAAATGCTGCACAGCAAATATTCCCCTTGCACTGTAAGGATCCAGTGTAGCCCATGGGAAAAGGAACTGAGTTCAATACTGGGATCTTTATTTGCTCTCTGTTCCCTTCCTTGCTTCCCCTCAGATCATGTTCTGCTCCAAAGGATCTCAGCAATTCCCATTAAGGAAGCTGTGGAGAACGAGCCCCAAGTTTGTGCTTGTTTTTTGCCCACTTCTCACCAAGTATCATGTTTCAATTCCCCTCTATTTTTCATTTTTCCTCTCTCTATTTTCCATTTTTAATTTATTTCATTCATTTGTTCACTTGCTCTTAGGGTTTTGATTGTTGGTTTTTTGGTGGTTTTGTCTGTTTGTTTTTTTTTTTTTTTGGTAGATGGTGGAATCCAGGGTTTGCACAGGGGAATGTTCTGTAGCACTGGAATTCTTGTTGCAGGTTTTCTTAAGGATTTCATGCTCTCTTCTGCAGCTGGACTTTTATATTTAGCTGGAACACTTCCATTCTCTTTCATTCATCTTTTATATTGCAAACAAAACACATGGAATTGAAGTTAATTAGGATATCTTGGTAATTCTGAGCAGTGAAAGCTGTGGAAGGAAGAAATGTGACTGAAGTTCTTATGAAGAATCCAAGAGGAGCAAGAAATGAGCAAGAGCAGAGATTGTGAGAAAACAATAAATAAGCAATTCCTAAAGATCAGGGCTGGGTCTCCTGGTTCCTTTGGGGTTTAGGGACAGGCTGGGCTCTCTCTGAGCTCTCTGTCCCTGCAAGGAGATTCTCAACCCTATGGAAAATCTGTCAGAAGGGCAGTTGGAGTAAAGGCTCAACAGTAAAAAAAGCTGTAAATAAACTTGTGTAACAAATAAAAAATCTTAAATGGCTGCAGAACTCTAATCTGAACAACATTTTTGCTTAAATCTCTGTCAAAAAAGAGGGAGAAGTTGCACCTCAGGTGTTACTCTCAAAGGTCTGAGAAAGGTGAGGGGACTTCAGAGTGTGGATTTAACTCCAAACCAAAAATCATCCACTTTTATCATGTCCTTGATCAACTGAGAAATGCAGAAACTGCACTGAAAAATCCACCATTCTTCTGTGATTTAAAAAGTTGAAAATATTACATATTTTTCAACATTTCTTTACAAATAAAACATAAATCAGGTTTCAAAATGTGACTTGCAAAGGCAAAAACACATCTGAAATCTAATTTATAAAATTTCTGCATTTGAAAGCTGCTCTCCCACATATGAAAAGTGGGGTTACATTGTTGGCATATCAAGCCAGTCCCACTGGCTCCTGATAGCTCTCATATTATTGCCTACTGTAAAGGGAGCTGCTGGGTTTGATTTTAATTACATGTTCTTCATTGCAAATATCTGCTGCCTTCCTGCTTCCAGCAAGCAGATAAAGGATAACCAGGATGGCACAGGTACACCAGCAAGAGGAGGAGAAAATCAGACCCAGGGCCACAGTAAGAAAATAAGTTATTAGTGATTTGATTCTTTTCTTTTGAATGAGTTACAGTTATGTCCTGCATTAATATTTTTGCTTAGTTTGCTAGGAAATGCAAATGAAAATAATAATAAAAAAACAAAACAATTTAAATGACTTTGAGGCTTTCTTCATCCACCAGCCAAATGTATATACCTCAGAAACTAATATAGCTCTTTGATGGGAATTGCTTATTTTCTGTTGACAGCTTTTTAGTGAAAAAGATAGAAATCAGATTGAATTTCAGCAGTGAGAAATTGAGAGCTTGTTCTACCAGCAGGAATCTCAAGGCCTCTAATTTTACCTCTGTGAGCAAAGATGAACCAGGAATATCAGCAACCTACTTTCCTGCCACGGGAAGAAACACAGCACCCTAAAAACTCACAGAGACAATCTGAAACAGAGATTGGCCCAAACTTCAGTGATTTCCCCTCAGCTTCAGCATGGCAGCACAGCAGAGATGTGGGGTGTGTGGTTAGGGCAGCTCTGGAACAAAGCTCATCTTGTCTTTGCTCAGCTGGGGCCCCTCCTGATGACCCCAAATCCCAGCCAGGCACAATTCCTGCACCCCTCAGCCCTGAGCAGGGCTTCAGCACTCCCAGGGAATTTCTCCTGCCTCCCTCTGTCACTGAGGAGACATTAAGGTCCTTTCTATTAAATTTATTTTTATTTTTTTTATATTTCAATCAACAAGGGTCCATAGGAACACTGCTATTGACGTGAGCTCTACAGAATCAGAATGAGATCATTAAAATATAAATATCAAAGCATTTTGTCTTCTTTGCAGTGCATGGCAGCATTTTTCTGCTTTGTCCATTTATGTGTCCTATTCTGAGTAATCCAACATTGCTTTTTGTCTCTGCAATATATCTTCATAACAGTTCTTCCTATGCAGCAGTGTCAGGAACCAGATCAGGCTAATTCTTTTCCATCACAATGTATTTTCTTGTGTCCTAATGCTATTTTTTCATGCTCACTTCTTTCCTCATGGTATTTTTGCTGCATCATCTTTTGTCTTTATCATATTGTTTTACTTCCTTTCATCTTGCAATTTTTTCTGTCAAATGATTGTGTCACCTCAACAATCAGATATGTGCCCTGGCACATTGGCTCACAGCATGTTTCCACTTAAAAAAATCCCACCAAAATGTAATATTCACACTGATTTATGATAAAATAGTACATTTGCTTCTTGGGATGAAGTGCTATTTTTTTTTTTTATTTTAGCATCAAAAAGATATCTTTTGATCATAAAAATCCTGATAAAAATGAATTAACAATCCCAAGTACTGTACAACAAGGAAAACCATAAGGATTTCTCTTTCTTTCATAATTTCTATTTTTCAGTCCCCACTAGAGATTGGCTACTTTTAAAAACCTTACTGCAACTCAGGAGGAAAATTTCCATCTCCAGAAGTGGGTGAGTTACACAAAGCTGAATCCAGCAGAGAACTGTGGCTCCTACCACTTGGGTTTCCCAGGGCAGATGGAGGAGATCTAATTCTGGATCATGCCTGTGCTCAGACTCAGCTCTGAACAGCCCAACCTGCCAGAGCCAGGGCTGCTGGCACTAAACTGGGCACTAAATTGGCACTAAATTGGCACTAAATTGACACTAACCCCCCATACTGGGGCTTTTATGTAAGGTGCCACCAAAGCTGGCAGCACATCAGCAAACCCTGTGGTGGCAGATGAAGAGGTGACATTTTCTGCCCTGTTCTCCCTTTCCCAAGCCCTTCAGCAATCCTTTCCTGCCAGGGAGGGAAGGGTGTGCCCCCACCAGCCAGGCTCCTGCAGAGGCTCAGGGTGTGCTCATTACAGAGGCTCCTGCCTGCTCCTGCCCTTGATTTCCCTCTGCAGCGGGCAGGGGTGACTGAACCCACACCAATCTGCTCCCTACCAACCACTGGATTAATTTGCACCAAAATAGGGAGCTCTGAACTAGAGCAGTTGAGAAATTAGGCACATTGCCTATTGTGTTGTCGACAAGGTCGGTATTTCCTTACAGACAAGACCTGTGGGTATGAATCTCCTAAATCCAGCCATAAAGCTGATGAGGCAGAGCCTTTGAACTCTGGAGCTCTGGCTGTGGAGAGCTGAGGAGCTGGTTTGACATCAAATGGTCTCCCAGTGTTGTAATAGGGACAGGAACTTTCAGTCAGAGCGGCAGTAGCAGCTCAAAGCACCTTTGTTAAATTCCATCAAGGGTTACTGGCTATGCACACCCCCCTGCCCTGCTGGAGAGATCCAGGGGCCTCAGGAAGCAGAGTGAATTGCCTGGCATCCAGCTCCATGGTGTCTCTCCAGACAGATGACACCAGCAGAAAATTGGGTTCCACATTTACAAACTTAGTACTCTAACTTAAATCAAAGTCAGCCTTGTTCTGCAGACAGGTTTTCCCATGTTCTCACACCTCTACTTTTAATTA
Source organism: Agelaius phoeniceus (assembly GCF_051311805.1). Taxonomy (NCBI): domain Eukaryota; kingdom Metazoa; phylum Chordata; class Aves; order Passeriformes; family Icteridae; genus Agelaius; species Agelaius phoeniceus. Next base: position 5,742,201 of record NC_135276.1, read on the forward strand.
AAATGCTGACAATCAGGGATAAGGGGAACAAAATACAAAGGTAATCATGTACAGAAAAACATATTTCACCAGAGCATAAGCTATTAGCACTTCCTCGGCTATCTGATCATCTGACAGGCTTAAGGGGAACAGTGATGTGAATTTCAAATCTCCAGCTGCTCCCCCAGGAGCCTCTGTCTCATACAGTTTGTACTGAAGTGAGACAGTGGAATACAAAAATGAAGGCAAGGAAAACACATAATGCTGCAGGATGGATAAACATAGGAGCAGGGCTAAATTCAACCCTCTCTCAGTGCTGCTGCCTTTGATGCATGCAGTGGCTTAGGAACATCTGTCTCAGAGTGGGATAATCCCACACCTGAACCAGCATTTGTCACTCCTGGATGTTTAGCTCTGTAGGACTCAATCCAGTCAGGAAATTAAGCAGATGTCTAATGCTGAACAGATGAGCACTTTCACTGAAGTCAAAACAATCACGATGAAATGTTCACCCTTGCTCAACTCAGCCTGAGGGAGGGAGCTTGTTTCAGAGGTTCTGAACTGTCCTTTTCCACCAAGGCACTCTGAGCTGGCTCTGGGCTTCCCTTGGGTCACTTTTTCACACTCCTATCTGTGTATGAATTGATTTCCAGTCACTCAGGTGTTCCCTGTGACTGGTCTGACCCACCCAGTGCTGTGTATGGGCTGCCCTGAACAAATCAGGTGCTCAGCTGCTTGCCAGCATTGTCTTCTCCTACAGGAACAAAAAGATGATTTTTATGCCTGGGAAAGCTGCAGCCTAAAAATGCCATGAGAGCTGACAGAAGGCTCCTGACTGCTGCAAGAGAAGAGGATTGGAAATGATACTGCCCAGCATGGCAGGCAGCTGGCTCAGAGTATTGCAGCCTGCCTCCAGTCACATTCCACGGGCTTTGGGAAGGGAAAAGGACCTGAGGAGCAAGGATTATCCCATGTGTATTTACAGTGATCTGCCCATCAAGGGTGAGGGTAGAAAGAACTCCCTCAGTAATGGGGTTTAGCACAATTTTAGGTTTTTCTTTCACTGGAAGCTTTTCACACCTAGCCCAAGGATGTGATGCTTGCAGCACCCAGGGAGTACAGCAGAGTAGGCAGAGCACAGGTCAAACATAATTGCAGTTCTCATGTTTGCTCTCCTGCCCTGGTGTCACTGGTTAAGTAGGATTTTCTCCACGTGGAAATAATTTCCACATCTTAGCTCCTGAAAGAAGCTGAAATGATGTGTGTATTCCACAGGTAACCTAATCCTAGCAGACAGACACACTCAGGATTCTGCAGCTGGGTTTGCTGTGCTCCTGGCTAACCTTGGGCACTCCTGAGTGTCCCTGAGTCCCTTGCATGTGCTCAGATGGGTATTTCTAATTGCAATGTCATTGGCATGTTGAATATGAAGAATGAACTTCTTGCTATATGTTTGCTTTCCTCGCCTCTGGGCCATCCCAAGCTTTTTTTTGCATACAAATACCCCCTAACTCTTGTAAAATGTACACTGAGCTCTGCTGGATTCCTGTGGCATGGATTGCCCTGTGTTCCCTCTCTGCTCACCTCCACCACATCTTGGCTTGCAAAGGACACTTATGGTTGAAATAAAGACAAAATGTGCTTTCCTTATTCCTGCCCCTTCATGGTAAAGCTTGTCCAGTACCAGATGGGAGAGCACAAGCAGTTGCTGGGTTAGTTCTAAGGCTCTTTTTCATGTGCATCATTTTTCATGTCCTTTAGGAGGATGGATGGGATGAATTCTTTAAAAAGGCTGGTGTATCAAATGATATTTATCATAAAATATCTCGGTTCTATGTCATTTATAGCTGTAATTTAATTATATCTAATATGTTTCCCTAATTGTGATATTGACTATTTTATAGGAATCAGAATGAGCCTTTTGATCATCTGTAGGTACAGCTTCACTAATAGGCATAAATCAAAATGCCTTAGATCAGCCTTGTACCCCTAAGGCATAATGTAAATGATGAAGGGATGGGACTTCATTTTGTCATGTTCTCTTCAAATATCAAGTTATATTAAAGAAAACACTTTTCTCAATCACAGGTGCATGTACAAAGAATGAGTGACAGCTTGATGTCATCTCTTTGATAAGTCTACTCCCTTGGCATTTTTAGATGTACTTTCATAAATGAGCTTCAATTCGTCTTGCACAGAGTGGAACTGTATCTCACTGTCTGCAGAGCTGTATTTAAAAATGTGCTTACTACTCCATAATTCACAAAGGATAGGGAAGGGAAAGGAAAAAAATATATATTCTTTGTGTATTTTGCTAGAGACCACCAGGGAAATGTACATGTTTGCTCCTAAAAGCCAAAACACCACGGGGAGGGAGACACACTGAGGTCTGTGCAGCTCCACCACCAATCTGGCAATTTGTTCTGTGATGTTTTTACATGCTGGTACTCAGGGGATGATCCTGCACTACCAAAATCTCTGCCTGGGAGAGGAAAAAGGCAAGTAGAAAACATTTTTTAGCTCCAGCAAGTCCTTTGTGCAGCAGGGAGTGCCTCTGAGCATGCCTGGGCAAGCACAGGCACATGCATAGCTGCAGACAAATACACAGCCTGCATTTCATTTGCACAGTGGATTTCTCACAGCTACATCACTTAATCTAAGAAAAAAATATAGGGTTTTGATGGTGTTAGGATAGGGCCATCTTTTAACTCTAAGGGAAGGCCATATAAGTAATATGAAATATTTGATGTGTTTGTAGAAGTATGTTTTATATTGCATATAAAATATCTGTTATATAGTGAAAGGGGGTGGAACTAAAGGAGCTTTAAGGTCCCTTCCACCCCAAACAAGTCTGTGGTCCTGTCATTCTGATGTGAGAAATACAACAGCAGTCAGATCTTCAGCTGATACAAATTGTCATCTTCCATTTGATATCTTAGAGGACTTTTAAAGATTTACCTCCACAGGGTTGGGCTGTAGATCTTTCTGAACCATGCAGAAAGTAGTTTTCCTCCCAAGCAACTCACAGAAATGGATTAAGAGAGCACATGGATGCCTAGAACTGGCAGAAAGGGGTGTCCTTGGGTTTGTTTTACCCTGACACTCCTCATTTCCCTGGCTCTCTGTCCATGCTCCCTGTGCTTCCCCCTCTGGAGCCAGAAGTGTCTCTGCCATAACTCATCAGGGCTGCAGGAGAAGGGGGTTTGGTTGTGGCTGTATCCATGGGTAACACCACAGCACAAATAATCATTTTCCACAGAGAATCTGCCCCATTCAGCCTCTGAAAATGCCCCAGTGCAGCAGCTTCTACAGCACCTGCAGAATCAGACCCCTCACTCCTCAGTCATTCCCGTCTGACAATAGTTGCCTACTGTTATTGCTTCTTTGAATTTTAATCTGACATTTAACCTAGCTGGAAATGCATTGCCTCATTTACTTTTCGTGCTCCCCCCCCCCCCCCCCTTCCATTTACTTCTAAATAATCTTTTTCTTTAGATGATTTTCATGAAATTGCCACTAAAAAGAGTCCTGTTTGAGCTGCCTCATTTGAAAACTGTGAGATAGTGCAAGACATCTGAAGATGTCATTGTAACACATGAAAAGCACTTCAGCCTGCACATAAACACTATCAAGTGGAATTTGAGCTGAAGTTATAAGCTAGGCTGAAATGATATTTTGTTAATAATTGTCAAATATTCCACAAATAGCACAATCCTAAATAGCACTATTCTGAGCAATGAGAGCACCACGTAACATGCTGAATTTTTAAACAGAGCTGAACAGAATATAGAATTTCTATTTGGGAAATGTGGACATCTTGAAGTTCAATTTTGTTCAGAAATGGAACAAATATCTTTCCTACAAAAGGAAAATTCTAAATAGCTGCTTCACAAAGTAATGTGCATTTCAAACTCAAAAGTTTAGATTTAAAATTGTCTTTTTATTTCTTATTATTTCGATGTCAGAGTTTGGTTAAAGAAATGTCAGTGTATGGGAGAATTTGCTGAGAACAAAAGCATCATCAGAGACTGCTGATTTTTTTATCAGTACAATAGAGAAGGAGCTGTTTTCTATCTCCTTATGTGGGATGAAGCTTCACATTTTTTACTACTGCCAGATCATGAAATAATGTGAATAAAAATACAGAATATTTTAAATTAAATTTTAATGTTGAAATAAATATACAATTTTGATAAAACCAGTTCAAGGTTTTTTATAAGAAGTTTCAATGAGAAATTTTTAATAAGAAGCAAAAATAAGCAAAGCTCCATTTCACTGATATTTTCCAAGAGAAGCTTATTTTGTTGGAAATATATTAAACCAATTCTTTCACTTATAATCTCAGGATACATTTATATTCAATCTATGTCAAGCAGGCAGTGAATTGCTGTTACAATATCTACTGTCTTCTTTGGCAAATGTTTTGCTCAGTAATCCTGCTTCTGAAATGATTATTTGTGCTGTGGTGTTACCCATGGATACAGCCACAACCAAACCCCCTTCTCCTGCAGCCCTGATGAGTTATGGCAGAGACACTTCTGGCTCCAGAGGGGGAAGCACAGGGAGCATGGACAGAGAGCCAGGGAAATGAGGAGTGTCAGGGTAAAACAAACCCAAGGACACCCCTTTCTGCCAGTTCTAGGCATCCATGTTCTCTCTTAATCCATTTCTGTGAGTTGCTTGGGAGGAAAACTACTTCCTGCATGGTTCAGAAAGATCTACAGCCCAACCCTGTGGAAGAAAAGACAAAACTTGCTTAAAAACAAGCAGGTGAAGCCTGGTCCTGCCTGGTGTCGCCCTTCAGGGTCCCAGTGAAGGGCAGCAAAGCAGGAAGAGAGGTGCAGTTTCTTTTTGGTCTGGCTAGAAATAAAAGACAAATGTCTTTAAGAGTTATTCATCAAGAATAAGGAGGAAAGGAAGCAGAAACATGACAAGAATCATGGGGGAGGTGTGTGCTTGCCCAGGCTGCTGCTGTGAGGGCTGCCTCACCTCCAAGGGGCACAGGGCAAGGCCCTGGCCTGGCTCAGGGCTCTGCTCCCAGCCCCAGCACAGCCAGCTGTCACTAGAGATTCTCCTCTTGCTCTCCTTTCTTTCCATGATAGCCCAAATTGAACACTTGCCTGGCCTTGTATCTGTCATGTCAGCTTTTCAGGCATGCATGTTGTGCTCTGTGCTGCAGCACTGTGCTGTCCTTCCCCAGGAGCTCGCAGGGCTCATCAAGTGCCTCTAATGGAGCTGGCCTGAGGGACAGCAGCACACAGCCTGCTTTTACGTTTCTCCTGCACTTTCAAAATATGGGAGGTATTAATAGTACAAAGGACTGCTCCCAACTGCTTTGATCTCCACAACATTTCTGCTCTTTCAGCCTCCATGTCACTGCTGATGCCATGTTCCATTACTATTTTCATTATTCCAGCCCATAGCCAATACTCTTTTCCCCTCCTGTCTGCTTTGACCCAGCAGTAGCTGGCCTTCCCCAGAGGATGGAGGGCAGTGAGAGGATTGGCAGTGCTGCAGCAGGACCCCCTGAGAGCTCTGAGTGACTGAGGGGCTGTAACAAACCTCCTGGGACCCTTGAGCAGATTTATTTTCAAAGATAGTTGTTGATCAAAAGAAAAAAAATAAAAAAAAGGATGCATAAGCTTCATCCCCCCCCCTGGAATAGCCTCAAAGGAGCTGTGCCTCAGAGACACGTTCCTGCCATGCTTCTCCTTTGCTTCAGGGCAGCAGTAATTTGCTGTAAAGCAGAGGCAGCACAAATTCCCCGTCCTGACAGAGGGTCAGCTCGTGTGCCCGTCATGAGAGACGGGAGAGAAAGCACAGCAATAACTCCTGTGGCTTCTCAGGAGGAGCAGCCACCATCAAACTCACCCACCTCCATCCTGATGTTCCACACGGATGACATTTGAGGTGAAGGGGGGAGGAATCTTAATTTTCTTTGTCCCTGACTCAGCATGGAGTCAAAGTCATTATCGAGTTGGAAATGTCCTGTTTTGGTGACAGGTTACCACAAGCTCTGGGAATTGTTTTCTGTTTTCTTAAATAAAGGAACATCCAGCAGGAGAACAGAGACCTCATTTAAATTTATTCTGTTACTGTGTGATTAGCACTATTTCAAACGTTGTAAATAGCATTATAATAAAGTGTTTTGATTTAGAACTGCTTAACAATTTACAGTAAATCACAAACTAAGCCATGGAGGGACAGTTCTTCATAGGGGGGTGTGTGTCTGTGCACACAGGTCCTCACCATTTGCAAACAATGAGATACTGGCAGTAGACACACCATGCAAAGTCAATTATAAAGAAAAGTAGGTTCCTCTTCTTAATTAAATAAACCCATAAATAAATAGAAGACAGCAGTACTACAAAAGGCAAATTGTTCTTCAGCTCCTGAGTAAGACATTCAGTGGGGAAGAACTGACAAATAGGATGCAAGTATAATATCTCTTCTCATTAAAAAATGCATTTTGAATACAATGGACAAGAAAAAGTGCCTTAAAATGTTATCTCATACTTTATGGAAAGCTGTGGTTGCTTTCTGAGAGAATGAGCAATGCTGCCTAGAGAACACAGTTGGACACAGCAGCCTGGCTCCTGCCCTGGGTTTGGTTTGTCTCTTGAGTTTTGGACATGGTCAGGTATCAGCTGGTGATTTTGCCTCTATTGCAAAACATTCAAAGGCCCATCCTTAAATTACCTTGCAGCTAGGTTAAATTATTATTATTATGCAAGGACATTTTTCTTTTCCTTGTCTACAGTGCACATTTTCACACACGTTAGAAAGGGAAAACAAAGTTGTTTGCCAGTGTCTGACTCTGCTGAGAAACCTTATCTAGGGAAAATGAAGTTGTGTCAGACAGGTGAAGGACTCTCCCAAGCTATTCATTCATTTTGAATAATTCATTAGCTAACACTCCTAAACTCTGATAGTCCCAGGTAAATCCCAGAGAGGGGTTTTGTGGTCCTTCAGCCGTGCTCCTCATCAAATGCATGAAGTTTTACATGATAAGAGGATGGGGGAGTGTTTTTAAAGAGATATTTGTTCTGGAACTTGTAATATACAGAGAGGTATTTGTTCTGGAACTTGTAATTAGTGCCCAGTGTGTGATGGTGCAGGTGTGTGTGCCTGTGTGTGGGACTGGAGGGAGTGCCCAGAGCAGCAGCACAAACCCCAGAAACCCTGAGTGCTGCTCTTGGAGTCACTCACTGCATCCTCTCCCTTGGAAAATCTGCTCTAGGCTTCACTTGGAACTCAGACTGTTTAACTCTTAATGCAGAATTTAGGAAAAATCCCTTCTCAGCTGGAACATCAGTGGGAAATGCAGAGCCAGGGTCTCACCTGATGTAAATGGGGGGGTATTCACTGAAATCAATCAATCCATGGGCATTGGGAGCCAGGTGTGGGCAAAAGCCGTGCTGAGCTACAGTGAAGGGGAATCAGTCTTTGAAAGTGTCAAAGAGATGTGAATAGAAAATTTACCTTTGAGATTCTCAGAGGGATTCATGTGCTGCAAACATCTTGCCCAAAAGCACCCTCTCCCTCTCAGTTATTACAGGAAAAGTGAATAGGCTGCAGTCACTATTTTTCCTAAGTACTTATGGAACCTAAAATGGCCACTGAATTAAACTTTAACAAATAGATCTTTCAAAAACTAAATTAATAAACTTCCTTATTTCTCCACTATCTAAGTTCATAGCCTTTACTTAATGATGATGCACTTGATTAAATAAAATGAAAGAAAAATGGAAGTTCTTTCAGACGTTAAAATTAATAATGAGTTTAGACTTAATCCAAAAGCAATTTAACTTTAAACATTCATATGAAATTAAATGTGCCATTGAATTTGCTATATAAGCAAGCATTAATCTTATCAATCTATGAAGACTGGAATGTTATACAGTGACCCATTAATTTCAAAGCCTAATACAAGGTCTGTTTAATGCCTTTAGTCTATTAAAAAGTGTCATCCTACAATAAAACTGCTTTTTCATAAACGTTTAAACCCCAATTCATTCTATTACTGCTTTGATCATTTGATAATCTGTTCTGACAAGATTATGGTTCAAAAAAAATCCCAAAATACATCATTTCTTTGCATCTATATTTGCTCCAAGTTTGAATTTTAACACCAACAAAGTCTTCATTAGCAAATATAAGGATTTGAACATTTGGTGTTGGTGCTTGTGTTTGTTGTAATAAATGTTCAACCAAAAATAGATTTCCTTTTATCAGGTGCTATTTAGACCAACAATCTCACCTGTATTCTGAACTCTATCTCTTCCAGTGCAGTGGAGAGAACTGTGCCACAAAAAACCACTGCTCATTGAAAACATCTCTAAAAGAAAAAAGAAGATTTTAATTATAAGGGATGCCTTTGGTGTGGTTTATTGCTGTTTGTAAGAGATGTGTTGACCATGGTGCCTTGTGCAAGCATGGTGAAAGACCATAAACTTTGCTTTTAAGGTTTCTTTATAACACTGCAAGTCGTGGTGCTTGACAAAATTAAAAATTAAAAAAAAAAAAAAAAAAAAACCACAACAAAACTGCCCTTTTTAGTTAATGAGATAATTCAATATCAGAACTTAATGGCATGATGTGTTAGCTACTGCCATGGAAGGTCAGGGTTTGAAATTTCTGTTTCTAATCAGTATTTGCTCCCACAAAAACCAATCAGAGGGAAAGGTTGATATTTAAAGATGTTTATGTTACTAAACAGGTGTTCCAGTTTGACATACTATACCTAATTCTACCTAATTTTCACAAATCTAAGGTCAAAGAAAAATTATACTTCTTAAATAAGACAAGAACAGTTCCAGTGTGGTTGTTAACTGTAAAGAATAATAAGTAGCTTGATGAATGCTATGTTCCTTGAGAGTGCACTCCAGAAGCTTCTGCAAAATTCCAGCTTTTTTATTTTTTTTTTTTTTTCCTGTGCAGGAGTGTATTTTCTTTGGCTGTAATATTTTCCTTGACTTATATCTGCCCGCAGCAGCCTGTGAAATATGGATACAGTTCTGCTGCATCCTTGTACAAATAAATGACTGTTATTAACCTTTCAGAGTCTCCCCTTTGTGGTCCTGGGCACTGATTAGGAATGCCAGGCTATGAGCAGATTACTTGTGTAAACTCGTGCAGCTCATTGGAGCGTTTCCCAATTTACATTGGAGACTGTGTTAAAGCCTGACCTGCTAAATGGCAACGTGCTCCTTTTCAAACACCTCTCCTTGCATTCAGAGCAGAGGGATCCCATTTCAAGGGACAGAAGGACAAAGAGAAGCCTGGTGGTTATTTTGTGCTACGGTCCAACAGCTCCACTAAAAAGCAATGCTCAGGAGGTTATTCAAGCAGAAGCTGAATTCAGGTAATTACACATTTAATAACAAAATCACAGGTTTTCCTAAGGGTGTTCATGTCAGGGTGTTACTCAGAAGACTTTCACAGTAGCAAGTGCTTGGTAAACTTGTGAGTCTCTGGGCTGTTGTCAAGGCTGGCTCTGATCATCTGTTTTACCTCTTGGAATCTTATCCATGGCAATGTTGGAAGGGAGAGCAGCCACCTGTGGCTGCACAGTACCTGCAGCTGCAACCTGTGTCCAAAAAGGGTATTTTGGCTCTGGTGTCTCAAGGATGGCATATCAGGAACAGATGGATCCCAAAACACCTGAGGTTTTCTGTGTTTATTGAAAATATATTTCTTAATTTTTATTGGGAAGTGCACTTTTCTCATACCTCGATGGTTTGACAGATTGTTAATTTTGTTGAATTTTTATTTTGGGAAAAATAGAGGCATAGGATGATGAAGCACTTTTTTATTTGCTCAGCTGTTATATTTTCTAACAATATTTTTATTTTTCCTTTCAAATGAGGCCTTCCTTTCTATTCTGTATTCTACACTAAAGTGCAGTTGCAACCAAATGAAGCATTTTGATTTTTGTCAAAATAAAATCTGTCAGGAGCTGGCTTGAGACAGTATTTTGGTTTGTTACGGTTGGAATCTTCTTTCATGGTGAATTTTGAAGTGATAGGATTTGCTTCCTGATGGGCATGAAACCGGTTTTGAAATTACAAATTCTTTAGAAAAATGAAAATGCCATTCTTGTCACAGCTCTGGTGCTTTTTAAGTTGTTCCCTGTTCACTTGCCCTGTGATAAAAATAGGATGTTGAGAACATTTGCCACAAGTAAGTGCTAAACGTAAGCAGAGCAGATTTTCCTCATGAAGTTCTGCTTCAATTAATATTGCACCCTGATCTGGACTGGCTGACTTAATCTGCAGCACATAAATCTGGGCACCACCATCACCATCAGCAGTCAGAACTGGCATCCTTGGTTTAGAGTAATTAAAAGCCTGATGAATAAGCTAAAAACACCCCAAAAAACAACCCCAAAAACCAACACACCTCACCTTGATTGTTTCAGTCTTCTTAACAACTCTAATCTAACGGGTTGGATACTGGTTGGGTTTTGTTTCAGGCATTTGGACGTGGGTTCTTGGAACACACCACCAGCTGAAGATCCCATTCTCTGTCTCCTTGTGACTCCAGGTGAAGAGCAGCAGCACGTTGTGCCAGCAGCAGCTGATGTGGTACAACCAGGGCATGACTGAAAAGAAACCCCACCTTTGATTTCAATTCAAGATTTTGATATTGCAGCCTTCAAAAGGAGCTGCTTCTCCAGTTCCTGCTTTGGCAGAACCACAAGCTCTCCCAGCAAGTTTCCAAAGCAGGGAGCAGCCCTGAGTGCTGCTCCCATCTGTCTAACACAGGCTGCTACCCCTGCAGCTGGAGTGGAAATGTTTGTACTGCAGTGTTCACCCAGATGCCTCAAAAATGACTCCTTGGCAAGGACAGATTGAGCCAGCCAGCCTTGCCATGAAACCTGTTTTCTGCAGGGGTTGTGCAAAATACCAGCTGGCATTTGCCTGAGGCATTGAACAGGTTCTTTTACATAGGAAAAAAAACTCTAAACATACTAAACCCCTACATTTTTATCAAGTTCTCTCAGTTTTCATCTCCCAGATAAGTGAGTGCAGTTCAAACAGTACATCTCTCAGGAGTGTAACCCTGGAGCTTTTGCTATTCATTTATTTATTCTTTGTCAGCTTCTTCTGCTTTAGGGGTAGATAAGTTATTACTTATTTGGTTTGTATCCTTTTTTTCTGAGAAATGCTGATGGCAGAGTCAGCAGCCAAAATCCCATGGCCCTGAGAGCTGGGAGTTCCTTTCTGGAGTGAATTTGTTGCCTCATCAACATTTCACAGGACCACAGGAAGGGTCTGGCTGGGAGGGAACCAGACCAGGCCTGACTTGAGAATTTCCACCTTCTGGAGACTGCTTTATTTGACTCCTGTTGCAGTGCTAAACTACCCTTGCTATGATTTTTTTCTCTCTTACATCAGGTCAGAAGCATTTATGAACATGTCAGTTATATCAAGTTCAGGAAAAATATTTCCAGCCCATTATTAAAAAGTAAAGGGTCCCTTAAAATAGAAGAAGCAACAAAGGATGAAAACATTTTCACTTCTACTTCCTGCAGGATTCTGCACTGTAGGAAAACAGCACAATTCCATCACTCAGTGAAAGCCAAGTTTGGGATCAGATCCTGAGATGTCACAGTCACAGTCTGCATTTCACCACTGTGACTGGGGATATGGGTTATGATTCATTTCCCTCATGACAAAATCATACCACATAAACCAGAATTAAGGCAAGGACCTAAACCTTGTTCCCCATGCCACAGCAAGAAAGCATTTTAAAAATTCTTTGTATAGTTTCAACTATTAGGTTTTGGATATAATAATCATTTTTCAGACACATTCCTGTTTACTTCCACAAATGTATTTGCACAGCACACAAATTTGACAGATGGATTTGGGGACTTTGCTTTGCTGTGCAAGCAAAATGCAAGCACACCATAAACCCCAGTCCTTTTAGAGAGGCACTAAAATGAGAGAGTTTTCTAAATAATTGATTCCTAAACTAGCAATTGAACTCTCTCCTAATAATTACTTTGAAGAAAGGAGATAAGGTTCAGTTACTGTCTATGCTGGTTGATAATTTAAAAACTTAATGGAAGATGTTTTTTCTAATAAGAAAGTGAGAATTATAAGCAATAAAACCCAGCATGGGATGTGATTATCAGGAGGCAATATTATCCTTGGGCATTTTGCTATATAAAAGCCAAGTGCTCCCCATAAATATGTGTATTTCTTATTAACCACACCCTTAAAAGTTGCCAGATTGATAAAGAGTTATTCTTTTTTTAGATTTAAATAGAGATACATCATCTTAGTAAATTGTTGGGGCTTGAATATTGTAGTCATGAGATTAATAGAGTTCTGTGTTGGAGATGCTAATTGCTTTCTTTCTCATAGGTGATATTTAGATCTTCACACCTCCATTTTCAGAGGAATGAAATGGTGGTGAGTATCACTCTGGGATAAAATGAATCAATCCCTTCTTAAGACTGTCCAATCAATCAGCATTGGAATTGTGCTAGGGCCAACACTGTCTCTCATTTCTCATTTCATTAGTTACACAGCCAATATGAATAATTTAACTACCTAAGAAAGGCAGCAACATAGCTTTTTTTTCTCCAGTTATTTCCCAAACTGTGGCACAACTGGGTGCTGCCAAAAACCTCTTGAGACTTTTTAAGAGGCACAGAGCGCTATGAAGTCCTTTTAAGAGGAATATACTATAAATATTATCCTCATGCACATCACCCATCAACCTTTATCTCTTCCATTCATTCCTTTGTGTTTTGTCCCATCTGAACTGCTTCTTTCAATTTGACATTGTCCCTCATTCCCACAAACTGCTCCAAGCTCTCCCTTCATCTGCATTAGCCCTGGGGAGTGGCAGTGAGGGGCAGATTGCACACCTTTATCCTTTACACAGTAAGGACAAGATGGGAATGTATGGCTTCACAGAGAGACTTTGTGCCAGAGTTTTCTCTGAAAAAGGTGTTTTTCCAATCAGAGTAAGGATTATTCAGCCCTGTGACCTGGCCATCCTTTCTGCACTGGGGACAGAAAACTTACTGACATTATTTTTAGCAGAAGTCTCCCAAGGCAGGAAGGAGTCAGTTCTCCACACCTTGCTTTGATAGCTTACAAATGATGTGGAGCTTGTGACAAAAGCATTTCACTGCTTGGGCTTGAGAGGCTTTTGTGAAGGAAGTACTGGTGAACAGCCCAGGAATTTGTCTTCTTCATGTCTCTGATGCCTTGTGGAGGCTGCCCTAGAACAGAGACTATAGAGAGTTACAGAATAAACAGGGATTTATTAAAAGGCCTCAATGGATCCACCTTGGGCAGCACCAGAGCCCAACCAGGGCTGCACCCAAGATGAACCAAAATGGTCCCAAAATGAATGATTTGTCTCACACTTTTATAAGTTCTGCTCCATTTGCATCTTGCAGTTCATTGTCCCATTCCAGCTTTAGCCCCTGCAGTCCCACCCTGCTTGTTTTTCTCTCTCCAGCCCACGGTGTTTGTGCTCTTGGGGCTGAGATTTGGATCATTTGTCCTTGGTGCCCAGCTGGAGCAGGAATTGTTTTGTCTCCCTGCTCTGTGCACAGAGCTCACCATCCCCTAATATGAAACTCAGAACTACACAGTAAAGCAGCACAGAATCTGGAAAATAGAAAAGCTCAAACCTGAGGCATCATTTCAGGCTGGAGCCAGCCCTGGAGGCAGAGCCAGCCCTTGGTTGGTGGCAGTGCCAGGACAAGGCTGGAGGAGGGAGCAGCCCTGCCCGTGCCACCACCCTGCAGCCCACAGGACGGCTCCATCAGCTGCTCCAGGAGGGCTCCCCACATTCCATGACACCAATTTATCCTCCAAGGAGAGCCTGACCTGCCCCATCCCCAATGTTGGCAATTGGGACCAGAATTCCAACAATATTATACCACAATAGGGATAATTACAGCTGAGGGTGAGTGCCTGCTGTCACGTTGGTTGCTTTGTGCATATTAATTTGTTAACCTCGTGGTGGCTGGCCAAATCCTTTCCTTGATCAAAAGGCACTCTGAAACACAGCTGAGTATTAAAACAATGGGCTTTGTTAATACAGTGATAGCAACCCAGCCCTTCCTAGAAAAAGAAAATGCAAAAGCAAACACAAACCATACAGTCTTACTGGAAATCCTTCTGGAATAACAAATTACAGTGCCTTATACAGGAGTTATTTTTCACAAACACCTTTTTTCAAAAAGAAAGAGACAATGTTATTAAGCACAAAGAAACAAAATTTCTTTTTTTCTTTTTCAGGACCAGGATTCTGACTAATGAAGGGAGATGGAAAATAGACAATACATTGGGTACATTTAGTTTACTGTTAATTAGAAAATCCCAGATTGACTGGCATCAAGTCTCAAGTAAATCAGCATTTTTCCCACTAGGTATGTGCAACATGCATGGCTTTAAACACAGAGAGAGTAGGTTTAGATTGGATGTTAGGAAGAAATTCTTCCCCTCTGAGGGTGGGGGAGGCACAGGGTGCCCAGAGCAGCTGTGGCTGCCCCTGGATCCCTGGCAGTGCCCAAGGTTGGACACTGGGTCTGGGAGCAGCCTGGGACAGTGGAAGGTGTCCCTGCCATGGCAGGGGTGGCACTGGGTGGGATTTAAGGTCCTTTCCAACCCAAACCATTCTATGAGTCTGTATTTCTATAAGTTTAAAACTTTACTAGCTACATGTTTGCTGTGCCTGCTTAAGAATTTCTGGAAGATTAGGTCACCAACATAGTGGACATAAACAATTATGGTATAGCAATGATTTATTCTGTGTTATAAATAACCTCAGAACAAAAACTGCAAAGAACATTTTATAGATCACCAAAACGATACACAATGAACCAGCTGCGTGGGAAATCATGTACAGTGGACCATCCCTGCTTTTATTGTATATCAGTAACATCCACAACTTTCTATTAATAAATGTTTAATTAAAAATAGGGCCAGTGGAGTTGTTCTGGATTTAGTCACTGTAGAGGAGCACAGTGATGAGCACAGATGTGCAGGAGCAGGAGTGGCATCTGGCCAATAGATCACTGCAGTCACTGGCTCTCAGTTTCATCTCTGAGGCCAATGCCTGTGATTTTACTGATATCAGGAGCTGTTGTTAGAGACATAAATATCTTGGGCAGGGGGAAATGGTCTCCAGGCCCTCACTGCTCTTTTTGCTGTACTTTCCTACCATGTCATTTTCTGAATTTTACATTTCCACATTCTGTCCCTCTGACACTGGGTTCAGTCACCATCTCACACCTCTCACTAGCACAAGCTGAGGCATTCAGAGGACTACAACAAATCCCTGAGAATGATGGGGCTCATCCTAAAAAGACCAGTATTTGTGTTCCTTTTACATGGAATCAAGAATTATTTGAGCCCATGGCCCATTTATAGAACTTCTTCAGTGGAGTAGATGACTGGTGTCTTAATTTCATTTGATTCTTAGGGTTAAAGTGTAACACAGTAATATAATGAATAAAAGTTAAATCCAAAAATATCCCCCTTTGCCACTTGGGGAAATGTTTGAGTTGTCAATTTCATTAATGCCATTAAAGAAAACATTTCCTGGGTAAGAATGATGGACACGAGTGACGTTATGGGGGCTCTAGCAGTGGGAAATTGCATTTGCACTCTGGGCTTTCTACACTGGAAAAAATATTATCAAAGGAAACAAAAAGAAAGTTCAGGGTTTCAGGACAACACATATTTGCTCTGTCTGTGTGTAGACTATCAATCAGCTTGGAAATTACACAGCTGTGAACAAAGCCAAGCATTTCTCAACAGTGACAATCCCCTCCTATCTTCCAGCAACTGCCCCCAAGTATACACTTCAAAATACAGCAATGGCACATTGCTCATGCACCTTTTGCTTTCTGTGACAAACTTTTTGTCAAGTTTAATGGCAAAATATACATGCAAGCATGTATATAAAAGATTGTTAGTTGCTTTCTTTGTTTGAAGCTCAGGTAGTTTGTGCTTGGCAGGGCTTTCTGCTGTTAGCCTCAATCTCACCCTTCCCACCTTGCCAGTTTTAGCTTAGTGGTGTGCCTGGGCTGGATAATAGGAGCCATGGGAGTCATTTTATAAAGCCAGGAAATCAAAGGCAGATGTTAAACACAAATTGTACCAATCAAACACAGCTTACAAAAGAGTAGAACTCTCTCCCGTAATTCTATTTGAACAAACGTGTCAAATACAGGGACTGGTAGAAATATCATCTTCATCAGGTCCCACTCTCATCAGCTGCCCTGCATTTAATCCCTTCCCTGCTCATCAGTGCCATCCCTCGATTGTGAAATCACCTGGAAAGGCACAATCAAGCCTAACAATCCTTTGCAAAGGGACAGCAAGCTCTGAACTGCCCAGCAGCAGCTGCACTGTGGCAATTTCCCTGATGGCACCTCCCCTGCTGGTGACCCTAGGAGCTCACTCTGATTTGCTTGTGTCCTCCTCCTCCTCATGCCAATCATCCAGCAAAGATGCAAAATATTCAGTGCTTTGGAGATGAAGATGTTAGGGAGGGTGGGTGGCACCCCAGATGCATTCCCAGACCTGCTGCTCAGGTGGCACCTGTGCCAGGCTGAGGCTGCTCAGGCTCTGTGCACACCCACATCCTCATTTCCCAGGGTGAAAGCTCCTCCAGCAGCCTTCAATCCCAAACACTTTTCTCATCTTATGGGACAAGATGGAGGGCTCTGCCTGCTCAACCTGCAGTCCAGCCTCCAGTCTGGAAATCAGTCTGGCATTTACTGATTTCTTAGTTTGTCTTCTTTTCTTCCAATAATGTTGGGTTTGCAGTGGGTTATTTATACTGAGAATATTATTTCCCAAAAAAAACCTTAATTTAGCAAAGGGTCGTGGCTGACCTCACTTAGCTGGCCTTTCCCATAGGGTAGGAGTCAGTGGAGTCTTCAAAGAGATGATTTAAAAGCCACTTAAGTCAACAGAAAGATGGGTGTTGAGTATAAACCAAGCCAAGCAGTGAACTGGGCAAACATCTAAATATTTTTGAATTTTCCTCTGTTATGGTGACTGCACCTGTGACATTTGCAGCATTTCTGAGAATTGTAATTGGGCCTGAGAAGGTTGAATACAACAGTACAGCTTTGTAGCTGAAATGTAGTGAAAGTGTTGAGGGTTTGTGCAACCTGAAGCATTGGCCTAATCCCTTTTGTTCTTAGAACCATGAAGGGAAGAGCAAGTCAACTTCTGCCTTTACCAAGTGCAATGCCTTGGCTGTATTTAATAGAAGAAAGCCTAAGCTATTCTACATGTTTAGGTCTATAAAAATAAGATTGTTGTTGTTCCATGGCCTTACACTGCATCTAAAACTTGACTTAGTGTGCTTTTAGTGGTAGTAAAATAAATTATAAATCTAGTTGGTTTTGGTAATATGAGGGATGCCTGTAAAATACTTTTGTTTTATTAAAAATATTTACCAAAAAAAAAAAAAAAAAAAAAAAAAAAAACCAGAAGGAAAATGCTATTCCAGAAAGGTCATGATAGGAAATTGATTTTGAACACTTATATTGTGATTGCCAAAAACATAATTTCAGTAATCCCGATTCTGATTGTGCCTTAATTTTCTACAAGTGTAGTTCCATTTATTTAAGTGGAACCATCTTGTTTTGTTCTCATTAAACAGATCCAAAATCTAGTGAGACAGAAAATTTTAAAGCTTTATTCAAAGCTCATTGAAGTCAATGAGATAGTCCCCTTGACATAAAGCAACCCAAATAATTTCAGAATTTGTACTAATAGGTGAAACTCGTTACACTGGTTGTGTACCTGTTTAACTTCATTGATTTCAAATGCATTACTGTGAGAGTTAGGTTAATTATTTCTAGTGTGAGGCAAGGCTTTCAAAATCACCATGGGAAGAATAAGTTCAAATGCAACACAAAACCACAGTTAAAGAACAGATTTCTCAATTTTCTTCAATTTAGTACCAGTCCTCATGTGACCCTGTCCTATTGCTTAATTCACTTCAAAAATCTGCTCTGATTTCCCAGTGATGAAGGCTTAGCAAAACAGAACATTATTTTGCTTTAGGTCTGGTCAAGGGAAATACAGAGTTTTAAAATCTCTAAATGTGCTGTATTGAGCACACTGCATTTTTCTTTTTTCCTCATTACTGTTTTCAGTCTCAGTGATGCTCCTGAGCTAAACCCATGATAGCTCTCAACCTCTCACCCTTTCAGAAGAAGGAATGTCCATGGGAAAAAGGCTTCTTAGAAAAAAGATTTTGGGCTTAATCCACCTATCAGCAATCTGACATTTTAGCATTTTATTGTATTGGAAAGGTGTAGCAAATATTAGATATAATTAACAATCATACCAGGATAAATTTGATACATCAGCCATGTAGAGCCTGATCCTGCTGTTGTGCATCCCACAGTGACCTTTGTCTGTGTCACATGAGCTCAGGAGTGTACCTGAGGTACTGCAGAGCACTGATTCACACTTTCAGAGGGAAGGATATTATACCTGCAAGCCAAAAAACCACTCATCTCCACCTGTCCCATCCTCACTTCAGCCCTGAGCAAATCTTGCACAGATTGATGCATCTGCACAGCTGCTCATCACAATGCTTTGGCTGTTCCACTCAGCCATGGAGAAAATATGCCTGCATTTTACTGCTGGGGCTGGTGGAAATTTGATTGCAAAACAGCATTGCAGAAAATCTCCCTGAACACAAACTCCCCACCTCAAATCCTTTCCAGCCACCCCACCTCATCCCCTTGTGCTCTTACCAGATCTTCCTAAAAGGATGTGCTGGTCTTAAAGGCAAAACTTTTCCATTGGAATCCGAACTGTCTGCAGTGCAAATAAGCAATTTTGGCCAGTTGCAGACGTGTCAGGCTGCATTTAGAGCAGGGTGTTTGAGCCTCACTCTGCACTGACCCAGCTCTGCACTGAGCATTCCTGCCAGCATTCCCCAGACATCACCCCTGAGCCCTGGCAGGGGCACAGCTCACCCTCCCCAGCCCTCTGGAGCCTGCCCACTGCCAGGTCACTAGAGAATGAGCTAGATAACATTTTCCTCCATCCTACAAAGTCTGGAAGTTCTTCCTTGCAGTTTGGCAAAGGTAAACATGAGGTCTGACAGAGAAGACTGGGACCTTTGTGATCTGTTCTCCATCTGCAGGTGTAGCTTCTCTTGACTTTGGAAGTTTTTGTTGCACAGGCATCTTGGGATTTTCCCCTTAAACAACGAATTGTGCTCTGTTGAATCTCAATTAATGGCACTTGTATTTAAATAATGTATGTTCACATTTTTAAATTTTCAAATGTGTCATGCTGGTGATTCAAGATTTACCCGGAAGATAGTTTAAAGAAATTACTTTGCATGCAGTGGTTCATTTAAATTATAAGTACCCATTACTCTCTATTTCATTTTTAACAAGTTCATCATCCACTCAAAGAAATGCCAGACAGCTCAGGTTGGAAAACTGATTTCTCTGGCATATGCAAAGATGGACTCCTTGCAGTTTGGGCTTCATAATCAGAGCAGAAACATATTAAGGGTAAGTGTCATATTCCTTGATGTTTGCAAAAACTGTCAGAAACCTGCATGCATTATGGACTCTTCTTTTGTTGCATTACAATCTTCCAGCTCCCAAAGCAATTTCTGTGCATATGCAGGACCAGTTCTTAACTTGAGCTCTTAACTCAGGTAAACCCTGTGGGTTTCTGCAGCATCTTACCTTAATAAGGATTTCCAGATTCAATCCCTGAAAATAAGAGGAAAAATTCTGTGGACTGAATATATTTTACAGTGAATAATTATTTAGGGAATTCAATATTAAAATAGTGTTTTAGAACTATAGGAACCGTTGGAATATCAAACCAGAATCTGGCTAAGTAATATCTGGATTAGGCTAGCATTGCTATTTCTATACACTAAAGAAATAAGTGGTACAGCTTTTATTTCTTTCCTTTTCCATTTTTTGTGCTTCCTCTAAGAATAGCTTGACTCAGAGGACACTAAGACAAAAGATATTTGTTTTAATCTTTGACAATATGTTCCTTTATGCTGTAAAGGTTTAAGGGAGTCTAAAACATTGAAGGAAGATTTTGAAAATGTTTTGCCTCCAAATGCTGTTGCTGGGTCCCTGGTGGGCTCCTCAGAAGTGCTGAGATTCCTGACCCAATGTTTTCTACATTTCTCCTTCTGCAAGCCAAGTCCATCCTCTGCAGCTTCCAGTTGATGCTGGGTCAGGTTCTGATCTCCCACCACTGAAGGGCTGAAGGAGCAGAGTAAAACATAACTATTTTGGATTCATTGCAAGAAATGCCTGCTGTGATTTTAGAGGCACTTAACAACCTTTAGAATTCATCTTGTGTCAAGATTCAGGGAAAATCACAGGCCTGTTGTCTGAGATGAGCCAATAATAAGTTCTTGGTTAAAGAAAAAAACAGGTAGGATTTTAATTAAATTTTCAGTCTTCACAATGAAGGATCACTACCAAACTTTGTAAGTGCCTCCTCTGGTCATGGGAGCAGTGGGAGACAAGTGACCACAGGAGTGGTAAATAATCTAATCAAATAACTTGGTTTGTAACTGGTTATTGCATCATTGATAGGATCATAGAATCATGGAATGGTTTGGGTGGGAAGGGACCTTAAAGCTCATCCCATTCCACCCCCTGCCACGGGCAGGGACATCTTCCACTGTTCCTGGTTGCTCCAAAGCCTCCACCTGGCTTTGGACACTGCCACTCCCAGTGCCCATCATATAAACACCCAGCAGCACAGAAGCTTTAGAATTCTGCTGATGGTAAGGTTCATGCCCATATTTCTGAGACTTGGTTATCCTTGCTAACACAGTTTCTGTTTCTCCTGTCAATGACTTCAATGTAACTTTCTACTCACCCACGGAAATCAGCTCCTCAGGGTTCAAGGTCATGAACTATGCAGTTTCTTAATAAATATAAGCTTCCTTAGACTTTTAATTGCTTTGAAGAACCCCTAGGAGAGGATCAGCCACAAAACTGGTATAATGCCCTGCTGCCTTGGGGCAGAGCAGTTCCCATCCTCTGCCTTCAGTTTGCTGATCAGCCATGTGCAATCTGGCCCCAAACTGGCAGCGTGATCCTCATTTTCCCAAAGTGGAGGACTTTTGCAATCAGCTGCTTCTATTTATGCAGACAATAACAGACATGATCAATGAATAGCACTTAGGCTCTCTTTTAAGACAGAGCTATTTTCAGCTGTTGCACAAAGAGCTGCTTGTCACCATCTTCCTGGTGTTTGCCAGCTCAGCATTACCCCGAGCAGCACAAAACAGGAAACAGGGCAGGCAGAGCGAGCACAGAATTGTCCTGTTTGTGTCCCTGCACTGCTCCTGGCAGCAGGCACTGTCAGAACCAGAGCCACACTCCGTGGAAAAGCACCACAAACACTGAAACACAAATTCTGCAGCACTGGAGAGGAGCTGGATCCACTTTGCACTTGGCGTAGATTTAACTTTCAGGACTGTGGCATTAAAAGGCACAAACAACTGTAAACTCTGTGCCACATATTAGAAGAAGCCTTTGATTGATTATAAGGAGGTTTTTTAGGGTAAATTAGGAAGGGGAGGACCTCTCCATTCCATGGCAGCCAGGGTTTCATTCACACCCTTCCATTGGCAGGAGGCACTGTCTGTCTCAGGGATTTATGGGTGAGGATGGTAGAACAAGAATGTTGCACCCCATCTGTCTGACTCTCTGTCCCTCTATCTTCCTCTCCCACCCCAAAGGAATCCATCCACAAACAATGTGATGAGCTGCAGTGCCATTCTCTTTTTTGCCATTATTGATATGCTGGGCAGTCATTGCTCACAGATGCAGAACAGACAGAAGGTACACAGCTGAAAATTTCAGGTTATATGATTTTGGTATCTGTAAGTGCCCATTTAGACCCATACTGTCTTGATTTCAGCTGTGCCCAAAACATATGTATAATTCATTAGGCTTCATCTTACACCTTCAGCTCCTGAGTAACTTGTCAGGTTTTATTCTTGGTCAATATATCAGGAGCAATGATGTTCTGTGCATAAGATTAAAACAGGATAAATGATATTTAGTGATAATCTTAAAAAAAAATCTTCAGTGGGCACAGATTCTCTTCCAATCTGTTCTGGTTTTGCTTTTGGCAATAAAATTTTATTGTAGCATAGGAGTTCTCTTCTGAAAGAAATAGCCCTTATTCATCTTCCCTCCTTTTGGCAGTGCCAAGAATAAGTTTAATGGATAATGCAGAAAGTTCATTTCAGAGAAGTTACTTAAAAATACACCAGGTGAAGGTATGCATTAGAAAGCCAGTCCCATTTCAGGCCCTTTCATGTAAAAACACCACAGCACAGCACTTCAGGGGTGCTCAAAGCAGGGGGTGCTGCTGCAGGTCTGTTGCAGCTGGCTCCACAGCAGTGTCCCCTGTCACTCACCCGGAGGAGGAGACACCTCCTGAGCTGTGCTCAGCTCCAGGACAGCCAGGCTGGGGCCATCTCAGCATCCTGGGGTCAGGGGAGTTCTCCTCTGGGGTCTGCCCACAGGTTAAGTTGTAGGAGGTCTGCATAAAGGTGTCATGGGCCCACTGGGACTGCTAACAACTTCTCTCATCAGACTACTTTGATTTGGATAGACTTCATTTCATAGAATAAGCAGAAAGTCTTGAAAAAACATGTAGTTTTTGTGTGTGAACATTCAGGGAGAGGTTAGAGAATAATGACTCATTTGTGATGGCTCCAGACTGACTCTGCTCAGTTTTGGCAGAAGGTTCTGCTCACTTCTGTCACTGAAGCCTAACTCTTCATATTACACTTTCTGTGGGAGATCTGGTAACATGATTGCTAATAAGATATTGTTCTTTTCTTTGTCAGTTCTTCAGAGAAAGGACAGACACTTGATTTTTTTTTTCAAGAAGTCTTTCTAAGAGAGTACAAATTAATGTGGAATCTATCAAATGAGAGGGAAGCTAAAAGGGAATGAAGGGAGTGAAGCTAAATGTGCTCACAGTAGATTTTCTTTTTCTTGCAAAGAAAGGTGACAGCTAGGAAGGGAGTAGCTCTGGGACATGATCCTTGCAGCCTCTGTCTGCAACACCTGCACGTACAGAGCCTACAGACATCATCCTGAACAGCCTGAATAAAGACCAGGCTGATCTGCAGCTTCTGTGATAGACTGACTTCAGTGTGAGCTATTTATAAATCATTCTTTCATTCTCAACAATGCTTTGGCTGGAGCCAGAAAGGACAGAGCTCCTGGCAGCCTGGCCCCTTGCCTGGTGTGCTGTGACTGGCATGTAATCTGTCACTCCCCATCATCTGTGGGGTGGTGATAGGAAAATAATGCTCCTCAGCTTGCCTTAGATCACACATTACTCTCCTGAATACAGCTCCCTAAAGCTGTGAAATGGCCTTTAGAAAGTGTCTTTGTTCATTTTTTCATACTGGAGAATGGGAGTAAACGATAAACAGGCTGGAGGGAAGGGAAGCAAAACACACATTAGAGACCTGATGAGGGAAACTGGCCAGGAGTGAGACTCTGCTGTGACCCCACGACCTTTCTGTGGAGAAAACCCGTGGTGAATATGAGAGGCAGAGAGGTGCAAGAGCTGGGCTGGGCACTGGCTGTGAATTGCATTTCCTGAGCTCTAATCAGGGTTTAACCAGTCATGTTCACTTTATCCCTAGGAAATCAGTCTCCTTCCATCTCTCCACTCTTTAGAAAATAAAATTCCCCATGTGAAATTCTTCTGTAGCAAACGTGTGTGACATAACAGGGTCTCACTTCCATCTGGTGGTTTGGGAGTTGCAGTAATACGAGTCCTGTCACAGCAATACTATAATATAATAAATACACCAACCATGGACCTTAGCTGCACACATCTTTTACAAAAACAGATCTTTTTGGATGAATTGAGGATCATATTTCTTAAAAAAAAATGCACTAAATATTCTTCTTTCAGGCCATTTTATTTTGATGACTTGTTTACATTCCTTTTATGCCTTAAAAACTGTCTAAGTTTGCAGGGATGCCAAATTAAATTCCTTCTCTCTCTCTCCTCCAGCACCCCCTGGTTCCAGGGCACCAATCCTCTTCGTTTCTTCGTTTGTACACAGTGAAGTTGCTGATGATCTTTAGAATATTATAATGCTCTGCCAGAGGTCTTAACCTTGCTGCCTCGAACGACATTTATGTAAATTGTCACCAGACGTTTAGGGCAACTGTCTTTTCTTCCTTAATAACATGTCATACTGATGTGGCTTTATTTGTATTTCATAAAGACATGATTGATTAAAGAGGCCAAAATTAATTTAGATTGATATTCACTGGGCTTCTCACCGGAGACATTGCAGTATGAGTCCACCATATTTTGCATTTTAATTTGCTTCTCAATAAACTTTATGCCTCCACAATCTCACCGACCCTTCCCACGGTTCACCAGACAAATTCCTGAATGTCTTGGCACCTTCTCCCCCTCTTTCCCACCCAGGATGTCTCAGGGAGCTCCAGAAGGAGGTGAGATGCCTCTCAGGTGTGGGGTGGGCCATCAGAGAAGGGGCTGAGCAGGTGGATCCCTTCCTCTGTCTCTCTGTTTGCAGCGGTTTGTTCCAGCAGCAATTTGCAGTTTGGGGTCCCATTCCTCCCAGGACAGTGCTGCCCTGGTGGGATGGGAGCAAATCCAAACCAGACCTGTTTAATTCATGCAGGTGGATGCAATGTTCACTGAGAGCCTCTCTCATTATTCATGTTTGAGTCTGCTTATCCTCTGAGCTCCCTTCACCTTCTTTATTGTTCTCCCTGTGTAGTTAGGAAGTACATTTTAGCTCAGATTTACACTGCCACAGACATCAAAGCACTGACCCAGGAAGCCCAATGTAACAGGTTGTTTCTTTTGGACTGCAGTAAAAGACCCTGATTTATTCTCAGTTTACCTACTAGGAGAGAAGAAAATATGGAGGCTAAAACCACTTGGGTGCCTTCCAAAAATGGGACTGATTTTACTCAGGTCAGTGTCCAGAGGAAGTGCTTCAGATATTATTTTTATGATTATTATTTTATCATCAATGTCCCCATAGCCCTGCACAGAGCTGAAGCATCTCAGGTGGTACAGCAATTTCCAAGACATCTTGTCTCACAAACAGGGTTTCCCAGAATGGCTGGGAGCAGAAGAAATTCCACTTTAAAACTGGACTGAATGATGGAAATGTTACACAGAAATAAAATTCCCATGGGATAGAGCCTGGCCATTTCTCAGAGGTGTTTATCACTCTCCAGACACTGCTGATCAGAGATGGAGGAGACAGTAGGGCAGTTTGTGCTTGAATTTGTGTCCTTTCCTCTGCATCTAAGACATTCTGGAAGTTTGCTGAAATGAGTATTTTCCCTGCTCCCTACCTTGTAAGGACCTGTCTGCTGTCCCTGCCATCAGTCCTGCTAAATTCTTGCTTTGCTTTTCTCCTCCAGGAGCTTTGAGCTCCCTTTGCCCTGCCACCTGCAGCAAGGGCTGTGGGGAAGAGAGATTTACTCCCTGCTGGAGACAGCTCTGAACACTCTGCAGCCATTCCTGATGGCAAAATGATCTCTGGGAACGTGGAAATGATGGAAATAACCAGCTCCAATAACTAGCTTGAAGACAGCGTGTCATGCAGGAGTATGCAGCATTTGTTCCTGTGATTTGCAGGATAAATCAAATACCTGGGTTTATGCTTCCTTGTAAAAGGCTTCTTTTGTGTACAGCTCTTCACACACAGTTCTTAGCACTATTTATGGATTATCTGAGGGCCCATTACCACCTCTGGGAGAGGTAATGAGGGGATGCTGGAGATGCTCACGCTACCTGTGCTTGTGTGGAACAGAACAAAGGGGTCACCTCAGTTACTGCAGAGAGTTCCCTGTGAAAGAGGAATGCTGGTTACAGGCACAGTGTGAAAAAAGGACCTGCCAAAATGAAGTTATTCATTTGTTGGGGCTCCTTTCATTTAAAGGAAAAGACAAATCCCAGTTCTTTGCAGAGGCTTCAAGGCAAGGACCTACCTATTGTCACCAGAACCCAGAGGTTAGTGTGGAGTAACCTCATAAGGAAGCTGGAAGTTTTTCAAGTTAAAAAAAAAATAAATTAGGAATATGATGTACTTTCAGAAATGGAATTTGGGTGAGAGAGGTTTTGCTTCCAAGCTTGTGTCACAAGTGCTGGCCTGCCTGTTGAGGCCTGTGCTGCTGCACATCTCCACTCTTCTCTCTGTGCATGGCTGGGCTCCATCCCCAGGAGGAGCAGCTGAATCCTGCCAGGGACCATTGCCCTGCTCCCCCTGGGCTGCATGCCCAAGGATGGAAGGGCACCCAATGGCTCCTGATCCCCAGCTTCCAGCAAGGACCACCTACATTCCCCACTTGGATGATCCTTCACTTTGACAATTTCATCACAATCACAAGAGCTGAGAGCAAATTTAACTCCCCTGGTGTGTGAATCTGAACCGTGTCACACCTGCAGTCCCAGATTTAATCTAGGTTTGGTTGGGGTAGCTCTGAGTGACAGAGATTCTCTGTGCTCTCTCACAAGGACACTGCTGACTGAGGTGCCACGAGCAGGGGTCTGTCATACACTCTGCTGTTTCAAAATGGCAATGTTTTAATTGCATATTTCATATTTATGACCCTATAAAGAATAATTTTAATCTGACATTAACATCTGAATACGATTGCCTGAAAGACAATAGCAGCAATGACAAATACTGATATAAATCAAACCAAGTGATCTTCAATTTCTAATTAAAGATGACACTGAAAACTCAAGATAAGAGACATATGGAGACAAACACTTTTCTTTGCAAGAAGAACCAAAACCATATGGAGAAAAAGTGCAAAGATATCAAGCTAAAATCTGAACTTCTTGCCATCTGAAATGTCTGCAAAGGGAATCCTAAACCAATCATCTTCCTATAAAAAGTCATTTACCAGTCTCTTCCACAAGCCACTGAGTTTAGATGTGAGACATCTCAAGCTGTTCAGAACAACTGGGAATTGATTGTACGTAACCTACGTTGCAATTGTTTCACCAGTTGAGACCAAGAGACAGATGGCATGAATATATTTAAAGATGGGGACAAAGCTGATGTGACACTGTGCTGGCTTGCTGAAGCGAACAATGTGAGCCACAGATTTGTTATCAGATGAAAAGGATTTCATTCAGGAAAAAAAAAAAAAAAATGGGTGCCAGTGGTCTCCAGATGCTGGGGACTGGGAGAATGGCCTGCAACTCCCAGAATCAGCCCCACCATCTGCATTCCCAGTAATCAAAACTTTGAACTGCTCCCTCTGTGCAAATAAGCCCTGGAGTAGGTACAGCTTTCATGGTGGTACAAAGGGGCTTCAAATGTGCACACAGGGCCAATAAGGAGCAGCCTCACTACAGGCTGCTGCTACAACTGTTATATTCCAGACTATTTCACAAGCCAAATATTGGGAATTGCCTTATTAAAGTGCCAGTGAAAGAGGGAGAGAAATTTTAAGGGTTTCTAGAGGCTTTAAATGATCTTGTGCTATATTGCAGTCTCAACCTGCCTGTTTGTAGGAGCTCATCCAGCCTCAGAGCCTGATTTCTGTTGTGCTTTGGCATAAAGCCATTTGCAGTACCCAGATTCACTTTTGCTGTGTTTATTGTATCATCAACTACTTGTTTATGTGAGGTGGAAGATGAAGTAGTTAGCTCTACTACTTGTTTGCTGGGCAGGAACAACTTTATCTGTAACCTAACCTTCCTCTTAATGTTCCCTTCTCTCTAAAGGCCTTTATTTTGTTGCTTTAATGACAGTTTAAGTTGCTGCTTTAAAAATGAGTTAACTTCACATTTAGATTAGTTCCCATAAACCTGATTTTTAAAGGGACCTGATTATCTCCCTCGTTTGTAAGCATAATTTTGTTGCAATAACTGAAGACACAAGTTCTGCCAACTCAAAGCCTGAAGAGCTAAGGATGGAGCTGAGTGCATGGACTGTGCCAGGGCACTGAGAACAAGCCATGCTTTAATTTAGGTCAAGCTGAAGCCATTCATAGGAAGGAAAGCACACTTCTCAGAAGACCAAAGATCATATATTAGCCTTTAACAAATGTTTCCTCTAAAGAAAATCAACAGTTTCCATGACACAGTGGCCAGGAATGAAGTTTTTACTACCTGGTGAGAAAGGCAGCTTGTTATTACTGCAAAGCTAAGGCAACTCAAAAGCAGCAGCCAGAGGAGGAGCACAGCCAGTGTGGCTTTCTGTATTTCCATGGCAGAAAAGCCAATGCAAACCACTTCTTTCAGTTCATCTCAGCCAGCACTGAGGTTTGAAGGATGGTTTTGACACTGCTGTCTGTGGTCCCCACAGGTTTGTCAAGGATCAAAATGCCTCACTGCAGACCAGGGTCTTGGGCTGAACATTGAGGTAATTGAAATTAATGTCCTGCCAGATACAGGAGACCAAATTGGCCCAGCTGCCCTAAATTCTGTCAGTATCAAGAGTGGGGAGAGGTCAGTCAGTGCAATATCTATCCTTCAGCTATTTTAATAAACCCTAAATATGTATTTTGTGCATCCACAGAACACCTTCTCAGTAGTCCAGTGTGAACCATGCTTTGTTATAATGGATTCAATAATGGATTCAAAATGAACCCTTGCTGAGTTTCCTCTTGTCTGTCCCCTGTCCATAGGCAGGTTTCTGCCATAGGGAAGAAACCATCTTAAACTGGACCATCTGATCAAACATATATTTAGTATTAAACTGTGTCAGCAGAGAAATATCTCAGCTGTACAAAAATGGCTCACAATCCAGTTTACTTGGACATGCTGTGGGAAATTTGTAGGAAATAACTCCAGTACTTTTCTTTCCCATCTTAGGCATTGTTTCAGGTTGCAAAAAATAAGCTGCATCCATCCCCCAACTTCATGAAGTTTTGATGCTGTGTTTGTAAACATGAAATGACAGCTGTGGCATAAGACATAGCCCCATTACCACCACTAATTGCTTATGGGTATCAACAGTGAGCACTGTTAAACAAGCACTCCAGAAGAGCTCAGGGCAATGTTAGATGAGAGAATGAAGAAGATAAACTGAAGTAGAAGGTGTCCATTGCTTTTATTATGTGCTAGGAAAGAGGTTCTATTTATTGCTCAGGCAGTTAGGCTGACTGGCTTCACTTCTCCTGTAAGATGACAAGTTCATAGCCCGAGGTAGAGAGTCTGCATCATACCCTTCTGTTTGTTTTACCAGAATAGCCTGAATGACCTGGCATCCAGATCACACACATCCAGCTCTCTCTTGACTCCTTTCAGTTCTCAGCAATTCTGGGGTCAGCAGTTCTGTAATCTGATGGGTGAATAAGCATCTGTGAAGGAATTTGATGTGTGTCATCCTTGGTGTGGCTGGAATCAATCTCTGCCAAATCTTCCTGGGACACTACAGTGGAATAATTCGGTAAATCTAAGTCACACCTGTGGCTAACAACTTTCAAAGTTGAAAGACACCCTGCTTTTTGTTTGCTGACAACCTTGGGATGGCAGGGGAGGGAGAAATGATTGCCCTAGATGTGATAATGGCAATAATTTGATGGTGTCAAGTGTTACTTCTAAGCTGACAGATCTCTAGAAACATTGAGGTTAAGGCTTTGAAGGTGGTTCCATGAGAAAAAAGGTACTTCAGTGATCTAGGGCTTCTTTTTTTTCTTTACAAGATGAAATCCTGACGAAGTCCCAGATGAAGGCACATCATCGTGTTAATGTAATTACAGAGAAATAAGGACATGCAAGGGATTGTGTCAGAAGTATTAGAAATCACTGAAGGAGTGAGAACAGGAGAGGTTAGCATTTCCTTGTGCTAGTCAACATGAAAACTCGACAGAATCAGAAGAAAGTGACACTATTTAGCACCAAGCAGCGTTGTATCTCCACAGACATATCACTGCCAGATAAATCAGCAAAGCCAGGAGAAATGGGTAAAAAATATCTGCTCTTTGGAATTTTTTAAAACTTGGCAAATTCTGTGCTTTTAAATTCTGTGTCATGAATAGGAATGTAATTCATAGTGGTTCCACTGGTTTTTTCTAACCTGTGTTTTGCAATCAGCTTCATTATTCTTGTTGTACAAATGAATTGACATTTATTACCTTTCAAGGGTTTCTTTTTTTCCTCTTGATTGCAACTGATTTACTGAAAGGTCCTTGGAATATCACACCAGAAAGGAGGCTGGTTAAGTGCTGTTGTTACCAAAAGTATGAAACAGAGACATCAGCAGAGCCCAGTGCAAAAAGCTCACAGATCTTTTTGTCAGAGTTCAAGGGAGCGTTTAGCCATGTATTTAACTCTGCAGATTTATATGTCTTAAGCACAGGCTTCCTTAGGTGCCTGACATTTTTTCTTGTGCCTATCATAGCATCCAAGAGTGTTGGAGAAATACACACTCAGACAAGAATTAAATATATATATAAATAAAAAATTAAAACATTGTATAAATAGGCAAAGAAAGGCCTTGCATGTTGAGAAACAAATGCAGATCACAGGATGAAGAGACAGACTTAGAGGCTTTGCTAAATATATCTGGATTCAGCAGGAACCCATCTGATGTGAAAGATTCCTTCCAGTTTAATATGAGATAAGGGTAGAATTGGGAATTTGCTTTGCTGAAGACAGAAGTCCTGCAGCCTAAATGAAGCTGGGAAGTTTGTGAGAGGTTCTGACAGTGCAGTCAATCAGTTTGTAATGGGACAATACTGGGAGATCCTGGAGGGCTGTGGGCAGAGATTGCAGCAGGCTGGGTTTGAACTGGGGAGTGAAACTCTGAAGAGCTGCCAGCTAAAAGAAATGAAAAGAAAAGGACAACCGGTTTTGTTGGAGCCTTTCATTAAAATATTGGCAGCTGCTGATGCATAACAAAAGCTCTGCTTGTGCTATGAGATATTAGAGTGGAAAACCAAGGAGGCAAATGTTCTCTTCAATTGCAGTGCAGGAGTAAATGGCTCCCAGCCAGCACAGAACACCTTAGAAAGGAAAAATTTCAACAATGTTCTCATCAAGTATTCTAATCTTTCTCCATTTTGTTAAGGAGCAGTAATTCTCCCTCATTAAATGTTTCTAGATTACTGGCTAGGGGGGAGGTTGTCTTTTAAAATTTCCTGGTTAGTTTTTATTCTAAAATTGTTGTGTAGCTCCAGATAAACCTTGTAGGAAGCTTCCCTGATATAAAGATGACTTCCCATATGAAATTGGTCATGACTGGAGAGGCAAAATGGAGTGGGTTTGACACCTGCAGCAGGAGTTCAAACTCTTTATTCTACTAGAAGTACAGGGAAATTTTAATTTTATTTAATGACCTTTACTGTCCTTAGTATTTGCAGATGCCTTCTAAATGTAATCTTAATGTTGGTAATCTTGCAATGTATGGCTTAGTGAATTAACAATGACATTTTATATCCTGAAGTGCCCGGTACACATGAATCTGAATTTTATCTCCATGTGATTATTCATCAGGAAGCAAGCCAAGCATAAAATAAAATAAAATAAAATAAAATAAAATAAAATAAAATAAAATAAAATAAAATAAAATAAAATAAAATAAAATATCTAACTTGGTTTTTTTCAAGATGAAAAATGATTCTTTTAATGAAATGATATGAAAATATAACATTTAGAGAGGATGGGGTTTTTTTCATTTTAGACATTACTAATTCTTACGTTATGTCTTTGTGAGATCATTTCCTTGGTAAATTATTTTTTCCATGCCCTGGCCAGAAGGAAATAGGATCATACAGATTCTCTGCTCACTTTGCTTAGGTCTCCAAATTACCAGGATCAGTTATATTTCAAGCAGACAGGGCCCTCCTCAGTGCCAGCAGCCTGAATTCCCATTGACTCTGTCCCACTCTGCAGCTGCTCCCTGGGGATGGATGGGCTGGGAATGCCAGGCAGGAGCAGGGACAGCAGTGCCAGCATGGGACAGGATGGAGTAGGAATGGGCAGGATGGGCTGGGAATGGGCAGGATGGGATGGGAATGGGCAGGATGGGCTGGGAATGCCAGCAGAGGGGCAGGATGGGCTTGGGCATGGAGCAGAATGGGCTGGGAGAGCCAGCATGGGACAGGATGAGCTGGGCATGGGCAGGATGGGCTGGGAATGGGCAGGATGGGATGGGAATGGGCAGGATGGGCTGGGAATGGGCAGGATGGGCTGGGAATGGGCAGGATGGGCTGGGAGAGCCAGCATGGGACAGGATGAGCTGGGCATGGGCAGGATGGGCTGGGAATGCCAGCATGGGGAGAATGGGCTGGGAGTGGCAGCATGGAGCCAGGATGGGCTGGGAATGCCAGCATGGGCATGGCAGAGTTGGGAATGCCAGCATGGGCAGGATGGGCTGGGAATGGGCAGGATGGGCTGGGAATGGGCAGGATGGGCTGGGAGTGGCAGCATGGGGAGAATGGGCTGGGAATGCCAGCATGGGCATGGCAGAGCTGGGAATGCCAGCATGGAGCCAGGATGGTCTGGGAATGCCATCAGAGGGGCTCTGGGGTTCGTGGCATGGTCAAGGTGCAGGAAGCTCTGCCCAGGGAGGGCTCTCAGGGCCCAGCTGCTCTCTGCTTTTGTGTCTCTTCTCTGCCCTTTTGTGTCTCTGCTTTTGTGTCTCTTCTCTGCCCTTCCCGGGGGCTGAAGGAGCAGCCCCAGCTCAGGTTTGAAGTGCTCCTGGGCTTTTTGGAAAGGAGCAGTGCCAGGCTGGGCAGAGTGCTGGAGTGGGGCTGCCTGTGGCTGCCTCTGCCAGGCTGGAGCAGCGAGGGGTGGCTGCCAGGGCAGGTGGCCTGGCCCCAAATCTGTGTGTGGCACTGCAGCCTCTGCCAGAGCCAAGGCTCTCCTGGAGTGCAGCAAAGGGGAGAGGCTGCTCCTCTCAGCCTGCCTTGCCTGCACCTTAAGCAGGGCTGGCATCCTGAGCCAGGACTGACAGCAGCTGCCAAGGGGCTCCAGTGCTGAGTATCAGCTCTTGTTTCTCTTCAGCCTCGCCAAAGTGTGCTGGAAGGCAAGTTCAGCTTGTTCTATTTAATGTCAGGTCATCCCTGTTTTCATTTTAGTTTTCAGTTAAAAATAAAATTTAAAAAAATGTTTAAAAAGAAGTAGTGAAAGTGGGATTATATGGAATTTAGAGAAAAATATCAGTTACATTATTCACCAGATATTACTAAAACATCAGCTAAGTTCCTGAAATGATGATATTTTAATGTCATCTGCAGCATCTATTTTGACATACGATGTCAGGAAACATCCTATAAATGATTCACAATTCCTTTTCTCCAGAAATCAAACAGCCCATTCCACAGGTTGCTGATCCTGAATGAATATTCTAATTCCTGATGACAAACATTTCATCCAAGTGGTTTCCATTTAACACTCCTGACAGGGTTTCTCATGGGACACCCTCATGGAAACTAAGCTATCAAAGTATAAGAGGAAAGGTCCTCTAAAGTATTAAAAACTGGTTAAAAGATAAGAAATAAAGGGTAGAAATACATGGACTGCTTTTCTATTGAAGGGAAACACTCCAAGGCTTTCAGCTGGGAATTGTACTAATCAGCACATTAGCAGAGATCCTGGAGGCTCGAGTGTAAGTGGCAATAAAAAAAAAAAATCAGGATAATCAAACTGCAGACTGAAAAGCTTGGACCTTAAACTCACAGAACTAATAAAATAGCAGATAAAATTTGGTACTGAGGAGTCCAAAGTAATGCTCAGGGCAGAATATTAAAACAGGAGGAAGGCAACAAGAATGCTCAAAATAGGAGGAAAGATCACAGATTTGGAGTCTTTGACTTAGAAAATAAATGAAAGGGATGCACGTGATGGAAGAAACAACATCATAAACAATAAAAAGGAAAAGTATCAGGAATTATTACTTTACTGTTTTTCAAGATGGGTGTGCAGGAACATAACCAGCAATCTTGCTGGTGAGTTCATTTAACAGAAAGAAGAGGGAGTTCTTTCTCACAAACTGTAAAATTAATTTGTGAAACTCATCACTACAAGATTTTTGGAAAATAAAATTAAACATGGATTCAAAATGTGATTAAACTCTTTAAGGAGAAGCATATTAGTGCCTGCTAAAAGCAAGCCTTTTGTCACAGAGCCTGAATTATCGAGCACAGCAGGGAAAGCTTTTCCCTGTGCATTCCATGGCTTGTGCTCCCTCCTTGGTCACTCTGAGACACCGAGGACACAACGAGGTGGGCTCCTCATGTGATGTCCTGCAGGAGTTTCCAGGGGCTGTGCAAAGGTGCAGCACAGAACAGCTGCTCAGTGTTTTTAGAGCTTCTTGCCATGTCTCAGGTACCAGGCAGGTGCTGGTGCCATGTCTGTGTCAGGGGTGCTGGTCAGCAAGCAAGCAAAGCCCAGCCTGTCATTCACAAACACGTGAAGACACAGCAGCCACAGATATGGACACAGCTGCAGGGCACTGCCCTTTGTTTACTCTCTGAATTTATTGTTATCCCCTGCACTTGAGCAAGAGAGATTAAATTTAAAAGGCAAAACAAAATTAGTCACCTAAAATCAAGCACATGGGGGGAAAAATTGAAAGTCCAGAATGGACTTTGCCTGTTTAGTTTTGTTCTGTTTTTATCTCTGGTAAAGGAAAAGAGACTCAGGCAGTAGTATCAGAATGTGTGCCATTCACCTGTGATTCTCACAACTGAGGTTTTTCTTTTCCCTTCTGCAGGAATATGTGACTGATCTTATTTTTAAATGGCCTTCCAGAAAGGCCATTTATATTTAGGTGGGAATATCTTTGACTGTGAATTAGGGATTATCATAAGGGGGTTTTTCTGTGGCTGGAAGATGATGCTGTATTTCCCTCTGCAATGATTCCCTGGTGAGTCTGTGCTCACCATCACTCACAAAAGGTGAAGCAAACCCAGCCAGTGGCCCCAGAGCCCCTGACATGCAAAGGCATTTGGGAGTGTTCTGGCAGGTGGGAGCAGTGAAGCTGAATGCTCCTGACATAGCTCTGGAATAAGAAAAGCTGGAAAAGGAAAGGGCTCTGCTGACCTTCCTAACGGCTGCATGTGAAAAACACCAAGCACTTGTTTTAAAATTTTAAAAGTTTAATAATAATAAAATGGTTATAAAAATAGCACTATAATAGATTAATAAAAATTTGGGCAATTTGGATTAGGACAATATGAGACAATAACAACAAAGATTTATGGACAGTCCAGGTACCTTTTTCTGGGCAAAATAAGCCCAAAAATAACACATGTTAACAGAGGATTAACCCTTAAAAACAACAGCCTGTTGCATATTCATACACCTCATACATGATGCATAAATTCCATTCAAACACAGGATTCTGTCTGGTCAGTGTCAACTTCTTCATCTTAATCCTGAGAGCATCTTCAGTACTGAGCAAGGCAGGAAGAAGTTCATTTCTCCTGATAATGGAGCAATAAATTCTTTTCTCTGAAAGATTTAGGTGTCCTGTGGCCGCTATCTGGTGCAAGTACCTCCTTCCTCTCTTTAAAAAGATATCCCACATACATAGTTTCTATTTTAACATTATGTTATAACCTAAACACACTATTTAAAAAAATTATTATAGCATAACTTTCTAACATATCACATATAATATTCATTTTAATATTTGCGAAAAGCCAATCACAAAATATGCATTTTTCACACTGCATATTTAGCCTGAATTTAGAGATCTTCTGGTGTAGGTTTGGTTTTTTTTTTCCTTTGTTTGATGATGATCTTTCCAGTGATTCTGCATTTGTGGATTTGTGAATGATTGCCTTAGCTTGGGTTCCTCCTTTCCACACCCTGCTCTGCATGGCCACTCTGCTGATGCCCTTTGCAGACACAGTCGGGGCTGGGCAGACTCAGGGAGGGCACAGCCTCCACACCACAGGAATGGGCTGCAAGGAGAGCAGGAGGTGGGGACAGCCCCTCACATCCCATCCCAGCCTCTTTATGTGAGATGGGTGTATTTTCCTCCTTCCTTTTGTTATGCAAAGTTTATCTCATTTTCTTCAGTTTAATTAAATCCTTTTCTTTGTGGAACTGTCAAAATCTGTCTCTGCATCTCTAACTTCAAGAGAATGAAAATCTCTGGCTAAGAAATCCTTTGTAGCTTCCAATTGTAAATAGATCAGCAGATCCGATTGTTGATTCCTCTCAGGTCTTGTGTTTGTTGCTGCCTCATATAAAGTTGGCCGCTGCATGTTGAGGAGGTTCACAGGCTGATATCTTGATTTCTCTGCTGATGATAATTGAACTAATATTAAGCATATCAGTGCTTCAAATAAAATACCAAACCAGGCCTGTTTGCATCAGTCAGTTTAGCCACCTACTGCTTTTCAATATCCTAATTCTGGTGAATTAGGGGCTGCCATTGATTAAAATCAAGTGACCCTCTCTGCTGGTGAAGGTCAAGTGGGGGCTAATGCAGCAAAATGCATGTAAATGTCACAGTAACATTTATGGGGTTTTTTGCCTACTTCAGTTCAGGAACTGAGCAAAGTATTATGCATTCTGTGAATAATTTACAGATGAAAACAAAGGGAAGAAAGAGACAATGACTCGCTGGTCCTGATGGGTCTTTTCCAATTTGTTGCATTCTCTGGATCTGGGATGAAATGGCATGTCCAAAATCACTGGGCAGTGACACATCCAGGTTTCCTGATACCCTGCCCTGAGCCACCTGCTTCTCCCTCAGTGCTAATGGTGTTATTGCTAATGGTGGCATTAGAAGTGTGATTACTGCCATCATTATTTTTAGTCTATGAAACTGCATGCATGACCATGTTTCACTTGGAAAGAAAAGTAAATTATTTAAATAGCTATTTAATTGGGACTTCTGGTGACATAGAAACTCCAACAATTATCTACAGCATGTGAGAATACATGCAGCCCTCACTGAAAGAGAATGGGCCCATCCCCAAATTATTCCATCTGGCAGAATCAGTACCTGCTGTAGTTCACACATGAATAGCATTAATTTGCATGTAAATAGAGGCCTACATGCTTCTGTGGAGCTAAAAGCTGTATTTCAACATTTCACAGTGGAATTAGGCAGTGGGCACATCACTACATGGTGGTTCAACCTTGCAGTGACGTGCCAGCTAAAATCATTTTAAATGCTCCTCTCCATATTCCCCGGTAGGATTATTCACTGAAGCAGTGTGTAAGAGCTCAGAAGAATCCTCTATTGAAATGCTGCCAGCTCCCAGCTATGAGGCTGACATTGATGTTGTCAGCTGAGATTAAGCATTGGTCTTAATGAATGCTGACAGTCATGTTTCTTAGGTATGGTCCTCCTGTACTTCCTTTCAGCAAAGAACCAAAATAGCAAGGCTGGACATGCAGAGGAAGATGCAGTAGCAGGGATGTTTACCTGCTGCTCGAGCTTTATTCTTTCCTTTCTGCTTGTTTCCCTGAGAAGTGCAGCACTAGCAGTTAACATTTTCATATCAAGATGTTACAGCAAATGTTCCTGTATTGCTTTCAGGTAAAATAAATATATACACCATGTTCCTCCAGCACAGCTTTCAGAGGAACTGGGACATTCCAGACTGACTGCACAGAATGAAATCAGTCCTGCCACTACGTTTGTCACTGAAACTGCACGTACACACTGAAAAGCTGATATCAGTGTGCTTGTGTTAAAATGCCTGCTGGGATGGGATAACACCCAATGCACACAGGATGAGCACACCTGGACACATCTGCCAACCATCAGCACTCAGCCTCTGAAGGCAGAGTGCACCAAGGCCCAAAACTGGAGGGGATAAAAAAGGACTAAAACCACAACCAAGGAATCTGCATGCTCTGAAAAGGCAGACCCAAGGAGGAGCCAGGCTAAACAATTCTTAGAACATGTAAACTATTTTAGGGGAAAAGTTTACTGTGCAGAAGGGTCTGTGAATATACAACAGGCTGAGGGAAGGGAAAAGGTATTTAAGGGGTATCCCCAAGATAACAGGATGCTCTTGGCTCAGTGTCAAGATGCACAACACACCCATGGGCACTGAGCAGCCAGCAGGCATTGCCTGCAACAGCTCAGGATGTGCTCCCACCTCCTCCTGCCCTGGAAAATTCAAACAGAAGTTGCCGGGGCACCAGGGATGTGTTTCCTTGTGAATTTTTACTGCAGCTCAACTGCAATCAAGCAATTCAGTGATGGCAGGGTTGAAACCTGAGTGCATAATCTGTGCTTAATACTTCAACCCCAGAGCAGACATGCTCTGGAAGTACATTAGGACAGACTTTGAGGTATATCCCTTTACGTAAAACAAATAAGATTTTGCTTTCCATTTTTTGATGCTTTTCCCAATGCATTATTTACAGACTTGTGTATAAATCACAATGAAGGAGGGAAAAAACCCAAAAAACTTGGCATGGTCTTCCAGAAGGAAGGCACATGTCTGGTGATGGTATAAAGTGGGTTTATCAGTGGTTTACTGTGGGAGGTGCAACCCAGGGTCAGATACTGTGATGGGAAAAGCAACCAACAGGGTCATTTTAAAGGAGAAGGTCCTGCCTTCCACTTGACATTCAGGGGCAAAGGGGTTGAATTTGAGCCTTTTCTTTACTGCAGTGAAGGCAAGAGAACTTCTCTCCCTCTTCCCATGTCCTCTGTAAGGACAGGATGAAAAAGCTGTGTGGTGACAGCTCATGAGAGGGCCAGACCATTTCCAGCTGGGTGCCCCTTTGGTGGAGCCCAGGAGGAGCAGGGCAGCAGAGCAGAGTGAAGGGCTGGTTAAACACTCCTGCCAATGGGCATTGTCCCTCAGACTGCCCTTCCTGCACTGCCACAAGTGGGACAAGGTGGCGTCCTTGGGAGCATCCTCAGAAACAAACGCCCCACCCACAAAGCTGCTTCTGTTGTTTATTGTCGTTGCCAATCTGTTTCAGAGGGTGAGTGGATGAATGAACACCCTTATTGACACTTCCTTAGTGGGAATGCAGTCAGGTTTTCATATTAACAAAATTCCTTTAAATGCAGAGCAATTATTGACACTTTTTTAATATATATCTTGGACGGAAGCTCCAGGTTTTACTTTGTTTCCTTTCAATATATCACACCATTGCAGAGCCAGGCTATTTTCACAAAGAAATGAGTTGTATCTTTATACCAAGTGCTGTTAAAGAGGATTATAAATAGGCTTTAGACTACAGGCTATAGCTTTGCTTTGCAGTTGAAAAAAAAACATCAATCACCTGGCTGAGACTAAATCCTAACATCTCACCTTCCTAACAGATTTTAAAGGTCACTGATGTATAGAAATGTTCAGCTTAATCTTAAATGCATTGACTAGTCTGGCAAAAGCATTTTAGGGTCTTTTCCTTTTTATTTTCTGCCAGCTATTTAAAATGTGAAAGAAGTGTCACTTATAACTAAAGAGTGGATCTTCAAGAGAAGACAGTGTACCAGAGATCGGACTTGAATCTCAGAATGGTCTCTGCAGCTTTTGCTCTGCTTCTCAGTCAACCTGATTCCTAATGTTTGCAGATTGCACTGGCTCACCCCCACTCCCCCAAACAGGTTATCAGCAATCAGCTACATGCTGGGGACACAGAACAACCTCAAATGAGCTCCAGCCTAAAAATAGCCATTTTCACATTAAAATCTTGAATCAGGCGGGAGAATGGGCTGCAGCTGGGACATCTTGTATTTGCTTATGTCACCAATGGCAAACACCTACAACAACAAAAATATCTCCTCCACCCTGGAGTTGTTGGGATTCTGCTTATTAAACATATTCCTTGTGGCAATTATGTAATAGATACACAAAATAAGCTGCAAATTGATTTCAGATACCAGTGGGTAGAATAAATAGGACCATTTTCAGTCTGCATTCATCCAGACACAGCTATGATTAATGTTCAAATTTACCCCACAAAACCAGCACCAGGTAAGGAATTTACTGCTCTTTAAATGCTGCTGTTTGTTGGTAGACACAGAGAGGCACCCAAAGATGAGTCAGAGCTGTTGGACTCAGTTCTGCTGTTTGGAGTGGATGTGTTTGTCCTCCCAGGCCATCATGGCCCTGCTCTCCTGGGATGGCTGAACACCTGCCTGCCCGTGGGAGGCAGGGGATGAATTCCTTGTTTGGCTGTGCTTGTGTGCATGGCTTTTGGGTTACTGTTGAACTGTCTTTATCTCAACCCATGAGTTTTCTCACTTTGGCTCTCCTGCCTCTCTCCCTCATCCTGCTGGGGACAGTGAGCCAGTGACTGTGTGCCTTAACCCGTAACACACTCCTAAGCTCTAGGGTTTTATTTTCCAAAATTTCCAATCAGGGGCACAAGATAAATCTGACATATTTTCACATTCTTGCCCTGTATTATTTTGTCTTCACTTCTCCTTTCATTTTCTGCTTCACTTTTCAAATTTCTTCAAGTTTGCAAAAGAAAACAGGATAAGATCCAAACAGGAAGTACTTCTTCTGTAGATTGCAATCCTCTTGTTGACTGATTTCTTCCCACTATCCCAGCCATCATTTCTTAAGAAACACTTACTTCCCAGAGTAAAGGTATAATTCTGGCACGTGGTATATGGAAGTAATATTCACAACAAAAGTTTACCTTCACATCACTGCTGGATTAAGTTCCATCAGTAGGAAATGGGGAAGGAGATGGCTTGCTGGGCTCTGTGCCTAGCCTTGTAAGCATTATAGGATGGAAGGAAGCTGGATGCCCTCCTGCAAGATGTGCTATAACTCAGCCACAACTTACTGGATCTAAGGATTGCTTACATGGAAGGAAGCAATAATTCATTTGATAGTGGGATTTATTGGATGAAATTCTTTGGCCTGTGCAATGCAAATCCAAGAGGATAGTCACAGCTCTCCTTGCTTGCTTTAAAACCCATGAATGCTACAGGCTGATTCAGCTTGAGTTTGGTGAGATTGTGTTAAATTTCTTATCTGTAAGACTTGCTGAAATAAGATGTTAGGAACTGGCATCTTGAGCTGCATGTGATTGTGCAGCATCTGTTTGGGAGCATAGATTTATCTCACTGCCTTTTCAGTTTTGTTTCCTTGATGTATGTGAAAGGTTTGGTAATGCTAACAATGTGCCAGAGAGTCTAATGCTGAGGGCCTAAATGAAAATATTCAGAGCCAAACTACAGCCCATTTAAAGCCAAGTTACAGAGAGTTAACAGCAGCAGAGGATGCTGCTGACAATGTTGGTCTGTCCATTTATCCAGGAGCAGAGGGGCTGTGCTGAGGCTCTCAGCTCTCACAGCTTTGCTGCTCCAAAATGGATTCAGTTCCCTATCAGAAGTGGGCTATCACAGATATTCTTCATATCTTTTAGCAAGCACAGGATCAGTTTAGCCTCTAAGATAGCAAATAGCAAAAGCATCCTGTGTATGGATAAATTTACTTAAACGTAACATAGAAGCTTATGAGGAAAAAAAATCCTGGAAATTAAAATATGAAAAATTAGTGATGTGAAATGAACAAAATGTTTCAATTGATAAGGGAGGATTTTCTCATTTTGAGAATAAAGTCCCACACCAACAATTTTGGACTAAACTGGAAAGGCTTTCTCTCAGGATATTTCTAGTTGCCTAAAATTTTGCCAGCTTTAAAAAAATTAATGTTGGCCAAAAAAAGGAAAAAGGTAAAGACTGTGTAAGAAGCATGACTGAGCAGTATGAAAATGAGAGGAAAACAAAGAATTAATCTTTTGAGGGAGTCCATCTTCCTTTGAAAGGCAAAGCTAAGGTGTGGGAGATCTTCACTGGAATTGCTGCTGAGAAGTCCCTGAGCTGAGAAAGGTGTGAGTTGAGCACAGTCTTCTCTAATGCAAGGCAGTGTATATAACTAGCCATGCACTGAAGTGTATCATTAAATAAGCATGTAAATAGACTGACTGTGTTTGGTTTTATTTCAATTTGCTTTAAATTTTTTTTTGCTGCATTTGCTAATAATGTACTTGCTTAATAATTGTAGCATTGGAAACAGAATCCAGAGGAGAGGAAAACACATATCTGGTTTGAGCTTCCCATAATGATCAATAAAATCCAGGGCATATACAAATCCATACCAAAAATGAGATATCCACCCTAAAAGGGAACATGTAGAGCCATGGAAGTCAGTAAGAGATGAGCAGAGTAATTAGTTCTATAACCCCAGTGCTTTACTAAAGGCATATTTAGAATATTCATGTAAACAACTAATTGTTTAGATGCCCTAATTTTCCACAACCTCCCAGGCACTACTAGTTCCTGGTACACTCGTGGAATAAAAATGGATATAGCCTTGAGCTGCCTTCAGTTGCCACTGCACTTGGAGAACTGGCATTTGCTTTGCAAAGCAAAAACAGCATTGCAGTGCCCTTAGTTTCAAAATTACCCTTACAACCACTGTACCACACTTGGGT
This sequence comes from Agelaius phoeniceus, assembly GCF_051311805.1. Taxonomy (NCBI): domain Eukaryota; kingdom Metazoa; phylum Chordata; class Aves; order Passeriformes; family Icteridae; genus Agelaius; species Agelaius phoeniceus. The sequence continues at coordinate 5,784,581 of NC_135276.1, forward strand.
CACAGAAGGTGGAAAGGCTCCTTTGAAATTTTGTCTTCTCTTATTCTTATTGATTCTCCTCTGATTCATATTGATTTCCACACCTGGCAGCCTGGTGTGCAGTAAGGGTTTGTATCAGGGCAGAAAGGCCTAATTTCCTGTCTGTGGAAGGGGAAAACCACTTGGATTGACTTAACCAGCTTATTCTTCTGACCATGATGCAAACCCTGCCATTACTGTTTGCTTGTTCCATGGTGTGTCCTGAACCAGCCATCCTGAACTAAGACATGGCACTTTTATAGGAACCAAATCTCTGAACCTTGGAGGAAAATCACAAAAATAGCTCTTCCTTCCCTGCAAATCCTGTTGCACTGTAGAATGATGACTGCACTTGCTTGCTAGAGATGCCTCATGAAACTTTGAGAGCTTTGCTCTCTCCTCTGGCTGGAGTGGTGACCTCAACACAAATGCACTGGAGTGAAACATTCCATCTCCAGAGAGAGCAGGGTGGAAGAATGTTTCAGAAATAGGCATGAAACAAGGAACCTTCTTCCCTCATCCCATCAGTTGGACTTGTTTCTGCTGCAAGAGGACTTTTGTACTCAGTCCAACACAAAAAAGTCTGTTAGTTAAACAGGTGAACAGATCTGTCATCATGGGGATTAACTTTTCTAATTCCTTCCTCAAACCCATTTACTCTTTTATTCTCCAAAATATTAAATTATATTGAACTCCAAAGTGTAACTGCAGATTCTGTGGAACAGCACTTTTATTTTGTCCAAGAACCTTCTGCCAAGCTTGATGAAACACTGAGTATCTGACTCTTTAATTTTCTTTTCTGTTCCTGGCTTTCTGGTCTGCCAGAAGTGTTGTGGGTGGTCCTTTAGCAAACCACAGAGACCCTAACTCTGATTCTTAAATGGAAATGGAGGTAATTTCAGATACACACTCAAAATAATTGATTATTTACTAGGAGGGAAAATAAGCTAGCTGACTGCATGACTCTTTACTTTGAGGGATTTTAACATATGCAAGGGATGTGCTCACTGATCCATTTAGTACAGCCAAATTGTATGACAATGGAGCTGAAGTCAAATTTAAAGTGTTCTGGCATCTTATCCTAAAAAATTCTCCAATTCTTTCCTATGACTGGTGAGTAGGGGAGAAGAAGGGGGAGACAGAGCTGAGGGGAGAGCCCTTTGTTACCCTGTCCACATGCAGACCTCAACACCTGAGCCTGCCCTCCTCATCCTGCCAGGAGGCAGCAAATTCCTGCAGAGAAGTGGCACAAATGCTGGAAGCAGTGGCTGCCTTGCTTGCCACAGGTTAATGTAGAGATGGCAGTGCTGCTGAGGTGGCTCTCTGGGCAGGTTGGCTGCAGGAGTCAGCCAAACCACTCGGTGTGGGGTTTCTGTGCCTCGCTGAGCAGATGCTGCCCTGAGTGCGTCTGCTGGAAGCGTTTCCTCAGGAGCTCAGCCCTGGCACTGCTTGGGGAGGGCAAACTGGGCATGCAAGTCAGGTTTACTTAATGTGTGAGGAGTGGGAGAAGTTCTTAACAAAGCAACCAGCTGAGTCAGCTGGGAAGAAGTACAAAATATGAGAGAGATTAGTCAACACACACAGGGCCTGGAAGGTAAACTCTGCATTAGTGAGTGGAGCCATACATGAGCCTGTGAAAATGACACAGCAAAATGGACATCTCTGTAGTGGGAAAGGGGATTTCTGCAAACCCTGATGCAGCTGGAGACAACAGCAGAAGTCCCACTCCCTGCAGTAACTCTTGGGTCACACTGGGTACATGGCCTTACCCGGTCCACTCTAACTTCTCATTGCCATGGTGTCATATTGAGGGGGGGAAGAGAATGATCTCCCTCCTGCACTCATGGAGGGCAGTAGCTGCAGCTAATTGGTCTGTTAAACAGTTAATTCAGTGCCTGGGTGCTCTCCACCAGCACTCAGGTAATGTGAGCAAAGTTGTGTCGAGCACGAACACAAGCTGGGGTCCGAAGGTGAGCTGGTGGCCAGGCCCTCCGGAATGCGCAGTGCCAGGGCGAGCACGGGCAGAGACAGACATCTAGTGGTGCCCTGGCAGCAGTGTGACAGTGCTGCTCTGCACAGCCTCACACACAGCCTGGGAGCCCTCTCTCACCACCTATCCCCACGCTGGCTCCAGCACAATACAGCAAAAACACATTCTGCATTATTCAATCATCAGCCCAAACTCCCGTTTCTGCTCCCCTGCATAAACAGCACTGATGGTCTGAGGCTGTTTGATCTGAGAGCCCTGAAGGAGCCCCAGGGTAACAGAGAATCAGGGTGACAGAGAATGAGACATCCATCTTTCAAGGAGGATTCTTCCATTTAATGTGGGTTCTTTACATGAATACATTGTTATGTCTTGTTTCTTCTAGCAAGCCATCAAATTACTGCCTTGCTAGGTGTGGAAGTTTTTTCCAGTTCAAATTATTGCAGTTTCATATGGATTATAACAAACATTTATCAAGGCATTTTATTTTTAAATGATAACTTTAAATGGTAATTTTTAAATGGCAACTTACATATTTTTAAGCTGGCTAAAAAGCATAATCTTTATACTCCTTGAAAATGTGAAGAAGTTTCTGTCTAAGGTTTATCTTGTGGCATTATCTGTGTAAGAAAACTTGAATATTTAACATTATATGGGCTTGCATGGAAGCTACCAGGACCATCTTGCTCAGACTGACAATAATGAATGTCTGTGTTGGCACTTTTCAGAATTAGTCCATCCCCTACAATGCCCTGGTGTAAATTAATGGCCTGACTGAGGTTCCAGTGTGGATCCCTGGGGGTGAGAAGACACTCCCTGTTGGCCTCAGCATGCAGTGCTGGGAAGAGCTGCCTGGAAGAGAGAAGACCAGCTTTTCTAACTTTACAAACCTTATCTTGATATCTTCATATTGCCGAGGGTGATAAGAAAATGCATACCAAACCCCTTGGAGAACCCACAGAGAGGGAGGTGAGGAGTGTCTTCAAATCAAACAGCTCTCCAGGACCCTCTCCAGGACTGGCTGTTAGTTTTCAGCCCCAGCAGTCTCTGTTAATTCACTTGCTCCACAGCTGAGCTTTCAGATTGCTCAAACCCCTTTGGGTCAGTAGAGTTCCTGTGCTAGTTGTGTTCTGTAGTCTTGGGCAAATGCTTGGTTGACCATCCTAGCTGGCCATCCTCATTTTAGAATGAAGTCAGTTAATTCAATCTGAAGGTGAAAAATCCCCCTGTGCCCTAACTCCCTGCTGCTGTGAATACCCTGAGGATCTGTTTCTTATCCTTCAGAGATAACTGCATTTAAATAAATCACTGAACAGGAATAAAATTTGCTTATGATGCAGTTCCAGGGGATTTTCTTAACCCACGGCAGACTGGGTGTTCTGCTTCCTTAGAAATGTGCAAGTATTTTAACAATTGAGAGATCTCCTATTACAAAGGGAATGTCATCCAGACATTTTCAGCAGGCAGCTGGCATGTCTTGGAAAGTGAACCTGCTTTTGCATTAGCCCAATACTGATGCTACTGATCAGGGGGCTGACTATTGCCCAACTTCTAAAACCTTTGAAAATCAGCAGAAAACATGGTTGAAATATGAGAGAAAGTGAACTGTGATAGGAACTGACAACTGCAGAACAGTGAGGAGCTACTGCTACTCCTAAAATGAAATTTATTTAAGTAAATTTGGCTATTTGTGTTTCTAAGAATGAGGTTTGTTGAGGACTTGGTTGGTTGTATTTTTTTGATTCTGAAATATTTTCTTTTCCTGTTGCATTTATGTACTTTGTTCTTTTTTTCTGCAAGTGTAGAATTTGTTAAGAAGTGTTCAGAGGTGAATAATGGTGTATATGGAAAAGAAGTCCTGTGGCATTTCCTAGACAGGTATCTGTCATATCTCTCATATCTGTCACATGCCTCAATAACTCCAGCTTTCTGCATTTCCATGTTTTTAAATATACCATTTTTAGTAAATCAACAAACAATCACAAAGATTGGAATTTTTTTGGAGAAGAATGTGTTGAGGGCATTTTCCTTTTCCTCTGTCAGATGCTTCTGGTGGGTTAATAACTCCATCTACAGTTCATCACTGAAATAGTTCCAGAAATACTGGAAATATGAGCCTGAACCAGGTCACTAAGAAGATAAAACCCAGATTCTGTTCGCATTTTAAGCAATGGGCAGTGAGGAGAATGCACCCGTGTAAGGGTAAAAGTGCACGATTTTCATGTGCTTTGCTGAAACTGCTTTCCAGTGGCACCGTGTAGGAGCTGTTCTGCAATGGATGTGGGGCAGCCTGGTTTGCTTTTGGAGACTTTCAGACCCTTCAGGCCAGTGGGAAGCTGCTAATGGGCTTTCTCCAGGGGGATATGAACTCCCTGAGACCCTACTCAGGGTGGGCAAGAGGCACAGATTCCATCCCAGAGCCCAGGGGCAAAGTTGGAGGGGAAAAAAGTGGGGAAAAAAGCTCTGCTCAGCTGCAGACAGATACAGATCTGCCTTCCCATGCCCTGGGGGCCAGACAAGCTGGTTTGTCTGTGCAAGCCCCCCTTCACAGCAGCCAGCTCAGGACACACTGAAGGCACTTGTCTGAGCTTGAGGCATTGATACAGCTCCAGGCACTGGGCTCCAGTGGAGGATGAACAAAAGGGGGTCTGATAAGGGTCAGGGACGTTCCCATCTTACAGAGAAATCAATTTTCACTCATTATTCTTCTGTTTCTGCTGGCCTTACTTGTGGCAATAGACCTGGGTAGCAGTAAACAAGCATAAAGTCCTTGTGCAGGAGCTACAAATACAGTCTGTGGTGAGTACTTTTACCTCAGTGTGCTCAGCTCTTTGTGGCCTGCTTTTCCCTGTACAAAACATACATATTAAAAATTACTATTGTCTATTAGTCTAAAATAAAGGGGCAATGGCAATGAACTCCAAAAAGGAGCTTCACTACCAATCATTTACCATGACAGAGGTTATAAACTTGGTGGGCGTCAGCTTTAATGTGCATGTACACATGTGGGCAGAGGTTTCACTTCTTCTTTGGAAGCTGTAGGGGTTCTGTGCCTCTGTGATCATTATTTTCTAGGAATCTAAATAGGCATTCTGGTGTATTCATTACTTCACATTCCCATATATTGTTTTTTAAAATAATTATCAGCCACAAATTTATTAACAACAGACTTATCTGGCGAGTTGCTTTAAAAAAAAGCAGTCAAAAATTAAGGACAGGAATAAAAAAATTTGTTTCCTAAGCCCAAAAAGCAAGTAGGAAAAAGAAGAGGATATCATGGTACTCACAGTATTTTTAGCATGTTACAAATAGAAATGTATTTTCTGGCACAGTAGGACTCTGCTATATGAACCATATTGTAGGCGTGGAGGTTAGATTCCTGCAAAAACCATGAAGCAATGCCTTTCATCTTTGTCACTGGTGAATTCTGACTGTGGCACCATCTTATTCCTGTGTGATTGTCATTCCACACTGTTTGCTGGCACCTTTTACAAAATCTTCTGTCAAAATAACTCTAAAAACAGCACTTGAACTAGGCATTTAAGAAAATAATGTGGTTTATTCTCAATGATCATGATAGCTAAACATTTCTTTGTGAATCAGTTTTTTTCCTAGTGTTATTTGCTCTTGGAATCCTTGGAGATTATATTCTAGTGACATCTGTTAACACTGCTACACTTAACATGTAATTGGGAAGGGGGAAAAAAAGAGAAAACAGAAAACAAAAGCCCGTGCCAATCTAAATGTGCTTGAAAGGTGCCAGATTGATAACTCTGGAGAATTGAGTCCTCTGTTTATCCTCTGAATGAGTGCAGCACAGTCAATGGCAGCAGAAACTCGCTGCTGTCACCCTGCAGCGTCTGGTGCTCGCTCAGCTGTGAGGGCAGCCCGGCCCTGCTCCCTGCAGCATCCTGCAGCAAGGGCATGAAGGCTGCTGTGCCATGGTGGATGGGCTGCCCTGAGAACCCCAAACTCATCTCCAACAATCCCTGGCCACCCATCTGGGGCCAAACTTCAGGCTGCACTTCGCAGCTCTGGCACAGATCGCAAATGGAGATTTTGAATTAAAAGTCTCTGTGGTGCCTTTCCAATCTCTTAACTGTGTAATCCCCTGGTGTGTTTTATTTAATGCATAAACTGCCTGTGACATGACAGAGCCAGAGGCATTACAATCTATCATGTCAAGCCTTCATACATTAGCAGCACTTGTTAGCACCCCCTGGCACGGTGCATGAGGAGCTCTGAGTTCTGCTAATGATCCATGGATAATGGGGCACAGGGAGAGTTCTGAACCCACCTTCCAACCAGGGCTTTTAGGATGTGTCAGAGGGCACACAGGCTTGGCACTGGAACTCTCTTTAATGCATCTTCAGAGCACCTTCTCTTGTATGCTCTGCTTTAATTGAGATTAAATAGCTTTGAAGGTCCAAACACAATTTCAAGGACAATGCAACATCTCATATCCTCAGTGAAAGGTTTTTAATGTATTTCCTTAAAGCCAAGACAAATATACCATACAAATACATTACACCAGGCTGATGTTAAAGGTCTGTCTCAAACCTAGGGAAGCCAACACAATTTGAATTTAAAACACAGCATGGTATTCCCAAGGCTGTGGCTGGGATGGGGTGAGAGAATTGCAAAGGAGCTTGGGGCCTGCAAGAGCGCCTGTAGCAAAGTAAGATTTTTTAAAAGGAGGCAGAAGAGCCTGGATCCTGTGGAAAGTCAGATAGAATTCGTTCCAGGGAAGGCTTGTGAGAGCATTCTTCTGGGAGTACATACTCTGAATTCTCTGTGCAGTGTCAAGGCACAAGCAAAAACCATCATGAAAATTTGGGTTTTGTTTGTCCCCCTTGTCTTTACAGCATTGCTGTAATAATGGTTTAAGAAAACTTAAATAGGTGCCATATGAAAAGAGAAATAACAAAACAGAGACTTAGCCCCCTCCTCTTTTTTTGTAGCTTCAGTTTAATACTTAGCATTTTCTTTAGTTGCAAACTTGTCCACTCTGCCTTGCTTCAGTGATGATATAAAGGTGCTGCAGTACCTTGGAAGATGTTGCTGCATTCCAATAATGATAACTGTGTAGTTTCATGACCCTCCTGAGCTTACATTTGAGGCCTCATTGGAAAATCTGCCATCATATCACAAGGATATGAAGTCTAATACTGCCAATTTTGTGAATTATTCATTAGTCTGAAGGAACAAGAAGCAACAAAGACACAGGCAGCTTCCTTTTATTTATGGTTTTACTACTCTTCATATTTTTTAAGTGAAGGGAATACAATTCTTCCATCTTTTCCACAACAACAACAACAGAAAAGAAAATAAAATGTGTATCCTTGAGAAGTTGGGATTTCTGGGAATACATTTTCCTCTTTTAGCTAGCATTTTAACATAAGGTAAAACATTTTTTTGACAAGGTAAGTAGAGTAAACAAAGATCAGTGAGAAAGCAGAAATTATTGAAGTACTGGAAAAACTGCTGCAGGCTACTTTTTCACACATTGCTGCTCAAGTCAGGATTATGCTATGACAGTTCTAACTCTCCTGCTGACATCCTTATAGACTCTATTACATTATTTACTTCTTGTAAAATAACATTCTATTACAGCTCCTTCATGTCCTGCTGCTAGTCTAAGTTCAAGGGGAAGAAATTCTGCTCTCCTCGCTCCCAGCTCGTTAATCCAGCTCTGAGGAGATCATTATTAAACAGACTGATCTGCAGCCCCTATTTCATGGCCCATTTTCTATTGCAGTAACAACTGTATTTCCAGAGTGCTGGTCTTCATTTAGATCAACAGCACAGGTAAAATGTGTCAGGCTGTGTCTGGAAGGAGCAGGTGAAGCATCCCACCCTGTGCTGAGGATGTAATGTCATTTTTATGTCCCTAAGGGGGAAAGCTTTCAGATGTTTCCCTTACTTTTCCATTGCAGGGAAAAGTGAAGCCAGGCATGCAGTAATAGCTGATTTCAAAAGGAAAAGAGTTGATTCTCAGTAGGGCTGCAGGAACATCTGTGGATAAACCAAGGCTAACAGCAGACAGGTTGCTCAAACACTCTCTGAAAACTGGCTTTTTCAGTGTCAGGAGATATTCAAACACATATCACTGAGTCCCCCCATCAGGATTCTGCTGAAACTTGTTTTCTGGGAAGACATACTTATTAGGACCTAGAAAATTAATTTACCTGTCTCTGAATTCTCACTCTAAGCCCAGTTAGGTGTGCCACCAGCAGCATATTCCCTCAGTCTGGCAGAATGCTCCCAAAGCACCAGCCTTTGAAAAGTCCTGCTTTCATCAGTGCCCCAAATCACCTTGGCAAGTCAATCACCAGCCCTGCTCCTTGCAGTGGGAATCTTGAAAGCAGGACTCAGTGCTTGAAGAACTGGCATCAAACCAGACAGCAGTGACCACACGCCTTGAGCTGGTCAGGGGACAGGCAACCCCTGGCAGTGCTCACACAGCTCTGAGCAATGCACTCCATCAGCTGCTGAACCTCCCTGAACATCCCTAAGGACATGGAGGTAGCATTTCTGCACTAATAACACAGGCAATGTGGTAATTATCTAATTATTCAGCCCTTGAGAAGAGATAGCTGCTAAAGCTCCCAGGAAAAAGGAATCATGTGCTCTTTCTTGAAGGCAAACTGTGAAACTACTGGAAAATCAGCACTGGATGTAAAGTAAATGAATGGAACCCCATTCCTTCAACTTTTAAACTGTGTTTACTTTCTTTAAAAAGCAGCAGTATTTCCTTATGGAGGTGGTGGGTCCTGATCAGAGCAAAGCATTTGACCATTGATCTCTGAAGCTCAGCAGGGACTGTGTGGGAATTAAGGGTGACTTTTGCCACTTGCCTCCATGTGAGCCAGGACTTGAGTCACTGTCTCCAGCATTTTCACAGTTTGCTGTTCACTTATGGCACTGAAATCAGGGATAAATTTACATACCCCAGTGTGCTGTGGCAGAAGCTGCTGATGGTGAACTCTGCTTCATGGCAATGGCCATGGATAATTAAATATATCACTCCTCAGGACAAGATCCTGTGATATCTTCCAGAGGAGCAAGAGGTGAAAGTGGCAGGAGGTCCAATTTAAAAGGTGCAGTTATCAATTCTACCAGAGCAATCAAACAGGATAGATAACTGATATTTCTTTCAGTTATGGGGATATTGGTCAATCTAAAATGATTATTTTGATTCTCGGTATCCTTTGATTTCCTGATATTTCGTTTTACAGCCTTGGTGGGTTGGTCTGGGGGGTCCCACAGGCACTGGGATTCACCACCCAATTATGACTGGCACAGGAAAGAGCAGGCTGTTCAGTAGTGCTGCAATATTTCACTTCCCTTAGGCAAGAAAGATGATCCCCTTCTTCATCCTCCTCTATCTCCCCAGTCTGACCTGCTTTTTCCATAAGAAGTATTGGTTATTCCTCAGAAAACATGTTTTCAAGGAATTTCAATAAAAATTCCATGAATATCTGACCAGCTGTTGAAGTCAAGTGCCTGTGGAATGTTTTTAAGACCCTGTGTCCTAGCTCAGTTTGTTAGGACTGCTAATTCAATCTTTGAACCAGGGAGTCATTATATTTATCTGTTTGCATTTGGGTTTTATAGACCACCAATTACTGTTATCAAAATATGTTAAATTAACTGTGTTCTAGGAAAGCAGATAATTTCAGTGTAGACTGGTAAATATCCGATTATAAAGGAAGCTACCTTTTATTTATTGCAAAGGCTAGCACATTCATCAGCATGCCTAATTAAAATTTAACAATTAATAAGCAGTGGCAAACCCTGTACGAAGGTCAGTAGCAACCTAAGCAAACTTATCAAAAATGCAGAGGGGTTTAGAGTTTTTAAAAAGTTCATTCTGTCCTTAATTAACAGATCTAATTACAGCTCTGCCATAGCAAAATGCAAAATGATCTCTTCAAAAGACAAGGAGTCAAAGGTTTAATAGTGCAGATAACCTTCTTCTTCAGTACACACCAACCCAAGTGTAGGAAGGAATTTTACCAAGCAGTCAACAGAGTTGATTGGAAGGCTTTGAGAGAAATTTAAGCTAAGCAATACACAGAAATCCCCAAACAACAAAGGAATTGAGAGGGAATAAAAACTCTCTTGTGTCTTGGGATTTGAAATAACACTAAGTCAAGACTTTGGGTAATCTCCTTTCTTAGCAAGTTGTCAATGTATTTATTCCATGACCTTTGCTGGTTAGTTTTGAATAACACTTTCTGTTCTATAGACTGCATGTGTTTAATTATCACCTCATTCAACAAAAATGGACAGTGAAAAAATCAAGGATAATATAGCAGAGCAGGGCTAAATACAATCACGAAAAACACTTAAAATTCCTGCAGTTAGTAGTCAGCATTTAGGCACTGAAGGGCAATTTTCCAAGTTTTACTGAAGGGTTTAGTTGTGCACTACGTCTTCAAGAAGTCCAAGAAAAAAATTTGAGTTTTCTGTTCTTAGTTTTGCAGGAAGAGGCTGGAAATGAACAGAACTGGGTTCATCAGTAAGCGAATTAAATCTTTCTGGCTGATTTATGTGGGCAAGGGTCATTACACGTGGGTAATAGAAAGTGGCTGATAGAAAAACTAGACTGCTTAAAATTAATAATACATGGCTGAAATGAATTGTTACTATTCATCTTTACCTTTGGATTAGCAGAAAGAGCACAGGTATGAGAGGCAAGATACCTTCAGGGAAACCTGACCTGTGTGAATATCCTCAGTGTTCCCTTTCATACCTTGCCAGTGACAGAGGGAGTGCACAGGGAGAACACAGGGACATCAAGGAGAAGCAGTGGAATCACAGTAATTATCTTGGAGAGGCCCAGAATCACAGGAGCCATATTCATCTTGTGCTGGAATCGAACTGCAGCATAACAAATTTTTCAACCAAAAGGCTCATTAAATGCAACGTGAAAACAGAGAGGCTGTTCTGAGCAATCTCCATGAATTGGCCTCTAGCTTTACCATGGCATTATCATGACCTGAATTAATTTGCTGTGGCATGATAATTTCCTCTTGGCTGTAGGAGGGAAAAAAATGAAGCCTGCTCAGGCTGATGAGCATTTTAAGACTTCTCTTTAATTCTTTTTCTTAAAAAGAATATCACCTTCTGTTTTTAAAGTGCCTGGCTGGAACTGATAGATACCGTCAGCCATCAATAACATGCTGTAGCAAGGTGGGCTCGTGCCACTCCAGTGCTGCAGAGTTGAAAGCAGAAATGGTGAGGCTTTTAAATGTCACCAACACACTCTGTACTCAAAGGAGCCAAACATCCTCTGAGGCCATGACATGACCCCCACCTCACCTTTAAAGAGGTGATCTGTCTAAAGTGTGGGTGCTCATGAACAGCTTTGTGTGACATTTGGTCCTTCCCTGCCTCAGTACAGCAGAAGAAACGGGCCCTGATACTTAAAAACACAGATAGCAGCGAACACCACATTATCACATTCCTCTCTTCAGTAACACTTTGCTTTAAGATAAGAAATGAACATAATTACTTGTGTTCTGCTGATGGGAAGTGAGCTATCAGAGGCAGGCATTATTACTGTTACTGCTGTTATTATTACCCAAGTAGCAGGAAGTGCAGTGCTATAAAAACTCTTCTAAGCAGTCACTCCCTCTTACAGACCATTAAAGGTTCACTTCACACTTACATCTCTTTCTTCCAGACTCAGTCCTGAATCATTAATTTTGCACTTGGCATTCCTAAAAGAGAGCTTTTTTTTGAAGCAAACCCTTCTCTTGATGTCTGAGTGCACCTTGAAGATGTTAATCACCAGAGAGGTACACTCAAGACAAAAAGCCATCCAGGTTCCTTGGATTTACTGAGACTTGAAAGCAGCAAGATGCAAAGGTTTTTGGTTTGTTTTCCAGCACCATACAGTGTCCAAGCTTTAGACAATATCCTTTTCTCACAGCAATCTCAGGAAGAGCAGTTGTTAAAATAGTGTGTGACCCAAGACACTCTGAAAGTGGGACACATCAGACTGGAACCCTTCCTCCCTCCCTTGCCAAAGTTTACAGATCAACTGGCTCTAAAGAAAAAAAACAATATGGGGAGACTCCACAGTAAGGGAAAGTACAATCTTTTTCTTGTGCAGGTAAGATGACCTCTAATGGAGATTTTTTTTATGCCACCTATCTCTATAATTTTTTTTCTTATCTTCTCCCTTTCTTTCCTTTTTCTTTTTTTTTTTCCTGTTTGTTTTTCTGTCCCTTTCAAGAGATTTTTTGCTGTCAGTGATTCAGCAAAATTCAAAACAAAGTCAGGGATTTTAAAATGTCCTTTAATATTTTGTTTGGAAGAGACACCCCTTCCCTGTAGACAGATCTCCTTCCTGAAAGGGTTCCTCTCTTCCTTTTAACACCACAACACTGTGAAAGCAAGTGATTGTTAATTTTTGGATGTCTGTGAAGCTTTTTCTTCTTTTCCTACCCAGCACAAGTCCTTCTTTAATTAAAGCAAACACACGAAGCAAATGATGAATGAACAAATGGAGACCACCCTTGTCAGATATTCTGAGGCTCAGAAATCCTGAATATCTCATCCTTTATTGCCCTCTAGTGTTACTTCAGCATCTATGGAGAAGATTGTTCTGTAAAATTGAACAACAAATGTAGTTCCACAGAGACAGGGCCAGAGCTGACCCTGAGAATAAGTGGCCATACACCCACGAAAAGAGGCATTTTGCAATTCCTTGATTTATCCAAGGGCTTTACTGACAACCAGTGCTTGGAATATTCATTTCCATACAAAGAGAGCAGAGGAGAGCAAAGGGATCTTTGCTCTCCACATCTCTATTTGTATTCCAACAAGGATGCCCTTGATGCCATATGGACATTTTGATCTAATCCCTGTTCTCCCGTGGCTGAAAGTTTCTCAGGGAGTTTAAAATGTTTGGTTTAGCAATGGACCAATAAAAATAAAATATATGGCAGTGTAAGCTCAAAACAACATTACTGTATAATGGCATAAACAAATTGGAATGTCACCTGTTACAAAAGGATAAATGAATAGATTTTTTTAAATCCTCTCCAAGCTCACATTAGCTGTTCAGGAAAGTTCTCTGAACTTCCTGTAAGTCCAGAACCCAGACCAGCAGGTAAATGCACTTTCCACATTCACTGCACTGCCATTTAGGCAGGGATTGGAAGAAAAAATCAGAGAACTCAAGTCAAGAGTCCTGAAGTGATCTGTGGAAAGTACAACACCCAGTCTCAGGTCCTCTCATCCTGCTCCCAAGCAGGAGTTCATGTGCACCTCTGGCAAAGATTTTGCTGGCAACATGCTGGTGAAAGCCAGCAAATAACTCTGCTTATTCCTTATTCAAAACCCTGAAATGCCCATCAAAAGGTGGATCATGACATCCCAGCAAGTTTACAAACAAGAAAGGTGACTATGGCTTTTACATATTTATGTCAGGCCCGATTTTTGTCTCATCCTAATTTCACAGCTGTATCCTGCAGTCAGCTTTGATCATTTAATGTGATCTATCCTAATAAAAGGAACAGAGTCATAGCAGTGCAAAATTTCCCATTACATTGTGTGATCTATTTATCTATTGCTTTAAATCTGTAAGGGGTCTGTTCTGCATGTTCTTTTGCCAGCCATTTACAGGCATTGATGATTAGACTTTTAAAGTCATTTGGGCATTTGCCACGCTCAGTAACTCCTGGAATTTTCAAAACAGCTGAGATGCTTCTGGGTTTTAAAGGACTTTGACAAGAGTGAGATTAAATAAAGTTTTTCAAAACTGTCATTAGGTATTTATCTGCATCTTTAAAAATGAAAGGTCTATCAAAGTACAACCCTAATCCCCTTCTGAGAAGAGAAGAGCACGACATGCCAGTGCTGGTGTGTTACATCACACTTTTGAAATACATTTGCCAACATTTCTTCACATCTACTTGACCTGTCTGCGAGAAGTTGGCATTCAGACAACTTAGAGAAGATGATTTAAAATCTGATCTTGAAGGAGACACTGGTTTTTTCTAAGAGATTGCAAATGTCTGTAACATTTCATGCTCTGAAGCTCATTTTTTTAATGATCCTCTTAACTAGATTTTTATGATGAATCTTTATGATTCAGAGAATTCAAATCCCAGAGTGATTTGTATCCTCCCCTGCACCCCTTAAATATGGATATAGCTTTATATTAATCTTAGGATATGACTTGGTTGTTCTTTATATTGAAGGCCTTTTAAGGGACTTTTTTCTGAAGGTATTGAATTTTTTTCTCTGTTACATTAACAATAGAGTTTTAACTAAGCACTTCAGGAGAGCAGCAATGAAAGGAGAACACAGCTGTGACTTTCAGAGTTTGCACGGATGTCAGCAAGAGAAAATGCATCTTTTCCTGTAAAGTGGGCAAATTTATTCTGCAAGACTTTGAGAGAAAATAAATTTGGAACTTCACAATGCTATTTATTCAGAGTCACTTTTCAGCATAAAACCACTGCTGAAAGGTCTCATAATAGAGGGTAGGAATCTCATAAGCATCTCAACACACCTTACACTCCTGCCTCTGTCAAGAGTCAGCAGCCAAGTTGATAGCAAGACCTATCTTTTATTTTGCTGGAGAGACTCTTAATCAGTCCACTGTTGCCTGGTTTGTGTCTAATTTTATGTAGCAAGGAGAAGATGAGCATATCCACACCAACTTAGCAAGTTCAGAGGTATTTTGCTTTGGAATTTACAAACAGATAGGAGCCATGACTGGAATTATAAATGTAGATAAGCATAAAAGATTTAGAATTGCATTTCTTTCCTCCTAAATTGTTTCCCTGCAGCTTGTCCTTGTGTAACAGGGCAGCAGGCTTGGGATAGGCACAGCACCACGAGTATCACAGGGCCACAGTCTGAGCAGGATGCAAACTCTGGTTTCATATATGCAGATACATATTTAAAGACTGTTCACATCTGGAAAGAAAGCTGTACATGAGGCATATGGGAGAGTAACAAGAAACAAGAGAAGTTCAACTTTAAATGCATTCTGACTGCTACATCTGGAAAATCTCTGCTGCATTATGTGGAGTTTGAATTTGTACTGAGAAGAAAATTTGGCCCTGGAAATAGCACAGACCAGTGTGTAGATCTAGCCAGGAGCATGCTGAGCTAGAAGTAGTACTGGGTCTTTGTGGTCTGAGATGATATTTTGTGCCTTGAGTCCCATAAAGCAGAATGACAGAGAAAAGCCTATTTTAAGTGTCATTCTTTACTCAGGAGCTAATGTAAGGGTGGTGGTGGTATTTATATATAACTCCAAGCAGATCCTTAGCACCCAATGTGTTTCAATGGAAACTATTTCCTTCAGGACTTGAAATGTTATGATATCCAATATAGGGCTTTAAAATAACTTAAACCTTTCTGGGTTTGGTACCTGAAGTCAAATTCCTCTTCATGTTTCTCAGAGTCATGTCTATTCTTGCTGCCTGCAAGGGCTGAGCACAAGTGTGAGCTGATCTCCAGATGCTGGGTTTCCTCTCACTGGACAGCAAGGGCAGGCTCCACATGTAGGGCTGCTCCTCTCACAGCCAAGCCAGGGTTCACATCCTCTGAGGGACATGGCTTGCAGCTGGCAGGAGATGCAATAGCTAATAGGCACTCAAGCTTATTTAGGATCTGGACCTCAAATATTGGCACTAATTAGCTCCTTAAATCACTGCTGAATGGAAGTGAAGAATAAAAAACCATCTTCCCTTCAACGTGGTCCTTTCCAAATTAGGCTTAGGGTAGATAACATCTTCACCATGCAGCAGTTGCACTGTACCTGTTCTTAGCTATGCAGAGAACGTGCAGTTGTGGCATCTCTCCTGGACTCTGCAGTACGTTCACTTTCATTTTCGACCCCTTTAATAGTAAAAGATCCTTCCTTGGCAGTGGCTACAAATACCAGAATTCCCACTGCGAGGAAAAGTTTAAATATTCAGAATTCACCTTCAAAGCATTAGTTGAAAATCACTATAAGAAATTCTGCTCTTGTCTTTGCCTTTTATCTTGTGAAGAAAAGCAAAACCAGAAAACCTTAAGGAACAAAGCCTGTCTCCAACCTTGCCCTTGCCTGGATCAGGTGTACAAGTGTGGAACAAGAGTTTTGTTAGTCAGCAGCTGAATGTGTTTGCAATTTAATGTGTCCAGCCTATTCAATTATAGTACTACAGCTAATCACAGTAATAACGAGCTCTTAAAGATCTGGGACCCAGGTTTTGCTCACACTTGCTGCTTTTCTTTCTATCTCTCACAGTGTGCTTGGACATCTGCTAGTTTTGGCAAATTTGAGTTGATGCTGTCCTAGAGGGCAAGAGAAGAGCCCAGCTGCACATCCTGCTGGTAATTCCCTGAGAGCCTGAACTGGGCCAGCCATGGAAAATGAAGTCATGCTCTTGGTCCAGTACAAAAAGGGATCTGATAAGTGCTGTTCTAGTTGACTCTTTTTGTGATGTAGGAGAGGTTTTTGGGGCAAAGTGTTTAGGCAAAAACACCATTAGAAAAATTTCCCAGGTATTTTCAAGCTCTGTGTTGCGATTCTCATTTGTATTTCTTCACTGGTCAAGCTGAAGAGATTTGTCCCTTTGTTCTGTGAGTTTAGAATAAAGGAAATATTCTCGTCTTTCTAACAGGCTGTAACTGTGGGCTTGGAAACTGTAGTTGAAATGTTCTTGGCTTGCTGACTTTGCTTTATCCTCTTAACAGAATAAATGTTCTCATGTAATAACAAACCTGACAGATCTTCATAATTGATCCCTATCCCTGACATATGAAGGGCACAGGATGCAAAGAGGAATGAAGCACTGTAAGTACCCTGCAATGGAAGTATTGATTCTCTCAATTGCAGCACTGCCTTTCTCTGTAAGTGCCCACCTCAGCAAGAAGAAATTATGGGGGAAAATGGACAGGGGAAGTAAAATTAGACCTAAATAACAAAAAGTGTAACTGATAACCCTGTGAGAGCCTGCCAAGGAGTCTCATTGCCTAAGGGTTCAGTTTTACATAGAGCCCTTAACTAGATCAATAGATTGCTTTTGGACTACCAGAGGTTAAAACAAGCATAAGTGGAAGAGGGCTAATAAATCAACCCTGCTTGTACCAGACACAAGTTAGTAGTGTCCAAAGCCCTTTATGCAATTAGAATGATTCACACAAGAGTGATTGGCACGGGCTGAGAAGTGCTGTGGGTAATGGGTAAAGTGCTGTGAGGAGAGCTGCTCACACCTCTCACTGCCAGATTATAATCAAGCAAGTTGTTCTTTCAAAGCATGATGTCCTTGATAAACAAGGAATGGCAAGACTTATTAAAGTGCAGGCCAATCATTGTTATACCCTGATACTGGAAGAGATAGGTGTCAGGTTCTGTTACTGCTGAAATTTTCACAGCACCCAAATGGTCTCTCCTTGGAAGTGAGTGAGGAGGCACATTGGCACTTAATACGTGCACACCTATTCCCAAACCTGCAAAACCACTGCAGGAACCCTTTAACCTGTTCTCTCATCTTCTTTTATCCATCAGTGTCGTCTCACAGTCTGCTCCCACTGAGCATGCTGCAGTTGTCTAACGAATTTCACATTCAGATGGTTGAGTCACATTACACTCCACAGGGTCATATAAATGTTCTGAAGCTGACAGTTGTGATTACAAGTTAGTTGGGTAAGAAGAGGACCCCTGGGCACAAATCTCTGATGTACCTGAACATTTTTTTGGCAGCAGCGACTAAATCTATCCCAAGCCTACAAGGTCAATTTGCAGCTCAGTTGCCATCCATATTTATCTGCCTCACACATTAAAATTTTGCTATGACAGTGCTAAGATCTCCAGGAAATACCTCAAGTAGATGGTTTCCATGGCTAGCCTGTAACCCTCATTCTTTTGAAACTATCTTCCAGGATATGTCATTCTCATGATAATGCTATCTTAAGTTAAAAAGAAAGAAAAAAAAAAAAGAGGCGCCAAGAAAACCAAAGCCCAAAATAAAATATGCTCTTATGGCCACAGAATTCCCCTTCATTTCAAAACTGGCTCAAAATGTGGCAAGCTTTGGTTGCAGCACTGTCACCAAATGTAGGCACTGCTCTGCTAAACAATAAAGGGAAAAGGCTGGCTGCTCGAAGGGACAAAGAATGCAGTGTAACTTCAATTTCTCATATTATGGAAGGACTTACAAATAGAAAAAATGCCAAAGCCGTGGAAAATCCTGTTTGCATATACAGCCTCTTGGACCCTGGGCACTTCCAGTGCTTGATGATCTCTCAGTTGGAGTTCCTCCTCAGAACTAATGTATTTAATCACAGAACTGGTGTGACAAAACACCAGATCAGAAAACTGCAGCCACAAAAGGAATCAGTCCTACATGTATCGTGCCTATTTTAGAAGCAATAACAATATTAGACACATGTCTTGGTGGTGGGAAATCAGATGAAACTTTTAAAGAATTCACCATTTAGCAAGTTTAAAGGTATTTAGAATGAGGTGATATTTGGGACATTTTCAGCTGAATCTCTGGAGACAACTGCTGCTCTTGGTCCATGATCATGGCCTCGTGTGATACAGGGACAAGTACTGGTATTTCCAAATGGAAACAGGTTTTAACTAGGATTTTGTCATTCACTAAATGAAATGGTTGATTCTTTTCATCTCTCAACACAATCCACTTCTGTACTGCTAAGTATTGGAAAAAATAAGGCAGTCCTTGTCTGAAGTAGCTGTTTAATATTGAGAGGATGCAGCTGATATTTTTTTCTGGCTTTTCTTTCCAGGAACAAAAGAATGTAAAAGCAAGGAAGGTTGCTCAATGGCTTGGAGAACCTGGCAGGGATTTTTTTGACACAGACTGTAACATGAGCACTGAAAGGCAGGGAAAATGTCTTTTATGTGTTCCTTATGTTGTGAAATATCCACACTGTTCAAGAACTTCAGGTTCAAACACCTTCACTGCCCCTCACTGCACCAAGGGCTGAATCCAGCGCATGCTGAGGTCACCAGGAGTCCTTCCATCAATTGGAACAGGGCTGGATCAGGCTCAGCACAACACAGAAATGCAAACACTGCAACTCTGGCTCTCAGAGGAGCTCCTCACTATGGCAGCTGAATAAACCCTGGCTGGGTTGGTCCTGGTTTGGATCTGCCCAAACACGCCATGTGCTAAAGGGTGGCCATGGGCAGGAGATGCAAGTCAGGATGTTATAGGTAAAAGTTAAGTTATGTTAAATTAGGGTATAGTTCAATTATATTGTATTAACTATGTTACATTCATTGTATTATGTTAAGAGGGGGGTCTTACTATAATGTGCTAGGAGAATTGGTGGAACAGTGGTCTGGCGGGGCAAGGCGAGGTCAAAGAGGGATTGGATGGAAAACCTGACCAATTGTTCAAAGCCCTGCAGAAACAACTGGTCCAGAATGAACGGCGTTAAAGACCAACGAGAAGCCTGGAAATGCACCCATCACCATGCGGATCCAATCCTGGACTCAAAGGGGGCTATAAAGGGGGGCAGTTCGGTTGGGTTGGGGTTCTTCTTGTTTTTGGATGCTTTTGTCTTGGGGAGAGCCCAGTGCTCTTGGGGTCAGCACACTGTTTTGTTTTTGGCTCGCTGTGTGGGTGCTTGGGCTTATCCTGGGCACTCCGTTCCTTGTAGTTATTTTAATAAATGAGAACCTCTTTCTGCAGAGAAAATTTGGCCTTGTTCATATTCGTAACAAGGACACCTCTTCAGAAACATCATCCCTGTGCTGTAGAGGTGCTACAATGTGCTCTGTGCAAAGTTACTGCTCAACAGAATTAGTGTCTTCAATATTCAATTTCGATATTAAATCAAAGGCCTTTATTTTCTAGTTACTGAACAGGGTGTTCCCTAGGATATGCACTGATCTCCCTTGAGACCCAAGGCAAAGTTGCTGTAGCTCCATCCATCACTATCCAATTGCTAAAATAGCCAGAAAGTGCTATCAGAGCTCTACTGCAAATGTGCCCCCTTGCCATTCACAACCTGCAATATTAGTTCTGCAAAATTTCCTTTTTATTTACAGCCCTCTAAGTACATTTCCAGAGCTAGATGATACAGTCTTTGTCAGCAATACAAGCAATAAAATATTACTGTATAGCTGGCACCTCTGGAGCTGGAATACAACCCAATCAAACTGACATAACTGATAAAATTCAGTGCTGCAATTCTTCCAAAGTCTGAAATGCTTGAGTGCAGAATGCTCTGGAAATCAGTATGGTTTTGCCATAAAAGACCTCTGTGTCAGTGCCAGGGAATAATGTCCTTTGTTGCACTGATTTAGTGCTCCATGCCAACTCCATTCTCATTAAGAACTGCTCACCAGGGACAACTCAAAAGTGTTTTGCTGCTTTTAAGTAAGATATTGAAATAACTGTGAGCTTGAAGTGGAGGTGTATGCTTTGTTTTGCTACCAGAAATCCTTTTGTCCTTTGCATCAATAAAACCCATTGATTCTAAATTTGCTAATCCTGTTGGAAATGGTTTTCTCAGGCTCTCCTTGAGTCTGGTAAATGGGGATGGAAGGTGAGAGCTACAATAGGTGCAGGGTGAGATGGAGAGGTAGAGTTCCTGAAGTGCAGCATGTTGGCTCTGCTTGGCTTGGTAAAAACAATCCAGAGCTACATTATAAATGTCCCTTCAGCCCTAAGGATGCTTTTTCTACCACTCTTTTCTTGAAAAACTAACTTTATATATATTATGTAGGGGGATCAAATATAGGAAAATAAAGATAGTGTAGGAAGTAATCTTACCCCTAAGGAGTTGCAGCTGGGCCAATTATCAAAGATTAGGAACAGGCCTGACTTTAACAGGCCCCAGCTGTAAGCAATGAGAACAAGAGTGCTATAAAAGAGTGGGGTGGGTGAGAAGGGAACTGCAGTCAGTTGGCTGCTTTGTGAAGAAGAAGGAGTCAGTGCTGTGAGGAGCTGCCTATGAGAAACACCATGAAGGTATGGAACTTTTGTGATAAGGAGCAACTGTATGGAACCCCTGCAATAAGATGCAAACAATAGTAGGTAGCAAAGTATTTCTTTCTGTGCAGAGATAGATAAAGTTTTGCTCTTGTGTTACCCCTGCATGTTTGAGAACAGAAGTAAATATTTGCCCTCTGTGTCTTTGCAGTATCTGTGGTGATGTGGTACACAGAAAACCTGTAACAGAATTTCACTGACTTCTGCAGTCTACTGAGCCTGGAAATTCATTCACTACCAAGCTTTTAACTACTTGGGTCCTTCCTTCTGCTCCTCAGGAGCAAATTTAAATTTGAGTGAAAGATGATTTACGCGGTTTCAAGATAACAAAGTGTATGTAAAAGTGTAAGTGTCGAATATCACCAGACCTGATGGGAAGGATGATAAAGCCTGTGCTCAGTGCCATGCAAAATGTACTGTTTGGAAGTGAGACTTTCAGCCAAACTCCCTCCTCATCACATTTCCTACTGCTCCCACTATTGCTGCAGGGAGAGTGGGACAAAAGGACATTTTACTGTTTCAAAGTTGCATCTTCTTTTATCTCTTCTCTGCTTAGCTATCAATGTTCTCCAGACTGCCTCCCCTCCCTTTAAGGGGCAGGTTAAAGAACACCATGGGATAACCAATGAAACAGAAGAATGTTTTATTTTAAAGAAACACTTCTCAAGACTGTCTGCTCTCAAATGCTTACCTTTAGATTTTAATTTTGTTACTTTGGGTTGTTGTGTATTTAAGCACATTCCCCCTGTCATAAACACTCCTTGTGCCATTTCCAGTGTCAGGAAGGGAGATCTGTTTCTGTAAAGGTACAGTCATATGGAAGCAAATGGAAGACAAAATGCTGGGTGAGATTTTCTCTGTCTAGTCACTGGCTCATTTATTGTCCCTTTCCATCTGTCTTTGCCTGCCTTCCAAGACTGCATTGTACCTCTCTCACTGCTGCTGAGTGCCAGAGATTTAACTGAGCACCACACTCAGCTGCCTACAGAGCTTACATCAACAAGAAATAGCATTTAGTTATACTGGATTGAGCTCGTGTTCAGTATTTCTTATTAAGTTTTTTTTAAGAATATAGTTGTTCATGGGTCTGCAGAAAGCTTTTATGACCAGTTTACTGTGTAGTCCATCTTAGCCAAAGATATATTATCTACTGCCTGCTTCAGAGGGTTTTTCCCTTCAGTGCTCATATCTTAAGTTTTGCAAGTTTTTAATCCTTATTCTGCCTTTTCAACTGGCTTGCCTCTTGCTGCTTTTTCATTATTTTCTTTAATAGGATTGTAGACAGGTTTTAAGGTGACTTTTCTGAGTTCTAAGCAGATCTCATCCTGAAGTAGATGTTACTTCAGGAGGGACATAAACTTCTTGCCTCTCTCTGCCCAGCTGGGGCACAGAGATCCCAGTGCTCCCTTCCTTGACTGCAAGTGGCTGGGGAAAAGGACAATTAAACAGTAAGAGCTGCTGACTGCTTTACACACCATGCTGAGAGTTTTACAGTGCTGCAGCCTCAGAAAGGCAGATAAAACTGGTGGGTCTAAGCTCACTTAACTTTTTTTTTTTTCATATAAACACCAGTATTTTCCATGTAAGGGGAAAACCTGTATGAGTGTGTATCAATCAGAATGCAAAGTCTGTTGTTGGATTTACTGGCAGCCTTAGGTTAAAGGACTGAAATGGCACAAAGCAAAACCAATAAAATGTCCTATAATCCTGCTTAGAATAATGATGCATATGTCCAGTGAACTGCATGATGTGATACTAACAACTCCTGCATATGGAAAACAAGGTGTGACTACTGTAAAGGCAGGACAACCTGAGGTTGTTAGCATTCAGGAACACATAATTACAGAATGGTTATATGCAGGTGCTTTTATTAAAGAGCTCTGGGTGGCAGGGGTACGCAGATCTGAATCTGACCTGACATGGTTTTGAGCCAAACATGGTTTATATTCTATCAGTATGTAACTTACATATTAATTATTAAACTTACATTGTTCTATTGTATACATGGATTTCATCCAAGCATGGATTTCCTGTGATCCCCCTCAAACCCCTAAAATAATTTCTCACGATTCTTTAAACAATAATTACATCTAACAACTATATCATTTATCATATACTGACTACACAGGTGCAGTTTCACATGGTCTAGCAAATACAAAGTCTAACATTTCCCAGGGCTTACCAAGCCTTTCTTTCTAACTCCCCAAATTTTCTATGATTTTAAAATCTTTTACTATCAAGGTGATGACCAGGTGCTGGTGTCAGGAGCTTTTAGGAGAGGCTATGGAGAATGACCCAGGTCAGCCCTGCAACTGAGGGGAGATGTGTGTTTGGACAAAAGATCAGGAGATGGAGATAAGGATGCTTATCTCCCCATGGTCAGGGCAAGATGGTCATTTTAAAGATGTAAAATACAAATCCCCAACATCTTTCAATACCTAGATGGGGTTACTGGTTTGTTCTCAGTGTGGTTCTTTTTTAACTGTTCATCCATTCATTCAGCCTTTCTCTGATTTATTGTCCTGGTATAACAATACAGTGAATTGGCTTCTCAAAGCTGTATGAGATTTTAACAGATTCTCAGCCTTGGGGGTTGAATCTTTCTTCCTCTCTATTTCCATCATCCTTGTCCTCTCTCCCCTCAAGGGCAGGTACACTCATTTCCTCAGGCTTTATTCCTTTCTGAAATGGTGCAGGTTTTTTCCAATAATGCTTGCCACAAGCTGAAGTGGTTTTTTACACCAGTTCAAAACAGAAATTGTTAATAACAGTGGTAGTATCTACTAAAATGAGCTATTGCTAACTTGAAGGTAGTTTAATATTCAAGATTACTCTCTTCTTTGCTGTCCATCTCAGAAAGACTGGAGCATGTTGGGGTGTCTTGATTTTACTTCCAACATTCAGATTCAGTTTTTAAGAGTCTTGCCAATGTTTTCAGTTATAGCAGGACTTTGACTTTTATTCCTTGTTCTGTGTCCATTCCCATCATGTTCCAAGGGATGTGAGCTGATTGAAATGTTGTATTAATTAACAAGAGAAGTACTTGGGAAGTGGGGACTGTGGTATGATTTTCTAAATGAAAACAGTAGATGTACTTCTGTTTCTATTTTATTTGGCTGTGCTTCCTGCTATGTGCTGGGGTGTTCAGCATATGCACCCAGCTTCAGTTGTACCATCTTAATTAAATTATTCTGGAAAAGCTGGTAGCTGTACTTTTGGGCTTCAATGTTCTTATTTTTTTTATTTGATTTATATATTTGACACAGTTTTTTTGTTGGCCAAGTGGAAAATCTTAGGAGATTGACTGCTGGCTTTGACAATCTCAGTCCTGTAACAACTGATTCTGATGGCTCCTCAATACTAATTACTGCTCAAGCATTTGCTCTTTTATGAATCATTGAAAAATAAGAAACCATGAATAAAAGTTATGTGGTTTTTAGTTTCAGCTGAATGTACTCTCTCATAAATCCAGATAAGTTTGTTATATAGTCTTTGCCACTAAATGATGCAAATATATTCTATATCATAGAATCATTTAGGATGGAACAGACCCCTGAGATCTTCAGCCTGGATGTTAACATGGCACTGCTAAGAAAATATATGTGTGGATATATTTATATACCTACACACATATATGTATCTTTTATATCTATATAAAAGTATATATATGCACATATGAGTTACTTATGAGAGGAACAGCGCATCTAGTAAACTTTGCTTAATCCCTAATTTTAAACTGCAACCCTAGGACTGAAAAATCAGTTCTTCTAATTTAGGATATTTTTAATTTTTATTTTAAAAGTGATACAGATTTTTTTTCTGGGTGAATGGAGAGAACCCATCAACAAAGAAGCACACAACACACACACACTCCCCTCTGGCAAGATTAATGTCAAATGAAAATTGAGAAATCACCCCTAAAGATGTTTTGAGACACGGCTGTCCAGGGATATTTGCTGTAGACAGGGGGAATCATTGGGCACTGCAAGTCCGGTTGAAATTGCAGCCCATATCACAAATTCTTTGTGTTGAGAAAGAAATTTCCATTTTCTCTTTTGATAGTTGAAGAAAATATCTTCTAATAAGGCAAAACATTGGTCTTCTGACAATGTGGGCACTTTCACAGAAATCTCTTTTCCATAGCATTTTTTGAGGAGGATGCTTTGGGCTGAGTTCAGATGTACCTCTTGGCACTCCAATGGGGCACAGAAATATTGAGAATGATCTATTTCCTGGTTTCTGTTGATGAGGAAGGGGGAAAAAGTAGATGACACAAATTCTGCTTGGTCTTTACTAACATGCTACTGCTCCCCTGAATTGTGCTTTGTTTATGTTAAAAAAATGTTCCAATCCCCTTCTGTTCTGAAAAGCCAAAAGAGCTGCACCAAGCCCACATGGATGGAGGCTTCCGAGCAGAGTGGATGGCAAGGATTTAGCACTCATTTTTTAAAGTTTGGGATCCCCCTCTAAAGAGACTGTGCAGATGAAGCTTTCCTAAAGAAGAAATGCCCCCACTGTGCTGGGGTAGGAAGAATATCTGGGTTTAGTGTGCTTGCCAATGAGTGAGAGGGACTGGGGTAGGGATGGGACTTGGCACACCGTGTGACCAGAGCGATGGTGTGGGAGGCACTCCTGGGAAGGAAGAATAAAGAACTCAGCATGAGAGCTGATACCTCCTCCCCAGCTCTGAAAGAAAGGGTTTAAGCTTGACAGGAAGAAATTGCATGGCAATGCTCACTATTTTCAGTACTTGACAGTTCTCATTGTTACCAAGAGTCCTGTTTCATGTGTTATATAAATATTTCAAATCAAGGTCCCTTAGATGAAGACATTAGGATGCCATCATTTCACAGCAGAATGTCATTGGTGACATGTAATTTTGAAATGTTCCAAACAGGTTTTCTTCTTCTTTGTATTTTTTCTTGGTTTTCAGTATTCCTAAATCCTCCCTGATTCCTTCCACACTTCTGTCTTCCCAGGCAGATTTCATGAAGAGGATAGCAATGAAAATGCATATGAAAAGGCTCTCCAAGTTTAAGTATTAAATGAAATAGTGCTTGAGTATTTTACTGTGATTTTTTTCATGCAATCTACTACTCTTCTGGAGTTTAAAGTCTTGATATATAAGGTGAAGAGAAAACAAATTCCCTGGCTCTAGGAATGTTAAGGTAACATATCTTAATTCACGGTAGGGTCTCACTAGATGAATATCTTGTAGTGAAAAGTAAACTGGTACAGAGTAATCAATTTATCTCTTCATTTTCTATGAGTTTTGGATGGTGACAAATGCAATACTCATTTTTTTAAGTTATGTATGTAATTAGAACAATTTCACACGTTTTGGTTTTCAAGAAGCTGGGATTTTGTTGTGTAACTCGTGGCAGAGTGCAGCAGTTTCAGTTTGAAACCGGGCAGAAACACAAATTAAGTGCAGAGGTTTTGGTTCGTATTTCCTGGCCAATGCACCAATGAGCGTAGTGGATCTAATGCTGCCCAAATGCCAGTACAACTACTAGAATTATTTACTCATTCTCTATTGCGAGGTAAGAACCAGGACGAGAGCAAAGCAGGCGCAGCATTACACCAGAAAATTACTCCTGCTACTTGAGTGTCCCTAAGAAGAACGAGATGCTAACTGTCAGTGCCCAGGACCTGCAGCTGGCTGCTTCCCACTTGTACTATCGCTGAACACAAACTGTTGAGACCCTGGGTTTTTCCCTTTGTGGAGGAGCAGCCCAGAGGTGGGGCCGAGGCTCTGGCGACATCGAGCGCTGCCTCCGGGCCCGGGAGCGAACCCAGCCCGCTGTGCCCGGGGACCGAGGGAGGACCAGGGCTGGAACACGGGCAGATCGAGAGGGCACCGAGGCGGGACTGAGGCCCTCCCAGCGCCGCCGCCCCGGTCCCGCCCCGGCGCTGCCCGGCCCATCCCGGCCCGGCCCCCGCTCGGTGCCGCGGTTGCCCGGTGACCGCAAACGCGGCCGCAGAGTCAGGGGCCGGCCATGCGGCATCAGTGCCCGGAGCCGGCTCTGGTTGCGCGTTCAGGCGGCGGCACTCGGCGATTCGCCAAGCGAATTGTTCGCACCACCGTGGTTTCTGTGAGCGAGTGCTGTGAGATCCTCCCTTCTCAATGGCTTCTAGATTCCCAGGAAGGACACCAACACCACGTCTTTTGTCCAGGGAAGGACTGAAGTCTGATACTGTGAGTAGCCCCTGGGGCTGTGTTAAGGCTGGAAACTGCCCTGGTGTCCCTGCTCTCCCTGCCCCTGTTGTCCAGCAGTGCTCTGAAGCTGCAGAGCCCCTCCCCAGCCCTCTGTGCCATGCTCCTGTTGCTGGGGCTGTCCTGGTGCAGTAGGGAACACTGTGGGATGTGTCAGGGACAGCCCAGCGCCTTGCCTGGCTGTGCCAGCAGAGCCAAGTGAAACCAATGTACAGCTGAAGCCCTCAGCATGGGCTTCTTTCCTTCCCCTTTGCCACAGCAATTCCTTCTGTCAGGCTGGGCACTCACCTGTGCTGCTCTGACCAAGCTGCCCTTGGGCACCTGGGCATGTGAGGGGGAGGCTCAAACTCTGCCCCAAGCCTTGAGAGCCACGGCTGGTCCCAGCCGGAAGAGCTTCCAAAGCAGCTGTTCTCTCCCAGCTCCTGGGTGGGCACAGATGCAGCCCTGCAGGCAGCACTGGAGCCAGGGCCACAAAGGTCCCTTGCTGTCTGCAGCTCACTTGACTGAAGATGCCCCACTGCTGAGGCTCTGCCAAGGACATCCCTCTGTTTTCTTCTCTCGAGGGCTCTGTCAGCCCAGACAGAGAAAACCAATGCTAAGTAACAGAGAGAGCTAAAACTTGGACACATTCCTGTGCACCTCACTCTTGGTACAGCTTCTCTTGCTTGCTTCCCTTGGACTCAGCCAGCAGTGCTATCTCCTGCCTGTGAGTTTTGAGTGTTGTGCAGGGGTGGAGTTCAGGCAGTTCTGAGAGCTCCTCCCCACTCTCTGGAAAGGTCACTGCCTCAATCCAGTGAAATGTAAGAGGAAACAAATGCCCAAAGAGCAGAAATCCCCAAACATGTCCCATCAAATCACAGACTCATGGGACAGAGCCATGTGGCTGGAGTATGTGTATTGCACTCTGTATTATTAATTTATTGGTGCTAAGTATTTCAGCAGGCAACTTCCAGGGTTTCCAGAACTGTCCTAGTGGCTGTGATCACAAATTATTCATCAGTGCCACTTGTTCAAGGAAAGCCTTTCTGAACAAGCACATCTCTGACTTTCTTCCTGGTTTATTTGTTGGTTTTTTTTGTTGTTTTTTTTTGTTGTTGTTGTTTTTGCCTTTCAGCTGCTTCCCTCTAAGTTCCAGAGGGAGAAGTTTGTCAACTCAAAGCAGGAGGCCAGCACTGGGGGGAGTTTTCTGCCCAGAATTGGCCCATGTGTCGACATGAGTGAGACTCGTCAAAAGGTAGCCTTTTCCCACTCTTTTCCTTTCTGTTTAACATGAAGTTTGAAGAGGGTGAGTGCTTGTGACAGGCTCGCCTCCAGCAAAAGACCTCAATGTCCAGGTCCTGTTGTCATTGCAAACTGCTGGGAGTGGTGGACTAGGAGTCCTGATCTGCACTAAGCCAACACAAATGACCTCTGCTGAAGCTGCTGGGCTGTGCTGGAGTGTAGCTGCCATTGCTAAAACCAGGGGGGGAAGGCTGAGGACGCAAAGGCACAAAATTGCCATTTGCCATTCTCCTGCTGAAGGAGCCACCTCTTGCTTTGGTGTGGTCACCATCAAATGCTTGGGGTCACAGCATTCCCTCCACAGTGGCAGCGTTGGCCTTTGAGGCCGAGGACCTGCAGGAATTACTTCAGATTTAGCAAAACAAATTGCATTACTGCTTTGGGCTGGAACAATGTGTTGGGACCCTGACGGGGTGTTAGATTTTGCAGGCAGCCAGATGTACAGGGGACTCACCCATGCCAAAAGAGCAGCTTGGCTTGAGCCTGCTCTAAGCTGATCAAGCAGTTCTCGATCAGCTCAGAGCAGAGGTGGGTGAGCCAGAGTTTGCCCAGTGTGTCCTGGGCACACATGCTCACCCAGAGTCTGTGCTTCACTGGGGATCAGTGTAAGGGATCTTTCATGAACTTTCCTCTCAGCAGCTGAACCTCTCCCTGCTCTCTCTCACCTCTCCAGCTGTCACCAGCTCCCCCAAAACAACTTGTTTCAGATCTCCCCATCAGATATGGTATTTCAGGACTTCATCTTGTGAATCTCAGAGGGCAGCACCTGGCCTGCTGGCTGCAGGCAGGAATGCCCAGCAGCCCAGCTTGCCTGCACAGGCAGCAAGAAGCCCTGGAGAGCCAAGATTGGCTTTGCATACTGGAACCACACTGTCACTCAGTGCTGGTCATGTTTCTCCAGGCAGAAAATGCCTTTGAAGCCCAGAGTCAATAGGCACAGCCTGTCTGTGTTTCCATCACTTTTGGCAAGCTGAATGCTCTCATGGTTTTATGATTCCTCCTTGCTGCTTTACTGCCCGTTTAAATTCTCTTTGCCATCTCCTTGTTTTAGGGATTGTCTTGCTGTGTTCCTTCTTTTGCTTTTCAGGTTTACTTTTATTCCCAGGAAAGCCACAGTGGTTTGGTCTCCTCTCTTGCTGCTCTGCCTGCATGACTCTATCTCCACAACGTCCCTACCCAAACCTCATCTGCTAGAAGGGAATTTTTTCCTTCTCCCAGGACAATTTGATGCTTTGCTTTCAGGTAGCACATTCGCCCCTGGAACATGAGAACTTCATGGCTGTGTGCAGGCAGAAGCCAGCAGGTTTTTTGGCCTTGTTGAATATGCAGATGACTTGGTTCAGGTGCTCTGTCTCCATCCTGCTGGTGCTGACCTGCTTGGCCCTTCCTTCCCACCAGGCACTGCCCTACTGGCCCTGGCCACAATGCTGGAGCCAGACAGGAGGGATTCAAGCTCAGCCTTGTGAATGATGTGCCTGTGCCTGCACAGCTGAAAGTGCCTTGGAAAAGGGGCCAGGGAGGGATGTCAGCAGGGCATGGACAGGTCTCCTCTCGTTTCCACAAGTGGCAAAATCATCATTTGATGTCTTTGCTGCAGATTGCTCGGATGGTGAAGGTCTGCATGGAGAGCTCACCTTACTTCCAGCTGGCCTGCCCCAGTGATGTGTACCACATCGTGCCACCAGGCGCCTCTGCCCCTCTACGCATCCGCTTCACCCCCGACGAGAACAAGGTGAGGCTGGAGGAGCCAAAGCACACAATGATCTCCACAGCCATTGTTTTCCCTGCACTCTGCTCCAGCCCATTGCATGCTGTGAGCTGGGCTCCAGGCCCTGGGCAGGCAGCCTGCAGCAGCCAGTCACACCTTGGCACTGCTGGCAGGCACTGCAGCCAGGCCTGACAGGCTCTGCTTCCCCTCCCTGCACATCCCTGAGCATTCCCAAGGGAAGATGCACAGGAACAGGATGAAAATGACAAAGAGATGTTGACAGATGTTCAGCCATCTCTAGGTCCAGTGGAAGGGGTTTCATTATTATGGAAAACACTCGAGGGACAAAGAGGTCAGGGAGCTTTCCTCCTTCCTGACTGCCAACAGCTTCCCTGCCTGCCCCTGGGCTGGAGCAAAGACGGTGCTTTTTCACCCCCTCTGTTCTGCAGCCTTGCAGCTGTGCTGTCCCAGAGCACAGGTGACCATGGCACAGCTGCAGGGGCAGGGCAGAGGATGTGCTGTGCCCGTGAGCCCAGCCTGGCACAGGCACACTGGGCTCTGGGTGCCCTTGGTCAGCAGGAGGTTGCTGAGCTGCAGGGGACTTGGACACCTGCCTGAAGGAGCTCGTGTAGGGCAGGTACAAGCTGCAGGCAGAGCTGTGGGCCCAGAGCCCATGGCAGTGACACTGCTGGGGCTCTGTCTTCATGCCTGTCACTGTGCTTGCTCTGTCAGCTGGCACCCATTCCGTGCCAAAGGTGCTTCTGCATGGAGGTTTGAACAGCAGTGCTGAGGCCCTGGCAAGTCTGATCTCACTGCTGGCATCTGGAGACTTGTTCATACAGAAGGGTTTAGGACATGGCATGGAAGGGAGGAAGCCTTGCAGGCAAACAAAGAGAGGCCCTTTCCAACAGCATCCTGCAACCTCTTAGCACTGTTCTTCTCCTGACTTGGTTGGAGAGGCAAAGTTAGAGGGGAGTTCTGAGCCAACTGATGTTTCTGCACCAGGCCAGAGGTGCAGGATCTCTTTGGGTGCAGCTGTTTTCTCATCTTCCTCTTGCTGCTTAGAGTCAGTTTAACACTTTGTCCTATTCTCAGACAGTGGGAATATAGAAACCTAAAGAGGAATGTGCTGTGTTCCCTAGCTCCATGTTCCTTAGAAGGAGCTTAGGAATTATTTAATATCATTAAAATTTGTGAGTGAAAATTATGGTGGCCTAGGGCAGTTCTCTGTATGACCCAAGTGACACAAGAGCTTAATGCCACTGGGATAGCTTTTGCAAAGTGCACTGGTGCCTTTAAAATGTGACATAGTAGAAAAACTCAGTGTTCATTTTAGGGTGGAATAGATAAATTGATGCCATGGATGAGTTACAGGAAATGGTTTTTCTTCTGCCATGGGGATGGCACTAAATGCCCTGTGCTGAGCCAGTTTCTTTTCCTGCAGAATTATTCCCATGAGCTCACCTGCACCACTGCAAAAGAGAAGATCGTTGTGCCACTTCGGGCCATTTTTGCCCGAGCCATCCTGGACTTCCCTGCCCAGGTGGACTTCTCCGAGTGTCCGGTCAAGCACCGCACCCAGAAGATTCTGCTGGTTCGCAATGTCGGTAACCGGACAGCTCATTACCAGCTGAGCACCCAGAGGTGAGGCAGCTCATCTGTCCCTGTGCAAAGGATATCACCTTTGGGTGAGAGCAGAGTTGGGAAAGAGCAGCAAAGGAACCAGAGCATCAGAGCTGCTGCCCTGCAGCCCTGGCTGGAAGTGAGCAGGCAAGCCCTGAAGTCACCCTCAGGAGTGTTATTCCCATCCTGCCATCTGAGGGCAGGAACATGTAACATGGGGCAGCAGTGGGAAGGGAATGGAATGGAATGGAAGGTAGTGCTGAAGTGTGGCCAGGGATTCCCTTAAATGGCAGCTTCTCTGTTCTGGTGGAATTTCTGGCAAAAGAATAAGAAGAAAATCCTGTGCCTTGCCCCCAGCAGGCACTGATCCCCCCGAGCCCCAGCAGGGACCTGCAGCAGTGCTGGCATCAGCCCCGGGGCAGATGCAGGAGCACGTGCACTGATCTGGCTCTGGGGCTGCTGAGGCCTTGTCTTTCCTCCCCTCCCTCCAAAGTCTCAGGTCCAGCACATAAACATTGCTGACCCAAGGCTTCTCCATCAGCCAGTGATGGTCTCACCAGTGGGAATGGGAACAGCTCCGCCCATCATTGCAGCAAGAGGTCCTGAATGAGCTGAACCTGAAGCAAGTGACATCAATCAAGCTCAGCTTGCCAGATGTTCTCTTTATTTCTGTGTGTGATGTAATCATCACCAAACTCCCCAGAACAGACTTTTAAATGACAGATTGACCAGCAGCAAAGCACCCAGGCCAGGAACTTTTGTTTCCTCAGTGGGGCTGGAGAAGAGCACAAAGCACATTTCCCCTGAGCTGTCCCTGAGCATCAAAGCACAGAGTCTTGTGCTTGTCAGGCAAGAGCTCTTTACCTGGTGACCAATCCTGATGGCTCCTGTTAAATCCAAAGTGCACCAACACATTTGCATTAACATTTCCAACACCTCACACAGAGTTTCTCTGCTGGGCCAAGCAACAGTTACCAACCTGGATGACAAGCCACAGTCCCAGACTGCATTGCTGGTAAACACACAGAAACCTCCTGTTCTGCTTCCTTGATGTGCTCCTGCTCATGGTGCTTCATTTAGATGGCATGGGCTCCTTCAGACTGTAAATAGCATCCTCCTTTTGGGTTTCCATGTCACTCTATTGCTCTAATCTGCATTTGCACTCTTTCAGAGTTTTGACTGCTCCTTTTCTTAGAGCAGCTTTCATTGAAATGTTGATAAAATGTGCCCTTTTTAGGCTAAATCAGGATATTTTCAAGGCAGAAGAAACCAAAGAATCACACTGCAAATTCAACTGTAACTATTCCTTGGTCTTCAAGGAAAAGTTCCTTCTCCCTGTCTGATTCCTAGGCTGTAATATCCCAGGACAGGTAGTGCCCTAACATCTGCATCTCCTGAGATGAGGTTTATAGGCAGCAGGAAAAGAGAAATTCCTGAGGCAGTCAGTGTCAAGTTCTGCATGCAGATAGCTCTGAACCCTCTCTGTGCTCTTCACAAACCATTCTCTGATGGGATTGCTGGCAGTGGGACCCTTGAGCCTCATTGCAGAGAGCGGGATGCAGAGTATGGGGGAGCTGAGGTCATTTTACGCCCAGGATCTTGTGAGGGCTGGATCTCCTCAGCAGTGGCTCAGTGGCTGTTTCTGAGCCTGTCTGTTCTGTCCTCTGCTGCCTGTGCTTGGTTTGCTCCCTGCTTGCCCAAGGGAGCTGCAGTGCAGCAGGAATCTCCTGGCCAGGTGTCCCCCCAGCCCTGATCCCTCTCTTTGTGTTGCAGTCCTTTCTCCGTGGTGCCGATCGCAGGAACTCTGGGTGCTGGGGACACCATGCGGGTGACAGTGAGATTTCACGCGCTGACCAACGGGGACCATTTTGGGTCCCTGGCAGTGTGCTGCAACCCAGGTGAGTGCTGGGCCCTGCAGGGCACAGGACAGTTCTCCACATGGCTCCCTGTTGTCCCTCCCCCTGCATTCCCTCCAGAGGTACCTCCCTGTTCAGCTTTAGCCCAAAGAAAACTGAAAACTCCTTGGTGTTCAGGGGCTTGAGAAAGTGGATCCCGTCTAAAGGGTGAAGATTTTTGATTCCTGTTTTGCTGGGAGTTGCTGAGTGGAGGAAGGAGGATCCCTGATTCTCCACTACCATGTGGCTATGCCTGGGTGAAGTTTTATTTGATTCCTGGGCCGTGCTGGATGTGAGGTCTCCATCAGACTCTCTCCAATGCAATGGATTTCTTGCACACCTCTGTCCCATATGCTGCTTCTCCACTGGCTTGTCACACATCCTTTTTCTATGTGGCCCTTACACATATATGTAGTTTCTGTCTAATAACATTTTCAGGCCCTCAAGTTCCTGTTTGGTGACAAATCAAGACCAATTTTTCCCTGTGCCCATTTCCCAGGCTGTTCATGTTGTTACAAACCTCTCACATCTATCTCCCATTTGATTTCTAGACTGAGGAATCCCATTCAGTCTTAATGTAGAAGCTGCTCTGTACTTATTAATCTTTCTATTGTCCCTTTTTTATTTAATGTGCAATGCGCCAGCTTGGTTTTTGAGATCAGAACAATAGAAAATATTTCAAGACTGATGTGGCTGTGGGTTTGGACAGGGAGATGATGATGATTTTCATGGTGTTCATTTGAGAGTGGTTTGTCATATTGCAGAGCCAGGCTGGTTGTGTTTCCTCACCTGTGTCCCCTCCTGCTGTGCGCTGTCACTTCACTTGTTCCTCTGGGCCTCCTTTTGCTGCCCACCTGCCCCCAGGCATATTTGCTGGTCAGCAACAAGGGATCCAAGGGATCCAAGGGATCAGGAGAGATGGGAGTCTCGTGGGATGCCCAGGGAGACCCTGGGCAAGGCAGGGCTGAACAGGGCTCCTCAGCCCTGTCACCTGAAGGACTTGGATGCAGAAATCCCAGTGATCTGAGTGGGTCACCAGAGCACACTGACCAATCCCACTGTCCATCCTGTCACCTTGGGGCCAAAGCTCTACAAACACACTCAGAAACAAGGGGTTTAAGGAGCTGCCCAGGACATCCTCACCACTCTACACACAGAGCTGTCAGGATGTGACAAATGGACTGATCCACAGAACTGCTCATTCAGATAAAAACTGTGACACCTTCTTTTGTGCCCTGGGATTTGTTCTGTTCCTTGTGCTTCCATCAGCCAGTGAGCTGAGCAAAGACTCCCCTTTGCTTTGTTCCAGGTGAAGAGAGTATCCACACAAAGCTCCATGGAGAAGCTGTAGATGTTGATGTTGTGTTGAGCACAAATTCCGTGGAGGCTGGCAAGACCTTCATCACCATGGCATACCAGACAACCGTGTTCCTGGAAAACAGGAGTAACATCACAGCCCACTTCCAGTGGAAGGCTTTGCCTTCTGAGGAAGATGACTATGAAGAGAAGAGGAGGTTGGTTTGGAAGATGCATTTCAGTGAGATATATGGCCCAAGACTGAAACTAACCTATGGCCTCAGGGGGGTGTTGGTGCTTTTGAATGGTTTAGGCCAAGTAAACCATGCCTGGCACTGGGGTGTGTGTCCCTGGGCTTCAGGAGCTCAGCACTCAGCATTCCAGTTCCATTTATACTCCAACCAGGAATGGCATTTTGGGAAGGAAAGGTTGGTTGCAATGACTGATTTCCTCAGGTTCTAATTGGGCTCCTGTCTCTCTAATCTTCTTCCTACATGACCTGGCAACATCTCCCCTTCCCAGGGAAGTGCTGCAGTGGGTGCTCTGTGACCTTTATCTGCATCCCCCAAGCAGCTCAGTGGGAGGAAAAGCCAGCTGAGGTGGTCGGTGGATTCTCCCTCAGTTTTGGCAGAGGCTTTGAGCCAGGAGGTTTCTCTGGAGGGATGTTGGCTTTGGAAACCTCTCCTGAGCTTGCAAGTGTGGGGTGAAACTCCCTGCTGTGCCAGTGAACAACAAGTTATCCTCTGATCCATGTGGGACCCTCGTGGCTTGGCTCAGCCTTTGCTGGGGAGCTGCTGCTGCTCCTCCCCAAGTGCTTTGCTCTCCTGCACTCCCACTTCTCTCTGCAAATCTGTGGCTTATTAAATGATCAGCTGGCCTTGTCTCTCCCTGGGGCTGCAGGCAGTGTCGTTTGCTGCACCCATTGGGTGAGGAGTGGCTGGAAAACTTCACGGAGGAGAAAGAAGTGGAGAAGGTGCAGGGCTTTTCTGAAGATCACAGTGCCCTCCTGAGAAGCAGGGTCCAGGAGAAGAAGGCAAAGGTGCAAGATGACCCCCTGCTCTTCTCCAGTGACATTTTTTTCATTGAGCCATTGGTAAGTGACACCCGAGAACCTCATTTTCTTCCTCTTCCTCCTCCCAAGCACCCTTCCCCTGGCTGCAGTCACTGGGCAGATCCTCAGCTGGCCCCATGTGCTGGCAGGGAGGATGTGGAGTTTCTGGAGCGGCTGCAGAGCTCCCTGCTCAAAGCATTTGTGCCCTGCAGGCTCAAGGCAGGGCTGGGAGCCTGACACAGCCCAGCTCTGCTGCCAGGCTGGAGCTCAAGGCCCTGTGTGCGTGTCCTTGCAGTGTCACAGGGAGCAGTTCCTGTAGGCAGGGGCTCCCCCCACACGTGGGGCTCAGCAGAGGCTGTTGGAGCACTGCCAGCTCACACACTGACCTGAAGCTTGCAATGGTTCCCTGGAAAAAGGAGGCCAAATTCAGCCCAAGGTTAATGACAGAAATGCCAATCCCCTCCTGTAACCATGCCTTGCACTATTGCTGAGTGTCCCTTCCAGTGTCATCCTTGTGTGAGCCTGGACACAAGGGTGCAAGGCTGAAATGGGCCTTTGGAGTTCTCCTGCACACAGGGACAGAAAACCTTTTCCTTTTCTGGTGATGCAAGCAAACTGCCACGTGCTCCCATCAGCCAGAGCCCTGATTCTGAGTACTGGCATTGGGAGAGATGATGAATGCCTGGTGTCTGCACAGAGCAAAATCCCTTCTCATCTTGCAGTAAAGCCCAGAATAATCCCAACCTCTGCTTTCTTTCAAAACAGCTTAACTAATATCTGTAGTTCAAGGAAGGAGATCATGTTCTCTTCTTGGTTACTCCTATGGCCCATCTAAGGCCTAGAGCCACCAGTGCACAGTGGCACTTACATCCCATGGAGCTGACAGCAGCATGATGGGACCAAGAGCTTGTGTCAGAGCAGCAGGAATATTGTGGAGAGTGGCAGCTGATCAGCTGAGCATTGAGAGCTTCCAGCGCTGTGTTGAGCTGGGTTTGGAGGCTTTCCTTGGCTGCTTGTGTTGTTCACTCATCATTGATGCTCAATCAAGGCTTACAGGCCTGTGGTTGGAAACAAGAAATGTGGAGTTTGAAGAGCAATGCTTTGCTGTCTCTTTCTGTTGTAGGAGGGAGAAATTGAGCCCAATAGTACGGCTGAAATCACGGTGACCTTCGAACCCCTGGAAGCACTGGAGTATCAAAGTGTGGCTTACTGCCATGTCTCAGGTGCAGCTCCTTTGCCCTGCTCCTGTCCCCCTCAGTGAAGCCATGGTGCAAGCCTGAGCCCACTGGGCTCCCATGGAAGTGCTGGGAAGAGTCCCTGGTCAGCAGGGCAGTGCTGGCACATCCCCCCTGGCCCTGCAGCCTCCAGGAAGTCTCCTGTGCAAGGCCAGGGCTCAGAATGCTGGGTCTGCCTTACTGATCCCAGAACAGCCCAGGCAGTGCAGGGAGAGGTTTTCATGCCACGGCTTTGCCAGCATTTCCTCAAAGGCCAGAGAGCTCCAGAGCAGAACAGCTTTAGTGAACAAGCACTAAGCCCCTGCAGGCCCCTGGCCTCCAGGATGGGTCCATTTGCCATGGATCCATCATCAGGTGGAAGGAGCTGAGTTAGAAATGTGCTCCCTGGCCCTGGATCACCTCCCAGTGCCCAGACAGCAGCAGAGCAGAGGTGGCTGAGCCCCACTGAGCACAGGGTGTTTGTAGAGGGAGCACCCTTGGCCAGCAGCTGCTTCTCTGCCTGTGTGGGAGTTGTCCCCTTGCAGCTCTCACTCTGTGGAAACAGAACACAGTGCTGAGTGTCAGAAGGGGAGCACTTGGGCAACAAAGGCCTGTGCTCCTGGCCCAGGTAGTTTGGTAATTGCCAAACTCATCATGAGCTTTTGTGCCTGCACTGAATGGATTTCAAAGCTCCTCTAGGTGCATGGGAAGGAAACCACAGAATCACAGTAGGATGAGGGTGGGGTGGACCTTAAAGATCATCTAGTGCCAAGGCCCCTGCCATGGGCAGGGACACCTCCCCCTAGACCAGGTAGCTCCAAGCATGAGTGCATCCAGCTCAGAGTCAGGGACTAGCACTGAGGCAGCCTGGAAAATCCAATGTGACAGAGGGAATGATTGTACTGCAATGGACATCTCTCCCCAGGCCATGAGAGCAGGATACCCCTGTGCCTCAGAGGGGAAGGCCAAGGACCCTTGATTGAACTCAGCTCTCCTACGCTGAACCTTGGGAAGATTTTTATCAACACCTCCTATGTCTATGAGGTGAGCAGCAGGGCTTGGGATGGATCCTGATGGCTCCTGAGGCAGCAGCAAGCCTGGTGGAGCTGTGGAATTGCTGCCAACCTGGGCAGCTGTGAGCAGGGAATATTTGATGGACTGCTCAAACCTGGGGGGTCAGAAACGTGTGTCTGTTGTTCCTGAAGCCCCAGTCCCTGCTTTTGGGCAGCCTTCCTTAGGGATCAGCTGGGAGGCTTCCTGCAAAACAACCCCTTGCCACATGAAACCAACACTGGGTCAAAAAGCTGCATGTTCAGAGGCTTTTGTGGCAGTGCCAGACACAAGGCACCT
This sequence comes from Agelaius phoeniceus, assembly GCF_051311805.1. Classification (NCBI taxonomy): domain Eukaryota; kingdom Metazoa; phylum Chordata; class Aves; order Passeriformes; family Icteridae; genus Agelaius; species Agelaius phoeniceus. Next base: position 5,823,210 of record NC_135276.1, read on the forward strand.
TTGGACTGGGCTCTGCAGAAGCAGCTGCAACAAACTGGCTGCCTTTGAGCTTCAGCCCACTGCAAACAGCTTCCAGTCAAGTGTCCCTGCTTATTGCTGAAGTCACAGGAAATCCATCCAGCCTCCTGGCTCAGTGCTGGCCATTGCAAAGGGCTTGGGAGTTCTCTCCCTTGCTGACCAGTCCCTCACCACACTTCAGTCTTGGTGCATCTCTGGCTCTGGAAGGAGAAAAGTGTTCCTGGGAATAAAGCAAAGGATTTTTCTATCAATTTTCTTTGCCCCTAGTAGTGTCAAGTTTGCAAAAAATTCATGAGAGAGCAACTGAAAGAGGTAGAAAATGAGGCACTACAGCATGCCAGACACTTTCAAAAGCGCGGCTGGGGAAGGGAAAGACACGCTGAGTTTTCTTACCAAAAGATGGTGCTGTCTGTACATTTTGATGCTGATGCCTCATTCTCAATGAATTGTTTCCATGGTATGGGAACAGGTGAATGAGTAGATGGTGCTGTTGGAGCTGTGCTCACTGGGGCAGCAGCAGCTCTGGGGTGATTCACTCCGCAGCTGCAATCACCCCACTCAGGGCTCTCAGGGCCAGCTCCCCATGAGCTTGGTGATGCTGAGCAGAGGTGCACTGCTCTGTGTCCATGGGATAAGCCCAGGGTGACTGCAGGTCTGTGGAGTTGCCACTGCTCTGCATGAAAACCCAAAGGCAGAACTTGTCCTGTTGTATCTTTTGACTTCTGCCATTCAGCAGCACAAAGCATCTTCTGCCTTTGCTGGGTGTTCATTGCATCATTAGACAATAACTCACAAGAAGGGAAGGTTCCACCTGTATTTCCATTTTGCTTTCTTGCTTCTGCAGGTGGAACTGATTAACAAAGGAGCTCTTGATGCTCCCTTCACCTATATCCCTTCAACCACAGAAGTGGACTTCTGCTTCACGGTTGAGCCCGAGCAGGGCATGATTGCACCAGGTGGGACCCAGACTGTTCAGATCTCCTTCCATACCACCGTGCTGGGGAGTTTTGAGGAAAAATTCCAGTTCAGTGTGGCTGGATCTCCTACACCTGTGATCCTGACCATCAGGTAAGGACTCTGGGAGCTTGGTGGGCACATCTGTAGCTGTCTCTGGGACATCCCCCACCTACCTCATTTTGGGGTTGAGCAGAGAAAAAAGGTGATGCCTGAGGTCTTAATCTCTGCTGTGATCCTGGCATTGCCTTAGTGTCAGGATGCCTCCTGCCCTGTGTGGTACCCAGGAGCTGCAATGACTCCTCCCTGCAGGGATCTCCCTCTGCCTTGGGCCATGGCAGGCAGTGGGATGGAGCAGCTCTGGGCAGCAGCTGCTCTGGGATGTCCCACCTGAACACCCAGCAAGGCCCCCAGGGCTTTGCAGATGGGCCAGCCTGGGTGATTCTGCAGCAGCAGCAGTGTTTTTAAAAACTTCCATTAATAATCCATGCCAGATGGGCAGCAGCAGCCTCAGCTCCCCTCTCATGGCCATGCTGTGGGGGACAAGCTGTGCTCCCAGCTCCTGTGCACAGAGTGCTCTGGTGCCTCCTTTGCACAGCCAGCAAAGGGCTGATGTGGGAGTCAGGAACTGTGCAGCAGGAACTGTGCCAAGGACTGGGGCACCATCCCATGGGCTGGTGCCATGGCAGGAGACAATCCTGGCCCAGCCAAAGGGAGAAGGGCTGATCATAGGGGAGGCAGAGCTCAGTCCTCAGCACCACAGCAGTGTGAGGCCTTGTCCCTGCCAGCCTGAGCCATGTGCTGCTAGGATAATGGAGTGGAAGCAGGAGAGCTGATGCTGGCTGCTCTGCAGCTTTGGAGCTGGGCTCCTGCTGTTGGGGGGCACTGGCTCAAGGCAGTAAAGAAATGAAAGCAGTCTGCACTTGATTGTACCAATAAGATAAGGGCGATGGATAAAAAGGAACAAGGAAGTTATTATTTGGCAAGAGAAAAGTGGTGAGTAGGTCTGCCCATAGTGGAGAAACAATTATGCTAGCTTTGTTTTTGGAGGAAAAGTGCTGCTTTTTTAGTTTGGAAATCAAGAGGGAACCTTTCACCATCAAATAATTGATTCTCCTCTGTCCCTCCCCCAAACTGGTCATGGGGTGTTTCTGCATAAGCAGCTTTCTCCTTGAGCAAGGGCAGGTGTCTCTTGTTGAGATGTGCAGAGCAGAGCCAGGTGCAGTCCTGTGAGTGCAACAGAAGGCACAGTTCACTGGTCCTTGATTTTGAACCAAAAGGCAGAGTGGGCATTGATTGGCATCAATCATGAAATCAACTGGTGAGTGTTGTGCAGCTTCAAGTGCTGATTTCAGTGGATGTTGGTGACTTTTGGAGTGTGTCTGCTGAGTTCAAGGCCAGGTGAGGTGCTGTGCTAGATTCAGGACAGCCTGGTTTGGTTGTTGAAGCTCTTGCTCTTGTCTATGCCAGCTGGGGCACTGCTGACAAACCATTCCTTTCCTCTAGGATTCACCTGTCCCCTGGGTAGAACTGTTGCTGCTCTTTTCAGAGGATGTTTGGGGCTCCCCTGGATTCATGTCTCAGAACTGTGTCTGTAATGACTGTGTGGGTCAAACTCTCCTGAGAAAGCTCCTCCATGGGAACAGCAGTTCCAGCTAAGAAGGAGCAAAGCAGGGAACCTGTGGCTGGAAAGGCTGGTTACAGAAGTTTGTGGGGACACCTTGATGTCCATCCCATTGCAGCTGGGGAAACTGAGGCACGGAGCCATGTCTGGGTGTGTGTTCAGGGTCCTTCATGGGACCCCCAGCATCCCAGGGGCTTTTCCTGCCTACCCATCAGTGGCTGTTGGCTGCTGGCCACTTGGCTTGAGCTGCCTCCTGTGCACAGGGCCCTGTGCTGAGCACACGGTGCTGTGTTGGTTGGAAACCCAGGGTGCCCTGAGCCCAGGTTTTGTGCCCCGAGCCACGACAGCCGGACCTTTGCAATGCCTTTAACCGAGCCCTTTCCTGCTCTGTCCTCGGCCTCCAGGGGCATCGTCACTGGACCGAATTTACACTTCGACCTCCCTGAGCTCGACTTCGGGGACATCTCCTTTGGTGAGTGTTGCCTGGGCTGGGACACAGCGTCAGGGATCTGTGCCTTCCAACAGAAAAGCATCCCTCACTCCTGGTCTGCCCCAGCAGCCTCTTCAGGCTGTGAACTGCAGGGCTGCTGCTGCTGCTGCTGCCTCAGGGGGCATTTTGCCATTGTGAGATCAAATATAGAACCAAGGAATAGAAAGGCAGTATTTTCCAGTGTCTCTGTCCTGCTTTAAAAGACAGATCCCCACCATGTGTGGCGGTATCTCTGGCTTTGCAGGATGGAAAGCAAATCTCAGAGCCAAAGTGGGGATCCCCTTGCAGGCACAATCACAGTGAGCAGCATGGCTGTGATGTCCCTGTTTGTTGGGTGAGGTGGGACATGGTTCCTAATTGCTAATCTCAAACCAAGGCTGGGGTTTGCCCCCAGTTGAGTGGACTCTGAGCTGTCACGTGCTCAGTCTGTTTGGCCCAAACCAAGAGATGCTTTAAGGGTCCTGCAGAGAGAAACTGCATTAAGGTGCATCACATTCTAGTTCCTGATTCCATCCTCATTTTCTTTTGCTGTAGCTTCTTCTCAATGACAACTCACTGTTTGTGTATCGTGAAAACAGTGGGAATGTTGGCAGACTTACCAGGGAATTTTACAGCTTGAATTTTCAGAGTAAATGCTGGGTCTGGGTGCACACTCATCACTGAGAGATAACTGGTGATGGTTTGGGGCAGGGGAGGGAGCTCCTCCCCATCCCAAAGAGAGAAGCTTGCAGTGTTCAGCAGGGCTAGGAGTGGGCATTTTCAAGGCTGCAGTCTGGAATCAGTGTCAAAGGGAACTCAGTGACGATTAATTCCTCATGCAGCTTCTCGGTGAGCTGTAGTTCACAAAATAAAGAGCTAAACTCCAATCTCACTTTTATCCTGGCAGGATAATCCCACCAGGATCATGCCATAATGGGTGCCTAAATGGATATTTGTGTCCTTTCCTAGGCTTTCCCTATACCCAGAGATGTCGCCTCACCAACTGCTCCGTGGTGCCCGTGACGTTCAAGCTCCGCATGTCGGACGATGGCACGCAGCCGGCTGTTGACAGCCTTGATCAAATACACAAAGAAGGTGACCCATCCTGGAGGAAGGGAATTCATTTCTATGTGGAGCCAAGGGAGTTCACAATGAATCCCAGCCAAGGAACCATCCTCCCCCAGGGACACCAGGACATTGAGGTATGGGAAGAATCCAGCCATAGATGCTTCAGCACCAGGGCTGAAGCTTCACTGGAGTGTGGGAGGGCTTTAGCTCTGGTGCCAGCTTTGAGCATCCTGGGAGTGAGAGATCTGCACTGCTGGGAGGCCTCTGCTAGCTGGCTTACCCGGGATGTTCCTCAAGGAGCACTGGTTTGTTTCCAAAATCCTACACTGAGATCAATACCATATGGTCAAGTCCTGAAGCCATTCTTGTGTTTTTGAGAGCAATTTCTTTGATTGCAAGTGGGCAGAGCAAGGATGAAGGCAGAAGGTGGTTGTTAGAGAGATGTCATTGTATAAAGCAGTTAACTTTTCTTCTTGGTCTCATTTCTCCTCTCCTGGGGAGCAGAAAAATTTGTGTTCACTGCAGGGATCTCCAGTAGAGACAAAACACTCTGCAGCCATGAACTGCCCAGCACCTGCTGGGCCACACTTTGCCCTCAGCCTTCTGCTGTAAAGCTGAACTCAGTCTGTTCAAGTCAGATTTCCTCTGCATTTATGTCATTGTAGTCAGATGAGAAATTGGCCCCTTAATTTGAATACAGTGGTGTGTAGAGCTTTAGTCTAATGTTTTAATGAAGCTGACCTATGCTGTGATAGCAAGGTGTGTTCAACAAATCTGGTATTGCCAGAAGGCTTTTGTTACTCTGAGACTGTGCTCTACACATGGACCAGCAGAAGAATTAAAGCCAAATCCTTCCTCAAGAACTGGAGGATGTCACATGTGGGTAATGAGCTTTTGTAAGGAAGAATTTACTGTTCTTTTTTCTACCAGGTGACCCTGTGTTCCAACACTGTGATGAGATTCAAACGGAGGTTGCTGGTGGACCTGGAGGGTATTGCTAAGGAAGTGGCATCAGTGGTCATCAAGGCCAGGTACCAGCCCTTCCTGGCCTCCCCCAGGCACTGCCTTGCACAGGCTTTGCTGGCTGCAGCTGCCAAGGAGAAGAGCTGCTTAATGGCCTCATGTTGTGCCAGCTGGACATGAGAACAGCAGTGCTTGGACAGCAGCCTGTGGTGAAAAGCCCCTGCTCACAGCCCAGCACGGTCCTGGGCCCTTTTCTAAAGGGACCAGCAATGATATCATTGATTGGCCTGGGTTTTGGTGCTTGAGGTGGAACAAATTTCCCGAGGGCCTCCTCTCCTTCCTGCAAGAGATGGAGTTGTGCTGGTTGTGACCACCCTGCACTGGTTTGGGACACACCAGGCAGCCTGCTGAGAGTCAGGGTCTGGTTCTGTCCATGAGGGCACATGACAGGGGAAAGTGGCTCCCAGCAAGAGTGGGGAGGGCAAGGTCTTATGAGGGGAAAGCAGCCTTGATGTGGCAGGTCAGCTCCAGTTTTTCTCCTTCCCTGTGTTTCCCATTTTGAGCTTTAATGTTCTCAGACTTAAACCAAAAGTCGTTCTTGCTGCAGCAGAATTCCACCCTGCTGTGCTGCTGTGGGTGTCAGTGTGATGCCAGAGGGATGCAGCTCCCTGGTGCTGTTCCCTCTCCCAGGCAGAGCCATCCAGGCAGTGCCTGGGCTGCCATTTTGTCAAGCAAATGGAGCTGGGGCCAGTCAGTGCCTGGAGCTGTGCAGTGAAGGAGCCAGGGAGCTGCAGGGCCTGGGAGGGGGTGGCTGATCAGCCACTCTGTGGGGCAGCTGCTGTCTTGTGCCCTCCAAGGCTGGGGCCAGCAGCTGAGTTCTCAGGCAGGGCAACAGCACCATGGGAGAGAAGGGAGTCATTTTTATGAGACACTAGGGTTGTGTGTTCCTTGAGCCTTAGTGAGCACTGATCCTTGTTGGGATGGCTCCCCCAGAGCTCGTGGCTCACTGGGACTGTTCCAGGAGTCCTGTCAAGCCTTCTAGGGTAAAGGAGGGGCTGAGGCAGCTGTGGCACAAAGTGCTCTGCCTGGGGTACTTGGCAGCCTCTGGGTGCTGCCTCTCAGGGTTTGCCCCTCCTTGACAAGACGTGTTGGAGTGGGAAGAAGTAGAAGGCAATTTATCACTGTAGGGCTGTTCAATGCCCATTTGACAGTGACCAACGTGTTCTGCTCCATTTCACAATCTTTGGGGGTAAATGTTCTCCATTCTCTCAGTATCTCTGATTCCCTTGGGGTCATCTCTTTGCCCAGATGTCTTGTTCCAGAGCTGCGTGTGTACCCCCAAATCCTTCTGTACCACGAGTGCCACCTGAAAGTGCCATACGAGAGGAAGCTCGTCATCAGGAACCTCAGCAACCTTCCTGGCTGCTATGGGCTTATTCCCCAGGTTTGGCATCACGTCCACCTCCTCCTGTCAAATATTATTGGGGAGACTATTAGTGGAAAAAAGGGTTTGGATAAGACCTTGCTGGTTTCTATTTAGTCTTAAAGATCTGCTGAGAAAAGGATCCTCCCTGAATGTAAACCTTAGGATGCAGTTTAACCTCCTGAGGAAACAGTTTATGTTCTAGTCTAGTCTTCAGGGTGTTTTCTTGTGGGAGATCTTAGAGGTTTGTATTGCACTAAATAGTTTATTTAGTTGTTTTTTGCACTGGGTGCTTGGTACATGGTCTGTCCAATTTCCCTTTTCCCCACAAAAGCCCCAGTGGTAATGGTTTGTGCCTGGTTTATTCCTTCTCTCACCCCTCCCTCACTTGTATCCCATAGGCTGTGGACCCCTTCCTTTGCCCCCATTCCTGTAAGCTTAAATCTCCTGGCAGGAGACCCCAGTCTCTTTTCCTGGGACGTTGCCTGAATCCTGAGGTGACTCCTATCCAGGAATAAAAATAAGGCTTTGGTCCCGAGAGGAGAGCACCTCTGTCTTCTGCTTTTGTGCTTGTAAAGGCTGCAAGGGGCCAGGGTCCAGAGCTAGTGGGACGGGACCCAAAGGGCCCCAGGAGAAAACCAGCCATTTACACTTAGAGGGTTGTGAAAAGCTGCTGCATCCACAGACACCAGTGCCTGTGCTGGCAGCCTCCTTGCAGGATCCCCTGGGAGTGCTAAGCCTACAATTCTTGCAGCTTGTTTGTGCCTTTACCTTTGTCCTGGGGAGTTTTAAACGTCTAAGTTGCTGTTGCAGTGGATGTTAAGGAGTCTAAAGTTTCTTCAGAGGTCCCTCTGAAGTTGCATTTCATTCTGTCCCTTCCAGCAACGCAAGGACGACTCTCCCGTGCTCTACTCCAGCCCCAAGCCCTGTGGGATTGTGCAGCCTTACGGCACTGCAGAGATCCCAGTTATCATCGAAGTGCAGACGCTGGGCGAGCATCGCACCAAGGCTCTCGTCGGCGTGTTCGGGGATGAGAGAAACCCACGGGTGAGTGCAAGGGGAGATGTGAGCCTGTGTGCAACTGCTCCTGGCAGGGTGCACAGGGACAGGGATTCTTCCAGGGAAAACAGGCACAGGCTGCTGGGGAGAAGGACAGCAGGGATGGGTGGCACAAGCAGCCCATGCCTCATAGGTGGGGATCTCAGTGTCTGACGCAGAAGGTAGTTCATCTAAGCTGGAATTGAGGGGAGTTTTAGTTAATTAAGCTTTAAAATGCTGTTAACTTTGGAAACATCTGTTTTCAAATGTCATCTCTCTGAGCACAAAAGAAGATGTCAGAAGACTTCTGGGAACCTTGAGCTTTGTGTAAAAGAAAGGAAAGCTGGCATTTGAAGACTGGTTGCAAGGATTTAAACTTAGATTAAAACATAATGAAATGATGATGCCAAATTCCCTGGACGGCACCAAACATCTGAACCTGGGCCATTGTGGCACTGCATATAAATCAGTGAACAGGAAGGACGGGCAATGCAGGCTGTGCCAGGGAGCTTGAAGTTTGACAAAACAGTTGCTTTCAACTATCAGGCTGCTTACCTTAAAAAGGAGGGTTTCTCCCTGCCAGAATAACCAGTTGTTTAACTGTCAGCCTGGTCTTAACTAGAGATTTCTTGCAAAGCTTTTACCTTTGGGCCAATAATTTGTAGTTTGAAAGGTTCTCTTACCTTAATCCTTTTAAATTTGGAGGTGAACATGTAATTTTCTTTTCCTTTTTTCCCAAAAGCCCAGCATTTCAGCTGGAGTGTGGTAGCTGTCCCTAAAGCAATAACTTGAGCAGGGTTGAGCTGTTTAAGCTTTTTTAGGTTTCCCTGTTGTGGTTTGTTTTGAGTGGTTTTTAATCTTTCTTGCCTGCTTCCTGGAACAGGGAGTAGAATTACGGAGCTCTGGACGGCTGGCAGAAATCTACCCAAGTCCAACTGTGTTAGAGTTTGGCAAGATCCCAGCTCTACAGCCTGCTTCACAAAGCTTTACCCTCTTCAGTGAATGTCTTGTCCCTGTAGACTTCAGCATAGAAATGGTAAGTATCTGTGGGGCTGTTTTCCAGGGAAATGGACTGGTCAGTAGCAGCCATGACTTGGCTTTTAAAAGCAAGATTTCCATATTGCCCTGTGTGAGAGGAGGCAAGATACTCCAATATTCCCTCTGAGCGAGGCAAGAGGAACCTGGCTCTGGAGTGGTTTTAGCTGGGGCACCCCTCAGTGAGGTCAGGTGCAGAGATGTTGGAGCAGCAATTAATCTGGGTTGCGTTGACAAGTTCTCCCTTAATTTTATCTTTTGTCTTTAGCTGTGTGTGTCACATTTTGGAGCTCCGAGATCAAGAGAAACCTGTGGTCCTTTGCTCCCCAGAGCATGGATTTCACTGTGGTTTCCCTGTCCCATCTACATTTGCTTTGTGCCAAACTGCTGTTAATAGTAGAGAGCAGGGTGTCTGAGGTGTGTCCTCAGACTGCTGGTGGGGAGGCAATTTTCACACCTCCTGTGGGTCAAGCCAGCTGGGCAGTCCACACAAAGACAAAGGTGGGGGTTGTGCACCCCCCAGCCTGTGATCTCTGTGCTATTGAAGAGCATCTTTGGGGAGCAGCTGCAGAGAAAGGCTGTTTAATATGTGGGGGCTGCATAGGGCAGAAGGAGCTGGGGCTGCTCCCCTGGCAGGGGGAGCAGGGCTGGTGCAGCCAGGAAGGGCTTGTAGGCTGGGCCTGGGGCTGGCTGGGATGTCTGCTGGAGGGGGAGATCTGTGAGGGCCTTGAGGTTTCTTCTACTTCATGCTGGCTGTGTTGAACTTGTGGAGCTGGTTAAAACCTGATACCATGGACTTGGCTGTGTCTGTGGATAAAGCATCAGGCCATGTGGGAGAGTCCAGCCACAGCCTCCTGGGCCAAGGAGGAGGGGTGTGACTTTTCCTCTTGCTGCTTTTCCAGCTGTTTGGGAGATAAATGTTATTCTAAAGCGAGGGTTTTTTCCAGGGCAGCTTTCCCTGACTCCACAATGGAGTTCTGCTTTCAGCCTCTGCAGGGAGCAATGCCCCTTGGCTGGGTGCTCATGGTGTGTAAAGGTTGGGTTTCATGTGCTCCTGCCAGGGCCAGACCTGCAGAGCTGTGTCTGCACAGCTGTGCTGGTGCAAGGCCTTTCCTCCCTCCTTTGGGCAGCCTCCAGCTCTCTTGGCCAGTCTGTGAAGTCCATGAGAAAGCAGATGACAAGAGTTCTTGGGAAGAGTGGGCCATGCCCACAGAGCACATGTTGTCCAGTTTTCTTTCTGCTTCCTGCTTTCCTGCTCTGCTATAAGCATTTGGAGGTGACTTTTCTTTAGGCAGAGGGCACTGGGGCACCTCTCTACAGCTGATGATTGGTGGGGAGTGAGGGCTTCAGTCCTTTAGGGGGTGTTGAGAAGCACTGATGGCCCCTTGGGAAAGATTAGATTGGTGTTGGGGTTTTCCTTACCTGGTTTTGCAGAGACATTCTTCAGGCTCTCAGCAGTGTCCTCCAGCCATGTGGTTTCTGCAGTGGGATTTGAGCAGTCCTGCCTTCCTCTGGCCTTGAGCCTTCGTGAGAGGCCAGGAGAGAGAAAGCAGCTTTCCTTGGCCCACAGTGCAGAGAAAGACTGGGGAAGGAACACTCTCCTGAGGATAAGCATCCCTTGGGTTGGGCAAAACGGGGTTAATTGGCTGAGTCCCTTAAAGGAGGGGAAAATACAGGTTGTATGAGCTCTGCTGTTGCCCAGTACTGTAGCTTAACTTTAGGGAGATTAGGCCTTCAGGATTTTTATCCTCCCCTCTTTAGTCTTTCCTTTTCTTATATCCCACAAGACACCAGGGTGTGTGGTTTCCATCCTAAATGCATATTATGCTTGTCTTACAGGCTTCCAAATCCAACTGCTTTGTTATTGAACCCAGTGAAGGAGCGATCCCTGCTAGGGGTGAGGTTCCTGTGACTGTCACAGCAACCCTGGATGACACTGTGGGTTTTGATGACACTGTCCAGCTGTTCATTAGGAACAGCCTTTGGAGCAGTGTCTTTCTCCAGGCTTTTGGCATTGGCACCACAATTGTCGCAGACAAACCATTTGCCCCAGAGCTCAACTTGGGATACCAATTCAGGTAGGAGATCTCTCCACTCCCACCTCTCCTCCTGTCTCAACAAGGAGCAGTTTTTCTGTAGTCCTTCAGGCAAGATCTTCAGTGTTCAAGGGCCTGACTCCTTCCCTAAAGGCAGAGATTCCTTTACAAACATGTGATGGGCACTTGAGAGTTGTTAGACACCCTCAAAAGCCACTGAAAGGGAAACCAGTTGCTAAATTGCCACAAACTGTCTGTAGTTCTAATACATTGATGTCCTCACTTGATGGAGTAATGATCTCACAGGCTGCCCCAGAACTAAAGGTTCCTGAAATGGTGCCCAGATGAGGCAGTCCCTCCATGTGGCTGAGGCACCAAGGGAAGATCCTTTCTCTTGCCCTTGCCCTTTCCCAATGGCACCTGCCAGGCAAGCAGGGGCCCTGGGAACAAAGAGACAGGAGGGTGACAACCCCCACCAGGAAGGCAGGAGCCCACAGAGCAGTTCCAGAGGCAGAGTTGCCAGCAGAGTTTGCAAAGTTCACTTCCAAACAGTTTCTAATTGCAAAATGAAATTTCTACAAATGGCTACCAGTGCAGAGCCAAGGCTGATACGAATGAGAGAGGTTCTGCTCCCCTGGTTTCCTCTCCTGGAGCAGGCAGATGATTTTTACCAGCTTGCTGGGATCATCCAGAAACTGCCTCTGAGCCGGCTTTTAGGAATGCCTGCAATCCTACCCCCACACACAAGGTCCCCAAGGGCAGCATCTCAAAGATTCAGTTTCAGCTTTGGGCACAGATTAATACAAAATGCAGCAACAGTATCAATCACCCCAGAACAAACATTTTGGGGGGAAAACACCACGTCCTGTTGGCCTCACCTGGAAAATGTTACATTACCATTAGAAACATATTTCTCTTTGCAATAATGACATCAAAAGGGCACCTTATCAGACACCACTTCTGGTCCACATTAAGAGCTGGAAATGAAGACAGTCTCTAAGCAATTAACACCTCAGGTTGCTCACTGGGAGCAATCTGATGATCAGGGAAATAGCTACTCTCATACTCTTTTCCATCCTGCCTTCCATTCCAGCCTCGTGCCCTGTATCCATCAGTTCAAAGTAACAAACAAGGGCCGCCGTTACCATCAGCTCTTCTGGAGTGCGGAATGCTACAGCCCACCTGAGGAGGGGGGCCAGAGTGTCTCAACCCTCTGTAGTCTCCAGGATGATTCCCAGCGCCCCAAACGTTCCAAGCCTGCGTTTGGGGTGAAGTCACCGAGGATGGGCCTGCAGCGAGGCCAGTCTGAGGACATGGTGCTGCGAGGCTTCTCCCGCATCCCACAGGTGAGATCCCCTCCTCTGGGCTTGTTCCACAGGCCCTTGACATTTGCCTGGGGAAATGAGCAGGGGACTTCACAAAACTGATTTAAGGCTACTCATTTCTGTGGCAGCACCAGTTGCTTTCCTTGCTGGCCACCATCAGAGCAGCTGAGACTTTATTGTGATTCCACAGCTAGCAAAACCCAGTGCTGATCCCAAAGCAGGGGTGGATGGAAATATTGCTCTTTTGGGGCAAGCAGTGTTGCATGCTGAGTCAGCAAAGAAGGGCAGAGAAATAAGTTACACTTAGACTAGGAGTCCAAAAAGAAAGTGAACTAAACAAGTGCCGAGTGGTTTATCTGGGGTGAGCACGGAGTAAAACAAAAGCCATGTCAAGGGAGGGGGTTTCTCACAAGTGCCTTTTGTGCTTTTGGGGTGCAGTGTTACAGACAATTGAGCACAGGAAGAAAAGGGGGCGGGGACTGTAACTGTGGCAGGAATAGGGCCTGTGGTGGGTGCAGAGCCAATGCAGGGCATTTGCAGGGTGCCCTGCCACTACACACTGGTGACAAGTGACTCTTGCTTGCAGGAGGTGCAGGATTATGTGTTCTGTGAAGCCATCATTGGGACATCCCCCAAGATGGAGAGGATAATAGAAACAATCATTACCTGTCAGTTCATTCACCCCTCTATAGAAGTATCAGCCAGACAATTCTCTTTCTATGTGGAGAAGGTAAGTCTGGATTGCATGCTGGCATTTTAACAGCATGGCTGAGGGGGGTGTGTGCTTGTGTTAAAGCCCCTCTTTACCCTTCCTGAGGCACTTTGTAAAGTGAGTGAAGATGCTTTTAGAGATGAGACTGGTATTTGACTTCCCCAAAGCAAAAGTGCAGTTCCAGCTGCAGTGCCAAGGAGATGGTGGCCACCCCAGAGAAATGCCAGTTTCTGTGCTCACTGTAAAGGGAGGCTTTTGAGGACCCTCCAAGGCACGGTGATGTCTGTACACTGATGCTGCAGGGAAGCTGGGAAAACTGGAGATTCCTGTGAATTCCTCAGGCTGACAAGGAAAAACCCAACATCTCCTGTGTCTCTTTGCCTTCTGTGCTGTTGGCATGGATGCTTGATGGTACAGCTATATGGATCAGCTCTGTGCATTTCCCTAAGCCTCCTCTGCTTCAAAGGACCCCCAGGCATCCTGCAACTGCAGTGATGATAACACTGAGGCAGAGCAGGTGCCCTTTAGTCTCTGGATCCCAACTCCAGCATCATCTTTCTGCCTCCTGCAAGTTGTCTGAAAAAGAGAAGATGGTTAATGATTTGGTTTCTGTAGTTTCAGGCCTCTCCTCTGGTTCCCAGGCTTCCAGTGAAGTACAGAATCCCCCCTGGAACAGGCAGTTCAGATGTAATTGAGAAGCTTTTCAGCTCTCCCTGATTCTGCCTGGGTTCTGCTCGATGCCACACACCCAAACTGATTTATTGCATACTATGGCACAGCACCTGTTTGGTATCAGTACATGCAGAAGTCGTTTCCCAAAGTCTCTGGGTTCTCTAAACCATGCAGGAAGCCCAGCACAATGCTCAGACAGGAAGGAAGAGCCCAGGCTGATCAGAGCTTTGAGACCACAGACACCTTGTCCCTGTAGCAGGGGCTGCAGGACCCGTGGTGCAGACAAAGTGCTTTTTGAGGCTGCTAGAGCCAGGAAGGTTGTGAGAAATGACTGTATGTGAGTGAAGATCCTCTAGTGCTGTTCTGCCCAATAGAGAGACAAAAGTGGAGACAAATGGCCTGGATTCACTTTCTGCTTTAGATCTTGGTCAAGCAGCCACCTCCTCTCAGGGGCCTATTCCCTCATCTGTACTTGGGAGGTTTCCCTGTCCTCCAGAGGATGCTGTGGTTTCTAAACATGAAAAGCATCTGCTGTCAAGAAATACCTCCTGGAAGGGTAGAAACAAAGAAGAGGAAGAGTAAGGAAACACTCTTCTATTTACATAGAAAGAGTAAATAGAAATATATGCACTCGTGAGGCTGAAAAATGTGAGCTGCAGCAGAAGCAGAAGGAGGTCTGTTTCTAGTTGAGGCTGTTTTTCCTTGTCTCCTGTTTCCATAGAAACCCAGCGATGTCCTGACACTGCAGTACCAGCCTTTGTCTTTAAAAAACACCTGCCTGCTGCCACTGGACCTCATGCTGCACTTGGAGCAGCCATTCCTGGTCTGTGATAAGGAGCAGCAGCCCCTCCCAGGTGGCCAGGTGAGCAGCCCTGGCCTCCTCCAGTGGGGTCTGAAGAGGAGGGATGTGGTGGTGCCTTTCTGTTGGGAGCTCCTTGAGTCAAGAAGTTTATTCTGTAGCATCAGCAGTGGGCTGGCCTGAGCTGCATCAGCAGAGCTGCTGAAGGAATCAAAATCTTATCTGAATTGAGAAGATCCATCCTGGCTTTAAGGCACAGGGAGAAGGGAGCAGGCAGCTGGGTCTGGGCAAGCCATGCAGGGAAGGTGTCTCCTGGAAAGCCATGCCAGCTCTCCAGCAGCCACCCCCTTGTACTGGGGCTGAGCACACAAACGGGAGCCTGAGGGATCCTGGACTGGACTGTGGTGCCTGCAGCCAGAGCCCTGCTGGAGAGAGATGAACCATGAACTGAGAAGCCCGTGCTGGGGTCACTTGGAGCATTTACTGTTTCATGCTGCCAGACCTTGGGACATCATCCCACAGGTGATTAATTACTGCTCATCTCCTTGCAGCCTGTGAGAGTGGATGTAGGGGAGACCTGTCATCTCTACATCGTGTTTGACCCAGCTTATGAACTGGATTTTAAGAGCTGGAGAAAAGAGAAGGTTCTGAAGATAGACATGGTCAGGGGCCATCCTTTTGTGGAGCGTATCAGCCTTGAGGGAGAAGTTCACTTCCCAAATCTCCAAATGGAGCCCAGCTCTGTGGAGTTTGGCTTCATCAGGCCTGACACGGAAGAAGTGCGTTCCCTGGAGATGACCAACTGCAGCCCACTGCCCGTCCAGTACCGCTGGTCATTCCGTTCCGACAGCGAGGTGACCAGGTTTAGGTATGTGCACCTTTGCCCTCCCCTTGAAGCTCTTCTTGCTGTGTCCTGTTTGTACTTGGCCAAGAGCAAAGCTGTTTGCCTGGCATCTGACAAATGGCACTGAGCAGCTGTGCTCAGGCTGGATGCTCAGGGAATAGGTTTTCCACCACTTTGGTGCTGCATAGCCCCCACAGTGGTTTCCCCTGGGAAGGAAAGCTGGGGTGAAAGCTGCTTTCTCAGACCTCTGTGACCTGAGACCATGTCCACCTTGATGAAGGGCTCCTAGTCCCAGCTCCCACAGTGCTGCTGAAGGCCCTTCTGACCCCTCTGCTTTGGGATGGGTCCTCTCTGCAGGAGCTGCTCTCTGCTCCTTGCCTTCCTCCCTTGCGTTGTGCTGGAGGATGCCCAGAAAGTCCCAAGAGCAGAGAAAGAGCCACTTAGCACCAGGGCTAGTAGAGCTACAGAGTTACTGCCGTTGGGCACTGGGGTTTGCTATTATGTTATTTTCCAGAGATGAGCTTTACCCACCTAAATTCACACCCCAACCACCAAAGGGGAAGGCAACCTATTTGGATCACCCGGCATCTCGATGGAGACACTTCAAGATGAGAAACGAGGAGACAGCCAGAATACTGAGAACAATGCAGGATTTTACCGAATCTTTAAGAAACAAGGTAGATTTTCTTGTACATCTACTGCTTGTGTTGCCTCCCCAGCCTGCCACCACCAAGTCATGCTCGTGCTGACCTCCCTTTTTGCTGCCCTGCTGTCCTGTGGGCTGGGCAGCAGGGCCAGTGGCTGGACGTGGGCTGTGTGGGAGGGAGAAATAGGAGAGTTTTCCTTGGAGAAGCTCACTCAGGTCCTACAGACCTGTGCTGAGTGTGGGATTTTTTGCCTTCACAATGAAAGATGAGGCTTTTATCTGCATCATCATGGTAAGGCCTCCAGCTTCCTTCCCAGAGCAAGCTGGGATGAGTCCTGATCTCCATGGAGCCTCTTCCCAAGGCAGCCAGACTCCCTGTTTGCAGGGCTCTGCTTTCACCCAGAGCTGCTATTGCACTGCTGGCCCTGGAGCTGTCTTACAAACGGAGACTTTGCAAAGTGGCTGTCTCTTCCTCCCAGCATAGAAAATGGCTTCTTTTTCAGGTGCAATCAGATCAACTTCCTGAATACCCTCGCCTCCAAGTAGGGTTTGAGGGAATCAGCATCTCCGTGGACGAACCACAGACTTCCCTCGAAGCAGAGAAGGTAGGAGGGAATCTGTCTCACTTGCACATTGTCAGTGTGGCAAGCAGGGCTGGAGCTCCCAGTGCCACTGGTGGGCCTCAGCATTGGCCACAGAGGGGCCTCCCATCCCTGCAGGCCCATCACAAAGTGCTGCTGAAGCAACTGGTAGTTGGAGAGGCCATGCAGGATACGTTGTAGGGCTGCCCAAGGACACTTTGCAGCACCTATGGAGGGCACTGCTCCCCCTGGAACTCCTCAGGTGGTCCATAGGAAACTTTTGCAGGAGCTTTTGCTGTAGCACCTTGAGAAAGCAGCATTTAAATCAGAGAGAGGGAAGAGCCTCAGGAGTCAGATGAGCTGGGCTGGAGTCCTTCGCTCAGCTCCGAGAGCTCTCACTCTGAGCCTCCTCCTTTTCTAAAAGCAGTAAGAAATGCTTTTTAAAGGCAAGTTGTGCATCAGAGAGAATTTCTACTGCCAGGAGACATCCCAGTTCACTTTCACGTAATGTACTAATTAATGCATTGATCTGTGAGTGTGGGAGAAGATTTTCCCCATGGTCCCTGCACTGGTCAGTGGCATGGATGCAGGATGAGATGAGGGTGATTCTGGCAGTGTTTGGGGAATAGGCCCCTCCAGGTACAGCTGCACTTTGCTCCAAGATGCTCTTCTGCATCCATTGCCATGCTCAACAGCTCAAGCTCTCCTGTCTTCCATCCAGGCTTTCAGTATCCTGCCAATGTCAGGTGTGCTGCAGCCAGGTGAGAGCCAGCAGGTCTCCTTCACCTACTCTGGCCACCTCAACACCATCTCTGATGTCACGGCGCTGTGCCACGTGGAGGGAGGCCCCACCTACGAGGTGCTGGTGACCGGGGAGATCTCACGTGTCCGCTACTCCGTGAGGCCCCAGGAGATCAACTGTGGCTTACAGGTACCACACACATCCCTGGCACAGCTCCTTGCCTTGGCACCACGGCCAGCAGGTTCCTGCCCACCTCGCTCCAGGGCTCCCTTCCCTTCCCAGCCCCTTTGTTGGCTCTGGGGCTTGGAAGCCCAACCTTTGAGGGACACATCTGGCATCCAAGCTGCTCTAAAATGGCCATCTCCAACCCTCTCCACAATGCTGGGAATGCCTCTTTTTCAGGGTACCTAACACTGCCTCTGGGGCAGGCAGGGTCCCAGTGGGGGTGCTCTGAGGGGTGTGTCCCTGAGACATCTCTCTGCTGATCCACACCTAAAGCCTGACCTCCAAGGAGATGCTCTTGTCTAAAGCTCTTGCTTAATCCACACAATAATCAAGGGAAGAAGTTGGGCTTCCAGTCACTACCGTTGGAGAGACTGTCCCAGAATAATCCCCACTTCACTCTTTTCCAGTCAAAAGCCCACAGATATTTCCAGCTGCTGGCCCTGTCTGTGTTGCCCTGGGTGACTCCCTTGTTGCATCTATGTTGCTTGCCAATACTTGCATGCAGGTGCCTTTTCTCCTGGAATGCCTCAGTGCTGTCTCTGTTTCTCCTGGCTGTGGGTGACCCCTCAGAGGGCAGAGGGCCTGTGTGCCCTGGTTCATTTATTGCTGGCCCTCACATGGTTGTTACCACAGCTCTGTGTGCTGCCAGAGCTCCCTGGTGCTGTGCAGGTGCCCTGTGCCTGGGGGTTCCCCAGGTTCCCAAGTGCCCCTATCTCCTCCCTGGTCCCTGCTCCCATGATGTGTCTGCTTTCAAGCCCAGGAGGGAGGAAGGAGATTCCCAGCAGCAGGCCTGGGTCTGTAACTTCCCTCTCCTGTGCCTTCTCTCCAGATATTTAATGAAATTCATCACAGCGATGTCACCCTGGTGAACAGTGGCAAGATTGAATTCAACTGGGTGCTAAAGCCTAGCCCTGCAGACAAGCATCTGCCTGGTGTGTTTCTGGTCAACCCCACCACTGTAAGTAGCACAAGTGACTGAGCCCAGCCCTGTGTCAGGTGGCCCAGGAGAGTGTTAAAGGGGAAAAAAGGGGGGGAGGTGGGGAAGGGGGAAAAAAGTCAGAGGGGAAAACCCCAAACCCAGCCATGAGAGAGACAGGGCTGTAAGCAATTTCTGCTGGGGCCAGAGAAGGTCAAACAAGTGCTCTCCTGACAGACTCCCCCACGGCCTTGGCTGGTGGGTGGCTCTGCTGTCAGAGGCAGACACCGGCGGGAGGCACAGGTGCGTGCGTCACTGTCCTGTCCTGCTGGAAGGGGAGCAGAGGAGAATTCTTTTTGATAGATTTCTCAGAGGAAAATAAGGCACAAACCCAGCAAGTAGTGTATCTGAAAACTGTTTGTTGATAAAGAAATGGCATGGTCCCAAACAGAGGGGGGACAGAAAAGAGAGAAAATGAGAAACAGAGAGAGTAACACAGGACAGGGACAGAGCGTCACCGCGAGAGCCCTGAGGCGCTGTGTCGGCTCCTGCTCGGCAGATGGAGCAAGTGCAGTTGTCCTAGTCCTGGTCATTTGTAACTTTTCAACACATTCAACAGGTTTCCATTCCTTCATTGGTTAAATGTTAATATTGCAACAACTCTTCACCAACATTGGTATCACAACATAACATTCTCATTAAAAGAACTCTAAACTTTAGCAAAACATCTGTTAAAAAGTCATCATTATAAAACACATAGTATCTGCTCTAACAATTGTGAAAGCCAATACTGTAATATATTTATCATGAAGGTGATGTGGTTCTGATGGTTTCTTCTAGATGAGAACCTGTCTCCTCAGCCTGTCTGTCCCCTGAGCCATCCCTCATCAAACACTCTGATGCATTCCCTCCCTCTTCTCCCATCCCTGCAGGGTTCCCTTGCAGCTGGTGAGACGCAAGTGCTGAAATTCTCTTACATGCCAGGATTACCAGGAGCCTTCAGCAGGACTTATCAGCTTAAAGTGGGTGACCAGCAACCAGAAAATATCTGCCTGAAAGGAGAAGCATCCTTTCCCATGATCAGTCTGGACCTGCCCTGGAGCATCAGAGGTGGGCACTGCCTGTCTGCCCTCAGGAAAGGCCCCTCTGGTTTTGTTCCCTACCATAGGCCCTGAGGGCAGCTCATGCCAACCTCCACCGAGCCTGGAGGGTTGCAGGACTCCCAGACCAAGTCAAGCCCCCTGGTTGCTTCATGAGTCTTGAGCAGAGGATGCCATGTGGACTTTGTCCCAGGAGCCAACCTGCAGAGCCTGCCATCCTCATCCCTGAAGGATGATGGCTAGAGTGAAAGGCTTGGGAAAGCTGTAAGAGAGGCTGGCAGGGCTTCTGGCAGGGTTGGATCTGTGTGACATTGCAGGGGATGAGATTCAGAGAGGAACAGCAGCATCCACTTTCCATAGATGGCTTGAGGGATTTCTTTCTGGTAGAAACCAGTGTTGGGAGGCAGGGACTTCCCAGCTTCAATGGGACTGGCACTTTGCTCACACTTCTCTTTGTGGATGTTTTCTTCCTTCAGGAAATGAAAAATATGAGAAGACACTGAAACGGCTCATAAAACGCCGGCAAATATACGATCCCAGCTATAAATCAGTTGTTCTGAAGAAGCCTCAGAGCCCAAAGATTGAGACCTTGAAGTCTCAGACCTTGAAGACTCAGAACCCAAAGAGTCAGGACCTGCAGCCCAGCGTGCTTGCCTCTGGCACTGTAGTAAGAACAGCTGCAGCCCCGTTTGGCACAGGCCACCCTCTCCATGTCACCTGAGCTCCTTGCAGCCCACAGCAGCTCCTGGTGCCCTGATGACACTTGGGACCTCCCTGCCCACTGACAACCTTGTGTCACCTCAGCATTGCCCCTAGGGCTGCCCCGCTGGTCATGTCTCTTCTGGGGCTGCACCAGCTTCCTGGCTAGCCCAGGGAGAGATCCTGAAGGCCATGCTCCAGGGATGGAGTTGATGGTGCTTTGAGGGAGATGCAGGTCATTGCTGGGGAGTTCATTGTTCCCAACCCAAGCCCTGCCAGATTTACAGCCCTTAACAGCAGCTGCCTGATTGTGCCCTGGGGCTGTGCTGGAGGTGCTCATCTCCAAGAGGCACCAGCTTGGTCCCAGTTCCCTTTCAAGACAGCTGCTGTCCAAGCTGCCTTGGTACAGGCTGGGGGCAGGCAAGTATCTGGAGCTCTGGAAGGTTCCTGGCTTGTCTGTCTGCCTGGCCAGATCAGCTTTGCTGACAGTGTCTGGGCAGGCAAAGATGCTGGAGTTACTTCCCTGGAGATGAGGTCCTGGCTAAGAGAGCAGGAGGTGTCACAGGCACTGAGCAGCCAGACAGGAGGACCCCACACCCCCTCCCAACAAGAGTGGGGTGGGATCCTTTCTCAGGTGCAAGCTGGGCTTTGGGAAGGACCTTTGCTAACCAGCCACTGTCTTCCCTTTCTTCAGTCAGACTCTCAGGTGCAGATAAAGATGATGAGGATGCTGGTAGAGAAACCTTTTGTACACCTGCAGCAAATTCTTCCGACCCATCCCCTGAAGAGCAGGTTCCCTGACAAGGAGCTGTGCCAGAGTCTTGCCAAGTGAGTAGGGACTCCCATCCCCATCTCCAGGTGCCCCTTGGGAACACCCAGCCATGTCCCCTTCTCCTGAGAGCTCCCTGTTTCTGCAGAGCTGGGAACAGCCTGGACTTCAGAAAGGGTCTGGTCCTGGTGGCTGTGACACGCTGCATGTGAGCAGTGGAGTGTCCTCCCTTCCCCAGCACCACGCTGAGCTTTGGACTGCTCAGCTCCCCACAGCTGTGGGGTTCTGTCCCTAGAGCTGGGGGACCCAGTGCAGACCTTCAGGCCCTTCCAGACAGCATAGATTCTGTCCCTGCTGCCTAGCTCTGAAGGAGACAACTCCCAGCTGAAGTCTTGCTTCCAACTAACAGCTGTGCAGCTGTGACACTGAACAAAAGGAGAAGGGAGCTGCACATGTCAGCAAACCCTTTAAAACCCAACATCAGATGGTTTGAATCCTGGTGGGGTGGCAGGGCAGGTGACATGGCCTGTCCCTTTGCACCATCATGATGCAGCACAAGCATGGGAGGCTTCAATTCAGGAAGAAGATGCTCTGCAGAGCAGCTTATGTGGTCTGGTTGCAGAGCAATGAAGATTTCCTGTGCAGGCAAACCTTATTCCTAGACCCCAAAGCAATTTCAGGCTCAGGCTGTACACCAGGCTAGGCAGTTCCACTGAGAGCAGTGGAGGCCCAGTGGACTCACCTAGACTGGCTTTTCATGGCAGACGAGCTGTGGCCAGTGTCCATTTTAAACTAATTTTATTTTCAGGTACCATTAGTAGCTGATCAAACCTAGGGCCTGCACTCCTCCTGACTTCCCAAAGTCATTGCCAGGTGGTCAGGCTAAGGGTTTCATGGGCTTGAGCTGAGTTTTTACAGCAGTGAATAAAGAAATAGCCACTGTATTTGTATCCTCCATCCACTTGGATGTGTAGCCAGGCTGTGGTTTAAGGACTGTCCTTATTCCTTGCAGAGTTGAGCTGCCCCAGTATGTCCTGGACATGGGCCCTGTCCTTAGGGGTTACACTGAGACACGCTCTCTGAAGATCACCAACCCTGGGCAGATCCATGTGTCCTTCAAGGTCGATGTATCTGTCCTGCAGGACACAGGTAAGCAGTGCTGGAGACACTTCCTGTGGCCTTGAAGGAGGTGTCTCAGACAGATTAGCTTAAGCCCCTGAACCTGGGGAGGTTTCTGAGCTTTTTCTTCTCAGTGCCCCTGCTGGGAGCTTTAGAGGCAGAGCTCTCCTGGCCAGCCATGCCCAGGGACCTGGCCTGCCTGCGACTGCCCCAACACTTCAGTGCAGGGGCCAATGGACTCATCACCCTGGTCACCTCTCAGCATCTTCCCCCCTTGGCTCCCACGAGCAGCAAGTTTCTTTGGGCACTCTGTGGGCTTGTTTTGCCAACCAGTGGGGTCTGCTGTGTTTTGGAAGTGCTTTGTTTGGAGTTCACACTGTCACAGCACTTGTATTCAGTCTTTATTGAGGAAGCAGCCTGTGAGATCCTCTGGTGGATTAAAAGAGGTTTCCAAAAGAGGCCTTGAGGCAAAGAGGCCTTGAGGCAAGGCTGCCCTTCCATCACACAGTGGCTCACTGTCTCTGAAGGGTGTTCAGGTGCACTCTTAAGTTTTGTCCAGGTCACAGCACAGTGTGGGGCTTTTGCCAGACCTCTCAGCCAGGACACCTGTAAGGCCTTAACGTGCTTGTACACATTTTGTGTTTTGTGTGTATCTCAGCTGCTTTGTGTTCATCTGTTCAAGGTTTCAGCGTGGGCCTGGACCAGATGATTTGCCTGCCCCCCAACAACAGCGTGGACTTTGACGTGCGCTTTGAAAGTGCCCACAAGCCATATGGTGACGTGGAAGTGCTGCTGCCCATAGAGGTACCACAGCTCTTGGGGCAGGCAGCAGGCTGGGCACAGCAGCAGATGTCACCCGCACCCTCTGCTGAATCCTCTGTCCTTCTCCAGGTGACAGAAGGCCCTATGTACAGCATCCGCATCCGTGCCACTGTGTCTGAAGTGTCACTCACCCTCACCAAGAACAGACTGCAGTTCTCTGACATCCTTGTTGGGCAGTGCCAGGTTGAGACCATCCGACTCTACAACCGGTTCCCAGAATCCTGCAAATGGTTCATTGCTTCCAACAAGCCTGCTCTGAAGGTAAAGCACAGGCCACATTGAACACGGAACTTGGTCGGGTTTTCTTTGTGACTCTTGCTCTTTCTGTTCCTGTGGCTGCCTGAGCACTTGGGTCTACAGTGTGTTTGAGGAAAGTTCTGAGGGTCTAGATCAAGGCTGGTTTGCCTCAACCTGTTCCATTAGCTGATGCTTTGCTTTGCTGCCATCTTCACCCATTCCTCTTCCTCCTCTGAGGACAGTAGTTCCCTATCTGCCTGCCCTGTCTCCAGGGCTTCCCTCCAGCTCTGGGCTTTGGGGCCACACTTGGTTTGGCTGTGGGTGCTCTCAGCTCCGTGTCAGTGTCTCAGAACACGAGGAGACCTCACATGATTGGTTTCTGTGCCCAGAAGAATCAACAGGAGCCCTGTCCCTTTGACGTGACGCCCTCCAAAGGAACCCTTGATCCAGGAAAGTGGCAGGATCTGCAAATCCAGTTTACACCCGAGGAGGAGGTGAGACTGGCGGGTGTCAGCCCAGGAGGCTGCCAGGGCTGTCTGGAAATGAGGGCCTGGTGCAGAGAGTGTGGTAGGAGCTCTGCCTTCACAGGGAGCTTTCTGCAAGCCCCATACTCTGCATGGCTCAGTTCACCCCACAGAGCACTCGTGTGAGATGTGCTTTGAAATGCCCACAGGGAGCTTGCACAGAGAGCACCAGGGCTCTGAGGCTGCCTCTTGGCACATGGAGGGGATGTGCCCAACTCCCCTCAGCCTCCCCCTTGCCTGGCTGTATTTGCAGCTGTGACACTCAGTGCAGAGCAGCTGCCCACTCACAGAGGATAATCCTGGAATGGCTCATCCTGCTGCAGGACTGACAGACCAAACAGCCACCACCCACCTTCCTGGGCACAGCAGGACGGTCACCTGTAGTGGGGTGCTGCCAGCAGTCCCTGGGGCTCTGGCCTGCCTGCACATTCTTGTCCAGCTGGGGATACAGCTTAAAGGACAAAGCATTCCCAAAAGTGGTTTGCCTGTGGCTGCTGGGTCTCGGAAACTGGCAGCGTGTACCAGCATGGCCACAAGTGCTTCTGTGCCCACACACAGTCCCAGGGATCTTTTAATTGCTCAAGAAATGTAACCATCTTGTGTCTGGCTTGGACCAGAGCCAGACACTAAGCAGAGAAGATGACCCTTATTTCTTGCCAGTGAGAGCTCATTTGCCTCTCTCGTGGAGCTGGTGTTTGCCTGATGCAGCAGTGCCAGGACTGTGTCTGGACACTGTAACCCTGAGGGCCCTTCCCATGAGCACTGCACTCCTGCATGACTAGGTGAAAATGTCTGACAGTCCATTGTACATACATCCATCTGATTCCCAAATACCCAGTTACAGTGCACACCAGCGTTCATCCCAGTTACTCAGACCCAGACTACTACAGATGCTCTAGTCCCTAGCATAAGTAAATATCTGGTTTCCATTCACCTTGGAGGGACTGATAACACCCTGACCTTGGGGCAAGCCTTGTTGTATTTGGGGTCCTGTCACCTGGGACTTCATGGATGAGTTTTCTGCACTTTCCTCTTTTCAGAGGTCTTACGAGAATGAGCTGGAGTTTATCATTTGTGGGAGCAGCCATCGCTTAAAGCTGCACCTCTCAGGACAAGGTCTGGAGCCACGGTTGGAGTTCAGACCCCCAGCACTAAAGATGGGAGGGATGCTGGTGGACAGCAATGGGGTGGAGGCCACAGTGGTGGTGAAGAACCCATGCAACTTCCCCATTGAGTTTTACTCACTGGATTTTGATGAGCAGTACCTTGAGGAGGAGAAGGTGAGAAGGCAGGTCTGGTCCCCATGTACACGCTGCCCAAGCTTCACAGCACTCCAGCATTCCCAGGCTTGTGCCAGGGAGATGGAGGCAATCCCCAGGGCAAAGCCAGCTCTGCTGACATGCTGTGGGAGGACCTAAACTAAATAGTTGGTGTTATTGGGAGGAAGGGAGGAGACAGAAAATGGGTTGATTGAGTCTGTGTGATGAAAGGCAAGAAAAGGAATCTTGCATATAGCTTCTCTTCCCTCCACATACAGATCCTGCGGATGGCAGTGGGGTCTGAGTACCAAAAGAGCTTTTTTATGCCTCCACGTGCCATCGGTGAGACACTGCCTCCAGAGGTGCTGCAGGACCACGAAGCACACAGGAGGCCAAAGGCTCAACAGGCAGAGCTCAAGCCCATGGCAGAAGCCAAGGCCAGGGCTGAGGCCAAGGCCATGGGCAAGGCAGCAGCAGGTCAGAAAAACAGTGAGGGTTTGGTGGTGACTGTTTTGCCTGTGGTCCAGCCCATACACCCTGAACTCTGTCACCTTGCTCTCCGGGGAAAGCCCATTCTTTTAGCAGCTGCCTGTTCCCCAGCTTGGTGGAGGAGCTCTTGGCTGAAGGGCTGTGGCATCCTCTACCAACCCTGAGTGTAGCCAAAGCAAGCTCCTATCTGCCTGCCATAGACTGGGGAAATAATCAGGATATTTCCTTGTGTCCCTTAGCCACAAAGACTAGGGCTGGATGAGTTCCTCAGCCAGTAGGACCAGGTCTAATATCACTGGCTCTTTTATATTTGCACCTTCCTAGCAACAAAAGAACAATCTCATCTTGCTTTCACCGAGTCTCCTTTCCTGGGATCTGAGGAGATGGGGAGGATGGTGAGGATCAAATGTAGGCAGGAGGCTGACTTTTCCCCCGGTTTTGCACTGTAGCATACCACAGGACTGTCCTCCTCACTCCTGAGTCCCTGCTGAAAGAGACTGGGAATCCTGTCTCTCGGGCTGTCGTGCGCCACCTGGGCATTGCCCCGTCCTCCTGCGAAGCGCAGCCCCACCAAGGAGGGATGGTTGTCATCATCCATGGGCCACCCCGGGCAGGTACGTGAGCTGCAGCTCAGGGCTGCGGGGAGAGGGGCAAGCAGGAGGAGCACATCCTGGTGGGCCATGGTGCTTAAGGCAAAGTCCTCAGCTGAACAGGAGGTGGAGATGATCCTCTTGGCTCTAGAATTCAGAGCTTGTATCCACACTGCAGCTGCCTCCCTCATGGCCTCCCCTGGAGGGACACCTGCTTTCCCACTGTCCTTTTAACTTTGAAATCTTGTTGGAGGTTTTTCCAGGGCCTGTCCCTGCAATGCCTCCTGTGCCAGTGTCACCAAGCAGTCCTCCTCTCTCTCTCAGGAAAGACAGAGATAGCAGCAGGCCTGTGTCAGTATTACGACGCTGCTTACGTGTCCATTGACACCGTGGTGAAAGAGGCCATGGCCAAGGACGGGAGCCCAGCGGGGCTCCGTGCCCGGGAGCTCTGCACCCAGGCTGCCATGGAGCTGGAAGGCAAAGATGAAGGTGATGCTGGTAAGGAGACATGCTGGTAAGGACCCAGAGCCAGTGCTTGAGAAACCCACCACCACTGTCCACTTCTGCTTACTCAGAGCAGCAGTTTTTCAGTCCTTGGGTTTCTCTTAGGGAACATGGGTGAAGTGCATCACTGGCTTGCCAAAAAAAAAATGAAATCAATTTTAAGGGCTCAGTAAAAGGTTCTTTTGTAGCCCCCTTTGCTGCCATTCTTGGCACGTGTTCAGTTTTCTAGGGCTACCAACTGCCCAGGAAGTTTCATAAAAGTCTCCAGTCTCACATGGAGAACAGCCCAATGAGCTGTGTAACCTGACAGTGGGCATAGGTAACTCTCTGGAGAAAAGAGCTCACCTAGGGGTGGTAAAGCATGCCTGTCTCTTTCCCAACTATTTTATATTTCCTCAAAGCTGAATTGAGCCTTCTCCTTATGGGGCAGCAGGCAGAACTGCTGCCCACCCGAGCAAGGAAAAAGCCTTCTGAAGTGACTCATTAAGCACAAGAGGACTGTGAGTGTAAACTCACAAATGAGAGGAAGGGAAGGTCAGCCTCCCAGAGGAATTTCCAATGAGAGACATGCTCCAGATGAGCTCTTTTTTCCAGAGAGTTACCTTTGCCCACTGTCAGGTTACACAGCTCGTTGGGCTGTTCTCCATGTGAGACTGGAGACATTTATGAACTTCCTGGGCAGTTGGTGCCCTGAGCACTGCAGGGTGAGGCCAGACCTGGCTCGGTGCAGGGGGAAGTTTTGCAGTGCTCAGTTTTGAACCTGGCTGGGCTGGGAGCTGGTGGAAGGAAGAAGAGTCTGGGTCCCAGCTGGGCTTTTCCCACAAGGAGGATTTAGCTTCAATGGAGATGGGTGATGCAAGTGAGGCAGGGCTGCAGGTCTCCACATGGGAATGCAGGATGGGTGCAGTGTATGGGAACAATGCTCCTGGAGGACAAATCTCTGGCTTGATCTGCAGGGGAACTGCTGTGTGAGCAGCATCACCTGCATGCACAGTTGTTAGGAGGGACGTAGTGCTGGCTTTAAAATCAAGTATGGGATGGTGTGCTTTACCATGCTGGTAAGAGAAGCAGGGAATGAGCTGCTTCTGGGAAACAGTGCTGCCAGTGCTGCCATGTTCCTTCCCAAGGCTGTGCCCATTGCAGTCAAGGGTGCCTGCTTGCTTTACAAAGCCCCCCTAAACCATCTGTCCCCTGTACAGATAAAAAGTCTCAGACCAAGAATAAACGAGCCTCTGGGGAAAAAATCGACAAGAATGTCAAAGACAAGACCCCTCCAGCACAAAAGAAGGACTCAGCCAGCAAACTGGACAAAAAGGACATCAAGGTAAACATGATCTGCCCTGGTTGATGCCTGGGACCTTTGCATTGTCTTGGAGATGGGCAGGGGCTGCTTACAGTGGAGGCTCTGTGGGTCCATGTGCCATGACTTGGGCTGGGAATGTGCTCTGGCAGACAGCTCCTCTGGTTCTCAGTGCTTTGCTGGCAAAGTGCAGTCCTGGCTACTGTGGCTGCAGGCAGGGAGCAAAGTGCTGGGAGGCTGCACTGGGGCTTGCAAGCTCGGGTCTCTGCTGGCCAAGGGATGGGCTCTCCAGGACCATCCCCTGGAGGCCCCAGCCTGCACTGCTAGTCTGTTCTAGTCTCCACTAGTGAGGAACCCCAGCTCCAAGCCCAGCAGTGGGAGTTGTTCAGGGCTTTCCACCGTGGTTTCTTTTCCTTACAATGGTTCCCATTGCAGTTCACAGTTTCCACTGCTCCTGCACCCCAGCAGCTGAACATCATCAGCAGCCATGGAGAAGAGCTGAACTGCTTGAGCTGTGTGCTGCCCGAGGAGCTGCTGGTGGACATCCTCAGTGAGAGGCTGAAGGTGTGTGGGGTGGGGGAAAAGGAGACATTCCTGCTCTGCAGAGACAGGCACTGAACAACAGACTCAGAGAGGAGGAGGAGGTCTGTACAGGCTGCTGGAGGATCCTGGACTGTGTGCAGGGAACCCTGGGGGAAGCTGCAGCTGCCCTTAGCTGGCAGAGCCTAAGGACAGGTCCCAGCTGCTCTTAGCTACTGCACTTGGAGCAAGGATAGCTGGTGCCCTGGGACATCTGGGCTTACTGTCCAGCTGCGAGCCCCCTGCGTGCAATGGCTGACTTACTCTTCCCTTTATCCACAGTGTAAAGACTGCTCCAAGGGAGTGATCTTTGATGGCTTGGAGAGCCTCTTTACAAGCAGCCTGGAGTCTTCTCTACTCTGTGTACTCAAAGCTGTCAAGAATCGTTGTCATATCTTCATGGTGAACCTGCATGAGGATTATGCTTCTTGGAAAGCCAGGGAGGAATCTGAAAGAAAGAGGAGGGAAGCTGAAACAGAGAAGAAAGGTGAGATATCTCCATCCCTCTCAAATCTTTTCTCTCAAGCCCTCAACTTTATCTCTGTGTACCTGGGTTTGCAGCAGAGCTTGTAAGAAATGTTTTTATTAATCTTTCCACCTTCTGCCTCAGTGTAACCAGCACTCATCTCAGAGTTGCAGGAGATCTGAGGTTTTAAGACTCACCTTAATCTCTAACATTAAAGCTTGAGCACAAGTGCCAGCTGCTGTAGCTCAGTGACAAACAACTGTCCTCAGCCTTGGTGCACTTAAGCCAGGCAAAGCACAGGACCTCACTGCCCTGCCATAGCTTGGGAGATTGAATTCTGGAGCAGGGCTATGTGCTCCCCAATATCTCCTGGGATGATAGGCTGGGTCAGGAAATGCTGTGAATCCTTGCAGCTGGCACAGAGCACCCAGGTCAGCTTGCAGTCACTCA
This sequence comes from Agelaius phoeniceus, assembly GCF_051311805.1. NCBI lineage: Eukaryota > Metazoa > Chordata > Aves > Passeriformes > Icteridae > Agelaius > Agelaius phoeniceus. The sequence goes on from NC_135276.1 coordinate 5,852,207, forward strand.
TGGTTTCTCCTCTGGTTTGTGCTAAAGATCTGCAATGGGAAAAAACTCTGCAGAAGAAAGCAGAATGTATCTTACAAATGGATGAGGATGAGTATGATGCCCTCCCTAAGGAGAAGAAAGCAGAAGTGGATAAAATAATACTGGAAAGGAAGCGCATACGGAGGGAAAAGTGAGTAAGGCTTCCATGGGTTACTGCTGTTCCATGGGTTATTGTCCCTGGAGGGCAATTCCCTGCTCCAAGGACTCTGAGCTCAGAGGTGCTGGATAGCAAAGGCCAGAAGCAGCACAGGGATGGCCATTCTGAGCTCCCTGGCTCCCAAGAGAGGAAGGACCTTCTTCTGTTGAGACAGAAGATCTTCTTCTCTATTGGAGTGCTGAGCCCTCCTGGCTTAGATGCTGCCTGCAGGGAGCTGGGCTCTGGGCTTGCCTTGGCACTGCCTCTAGAGGTGTCTTTAGGTCCATGGTGTTGAGTTGCACCTTCTTGATCATCTCCCTTCACCAAAACAGTGGGATTGTGGTATGGGCAGGTGTAGGGCACAGAGCAAAGCTTGGTTTGGGTCCTGCTCCTGCCACAGCATTGCAAGTCCTTGCAATGCTGATCTGCCAGGCTTCTCCTTATGGTGGGACACCACCCACAGAAGCTCACGTCCTTTAGGCTCCCCTTCAGCTGCAGCAGTAGGCCAGCCCAGGAGAAGCTCAGCTCCAGCAAGGCAGCCCAGCTCAGGACACACAGGCAAAGTGTGGAGCTGAGAGTGGAGGCTGGTTAAAGCAAGTCTGTGTATCAGCACTTCCTTCAGCCCAGGCTGAAGTTGGTTTCATGGGGAGGAGACAGATGAGGCTGTTTCAGATGGCTTTCATGGCAGAGAGCACCGGTTTGCTTGCTCACAGCTGGCTTCCTGCAGGAAATCTGGCTGACAAGAGCCTGTCTTGCAGGAGAGGAGTTCCTGCAGCCTTTGCTTTCTGACTGATAGGATTATTCTCATTAAGGAGCAGGCTGTGCCCTGAGGGGTGCTGAATGAGCTGAGTGAGAATTGTAGGAGAGATAAGCAGATGTCAGCAATCTGTGATCTGCTTTAAACTGGGAAATCAAGAGACAAAGAGCATTTTCAGGCATCAGCACAGAGAGCTGCTGGATCAGCCTTTGGCAGTGGGCTGGAGGTGTCTGGCTGTGCCTTAAGAGGGAGCTTGCACAGCCAAGACCTTATGATGGCAACGTTCAGGTTTGGCTGGTCCTGGAGGTCCCCTTCCACCAATGCCCTCACTTGGGATGTTCCCAACCTCTGTGGGTTGAGAAAAATTCACGGAAATGGTCTCGTGGTTCTGCCTGGCCTCAGGGTCAAGGAATGAAGTGCAGGGCCGGCCAGGACTGCTGAGCCCAAGTTTCTGGTGGGGACTCTCAGCGATTTTTTCTGTTTTGTTTGCTGAAGGGAGCTGAAGCAGCTGGCTCAAAAGCGTGAGGAAGAGGCAAAAGCCTTAGAGGAGGAAGAGAGGCGGAAGGAGGAAAAGAAGGGTGTCTCTGTGGGGATGCAACTTACAAAACCAGAGAAGAAGGAAACCAAATCACCAGAGGGGAAGGAACCTGAAGCCCCAGAGAAGGGGGAAAACCAAGCCCCTGAGAGGGGAGAAAGCAAAGCTGCAGAGATGGGGGAAACTGAAACCCCAGAAGTCCCAGCTGAGATGGAGAACTTGATCCTGAGGTTTCAGATCTATGATTCATCGCAGCAGAATGTTGCACAGGTTTCCTCCTGCTGGGACAGGGTTCAGGGTACCGTGCAGTTATCTGTGATCCAAAAGGGAAAGTCTTCAGCTGGAAACAAGGGTCAGAAGACCAACAAGCCCCAGGAGAAGGTGGAGAAGAAGCCTGAACAGAAAAGTGGAGACCAAAGGAGTCTTCAGTCATCTCAGCTGGGGACGCAAAGTGAAGCTGCCGAAGGAGCAGTCGGAGACGAGCACATTGGGGTGCCGTGCTTGGACATTGAGGTCTCAGATCCAAAGGCCATGATTGGGGAGATCCTGAGGGATGGGAAGCTGCCAACGGAAGAACAGGTAAAACCCTGCAAGGCTCAGATCTTGAGCTTGCTGTGGTCTTGGGCCCTGGAGCATTGTGTCCCCCCAGGTGATAATGGCACAGAGCTACATCCAGGTCCCTGATGGTGTTCCACAAAGACTCTATCATCCATGTGGAGGGGGAGGTTATCACCATCCCTCAGATGAGCAGGAAGTGGGAGGGCTCTGTGCACAAGTATCCCATCTGTTCAGAGTTTCCCAGCCTGGAAATCATAAACCGTCCCAGGACATGGCCATTGTTTTCTTCAGCTGAGTCACTTGGGAGAGGTTTCTCTCCCAGTCCTGTTTGTAGCTCTTGTGTCTGCTCTGGACCCTGCTCACCCCACTGGACATAACAAAGCACTTTACTTCATGTAAATTAAAAACCTCATTGCCAAAAGCTCAGTGCCTTCAAAGAAGGAGTTGTGAGGATGTAGGTGACAGAAGTATAAACAGGATTTTCTCTTCTGTTTTAGCTGCTGAAACATCTGGGACTGCATCCTGACGGCCCTCCCCTTCCCCCTGCTGCTGTGCTCTCCATAGTCGAGTACCCAGAGGAGAGGCTGGGCTCTGCAGAGCGTGTGGAGCCCTTCACCATTGTGGCACCAGAAGGTGCTGCTATGGAAGAGGATCCGGTGGGTGCTCCAGTGGTGCTGGCACTGAAGGTGCCGGGGCAGGGACCTGTCTAGACAGGGACAGGCGGGACAGGAAAAGGGAACATTGTGGAGAGGTAGTGAAGATGTGATGGGGTCCCATGTCTGCAGGTCTCCTTTCTGTCAGGGATGGGACCAAAGAGACAGTTCTGCTGGAGACAGAGCAGTTCTGTAAGACAAGAGGGGAAAACAGCACTTAAAACCATGAACTTCCTTTGAGGAGAGGGTCCTGAGTGAGCAGGGTGAAACAAACACCAATAAGGAAGACCAAGTCCATGGGCAGGTGGACTTACTTATTTTTTTCTCTCTTCTGTTGGTGAACAAACCCCCATTTTGCTTTCCAGAATGGGGATGTCTCAGGGCTCACCTCTCCCTCCCTCTTCTCTCTCCCCTTAGGCCAAGGCCCCAGATGTGAAGGGCAGTTCTGCCAAGGGCCATCCAAAGACAGGTAAAGCAACCAGCAGAGACAGCTCTGCAAAGGAGAAGCATATCTCCACACAGAGATCAGAAAGTCCCCAGGATTCCTCTGCAACAAGATCCAAAAGTACAGTGGGAAGTGCCTCAGTCCCCACAGAATTCCTCAGGTGAGCTGAGGAGGAGGTGGTGATGCCTCTGCTTCTCGGTCCTCTTGCCAAACAAGGTCCATCGTCCCCAGCTCCACAGTGACCCCGTGCCAGTGCTGGGGGATGGCGAGTGCACCCTCCTTGTTCTGTTTGCTCCTCAGCAATGTCTGAAGCCTCCTCTTTAATTGCCAGGCTGAAACGGTACCGGTGGATAGTGCCTGCCCACGGTGAGGTGGAACTGAAGGTCCACTTCTCTGCCAAAAAGCCAGGGAAGTTTGAGCAGACACTGAGGTTTGAGCTCGTGCAGTCAAAGCGCCAGTACGAGCTGCCCTGCCGTGGCACCGGCCTCTACCCCAGCATCAGCCAGAACCCTCGGTAAGGCTGGGCCCTGGCAGCCTCCCACAGCACAGCTGCCCCTGAACTCACAGCCAGGGCTGCCCCTTGGGGCTTCTGGCCTGGGCAGATGATGCTCCCTGGGGTCGCACAGCATCTCTTCCTGTGCTGGGAGCTGGGAAGGCAGATGGTACCTCAGCCACCAGGAAGGGTTATGGCTTTCTGACTACATTTCCTGCTTGGAGCATCTCATAGCTCCTCCTTCCCCACTTTCTCTGCCCAGGGTGGTGTTTCCACAGTGCAGGAAAACCATGAAGGAAGATGAAGTCATCTTCAAGGAATACGTTGAGAGCACAAAGCAATTCCACTTTGGACCGCTGCTGTGTGGGAAATCAAGAGAGTGGTATGTGCTCCCTGCTGGGCCTTGTCCTTTTCTGGACATGCCTGGAGAGACATGCTGTCCTGGTGGCACAATCCAGGGCAGTCCCCAGCAGAGTCCTGGGTTTGAAGGACCAAAGACACATGGGTTTGAAGACACATGGGTTTAAAGGACCACAGATGTGTGAACTTGAGCAGATAAGAGGCAAATGAGCCTTGGAGGAGCTGCTCTGCCTACCCAGTGGGTGCCTTGGTGGCCACCTTGGTGGCCAGAGCCGTGTGCTGCTGCCAGTCCAAAGGTGACTTGGGGGCAACTTTTGTGTCCCCCTCCACATGTCAGCTTCAACCCACAGGAAATGAACTTTATGGTGGGTTTTGAAGTGCTTTGAGCTCTGCAGGTAGCCTGATCTAGCAATTATTCTGTAGATGGTTTTGTAAACCTTTCATTAATCTGTAATTATTAATAAGATTTTGTGGTTGACCTGCCAATGGGCGTCAAGGGGAACATACAGCAGGAATTACATTTTCCTGTAACGACATTGCATGCTCACTGCTGGATAAAATCTGCATAAACACATTGTCATTGAAGCTATTGTGTACTTCTACTTTTACTGTCACTTAAAAAAAATTAACATTAAGTTCTTATTTCCATGGGAGCTCTGGAGGGCTAGGTCTGTTTTGACAGCCCAAGGAAATGAAACTGAAATACATACAATCTTTAGCCAGGTTGATGGATGGTCTGGGATCTCTGTTTGCCTCTTTAATCCTTTCTCCAAGCTCCTCTCTCTAACTTTCACTCCAAAGTCATTTCCACACCTGAGAGAAGGGTCATTTGTTATCTTTTTGCATTCCTCTTAGGAATTGATGCTTTATGTTTCTTTCTCAGACTCTGAGCTAACCCATGAAATCCAAAGCACTTTCATGACTTTTCATAAAAGAGATTAGCTAAACTCATTTTCCAAAGGCCTTTCCTTATACCCTGAAGGGAAGGCATCCCAAGAAAGAAGGGGAAAGAACCCATATGTCTGGTGTACTTTTATTTTTCTAGGCACCCTTGAATTAATGTTGTGTTAAAAACTCTTGAAGTGGCTTGAGCATCATCAGGCTTCTGGGCTGGAGGCACCAAGTCCAGGGGAAGGCATCAGAGTAAGGCAGGGATGAGCACACGCCCATGGCCCTGACTGGGATCCATTTCCCTCACTTGTTTGTTAGAGCAGGGTCTCCCAGCATCACTTCCTCGGGTGCACACGGTGCTCTCCGCGGTGTGTGGCAAAGGCAACAGTCTCCTCTGCAGCCTTTTCCCCTTTTGTGGGCAGGTACAAGGCCCAGAACTGTCCTGGCAACTCAGAGAATCTGACCATCCTCAACAACTCCTCTATGGACATAGAGGTCCAGTTCTCCTTTGAGAATGATGGGGAAGCAGAGACATTCCTTCTGGACCCTCCCAGCATGACCCTGAAACCAAAGGAGAAGCGGGTAGGAGAAGGGCAAGTAGAGCAGGCACTGTAGAAGTGCCCAGGGGCTGCTCCTCCTGCTCACACTCAGAGCTCCTTTGATTTCTTCCTGTGGGGCCATGTCCAGGAGCTGACCATTTGGGCATACCCCACCTCCCTTGGCTTCCTGGAAGACAAACTCATCTGCAGCATTGAGAAGAACCCGGAGCCAGTGGTCTTCAGCCTGTGCTGCCATGGGGTGCATGTGAAGCTGGAGGTCAGCCCCTCGGAGCTCTCTTTTGACAAGCTGCTTCTGCACAGGTCAGTCATCCCACAAGCACTCCAAGACTGGTGACAAAGAGAAAACATTTGACTCTGGTTTCTGGGGCATGGATGGAGCTGCTCCAAGTTGCATTCAGTGGTGAGGCTGGTGTGACCATCCAGCAGCTGATGCCAAGTGCCTTCCTCTCTCTGCAGGACTGACAGCAGGACCTTGGTCCTGAAAAACAACAGCCTGCTGCCCATGGCCTGGCAGCTCAATGGGCTGGATTACCTTGCTGAGAACTTCTCCTTGTCACAAGATAATGGCATCCTTGATCCCTGCTCAGAGTTTGAAGTGACACTGCATTTCAAGGCTGAGCAGATTGGCATAATTGAGAAGATCCTCCGACTAGAGGTGAGAGGAACTGTGCTCTGCCTGGCAGGGCAGGGCACAGTGAGCAGCCATGTGCTCCTAGGGGCAGAGTCAGGAAGAGCTGCACCTGAGAGAGACAAGGGTGCTGTGACCCCAGCTTCTGCCTCTGCACAGTATTTGCCAGAACATGCAGTGCATCCACATCCCCCCAGATAAGCAGACACTGCATCCTGAGCCTGTGCCACAACCACCTTGTCCCTTTGAATGGTTGAAGGTTGTTGTTTGGTGGTACAGACTGTAGCGTGATCTCTAGATTCCTCCTGGACTTTGTCTGAAGCTCTTGCACAGTGCAACAAACTCTCCCCCTGGGATTTTGTTCCCCATGGTTTAGGGGCTGCATTTCAGACAGGGTGCTAGGTGATTGGAGAGGGTTGTCAATGCCACCTGCTCTGAGACACCTCACATTTCTTACACCCCTGTGCCTCTCAAGGATGCTTTAGCAGCAGCATTCCCTGCTGTAGGAATGCAGAGTTGGGCTGATAGGGTTTTTTACTGCAGCAGAATCCCACTGGGGCAGCCCATGAGAGGAACAGGTTAAGCAAAGCTTGGGAGTCCACCAATGCTTGTGAAGCCAGGGAGGCCATAGGGGAAGCAGCCAGCAGAGACAAGGACTTTTCAAAAGAATAACCTGAACAGTGTTTGTTTCTTGATGCCTCAGGTTTCAGATACAGAAAACGTCCTGGGGGTTGTTCACACTGAAAATATCGAAATCTCTGCAGAGGTCTATGATGTTTCTCTGACCATTGACTTCATACCTGAAGGTCAGTGGATGCCTCCCAAACAAAGCAGTCCAGGTGCACTGCATTACCTTGGGAGGTGGGCAACCAAAGCGATGGGATGGGATGGGATGGGATGGAATACAAGGATGGCATGGATACATAAAGCATGTACCCTGCAACCTGCATGAAATAAAGCATTGTCAGGTCTCTGACAGCCTTAAGTCTCTCCCCTCTGAACTTTGAAGTGTGCAGCTTGATGTGCAGATTGGATTTCACAACAGTGACGTGAACAGGCAGTTGGTAACTCCCACAGGCTCAGCACAGCATATAAAGTAATTGGATTTGTGCTTGGGAGTGAGGAAATGGAAGGCGAGCTCTTTAGCTACTAAGCCTGCAGATATTTTGAGTGTGAAGAGAAAGGGCAGACAAGTAGCTGGAAAACCCTTTCAGGAACAGAAACTTGCTGGAAAGGGGTTTGCACCAAGACCTCCATGTAGCTTGTGGCCTGTTGTATTCTGCAGCAGCTCACAAATACTGTGTTTGACTTTACTCTGTGGGTTTTCTGCAGGTCCAGAAGGAAGCTTGGACTTTGGAACCATTAATGTCATGGATAACGTGAAGAAAATCCTAAGTTTAAACAACAAAGGGGTATACAACATTGAGTACAGGTGAGTCCTGCTGCCTGGTAGTGAGTATTTCCTTGGGTTCCCAGGCCTGCATGCTATGTCAATGGCTAGAACCATTTCCATGCTGGCTACCTCATGGTAAATACAAAACCTGGTCTCTCTAATCTCAATTATTCTACAAGAGAATCCAGCCACAAACCAGCAGTTCTTCACAGCTCAGCAGGAACCCAAAGGAGAGCCCCAGAAATTTCAGCCACTGAAATGCTGAGATTCATTGCCTTTCTTTGATGGTCACCTCCTTTCTCTTTCTGAGACTCTGTAAGGAAGTGAATGAAAAATGGTGGTGTCAAGGTTTCTTGCAGTAACCTCATGATTGTCTGAATTCTCTGTCAAGATCCAGGATTCCCTGACAGAGCTGAACTCTCCCTTTTTTTTTCTGGTCCTATGCAAAGTCCTGGCTGTGCTGGTGGCACCTGTACTTTTAACTGCAGAGATCTCCATTCCTTCCCTTTCTCCCCAGGTTCACGCTGAAGGGTACAGGTCCCAGGATGCGAGACGTGGCATCCCACTTCACTGTTGTGCCTCAGTCGGGCGTGCTGATTGCCTCCCAGCCTGCTGTGAATGTTGAGATGCTCTTCCACCCCACAAATGAAATGCTCCTCAAGAACAGACCCATCCTGTACTGCCAGGTGAGCTGCCTGGGCCAGGCTGTGTTATCACACGGTGTTTTGGGAGTATAAACAGGATAGATGTCTAATGGAAGGAGGGCTTTAACTGGAGAATCCTCTCTCCTACACACACAAAGTCTTTCAACGCCATTTGGGAGGCTTCCTAAGTGGAGCTGAGAATCTGACTCTGGAGGAGGTGCTTAAACAGGGAGGGGTAAACTGGAGGCCTGGGGAGGGAGGCTGGGGCCTGGGGTAGAGGCTGGCCTCTTTGCTTTGTTTACCAGCCCTTCCTGTGGACACAGGTGATAGATGCCAGATCAGGTCGAGGAGGCCAGGCTGTCGCCGACATCCCGCTGAAGGTGTCGGCCAAAGCCGTGTACAGCAAGTACAGCATTGAGCCTGCCTCACCCATCAACTTTGGAGCCATGATCAAGGGCACCAAGAAGAGCCAGACTGTGGTGCTGGAGAACAAAGGCATGCTCCACTTCAAATTCTGCATCCGCCAACCACCCGAGGATGCGTCTACATCGGAAAGCAAAAGGTACGAGAGGCCCTGACCACCCTTCCTGTCTGAGGAGGCACCACCCCACAGCTGGTATGTGGCAGGCAGCCAGGAGACCTGGGCTGTTGTGCATTTGCATCCCTGGCTTGGGGAGAGGGAGCAAAAAAAGGCCTGGGTATCCACATGTGTAGTATGAAGCTGGTGATAGAGCTGCTCAGTCCAGCAGGTGCTCTCAATGGGTGCTGCTGGCTGCTCTCTGGGAGCCATCAGGAGCACAAGACTTTCCTCTGTGAGGAGGAAGGCCAGCTTTGGCCTCAGAGAAAGGCGGGGGAGCTCAGATGACAGATACCTCTGCTTTCTCCTCTCAGTTCAAAGGAAGGGGAATCTGCTCCACTGGCTACGAGGCTCTCAACAGCAAGGAAATCAAGCTCCTTGACACAGGTGGGTGACTCCTGCTCCCCAGAAGTGCTGCTGCAGGGGATGTGAGAAGATGCTGCTGTGCCCAGGCTGGGGCTCATCGCCACAGGGTGGGATGTGGTCTGCAAGACCAGTATCTGCTCAGTCCCACTGACAGTCCTGTACTCTGGCTCTGACCTGGAGTTGTGGGGTCAACAGAGGGGAGCAGGTCCTGTGTTTGGTAGCTGCAAGCCAGCATAGGTCTATGAACACCTCAGAAGCAAAAACATCCCCCACTGAACTCCCAGTCCACAGAGCTCAGACAACATTGCTTTTTCTTCTTTGCAGTCCCCGAGCTCTCTCCCATCATTTCTCACAGGTATTTCTGTCTTTCTCAGAGGCATTTCTGCTCTCCTCTGTTACCTCTGGAGATTGAGGGATCACAGCTACCACCTTAATTCTTTACACTCCAATTCCTTTCTCTCTGCCCCCTGGGACAGATTTGTAGCTCTTCTTGGCTTGTTGCTCTCAGCCTGGGGCTGCCTTTGGGCCATGGAGTCATCCTTCCCTGCCCTGGGACTGGGTGCTTGGGCCCAGCTGGAGGCCAGGGCAGGACGTACTCTTTGCTGGGCTGCTCAAGGCACAGCTATTAGCCATCAGCCTCTCCTGGAACTTTTTCTGCAGAGTCACCTCAGTCTTGGCATGTTCACGGTGTCCCCCTGCTCCGGCTCCATCGGTCCGTGGGGCCAGCAGAAGATCACAGTGGAATGCTTCGCAGGGCAGGAGGGGAAATGTGAGGAGCAGCTCTACATTGACATCCCGGGCAGAGACCCCAAGGAAAATCCCCTCGGCGTTCCCTTCACCCTGATTGCCGAGTCCTGCCTCCCAGGTACACACTGCCCACAGTGCCCTTGGTCACACCTGCTGCCGATCAGCACCTCAACTTGCTGCTTGGATAGAGAGGCACACTAGCCCTGGTGTCCCACCTTAAAATCCTCAGAGGTTCCAGCCCTCTTCAAGTCCACCAGTGGACTCATCCCTCCCAGGCTGAGAGGGATGCTTGGAAGCATAAAAGGAAAGCAATGCTCTCTAAGACTGAGATTGACTGAGCTCCATCCTCACAGCCAGTTCCTCCACCCAAGGCTGGGTTTAGCAGTCACCCGGGCAGAAAGGGCTTATCAAGCCTTCTGAGTGGCCAGCAGGGTCCAGATAAACTCATCAGGGAGGCTTCTCCGTGCTCATCCCTCTGGTGTGTCCACAGGACTTGCTGAGGATGTGATGTTAATCTTCGAGGAGTACCCGATCTGCAGCAGCACCGACCTCGACCGCAAGCTGCAGTCAGTGAAAGGCACGGGCCTGTTCATCAGAGATGAGAACAGGTTCATCTTCAACAAGATTCTGGTTGGCCAACAGGCAGAAGCTCATTTCAGTATCTACAGTGCAAGCAGCCTGCCATGTGATGTGGTCCTCTCCATCAAACCTCTGCCTGGAGAGGTAAGAACAGGAGCCAAGGTGGTGATTGCCCTCTAAGGGCTGGGTTAGAGCCTGTTTTGTTCTCCAGATGCGTTGCTTCCTGTGGCCCAGACTAGTCTTGATCAGTGCAGGTCAAACTGCAGGGGAGAGCAGCAGAGCCAGGGAACAGTTGTGTGGAATTCTGCATGTCTTGGGCAAGGTTTTGGCTCACACCTCTGGGTCTTTGGTAGGAGAAGTGAATCCTTCTGAACCTCTCCTGGAAGCACACACAGAGAGGGGCTGTTATGAACTGACATGCCAGGGCTCAAAGCAGAGCATTTCCTCAGGCTTCCTGGCCTTTCCTTCTCTTTGAAGGCCAGTTCTGGGTTATTTGCAGGATCTTCCATGCAGTGCCCATCTCCCATGTAGGCTGGGGAAGGTTCCTGCACTCAAACACACAATGCTTTAGCACAAGGTCAGCATTCCCTGAGGAATGGGAGGATGGGAGCCTGCCCAGGGAAGGAGGAAGGAAGACACAATGTCTGGGGCTGTTCTCAGTAATGCATTTATGAATAAAACTGTGTCATGTTGAAAGGTGTTTTCTCCTAACACTGCTCTCTGGATTCCCCCAAGGAACAAATCCCTATCAACAACATTTTCAAGTTGGATCCAGTCAAGATGTCCATTCCTGGCTCATCCTCTGCTGTTGCTACAGTGACCTTCACCCCGCCGGATGAGCAGAACTACAACTGCACTTTCAAGGCTTCCCTTGTCATCCCAAAAAGGTAACTGACCCTGTGAAATATTGGGGAGGCCTCACTGATAGCTGCCTCTCCCCTGGGAAGGCACAGACCTCTTGTTAGCTCTAATGCTTTCAGTAGCCTCAGGCAGAGTACTTGGCATGAGATGATCTGGGAGGCAGTAACTCTTAGAGCAGAAAAATGAGGCTGATGGTTTAGCCTGTCTGAAGAACTAAGAAGACAGGCAAATATTAGGTAGCCAACTGGAAGTTACTGAGATGTGCTGCAGCTGAGCTGGGGGTTTCTAAGGACAAAGGCTTGGATGAAGCAGTTTCTGTACCAGCAAGTCAGCAGTCACAGTTTCTTCTTTGTTTCTGTAAAATTAGGTGATCCTCTGTGATTCCCTGGCATTCATTAAACTGTTTTATGTGAGTGATTGGAGCTGGTATGAAAGAAGAGTCTGGTTCCTCTGCCCTGGGACCTGTGTGCTGGGGCTTTGGCCTGCTCTTCCTCAACCCTTTAGTGGCTGAATTGGAACAAGACAAGTCTAATTGCTAATAAGCAATTGCTTTTTTACTGTTCATGGAAATGATCTTTACTGATGGTGATGATGATGTGTTTTTGCCTTCTTGCTTTTGTACTGCTTTCATGCTGTGCTTTTGCTTGTTGCATAAGTTCATCTCACTGCAGCCAGGGGATTTGCCATGTCTCATCTGGTGCCTCATTATTTACCTGTTGTACGGCATGATTCAATTAAGTAAAATAATTTTTAACTGTTATTGTGGAAGGCTCTGGCTCTTTGGAGCAGATTCCTCTAGTGAATGGCCCTGAGTGGATTGGGAAGAGGCTGGTGGGGGGCTGTGTTGTGGGGTACAGGAGCACCAGGCAGGGAAAACACTGTGGCCCTTGCTGCTTTGCCTGCCTAGTGAGAAATGGGTTAGTGCCAGCTGAAATTGTTTCTGTGCCTCTCCTGCAGCCCTGTGAAAATTAAACCCCAAACCGTGACCTTCACCATCAGTGGGAAGGCGCACGAGGCACAGCTGACAGTCGTGTGCCCCAGCGCTCGCAGCAAGAGGGGAACGGCCGTGCTGCGCTTCAAGAGGCTCCGGGTGGGGAGATCCGAGAAGCTGCCTCTGGTCGTCCGGAACGATGGCATCATACCTCTCAAGGTGAGGAGGACCTGCTCAAGGAATGGTCTGGTTTGGGAACAAGCGCTTGTGGCACAGGGGAAGGGTCCCAAAAAACATGGCAGACCTGGGAAGAGGTGTCAGAAATTCTTTTTAAGCAAGTGACTGACATCTGTTCTCCAAGAAGGGAATTCTTGGAAATTTTCCATCCAGTCTTTCTTCTTTAAGTTGAACACAAGAAAGGTGGTGGAGTATTTTCCCCCCTGTCTCTCAGGTCACCTTTTGTTCTCATGGACATGTGTGATTTTCCAGTTCCATTAGATTGTATTTGATCCCAGTTTACTACATTTTAAGTAGACTTAGATGTAGTTTAATTACATTCTGCTCATTACTTTCTGTCCTGTTTGGTTCTGTGTCAGTTCTACCCAGATGTTTCTGAACGCCCTTTTTCTTGTCTGGTTTGACTTAACTTTTGTGCTAAGTGCTGTTAGTAGTGGGAGAGGTGCTGGGCTGCCATGTGGGACCAGCAGCACTGTGGTGTCAGTCCCTGTGCCACCCTGTACTCACACCAGCATCACTGTGCTCTGGTTTCCCTTTTCTCAGTTTATGTTACGCCTGGAGCACGAGTACGGAGCGTTCTTCTTGAAGGGCAGGGCCTCCACACTCGAGGTATTCCACACTGAAGATGAGGACTCCGTCGGAAATGGTAAATTCATTAACCATAAAATGTGATCATGCTAAGAGGGAAAACTCAGCCAAGCCTGCTCTTGGCTTCTCCGAGCAGCAGCCAGATGTTAGGCACAGTTTTGTTCCTTGGGCTCTCTGTCCCCCAAGCTTTTCTTGGCGCCTTTTTGCAGGGTTTCTTCCTAGCAAGTTGTAGGAAGTTCCTCTGTTCTAGACGTGGGGGGTTGAGTTGTGGGGGACTGTCACTACCACAGTGGACCCTCTGAGATATTTGCTGCATGTGGGAAGGTATCGACCTGAACAGACACAGCCCTTGAGCACACAGACAGCCAGCAGAAGCCAAAAGCACTCTTTGGCTCAGCTTTGCATATGGCTGGAGCTGGCTGGAAGCAGATGGAATGAGGGCTGGGCATCAGTCTGAGGTTAAGCTGCTTAAGTGGTGATGTGTCTGGAGGTGGCATAGGCACAAGGTGTCTTGTGAGCATAGGAAGAGGGTCTGGAACCACGGAGGGGGTAGAAGCTGTGCTTAGAAGGTACCTGGTTTCAACCTCTTATTCCTCATATATCCTATGGAAATATTTCCTCTGTACAGCTGTATCACTTAACTCTGATTTCCATTGCTGTGCAGAGAGCAAGCCCACAAAGCCTTTCTTCCTTCTGCATCGTGGGGAATCAACAGAGTTTGATGTCATTTTCAAACCCACCCTGGCTCAACGTCTGGAAGGGAAGATTCGTCTGTTGGTGGGGGACACCTGCTCTAACAAGATCCTAGTAGAGCTGGTGGGTGAAGGCCACAGGGACAGATTTGCCTTCAGAGGACTAAAGGAAGACACAGAGGAAAGGGATGCTAAGAGCAGTCTGAATAAAGACATCATTGATGGTAAGAGAGGAGAGGCTGCCAAGGTGGAGCAAGGAAGAGGACAATGTCTGATCATGTGTGTCCTCCCTCTAGCCAGGCCTGGGCTGTCACCCATGGGACTTGGTGGCCTGTGGGTGTGGCAGCCATGCATGCAGAGCAGCGTGTGCTGTGCTGCATGTCGCTGGCTTAGGGATGTGTCAGGGTGTTTCCCTGGAAGTGGTGGGATGGGGAGCTGCCTGGGGAACTCCCTGCAGAGGGAGGAAGGCTTGGAGCAAGGAAGCATTGAATGTGCAGGTGTCTGTGCACGTGAGGGGGTGGATGGAGCTCCCTGCATACTGAGATCTCTTGCTCTCCTCCTTTACAGCTGTCAGAGTGAACCACGTGGACTTTGGGCACTGTCCCGTCGGGAAGCGCTGCCGCAGGACCTTCGCCATCGTCAACCGCACCCGGCACCGGTTCCTGCGCTTTGAGTGGGAGGCAGACGGCCCATTCCACATCTCCCCCAAGGTGAGCGTGGACTGCTCTGCCTTTCCCCACTGCTCAGGCCCTGCCCTGGTGTTCCCAGGAGCTGGCAGGGAGTCCTCGCATGCCACTGATAGCCCATTCCAGTGCCATGAGGAACTGCAGTCCCTGGCTTGGCTGGGCCAAGGCTGCCAGCCTTGCAGCAAAGGCTTCGTGTTATGGGAGGTGGCACCTTCTGTTCATACTTTTGTCTATCAAACTTCACATAAATCCACTCTGAAGTGCAGATTCCTGGCACAGCTGCTCACCACATCAGTTCCTTTTGCTGTCAGTCCTGCCCTTGGCAGTGCTTCCAGTTTGGTCTTGACTCCCTGATTCCCCCTAGGTGGGACACCTCCGTCCTCGCCGTGCCAAGGAGATCAAAGTGTCCTTCAAATCAAATGTCCCAGTCACCTACAGGAGGCACCTTGTGAAATGTAAGGTGACCAAGATCGAGTTTCAGCTGCCACCAAGGAAGGTTCCGGACTGGGATGACCGAAAGTGCATTGTCTCATGGAAGACTACCCCCAGGAAAGACCCAGGAGACAAATTCTATAAAATGGAGAAGGTAAGAAGCAAAATGGCAAAAAAAGCCAACCCAGCTTTTACAAAAAGAACCACCATAACACCATCACTGCTGGCTGTGCAGCTCCTGCCTCCTCTGACATTGGGCAGCTGTGAGGTTCACCAGCAGTGCAGTCCAGGGGGAGAGGTGGATGCACAGTGACTGGATACATCCACACAAGAGGGGGAAGCCTTTGGACAAGAGACCTTTAGCCACACACAAACCATCAGTCTGTGCCACAAGCACAAGTGTTGCTGCCCATGTTGAATGGGGGACAATGTTTTATGATTTTATCCCATTTTATGGTGTTAGAAATGTCTTCATCCCATTTGGTGCCTTTTCACCAACAAGGAGGTAAGTCTGCTGCACTCTGTCTCTTCTTTTGAAGCAGAGAGAAATCCACTTCTCCTGCATATGCTGGTGAAGTACAAGTTTTGTCTGCATGGATACCAGAGAATTTGGTTATAGTCTCTGTATTGTGTGGGATATCTCATCATGGAGTAGCTCAGGCACTGTGTGACAGTATGGAGGAGTCCAGAGAAGGATCATCTCCAGAGACTCTGACTTTTATTGTCATTATTGCCACACAAACTCATCTTGGCTGAAGGTTAATTCTGAGTTTCTGGACCATTTTAAGGCTTCTAAGCCATCCTCTTTTCTGTCAGAACATCTGCAGTTGGAGACTTTCCTAGTGAGATCTTTCACATCCCAAAATGCCCATCCTCAGCTCCCAGCAGTGAGGCTGTTGATCCACACAAGAAATTTGGAGAGCACTTTCTCCTAAGACAAGAAGGAAAAGGTGCTTTCTAAAACTCTTCAGTCATGGGGTTCTCCACCTACAGAGCTCCAGCAGGGGAACTTAAACCAAATTTTGAGACCTGCTGGATTTATGGGGGACCAGGAAAAGAGTCAGTCCCTCTACAAGGTTGAAGTACAGGGACTGGAACACGGCTATAGTCTCCATGGGGATATTAACAGCTGTGGTAGTGACTGCTTGGATCAGTGGGTAGAAACAACTACTGTAGCAGAGCAGTCCCAATTTTGTCATCTTTCCAGGGAAGTAAAAGTGAATGGTCCTTTCCGGTCCCTCTATGAGGCTGATCTTGGAGGCCAGATGATTCCCTTCTCAGCCTGACCTTCTGGGCTCTGCTCAGTGATTCCTCCCTCCTGTGTTTGCAGGTGGTCGAGCCAGTCCCCGAAACGGATCACACTGTGGTGGAGGACAGCACCCAGGAGGCCGAGGTGTGCCTCAGTGCTGCTGTTGCCTACACCCAGCTGAAGACGAACACCATCGTGGTTCAGTTCAAGGATACCTTGCCCTTCCAGACAAGGACAGCCACGTGAGTGTTGGGGGCCAGGCACAGCTCCTCCGGGGAGCAGGAGCTGCCTTTGCCCAGGGCTGGCCCAGTGCCTGCTTCCCAGAACTCTGCCCCAGCCCAAACCAGCACAGGCCCATTTATGTGCACACAAGGCCAAGCAGGAGATGGTGGTCAGGAGAGCCTCAGTGCTGCCATACCTTTCTGCTGAGAACAGAAAGGTTTGCTCTCACTGCATGTCACCTGTCCTCATCTGCTCAAGAATAAGTTTGCAGTCAAACCAAGACCTAAAGTCCAGAGGAAGCCCCTTAGCTTCAGTGTCCTGGGCACCATGTTGGCCCTTTCCTCTTAAACATCCAGACTTGGAAATACTGTTTTGGGCCACCCAGGACAGCAGTCTGAGCATGGCAGGGTTGCCTGGGGAAGAAGGTGCTCCTCAGCAGAAAGTGATACCAGAAGTTCCTCAAACAATATTACTGTACTATTTGCTTTATATTTATTTGACATTTTTTTTTATTCCTCCTTCTTGCTTTTCAGTTTCAGAATTCACAACACAGGGAAGGTAGCCCTGGAATACTACTGGGAGGAACTTGTAGCTAGTAAACCAGTGAAGAAGCCATACTCAGTCGCTCTGATGCGTAAGGACATTTCACCCCAAAACATTAATTGCTTTTTCATCCTTGTCCACACGTCCACTTTCATCAGCATCTTCCCAGCTGCAGCTGGAGCGTTTTCTCCTTGTCCCTCTCTGCCTTTCAGCCTTTTCTGTTCTTGCTCTGCCACTTCTGCTCTGCAAAGGAGCTGAGCCAGGCTCTGGGGAGAGCCACGTGCTGGGTCAGGACTGGGAAGGGGGACATCAGGTCATCTCTTGGAGAAGTCTGAGACTGGGAAAAGCAGTGGCGTAACGAGTGAGCTGCCCTGCAGCCACTGTCTGTGTGCAGTTCCCCACTCCAGGGCAAATGCAAAGTCACTGTCTAAAAGCAACTCTCCTGCTTTGGCACAGGAATGTGTGCTGCAGGCAGAGACCCTGCTCCCAGACGCTCTCTTTCCTTCTAGAATAAAGTACTTGGCCAGATATGCTCCAAGTGCATCCCAGCTCTCTTCCACCTATGTGCAGCAGGAGGCAGAATTGCTGGGAACACAGGTCTTTGAAAGGTGTCCTCTTGCTCCCTGCAGGTCGGTTCCTCTCCAATAAAGTTGTAAAGCATCGCAGAAAGCTGCTGCGTCGTTACTGGCGGCGGCTGGCCCGTCCTCCTAAAGTGCGGCGGCAGCCTGACAAGAAGCAGCAGCATTCCAAGTGGTGGCAGCAGCAGCAGGATTCCAAGCAGCAGCAGCCTTCTAAGCAGCAGCAGCTTTCTGAGAAGGAGCAGCTGGATTCCAAGCAGAAGAAGGGTTCCAAGAAGCAGAGCTGCTCCAAGGAACAACACCTCCCTGAGCAGCAGCAGCAGCAGCCCAAGGAGCAGCAGCCCGAGCAGCAGCAGCCTGAGGAGGAGCAGCCAGCCCCTTCCAAGAAGAAGAAAAAGAAAAAGCACATCTCTCTGCAGCATACCAGTTCCTCCATGGAAATCTTCCCAGATCTGACCGATGAAACACCGGCAGCACTGTTCTCCATCGACCCCTACCGCGGCACCCTGGCTCCTGGCGAGATGCAGACCTTCCATCTGCGCTTCTCCCCGAAGGCTGTGGGGAAGTTTAAGACCATCATGGTGTGCAGGTGGGAAACGTCTCCGCCAACTCATGCTATCAATGGGTGTCACTGAATCACAGGGTGGGACAGGGTGGAAGGGACCACAGGAGGTCATCTGGTCCCACTTCCCTGCTCAGGTGGGGTCCTCCCAGAGCACAGGGTTGTGTCCAGAGGGCTCTGGAATAATTCCGGTGAGGGACACTCCACACCCTCTCTGGGCAAGCTGTCACCTACACAGGAAAAAAGTTCTTCCTCAGGTTCAGGTGGAATTTCCTGTTCAGGTTCTGCCATTGCCTCTTGTCCTATTGCTGGGCATCACCAAGCACAGCCTGGTTCATCCCCTAACACCCTCCCTTCAGTCCCTCTGACTGGAATGGGGAGGTGGGCATGGAGTCAGGCAGCCCCAGAGAGGCAGCAGAAACACCCACAGGAGCACAGAAAGATCATCATCTGGCCTTGGAAGGGAGGCACTGGGAAAAGACACCGTATGAAACATCACGCTCCTGGAAGGTTGCAAAATCTGGAACGAGAGATCTGGGGACAAGCCAGTCCCTAGCTCTGCTTCCTTTTGGGACAAGCAAGGCCTGCTTCTCTGCATGGAACCCTGTGTGCTGTAGTTGGTTCCCAGGCACTTAACTGGTCATGTTCCTGCCCTTGCACCTCTGTGCAGTGAGTGCATTTATTTAATCTGCTGCTCACTGCTTGCACAGAGAGAGGATGCAACACTGTGTGCTCTGCAAGGAGACAGAAAAGCAGCTGGCTGGAAATGTTCCTCTGGCTAACACCAGTCCCCTTCTTCCTAGGATTCCTAAGCTGAGGCCAAGTCAGAAGAGGGTGCGGGTGATTTTGAAAGGCAGGGCCCGGGACAAGAAGAAGAAGAGGTTTGGTCAACCCAAACGCCCGGCGTTACGGCAGAGGGAGGAGAGCCCGAGGCCCAAGAAGCATGTGCACTGGAAACTGCCCCCTGAGTGACAGCGTTTGTGTCAGCTGGAGCCTCCACAGGAGCCAGCAACACCGTGCCTTCTGCTGCTGATGGTCTCCCACCCTAAATTAGTTAAGTAATTCTTGGGTAATTGTTAGTTAATTGTTAATTGACATGGCTTTCAGAGCCCAGGCTAGTTTAATGTAGAACCCCAGTGCCACACCAGGAGTGGGGAAGTACCTTGGTATGGGGATTTCCCAAGCTAGAACTTTTAGAGCTGCTTGCTCTATGGTGCATGATCTTCAAACCATGATGGAGGCCAGGTAAAGGAGACAGGAGGAGGCTGTGTCTTGAGGTTCCAACAGAAGAAGGTTTATTGGTTGAAGGGATCAGGAGCAGAAGAGCCCCAAGCGCTGCTGTGCTTGAGTTTAAATACAGTAATGTCATTATAGTGCAAGAGTTCTATTGTCATTACATTGCAAGGATTCCATATTGCTAGAGTTTTGTACCTCCTTGATGTTTCTCACAGGCATCTCCTCTAGGCACTGACTCTTCCTTGTCCTCACAGCAGCCAACTGACTCCAGTTCCCCACAACCAACCAATCCACTCTTTTATAACACTCTTCTTATTGGCTACAGGTGTGGCCTGTTAAAATCAGGCCTGCTCCTAATCTTTAATAATTAACCCAGCTGCAACTCTTTTTAGGGGATAAGATTACTTTCTATACTACCTTTATTTACTTATATTCTATTCCCCTACACAGTAACAAACTGGATGGGAGGATACAGACAGGCATCCAAGGGGGAATCCTTGGGGGAGGAGTGAGGGGATTAGGTCACTTGCTTGGGGCCAGTTGGGGCAGGTGGGAGGAGAGGGCAGGTCACATGGGCCCCTGGGACATCCAGGTTTTGGGGAATTCCAGAGGGGTGGCATGATCAGGGATGGGTTCAAGGTGGGAATGACAAGGGAGACTCAGGAACAAGGGGCAGGGTAACACTGCAAGGCAGGTGGAACAAAGGGCAGGGAATACCACAAAGGGCAGCTTCAGGGCTGGATACAACTCAGAGACAAGCCAGCTTGGGGAAAATACAGCATTGGAACAAACTACCAACGTTTACAATGTACTAATAAAATAAACATGGGCCACAATAGTTAATTAAACAACTGGCAATAAATCGTTAGTTGTCAGCTTGTCTTGGTTGGAAAGACAGGTGTCTGTGGGACCTCTCTGGAATGGAGAATGTGACCTTCCCTCCAAATTATTATAACTGAAATTAAGGGGCTTTCAGGCAAAGATATGGGAAAAGGAGTAGCAGTTCTTTACTAGCATGTAAGGCAAACAAAACCAACACTGGCAGCAACAACAAACAGAACCAGATACCCAACCTTCCCTCGGCTGCAGGCACTTCCCCTTTGCTGTAGTTCTGGTCACAGCTGTGCAGGGAAGGGAGGCAGATAATGAATAAAGCAATTACTAGAGAAATTTTAATTAAGCTACACCAAGGAATACACTGGAGAGCTCAAGCACTGTGTGATCAGTTCGGAAGAACTTATTGCTGTGAGGGAATCTATACAGGAATCAAACAGAGACTGAACAATGCTCAATTGGTTAAAAGGTAAATAAGAAAGTGATGAGAAAATACCCCAGTGAGGGAAGAGCCCTAGCCCTTAGACCCTTTCAAAATATGCAAATAAATTACACTGAGTTCCCCAGAATACAGAGATGGAAATACCTTCTTGTAATAATTGATCACCTCACCCACGGGGTAGAAGCCTTTCCTACCTCAACTGCAACTGCCTCCAAAGTGGCTAAGATGCTATTAGAACAAACATTCCCAGATATGGGATAATGAAAGAATAGACTCAGAGAAGGGAACACACTTCAGAAATTTTGCATTCTATATGTGTTGAATTAGACATAAATTGGAGATTTCATACCCCGTGGCACCCTCAAGGCTCTGGATGTGTGGAGAGAATGAATGCTATCCTTAAGAACCATATTACCAAATTAATGATTGAAAGCAGATTAGCACCATTACGGATCAGAACTGCTCCAAGTAAGGACATAGGAGTTTCTCCCAATGAAATGTTACTTGGGTTACCTTATCTGGGAAGGGAGGAGGGGTTGCCAATGGCTGAAACGAATGACTTAGATCTCAGAAATCATTTGCAGGCAATTGCACTCTCTCTCATGGATCTTAGAAGAAAAGAGTTGTTACCCCAAACATCACCTCTAGACTTTCACATACGCCAGGTAAAACCAGGAGATTGGGTTCTAATAAACTTGGAATGATGATACCTTAACAGCAGCGCGGGAAGGTCCCTTTCAGGTACTTTTAACAACTGAAACAGTTGCCAGGACTGCAGAAAAGCTCTCACACCTCTCAAGTCAAAGGGCCAAGTGGAAGCTCCTCCCCAAACTTGGACAGTGGTACAAGGAAGTGACCCTTAAAAGTTAATCTTCAAAAGATGATTTAATAGTGAACAGTCAAGGGCAAGACTGGACTGACCTCTGTATTTGCCACCTGAGAGCCTTTTGTTCCACTGTGGGCTGCAACCCCTTGGGTGTTGAGCAGTGGGAATATGAGGCAAACCAGACTGACAAAAGAGGAATAGGAAATGATGTTCTAAGACTCTGCAAATTGCTGGATGGAGTGTCATGGCTTCTATGCTTCACCTCTGCATTCCTGCAGTGTGCTGTTCTAGTGCACAGAACTCGGGAAGCAGGTATGGATACCGAGGAAGGTAACCTTTGGTGCTACAGTCACCCTCTGAGGTTTGCATCATCCCAGCAAGCACGGATGGAACTGCTCATGGCAGGCACTGCACACAAGCGTATCTACATCCTACTTTGCTTGAGTTGGAGGAGAACTATGGACAGCAACCAGAACTGACAAATCAGGAACCTTTAAATAGACTGAATTTAACACCGACCTAAGAAAAGATGGATTAATCTTATTTATAACTGCTTCACAAAAGGAGCCAGTTTGTGCTGACCAGATGGGGTAATTAAACCAAGGGCTTCAGCAAAAACAGGATAATAAAAGGAAAGAGTGGATTGTGAGAGATGAGGTGAGATTTTGCTGAAGCCAAAAGGTTGTTAGGTTAAAGAATGAAAGGTGTTGGTTTTATGTGGTGTTGTTTGGATTTGTTCTGGTTGGTTTGTTGAGTGTTGCTGTGAGCTGGGAGAGGGGTGGGGTTGGAGACCTGACTAAAAAGAAGTGGGATGAGAGGAGTGGGGACCATAAATTTGCAGATGACAGCAAGTTGGGAGCATGTGCCTATCTGTTGGAGGGTAGGAGGGCTCTGCACAGGGCCCTGGACAGGCTGGATCCAGAACCCAAATCCAACAAGGTGAGGTTTAACAAGTCCCAGTGCTGGGTCCTGCACCTCGGCCACAACAACCCCTGCAGCGCTACAGGCTGGGGACAGAGTGGCTGGGCAGTGCCCAGGCACAAAGGGACCTGGGGGTACTGGTCAACAGCAACTGAACATGAGCCAGCAGAGTGCCCTGGGGGCCAAGAAGGCCAATGGCTCCTGGCCTGTGTCAGGAATGGTGTGGCCAGCAGGAGCAGGGAGATCATCCTTCCCCTGTACTCAGCACTGGTGAGGGCACACCTTGAGTGCTGTGTCCAGTCTGGCCCCTCAGTTTAGGAAGGATGTTGAGATGCTCAAGCGTGTCCAGAGCAGGCAACAATGCTGGTGAAGGGCCTGGAACACAAACCCTATGAAGAAAGGCTGAGGGAGCTGGGGGTGTTCAGCTTGGAGAAAAGGAGACTCAGGAGAGTTTATCACTCTCTACAACTCCCTGAAAGGTGGTTGGAGACAGGTGGGGGTCAGTCTGCTCCCAGGCAACAAGTGACAGAATGAGAGGACCCAGTCTTAAGCTGCATCAGGGGAAGTTTAGATTAGATGTTAGAAAAAAAATTCTTCACTGAAGGAGTGACAGCACACTAGAATCGCCTGCCCAGCGAGGTGGTGGAGTTGCCAACCCTGGACATGTTTAAAAAAAGAGTAGACGTGGCACTCAGTGCCATGGTTTAGTTGATGAGGAGCTGTTAGGTCATCGGTTGAACTAGATGGTCTTAAAGGTCTTTTCCAACCTAATTCATTCTGTGATTCTGTGAAAAATTGGCCGTCGGGAGAGAATGGAAGTTCCTGTGGAATACCCATCCAATGGCAAAGGAGATAGGGACAGCCCCGGCCAGGAAAGGGTATAAAAAGAAGCCATTTTCTCAGGGGTTGGGTGTCTTGGTCTGTTGGGCAAGGGCAGCACACACCTGGCTCGTTACTAATAGAGTATTCTTTTGCTTCAACCATTTGTCCCCACTGAACTGTATCTAAAGGTCAGTGCATTTCAACACCATGGAGGTGGAATAAGGTGATCTTTAAGGTCCCGTCCACGTTCTGTGGAAGGGACCTCCTATGGTTCCTCCCCTCCCACCTATGGTTCTGTGACTGGTCACGAATGCAGCTCTTTCACGGTCCTTCTCCCACTGCGAGCCCCTCTGGTGCTGGAGTTCAGGCGGGACTGGACAGAATCGATGGAGCCTCCGCATGTCTGGGGCAGCGCGGCCCCGCAGCTCCCGGCGCAGGGACAGGCCCGGAGGGGGAAAGGGAACTGTGAAAAACGCCAATCACTTGTTTTTAAAATTTTAAAACTTTAATAGTAATGGTTATAAAAATAGTAATACAATTAGAGTAATAATAATTTGGACAATTTGAATTAGGACAATATGGGACAACAAATACCAAGAATTACGGACGTCTGGGTACCTTTTCTGGGCAGCACAAGCTTGAAAAAGGACACCCGTTAACAAAGGATTAACCCTTAAAAGCAACAGTCTGTTGCATATTCATACACTTCATCCATGATGCATAAATTCCATTCAAACACAGGATTCTGTCCGGTCTTCATCAACTTCTTCCTCTGAATCCTAACAGCACCTTTGAGGCAGGAAGAAGTTAATTTCTCCTGATAAGAGGGCAGTAAATTCTTTTTCTCTGAAAGATTTAGCTGTCCTGTGGCTGCTGTCTTGCTGCGAGTCCTTTCTTTAAAAAAAAGTATCCTACACAGCATAGTTTCTATTTTAACACTTTTTATAACCTAAAACTATATTTAACACACTACTTAAGCGAATTAACACAGCATTACTTTCTAACACAACACATATAATAATCATTCTAACATTTGCGAAAAGCCAATCACAAAAGACGAGCATTTTCCACAGGAACGATCGAGCGCTGAGTGGCGGAGCCGCGTCCGCGCCGGGCCGGGGGCGGTGCCGGGGATGGCGGCGGAGCGGGAGGAGCCGGGCCCCGCTGCCGGGGCCTGTCCGTGCCCGGGGGATGAGCGGGGCACGGCCGGAGGCTGCCGGTGCTCCGCTCTGCCCGCTCCTGGGTACGGGGCCATGGAGAAGGCCCGGCAGCGCCTGAGGGAGTTCGATATCGGGGACAGGTTCTCCCGCCTGCCGCTGCCCAGAGCCGCCGTGCTGCTGCCGCTGATGGTGCGAGGGGGGCGGCTGCACCTGCTGCTCACCGTCCGCTCCCTGCAGGTACCGGGGGGCTCCGAGGGGCGCGATCCTTCCGGGGACCATCGGTGGCAGCTGCGCATCCCAGTCCCCCCTTGTTCCCGCCCTTGTGCCCAAGGGCACGGCCGGGTGTTTTTCCACTCTGTGGCTCTGGTGTTTGCGTGCCAGGAACACGCCGGGATCCCGGAAACCCGTGACGGGAAATTAACATTTGCACAGTCGGCAGTGGTTGCTTACTTAAATAAGGAAACCGGCCGTGGAGCGCAGCTTTGTTAAATGAGGCTTTTCAGTCTGCAGTTAATATTACTCGTTTCTCCCTTTAATATATAAAAGACAACAACCAAGGCTGCCAGAACTCTTTCTCCAGCATTTTGTTTTCTTCTACAACTCTTGTTTTTCATCCCTGTGTCACATCAACTGCCTGTACTCAGGAATTACTTCTTTCTATTGCTGGGTCTTACTTAAAAAACAAATAATCACAGTTGCATAGCTGTTAAATTGATTGTAAATGTCTTTGTTACTGATCCTTGATGCACAAGCCTACTACTGGAATGTAGTTAAAGGTATCTTAGAAATAACTCACTTTTTGATACAGTCAGGAAGGGGACACAGTCTTTGAAGCAAAAACTAAATAATTTAATTTGTAATGAGTCAGCAGAGTCGGCTGTGTGTCTCCCTCCTCAAAGGCAAAAACACACACACACACACTTTGACAAAATGGTGATCTTTTATCCTCTTTCGAGGCTGGGGCTGGTCCCTGTCCCCTTTCCCATTGAATGGCTACTCAGGAACTCAGGCTCTGCCAACTGCCAACTCTTCTGTCCCTTCCCTTCTCATCCTTTTTTCTTGTTTTGGTCATGTCATCAACCCTGGCCCTCTCCCAGTTCTCAACAACACCCAACAGATTAAACAAAACACATTTTAACCATAGATAACAACAGATAAGAACCAACCATTTTCATTCTTTTGCTCTGTAACCTTTTTGGGCTGAAGCAAAATGTTATTTCCTCTCTCACGGGTACTTTATTTAATTGTGTCTTTCAAAAGCTTTTGCTCTTAGAGTATTTTGATCTTGCTCTACAAGTTGTCTGTCTGGATTTATCTGCCAGCCATTTACATAAACAAGATGATGCAAAATGTGAACTTTGACATATTAAAGCAGAAGTTCCGGTATGAATTACACAATGCTGTACAGGTACAGGTTATTTTTTGATAGTGAGGATTTATGGATTAGCAGGGGATAACTATCTCAGCATTTTCTTAGGTAGCTACTCTTGCTAAGGCATGTTTCTTCTGGTCTGCAGAAACCTTAACCACCATTTCCAGCTTCTTTGACTGGAAAGATAAACATAAAGGGATGCTGCAATACCAACATGCATCTGTGTGGATCCAACAAGAAACATAAACTTTGTTATATTTAACAGTAGTACTCCTTTACATTCTAGCTAAGAAGATCACCAGGGGAAGTCTGCTTTCCAGGAGGTAAAAGGGAAGACACTGATAAAGATGACATTGACACTGCTCTCCGAGAAGCTAAAGAAGAAGTGGGTCTTCAGCCAGAGAAGGTGGAAGTCATCTGTAGGCTGATGCCTGGAATTGATAAAGTAAGTCAGCATATCAGTACAGAATAAGTTTGGGTGCTTTTCTTCTGTGTGGCTGGCAGTGACCTTTGCAAACCTGGAACTGCCAAGAGGCGCCGCTTCTTCAGATGCACAGCCCGTGTGTCCAGCAGAGCCCAGGGCAAGGGTTCTTGCCCAGGGTTTGGTGTTTGTGAGAGCAGCTCTGGGGCACCAGTCAGTGGCTCTGGAGCACCACACAGACAGAGCTGCCCTGTGAGAGTTCAGCAGAGAGCCATGAGAGCAGTCACGGGGCTACAGCCAGTGGGTGATGGATGAGCAGCCAGGCTGAGAGAGGTGGGCTTGCCCAGCTTGAAGGCTACCAGGGGATTTGGCTGCTTTCTTCTCCTGGGTGTCAGACAGGGGACAGTACCAGAACTCTTCTTGAGGCAATGGACACAGCAGCAGCATGGACATTTTGATGAGATGCAAGAAGGAAATTCTCTTCATCATGAGGTCAGCCCAGAAGTGGAGCAGATGTTCCTCACAGCTGTCTAGTTTGGTGTCTGGTGACTCCAGGGCTGTGCAGACAGAGAGGGAGCACCAGAGGGGATGTGCACCAGGTTGTGTGCATCATCTTCCTCTAGCAGGGGGACTCCCAGAGGTGTCTTTGGAGTGTAAGTCACCATTTGTAAATTAACAGGTTCTCAATTTCAGTAGCAGTGTTCAGTATTACATAGGGTCAGTTTTCCCACAGAACAGAGGAATTTCTGTTTCTGAAGATTATTTTTGTTTACCAGGTAGCACTTTATTACTATGCCTCCTGTTCTTCTATCTGATAGCAATATCCCCTCCCCATTAAAAATGGAAAGAACTACTTTTGAAATTTTATTGCAAAAAGCTTTATTTAAGCTTTATTTAACTTCTTAAATGATTGTACATTTTTGTACAGATAACCTTAAAGCCACATAGCTCAGAGGCAGTGTGCAAAAAGGATCAAATTTTCCCTCTTTTCCAGCCAATTACTTCAGTCAGTAGGAGAGATGGTGTGGGGTTTGGACCATGAACATTGTACATGTCAGAGGATACTCTGTCTGCTCAGTATATACATTCCAGGTGCTCCTGACTTGGACAGAATCTTTCCAGACTTGAATCAAATACCACAATCACTGTTTTCCTCTTCTCCTTTCTACAGGACAGTAGTCCTTGTTAGTGTGAACAAATAGAACTAGCAATGTATCCTAAAGAATTTTGGTGTTCTGTTGATGCAAGATTTCAGTGATTTTCCGTTCCCATGGAAGCAGGGATTACATTTAGAATTAAAATGTCCATACATAAACTGTTTCAAAAAGTGTTACATTTTATGGCTAAATACATTGCAATAATATTTCTGTACCTATAGAAAAATATTTCCATATTCTGGAAAATTCCTAAATCCCAGGAAAACAATACAGAAATATGATCTATGATAGGGAAAATCTGGATTAAAATCAGAATTTAAAAACATCAATAAGGAAGACTCATGGGAAAGCATGCATGTTTTTGTACTTCTGTAGCAAACTGGCAAGCCTTTTTTAACTGCTCTGTGATTATACAGGATGAACAGAGTATTTGTAAAGTCATTTTTGACAATACAAAAATATGACTTCAGATTCCTCAAGTCAAATTACATAGATTGCCATTAGGTGGACTAAATTGCATTGCAGTTGAAAACAGTTCATAGGCTTCTTGTACTCTTTTTGTAACAATGAAATGTTTTTTTAAGTAATGAACATTTTTACTTGGTACAAACATAAGTGTATGAGGGTTTTGTTGATTTTTTAAAATTTACTTATTTACTGGGGTTTTTTTCTCTCTCTCTTTTTAGATGAATAACTTGGTGACACCAGTTGTAGGATTTATAGAGGATACATTCCAGGTCACTCCTAACCCAGATGAAGTCAGCGAGGTTTTTGTTGTGCCTTTGGAGTACTTTGTCAAGCCCTTAAATTACAAGACCTTCTCTTATAAAACCTCCTCAGGGTACTCAACTCGCATACACTGCTTTATATACCATGACCAGGAACACAGAAAGTCATTCAAGATATGGGGACTGACTGCACACTTTGCTGTGTTTCTTGCTCTTGTAATTTTTGGAGAGAGACCTACCTTTGAAGTGGATTACGATCTTGACAACTTATTTTCATCCTCTGAGAATTACTTCACTAATTTGTATGCATCTATACATGAAAGAAAGAAGAGTAATCTGTGACAATTGGTCTGGCCATGAATTTATTTTGAAAGAGGAAAAGGAGGTTGGTTCATTTCCTTTGTACCTACTTTTTGAAAGCTACACTTGAATCTCATCGGAATTAGGAACTTGAAGATGATGATCCCTAACTAGATTAATACAATTTTTAATCTAAGAGCTGTGAGAAGCACACAATATTTTTTATGAAACAGATTTTTAAAAGGTCTGTTTCAGTTCTTTCTCAGTTTCAGTGCCTTTCTTCTGTGTGATCAGAGATACTTTCTGTGCTTTCCTTTGTCTATAATGAGATAATACTATTTGATGGAATTTGTGTCTGAGTTAACCTAGGAAAACTTTCAGGGATTTGTCTGCCTCTTACATGTGCCATGCGTGGACAACATGATCCCTA
The DNA here is from genome assembly GCF_051311805.1 of Agelaius phoeniceus. Classification (NCBI taxonomy): domain Eukaryota; kingdom Metazoa; phylum Chordata; class Aves; order Passeriformes; family Icteridae; genus Agelaius; species Agelaius phoeniceus. Next base: position 5,880,798 of record NC_135276.1, read on the forward strand.
TTATCCATACAGTCTTGTGTGGTATCTTTGAGCACTTACAGAATGCACAATAAAAATACAAAAGGTTTCAGGTGCTTTCACAATCTTTTTTTGTTTTGCTTGGGCTTGTGGAGGGCAGGTCAATATGTGCAACAAATTTTGGCTAATTTCAACATTTCTCACAAGGCAATTCCATAGGCTATGGAAAACTCAGGATACAGGCAACAGGACTGAAGTCTGTCCCTCACCATCTTGTTATCAATTCTCACTCAGCTGCTGGCAGGAGCCTTCTCCAGGACAGAAAAGTGGAGGTGAGGATTCACTAGGACAACCTACCAAGTACAGAACAACAGAGAGGGGTTCAGAACCTACAAAACAGCCCCTGAAGAATCATCAGAGACCAACAGTGCACAGCAAGAGCCTCTGAACAGTTAATGACTGAATGCTCCATGCCAAACTCACTGAAACCTGAAGATAGAGCAGGACAAATTTGAGTCAAGAAGTTGTTAAAAAAATTAATCCACAAACTGTTGCAGTGTGTTTTGTTAAGTTATTAGGTTGGTTTGTTCCAATCCCCTTCTGTCTGAAAATGGTTCTGCCCCAGTTCTCCCTTCCCGCCTTTGGAGCTGTCTGTCTCCCTGGCTCCACCCCAGCCAACAATGTATCCCCTAAACTCCGCCCTGGTTTCCCTGGAAACCCTTGGATCTTCTCTTCTGACCCCTCCCCGGTGCCCCGCCAATCACTCTCACTGCCCGCCCTTACTGCTAGAATGTTCCAGCAGGGGAGTTCGATGGTTGGCTGAGGAACCGGGGCCCCTCCCCAGAATGTTTCCCGTTGGTGCTGCCCACGTGTCAATCCCTTGGACCCCACTCCCCACTGCACCCCCATTGGCCCAATGCCCGGCACCTCCCTTGTTCTCCCTACCCCTTAAAAATTGCTGTCCCCCCCCCTCCCCCCGTCTCCTCCTGTCGGTCCCTCCGGGGTTCATTAAAGCCCGGATTAAGCCACAGTTGGAGTCCGCCCTCTTCTTTCCGCTGGTTGCAGCCTTTACCAGACTCCGTCCTGCCCAAGGTGTGCCTGCAGCCGCAAGCCGGGCACTGCCTCAGGCGCTGTCCCGAAGGCAGCTCTCGGGAGAAGGGCCCCCCGTGCTGCTGGCAGTGCTGGAGCCAGCCGGATGCTGACAGTTGAGTTGCACTGCTGCAACAAACACCAGAGGTTTATGTCCAAAAAGGAGACAGAGGAGTCCTTTTTCTTTATTTGAATAGAGGGAGAGGCCATGGGGCATTGCCCTGGGGTCTCCAATTTTTGGAGGATGCAGCCTCCCTTTTTATCCCAATTTCCAGCCACATTTCCCTTCTCTCTTTCCCCCTTGGCTGAGGTACTTGAGAGGTTCAGACTTCCTGATACACCTGATACCAAAGATTTCCCTCTAAGGTATAACCCTCCCTTTTAATTTTTAATTCTTACAGAATTTAGGGGTTTTTCTTCCCCATTGTTTCTTTCATCTTTCAATGTCAAATTTCATTTTTCAGCAAACCTAAAGTTTATTTGTAAAAGCAAATATCTTTTTTCATTCATCAATCAGTGGAATCCTTCCCATTGTTTCTTTTATCTCTCAGTGCTGGTTTTATCTACCAGCAGACCCACAGCTTCTTTGTAAAGACAAATCCACTATTCCTCTCAAAATCAATTACCATGATAGCACAATCTGGCAAGTATGTGATCACAGCTAGAAATCCCCATTCCTTGGCACAACTGGCATGTGGGCAGTGAGTTGGGAGCCAGAGAGCTGCAAAAATGGGTGCTGGTGGGGATGCTCCTCTTGTTAACCTCAGCAGCAAAGTGGCACAAGTTGGAGCAGTGATTTTCACTTTAGAACACCTTTGCCTTTGGGAGTGCACCTCACAGAGGCTGCTCCTCTGGAGTTGGAAATCCCATTATGGATGGGAAAGCATCCAGAAGGTCGAGGAAGAGCATCAGGCCGAGCCCTGCAGGGCTCCCTTGCATCTGGCAAGGAGCAAGTGCTGAAAGGCTCCTGCCCCCCTCCTCCTGTGTCACTTGAGCTCCTTGCATGCCCCAGCAGCTTCCTGGTGCCTCTGGCTGCAGATCCAGCTGAGATCCACTCGTGTCCAGAGATAAAATCCTCACGTAGCTCCACAGGGGCTTTGTTGCTTTGTCCCTGTGAGTTCTGCAGTGCCAAAGTCTGTAAACCTGCAGGTTTCTGGCCAAAGCTGCTCATATTATATTAGACCTGCTTCTATTTTATACTGCATTGACAATATGTAGATACTATATTAGCAGTCAGTTTAGTCATAATGAGCCACATAATCCGTGCCGTACATCTCACACCTGACCAAGAGTGTTCTCTCTGAGCCTGCCACAATCCCCAGTGTTATCTGGGCCAAAGTACACCAAGGTGACGTGGTTGCTATCAGACTGTCATCCATGACCATCCTAAGGGCGTCCCTGGCTTCATGATGGGGGTTTAGAGCATTAGCTCTCCAATTCCAGTGGCAAGGGACATGGTGGGACTTCAAGCAGTGGTTAAGGGTGGCTCTAAAAGCTCCAGGTGCTTCCCACAGGTGGAAAGGATCCAGTTCTCTGTCCTGAAAAGCTTCATTGGGAGAAGAGGAAGACTTTGCAGGATCTCATGGAGTTTGCACCATGCCTGGGCAGAGCCCAGCCTTCACAGATCTCTTCCCATAAGTCATTCCTTTCCCTGCTTTATTGGTAAACAAGGTGTGCCAATGCCAATCCTCGAGGTTCTTATGGCTCAGTAGGTTCTTCAAAGAGCTTCCCAGTTTCCCTTGGTCTTCTCAAGGTTTGTCTTCTGAAGAATATTTGGATGATTCAGTTTCTTTATCCTCAGCTGAAACCTCAAGGTTGGCAGTATCACTGGAGAAGAAACCACATCATTCCCATCATACACGTATAGAAATTGCCTTTTTTTTGAAATAATATTTTTTTCCGCTTAACATCTGTATTCCAGAACAGGAGAGAAATGCTTTGTTGAATCATACACCAATAAAAAATGAGGGCTATCATGAATAAGGCCATTTGGAGATCACAAAGTTCACCAGTTCAGTTGCCCTTCCTGCCATTTACACAGCAAATGAAGAAGAGTTTGCTGGTGCTTGGTCCTTCACTGACTCTGGATATTCTGCTCACTTTCTAGGTATAAACACTTGAATACAAATATTTCTCCCAGTTACAAAAGAGAACACACCACGAGCTCTCCAAATTCAGCAAGTGGCCCAGAAATCTTGTAATCTGATTATGGCAGTACCTATCTGAGAGCTCCAAGTATGGAGGATGGGCTGGCCACAAGCAAAGGCAACTTTGGGAGGGAGCACAGCTGCTACTCCTCCAGTTTCCCAAGTGGGAATAACCCTCCCACCTCTTCCACCAGAGCCAGAATGCTGCTGGGGGAGCCCTCAGCTGAAGGGGCCCTGGGAGATGTTGGGCACTAGCCTGTTGTTCAGCTCTGACAATCAGTGACTCCATCAGTGACTCCATCACCACACATGGTGACAGATGATTCATCCTTTTCCTTTTCTTCTTCCTCTAGGTTTTTTTCTTCCTCTTGCAGTATCTCCTCTTCTTCTGAAGGAAAAAATTATCCATAAATAGAAGACAAGGCACATTGCCAATCCCATTGAAGCTGAGAGGTCCCACTTCCCCAACACTGGCCTGTCCCAGAACAATGGATGCTGCTGCTCCTCTCTGAATCCTCATGTTCATTCTCTCTCACAGGGGATCATGTCACCCCCTGCAATGCCACACACATCCAACCCTGCCAAAAGCCCTGCCAGCCTCTCTCACACCTTTCCCAAGCTTTTCTGCCTGGCCATCATCTTTACAGGCCTACAACAATGTGCTGGCAAGATCCTGGGAAAAGGATCCTGGGAAAAAGCCTAAATGGGCTCAACTGCTCAAAACTCAGGAAGCAACCACGGAGGCCAAAGTGTTGGTCTGGCAGCCCTGCAACTTCCAGGCTTGAGGAGATGGGTGTGAGCTGCCTGATGTGTGATGGCAGGGGAGAACCAGGGGATCTTCCTGGGAGCCAACAGACAGTGCTCACCTTTCAGCATCCTGGGGCGGTACTTGGTAACCCCAGGGAAGGTCCCCTTTCCCTTCAGGATGATTTCTGCTGGTTCCAGGTGAGCCACATGGACCTGGAAAGTCTTGTGGAAGACTCCCAGCTTTCCTGGCAGATAATAGACTTTGAACACTTGCTTCTGGCCAGGTGCAAGGAAACCCTGCAGGGACAGGAGAGGAGGAAGGGACTGCATCAAAGCTTTGATGGGGGATGGCTCAGGGGACAGACAGGCTGAGAAGACAGGTTCTCATCCAGAAGAAACCATCAGACCACATCACTTTCCACCTTCCTTGTGCCCAAAAGCTCACACCTCCAACCCTGGGGTGCAGTGTGTGCTCCTGAGCTCTCGCAGGGCTGGGGCATTTCCCCCCACTTTTTTCCCCTCTTTTCCCCCTTTTTTCCTTTAATTCTCTCCTGGGCTGCCTGGCACAGGGCAGAGCCAATGTCTTGTGCTACTCACTGCATTGGGCACGACCACAGGCTCTCCAGGCAGAGGCTCTGCTGCAGTGCCAGTGGTGGAGCTTGGCACCACGTAGGTGAATTCCATAACCCCGGTGTTCCGCAGGGTCACCTGTGCTTTGAGGACTTTGTTAAACACCTGGAGAGAGGACAGAGGAGGGAGAAGTTACAGACACAGGCCTGATGCTGGCAACCTCCTTCCTCTTTCATGGCATTGACAGCACACAGCCACAATGCAACCACACAACTACAGAGAGATGGTAAAACCATGTAAAGGCCAGCAATAAATGAACCAGGGGACCAGGTCCTCTGCTCTCTGAGGGGTCACCAACAGCCAGGAGAAACAGAGGATGTGCCACACTGAGATGTGTGAGACGAAGCCAAAAGCTTATGAAGTTAAAGAATGGAAGCTGTTGGTTCTGCATGTTGCTGTTTGTGGTTTGGATTTGTTCAGGTTGGTTTGTTGGGTGTTGCTGTGAGCTGGCAGAGGGACAGGGTTGAAGACCTGACCAAAAGGAAGGAGGATGAGAGGGGAGGGGACAGAAAGGTTGGCATCAGAGAGAATGGAAGTTCCTGAGTACCCCTCCGAGGGGAAAGGGGCCAGAGACTGTCCCAAAGGGGATACAAAGATTGCCTTTTTGTTGGAGGGTGTGTTTGCTCCTCTCTGGGGCAGGGAGACACACGTCCAGCTCAGCTGAATGGTTACTAATGAACAGTTTTGTTTTGCTTTGACAACTTTGTCCCCATTGAATCGTATCTAAAACTCAGTGCATTTCTGAGAGGCATTCCAGAAGAAAAGGCACCTGCATGCAAATATTGGCAAGAAACAGACAGGTGACAAGAGAGACACACAGGACAACACAGGCAGTGCCAGGAACTGGAAGTATCTGTGGACTTTAAAGTGAAAAGAAGTAAAGTGGGGATTATTCTGGGACATTGTTTTCAGCTACAGAAGTGACTGAAAGCCCAACTTCCTCCCTGGATGATTTTGTGGATCAAGCAAGAGCATTTGACAAGAGCATCTCCTTGGAGCTCAAGCTTTAGGAGCAGATCAGTGGAGGGATATCTCAGGGACAGGCCCCTCTGGACATCTTCACTGGGAGCCTTGTGCTGCCAGGAGGCAGTGCCAGGTGCCTTGGAGAGGAGGGTGTCCTGTCCCTCAGCCAGGGGAAGGGAGGGGAGGGTGGGGATGGCCATTTCAAACCAGCTGGGCTGCTGGACGTTTCTCTCAAAGGTTGCATCCCAAGGCCCAGAGCCAGCAGAGGAGCTGAGAGGGGCAGAGAGCCTGGGATGGAGGTGGCCATGATGCCAGACAAGGAGCTGTGGCAGGAGCAGCCCGCGGTACCTGCAGCCCCCAGTCGATCTCCTCCACGTCCAGTTGGTAGCTGGGGCACGAGGCCTCCCCGGCCAGCACCACCTCGTAGGTGGGGCCTCCCTGCACGTGGCACAGCGCCCTGACACTGGCCACGATGTTGGCGTGCCCAAAGAAGGTGAAGGTGACCTGCTCGCTCTCGCCTGGCTGCAGCTCACCCCACAGGGGCCGGACATCAAACACCTGGAGGGAGAGGAGGGGACATCGAGATGCTGAGAGTGGAGATGGATGCAGAAGAGCAGCTGTGTCCTGAAATAGAGTCACAGCTGGAGGGGCCTATTCCCCAAACACAGCCAGAATCATCCTAATCTCATCCTGTGTCCGTGCCACTGACCAGTGGAGGGACCATGGGGAAAATCTTCTCCCATAATCACTTTTCCATGAGTATACACTACGTTAAAGTCAACTGGAATGTCTCCTGGCAGCAAGAAATTCTCTCTGCTGCAGAACATGTCTTTGGAAACACTTCTCACTGTCTTCAGAAAAACAGGAGACTTGGAGGTGGGAGCCCTTGGAGCTGGGGGAAGGCTCATCTGACTTCTGAGGCCTTTTTCCCTCTCTCTCACTCACATGCTGTTCCTTCAAGCTGCTACAGCCAGAGTTCCTACAAAAATGTCCTGAAAACCACCTGATGAGGTAAATGGGAGCAATGCCCTCCACAGGTGCTGCACAGGCAGCATCCTGGGGCAGCCCTACAAAACATCCCACATGGGCTCTCCAGTGACCGCTCGCTTCAGCAGAGCTTTGAGATGGACTGGGAGGGATGTGAGGCCCCTCTGTGAGCAGTGCTGAGGGCCACCAGTGGCACTGGGGCTACAGAACCACTTCCCACACTGGAAACATGGACGTGAGACAAATTCCCACTTACCTCCTGCATTCCCAACTTGGGGTGCTCCATCTCTGAGAACCAACTCAGTCCCCTCATCCTCACCGGCCTCTGAGACGCCCCAGGAGTGGATGCCAGCCCCTGTTAAAAAGCACCACAGGCTGCAGTGAGCTGGCTGCTCTGAGCAAGATCACTCTGCTGCAGGCTGCACCTCCTCACCCACCAGGAGCAGCTGAAAAGGGGCCTGGGCACAAATCAAGGGTGAAAATGTCCAGGCCATCAGTTGAGTGTGGGTCCAAGCCCACCCACAGATGAGACCTGGGCTCCATCTGCACCTCCTACATCAAACTTGCCTGGGAACTGGGTGCCCCCAGCACTCAGGCAGGGAGGGTTGGAACTACATAATCTCTGAAAGTCCCTTCCAAGCCAAACCATTCCAGGATTCCAGGATGGCCACTTGAATTTCCCTGGTTTACGTGTGCATACATGGCAACAACCAGGAAATAAAGATGATTTTGTGCTTCTATTTGAAACCATTCAGCCACACTGTTCATATAGGGCTTTGTTTCTCCTGATTCAGAAAAACTGTGCAGTGTAGAAACAACTGGTATTTATGTGTGAGCAGATACAACCCTTCTCCTTAAACTTAATGCCAACACTGGGCTTTTGAGTAACTCTTCTGCTTCCTTACACCTTTTTTTTTTTATTGCCCCATGAGCAGCCTCTGTTCCCCCTGATGCAGAACAAGGGGCCACTTCCCACTCCAAAGTACTAATGTTCACAGGCAAGTTGGCAGATCAAAGGCCTTTTTCCTTGTTTGGGGGAAAAGACGGTGACTTTGCAAAGCCTTGCTTTATAAAAGACAGCTCTGGAGCTGTCACTGCAATACCAGCTTCTGGGTGAAGGCAGAGATGTGAGTGCTCTAGCTGGGTTTGGAAGGGGCTATGTGGAGATCAGGACTCTTCATGGATTGACACACATGGGAAGCTGGAAGCCTTCTCATCATGATGCAGATAAAGACCTCATTTTACATTGTAAAGAAAATAAGCCAAAAAATCCCAAACTCAGCACAGGTCTGTAGGATCTGAACAAGCTTCTCTGAGCAAAACTTTCCTATTTCTACCTCCCCAGACATCCCATGTCCAACTGCCACTTTCAGGGCACAGGACAGAAGGGCAGCAAAAAGGGAGGTTGGCACGAGTATGATTTTTTGGTGGCAAGTTGGTGAGGCAAAGCAAGTGGTAGGTGCACAAGAAAATCCACCTCTGTTTCCAGGGAATGCTCTGCATCTGCTGGCTCCTGGTCAGAGTCCTCCTGAGCAGAATCCTCCTGAGAAGAGTCCTCTTGAGCAGGATCCTCCTGGGCAGGATCCTCCTCATCAGAATCTTCCAGGGCAGAATCCTCCTGGGCAGAATTCTCCTGGGCAGAATCCTCCAGGGCAGAATCCTGCGTTGTTTCCGGGGTTTCAGTCAACTCTTCCACACTTTCAGTCCTGGAGTATCTCCATGGAAACACTCCCTTCTTCTTTGGTGACTGTGGCTTGAATTGAGGTGGTGAAGGCATGAACCTGGAAAATAACATAACTGTGATGGTGGACCTGCAGTGGGAGAGAGAGGTGCCTGCAAGAGCAGCTCCTCACTGCACTGCAGCCCCTGGCTGGGTGCCGGGGTGCTGAGCTCAGTAACAGCCACTCCAGAACCAGGCTGGAGCAGCTCCATGCTGGGAGCAGCACGGGGATGATGATGCTCATACCTTATGGTGTGCACCTTTCTGTCTGTCAGGAATGACCAGTGGTAGTTGACAGGTAGTGGGCTGCAGTTGGTCATCCCCATATGCAACACTTGTTCAGTGTCATTTATGATGCAGCCAAAGTCCACGGCCTTGGTCGGGAGGTGGAGATTTGGGAAGTAGACTTCCCCCCGAACACGGACCTTCTCCACATGAGGATGCTCCATGAAGCTCACCCTGAGAACCTTCTTTACCACCCAGCTGATCTTACTTTTCTTATAAGCTGGGTTAAACCGGATGTAGAGATGAAGTTCCTTCCCCACATCCACTCTCAAAGGCTGCAAGGAGATGAGCAGTAATTAATCACCTGTGGGATGATGTCCCAAGGTCTGGCAGCATGAAACAGTAAATGCTCCAAGTGACCCCAGCACGGGCTTCTCAGTTCATGGTTCATCTCTCTCCAGCAGGGCTCTGGCTGCAGGCACCACAGTCCAGTCCAGGATCCCTCAGGCTCCCGTTTCTGTGCTCAGCCCCAGTACAAGGGGGTGGCTGCTGGAGAGCTGGCATGGCTTTCCAGGAGACACCTTCCCTGCATGGCTTGCCTCCATCTGCTTTCCTTCTCCCCTTTCCTCATGTTTTAGAGCCAGGATGGATCTTCTCAATTCAGATAAGATTTTGATTCCTTCAGCAGCTCTGCTGATTCAGCTCAGGCCAATCCACTGCTGACACTACAGTATAAACTTCTCAACTTGAGGACCTCCCAACAGAAGTGCACCACCACATCCCTCCTCCTCAAACCCCACTGAAGAAGCCCACAGAGGCTCACCTTGGCATTTGCAGGGAGGGGCTTCTGGTTCTCATTGCAGACCAGGAAGGGCTGCTCCAAGTGCAGCACAATGCTGAATGGCAGGGAGCTGGTGTTTTTTAATGTCAACAGCTGGTACTGCAGTGTCAGGGCATCACTGGGTTTCTACAGAAACAGGAGACAAGGGCAAACAACCTCAAGTGCCATAGACCTCCTTCCCCTTCCAATGCATGTCACATTTTTCAGCCCCAGAAGTGCATCTATTTCTATTTACTTCCAGCCAGTTTAAGAGTTACACCTTTAAATGCCAGGATGCAATCTGGTGACTTTACCTTTTCCACACGGAAAGCGATGGCTCTGGGGGACATTTGCACTCCAGGGCAAATGAAGTTGCAGATGACATCCACTTGCAGGATCTGTTTCTTTGTTATCTCTTTCCCCACCACAGCGTGACACAGCAGCCGCTCCTTCACCTCCTGCACACAAGAGTCCCTTGTCTCCCAGTGTGTGCTGGCAGGCCCAACACCCCACACTGCCTTGCCACCCACCCATGGGCCCCATTCCTGTCACTTGTTATTAGGGACTGTAGTTAGTCTCTGCTCTCCTCAGTAGCTCTCTTTTCTTTCTGTGCTGCCACCTATTTACTCTAACTATCTGTGCCCAGGGGTCCTGGAGCCAGGGAATGCATACCAGACTTAGCTGGCAGCTTCTCTGCAGAGTTTCATTCCCCTGGAAAGAAAGGTCCAGGTAGGAGAACACTCCCAGACTCTGCTAAAATCTCCCCCTCTGAGTTGCTCTCCAGGGGTGCTGCAAAACCTGGCTGCCCCTGGGACACCAGGGCTGGCTGAGACACTGGGGCAAGCAGTGATAGAAAAGTTGACCAAAGTCAAATTGTCAATTCTGATGATCCCTGGGAACAGTTTCCTGCCTGGATGGACATTGCACTGATCATTAGAGCTGGCACACTGTGTTTTCCCCTCCAGGACTCATAGCTAGAGCAGCCCTGTGCCCAAGTTTGTCTTCAGAGGAAAAGCAATGCTGCTCCCAGACACTCCTGCCATTCCCAGGGCTTTTCTTTTACTCCCTGGGTAAAGGGTTTTTCCCTCAGAAAAAGCACTTGACAGTAGTTTAATTTGCTTCCTGCCTGGGCTTCTAGTCTAAGTTCAACTTCTTTTCTCTGCTCTTCCTTTCTCCCTCAGCACATGACACAGGTAAGCCCTGTTTGGCCAAAGGAGCAGTACTTCCTTCAGCCTGTATTTTGGGATCAGCAAGTTGGGTTTATGGTAGTTAGGGAAACACAAAAGAGCTGTAGCAACTGCTGGTGGCCAGCAAGGAAAGCAACTGGCCTTGAAACAGCTTCTTGAAGTCACTTGCTCCTTTTGCCAGGCCACTGTCAAGGGGCTGCAGAAGAAGCTGCAGGGGGGGGATCTGGTGGGGAAGGCTCAGCCCTGGGCAGGGGCCTCACCTGGACAGTGCTGGAGCAGCCTTCCAGCACCATGTCCACAGTCTGGCCCGGCCTCAGGTCCACCTGCACTGGCCGCACCTTGAACACGGGGCTGCCAGGCCTGGGGATGGGGGCAGCCCCTCGGCCCTTGGTGGCAGCGGGGGCAGGGGCCCGGGAGCCGCGGCGGAAGGTGCGGAACCCTTCTGTGCTCCAGTACAGCCGCTGCGTGCGGCGGCCTCTGTTGGTCAGCTGGAAGTGGTAAAAGCAGGGACTGAAGCTACAAGAGAAGAGAGATGGAAAATGTCATGGCAGCTGTTATCTCCCTGGCATCACTCAGCTTCAGCTTCACCCTGATGGCATTCCCTGACTGCAATAAAACCTCTACCCAAAAGGCTGCCCAGGCTCAAAGCTTCAGCCCTGCCAGGTCTTCCAGCTTTTCCATTTCTGTGGCTTTTCAGGATATCTAGCAACTCTCGGATGACATATTTCTAAATGAATTCCTGTGGCTTCATGGAAACAGAGCTAGGACCTTGAGTACTGAAGAAGATCTAGCCTGAAGGGCTATGGAAAAATTGTTCCTAGCTGAACACACAGGAGATGTGGAAGTTTCTAGAGTCTCCTACCTGAAGCAGGACTTCAAGTCGAGCTTCGGAACGAGAGGTTTGTCTGTGACAACTGTGGTGCCAATGCCCACAGCCTGGAGAGAGATGATGGTCACAGGGTTGTTCTGAATGAACACCTTCACCTTCTCCTGGAATTTCACTGTGTCATTCAGGTTTGCTATGACAGCCACAGACACCTCAGAATTAGGGGGGACCACTCCTTTGCTGGGCTCAACCCTCCAGCAGGAACGTTTCCCAGCCTGTAGGACAAGACAAACACAAAGTTAGATGGAAGCCATGGACCCCACTCTGCTGTGAGGTGCAGGAAACAGGAAGGCTAAAGAGATGAGTATAAAAACCATAAAGGTTTAATTTCCCTAAATGTAAGCTATGGTGTCCAGCACAGCAACTCCCCAAGAGCTTATACAACCTGTATTTTACCTTCCTTTAACACACTCAGGTCATTAGCCCTGTTTTGCTCAACCCAAGGGATGCTCCTCCTCAGGAGAAGGTAATTCCCCCTGCTGGCTCTCTTTGGAGTGCTTGCCAAGGGAAGCTGTTTACTCCCTGCTGGCTTCCTGGCAGCAGAGCTGGGTGTGCACAAAGGCTCACAGCCAGAGGAAGGCAGGACTGCTCAAATCCCAGCCCAGCAGCCACACAGCTGGAGGACACTGCTGAGAGCCTGCAGAATAACTCTGCAAAGCCAGCTGAGCAAAATCCCAAATCTCCTTTCCCAAGGGGCCATCAGTGCTTCTCAACACCCCCTAAAGGACTGAAGCCCTCACTCCCCACCAATCATCAGCTGTAGAGAGGTGCCCCAGTGCCCTCTGCCTAAAGAAAAGTCACCTCCAAATGCTTATAGCAGAGCAGGAAAGCAGGAAGCAGAAAGAAAACTGGACAACATGTGCTCTGTGGGCATGGCCCACTCTTCCCAAGAACTCTTGTCATCTGCTTTCTCATGGACTTCACAGACTGGCCAAGAGAGCTGGAGGCTGCCCAAAGGAGGGAGGAAAGGCCTTGCACCAGCACAGCTGTGCAGACACAGCTCTGCAGGTCTGGCCCTGGCAGGAGCACATGAAACCCAACCTTTACACACCATGAGCACCCAGCCAAGGTGCATTGCTCCCTGCAGAGGCTGAAAGCAGAACTCCATTGTGGAGTCAGGGAAAGCTGCCCTGCCAATCCTCCACTTTTGGATAACGTTTATCTCCCAAACAGCTGGAAAAGCAGCAAGAGGAAAATTCACACCCCTCCTCCAGGCCCAAGAGGCTGAGCCTGGACTCTCACACAACACCTGATGATTTATCCACAGACACAAACAAATCCACAGTGTCAGGGCTGGCTTTAACCAGATCCAGAAGTTGAACCCACCCAATATACAGAAGATCAAATGTCTTTTCAAAGCTTTTTTCAAGCCTTTCACAGATGCCCCCTCCAGCAGGGAGCACATCCCACTCAGACCCAAGCCACGTACCCTTCCTGGCTGCTCCTCCTGCCAGAGGAGCAGCTGCAGCTCCAGCCCTGTGGCCTGTCCCCCTCTGTAAGCTCCAGGAATGCAACAACCTTCCTCTGCAGGTGATCTCCAGAGCCATTCTGCAATGCTACAGAGACCACAGGCTCTGGGGGTGCACAACCCTCACAGGTGCATTTGTTTGCAACAGCACTACTGGTCTGACCCACAGGAGTTGTGAAACTTGCCTCCCCATGAGCAGCTTGAGAGCAGATCTCACACCCTGGTTTCTGCCATTAACACAAGTTTGGCACAAAGCAAATGCAGATGGAATGGAGTCCATGGGGAAATCCATGCCCTCTTAGGAGCAAAGGGCCACAGGTTTCTCTTGTTCTGAAAGCTCCAAAAACATGACTTGCACAGTTAAGTATCTTCCACAAAATAAAGAGAGAACTTGAAAACATGATCCAGACTCATTTCTGCTCCAGCCTCTCTGCAAACTATTTCACAGAGGCGTGCCTGAGATCCTGGCTCCTCTTGCTTGCACTTGGATGGAATATCTTGCTTCCACTCACACAGAACAATACAGAAATGTTGCATACAAAAAACAAGTCAAGGGCTGCTAGTAACCAGCACTTTTCCCTAGAAAACAGCCCCACAGACACTTACCATCTCCACCTGGAAGGTTGCAGGAATCTCACACTGATTGGCAAGGTGGAGAGTTTTGGAACGATCTTCTAGGACTGGGATAGAGCCGAAGTTTATCTCCCTGGGATGGACATAGACAACGGGGCCCTGGCAAACGCACTCCAGACGGATCTCCTGTTCCAGGAAGAAGGTAGGAAAGGTCAAAAAAAAGACACAACAAAGGCAGTTTTAAAAGCACAGCCAGCTCTAAGAGCATTCCTAGACTGGGGATAATGATGGCCCTTTGAAGCTGTCGGTGGTGCAGACTGAAACAGAAGGCCTGGAGCAAGTGTGGGGTCTGCAGTGATCCCACCTGAAAGCCACAAGCTCCCATTATCAGAGGACAAAGCCCTGCTGTTTGCCATGCTTGCTTCTTCACACCTCTTCCACATGGCTCTTGCCTTTACCTGCTGCCTGCTTCATTCACTGCTCCACCTTGGCCCAAAGCACCCTCCCACCTTTCACTGCTGCACAGCCATCCTTGAACACCGAGTTCTTTACAATTCAAAAAGCTACACTGGTGAAGCAGCATGAGTCAGAAGCAAGGCAGGCTCTTCAGAGTCAAGATGAGGCAAGTTAGTTGCCTTCAATTTGTGCTTATGTGTAATATTCATATATAGGAGTAAGGGGCATTAATTAGCAATTGCATCATTCAAGCAATATTTTTTCCTTAAAAAAAAGGCTGAACTGACTTAATAGTCTGAAACTCAAAAGGATTGTTCTTGCAGAGCTGGCACAGACGGTGGGACAAGGAACATGGATCCCTTTGCTAAACTACCTGCTCACACCAGTGGAAACCAGGACAATTTATTCAATCTTGTTGGATTTCACTGGTCCTAAATACCCCAACTCTTACACAGGACTTGAATGCATAAAACTCACAACACCAATAAGATTCACTGGAGGGCTTGGAGTATGATTTAACCACAGAAGAAACCAGCCTCCAGACCTTTTGCAATGTCTGACTTGAGGGAATGGCATTGACAACTGCCAGAATTACCTTAGTCAGAAGGAGCAGCATCCAGAAATGCACATCCCTTTGGGACATACATGACTGTGCAAAGAAGAGCCAGAAACTATGTACCAGGGCTGGTACCTCAAGAATAAGGAACTAAAGCCCTGCATGATGAGGGATCTTTTATTCCTCTGGGAGAAGGCAGGCCCAGGGGGCTGCAGCCTGGCTGATGCTGCTGCCCAAGGCTCCCTGGAGGAAGCTGCAGGGAGGAGCTGTGCCTCACCAGCTGGCTTCACTTCTAGGTGACAGTGGGACAGAAGCAGCAGAGGCAGGGCAGAGCCCTTTGGAGAGGAGCAGAATAGCACCTGGAGGATGCCTGACCTGGCTTCAGTTAGGGTGTGACAGTGGGACAGATCCTCACTGAGGAAAAGGCTTATAAAAACACACAAACCCTTCATCTACAGGATTCTTAAAAGGGACAAGAACAGCCCTGCTCAGCAGTGCCACGGGCAGTGTGACACACAGGAAGGAGAATAAAAGCAGACAGCAGCTTTGTCCTCAGTGTTACTGCTACACACACCCCCCACATCCTGCAGCACTGCTGCCTTTGGTGGGGTGCTCATGGCACAAACCAGACTATGGAGGGATGAGGAGCATCCGTGCCTGGCAGGCTGGGCCTGTATTTTGTAGCCACTCTTGCTGTTATGATATATGCCTCTTTAGGAGCTCTTTTAGAATCTTCTTTACAATCCTTGGAATCTTCTTCAGAATCTTCAGAGTCCTCTTTTAGGAGGCTTTAGTTCAGGAATTGCTTGCCTTATCCATTTCCAAACTTGGTGGAAAAAACAAGCAAAGCCTGTGCTGCAGATGCAAGTTGTGTGGATATTCATATGGTTTTGGCTGGGCTTTTGTTGAGGAGATATGCTGGGTATTTCTCAGACCTGAGGGACCTGGCTTTCAGAGAAGCCTCCGTCCAGCTCTGCACAAAACATTCCTTCAGTGTTTGCCTTAGCAAATGGTGCTGTAGCAGGATTCAGGGATGTCCCTGTGTGATGCTGAACAGTTGTAATGAAGCAGCACTTGTGTTCATCTGATAACACGGCAGAGAATGAGACCCAGGGACTGATCTGGGTTTCAGCCTGGGGGTGTTATCCCATCTCCCAGATTTGTAACTCTATGCTGGGTCAGGCACTGAGATTGCCACCTGTGAGACTCCCACTCTTCCTCTTTCCTAGGCATGAGCTGCTGCTTGTGCCCCCAGTCCCTTCTGTCCTTGTCCACCAGCCATAAATCACAAGTTCCTGGAAGAATCCCTGTGCAGTTTCCACCCCACTGGGATGAGCTGCTCAAGGCACACGTGTCCCCTTGCTCTCACCAGTGGGGATTCGCTCCCAAACACGGCCAGCTTAGCAGTGATCTTGCACTGTCCCAGCAACTGGGCCTCGAGTTCAATTGGGATCTCCACCGAGCTGTGAGCCTCGATAATGCCAGAGGGTGTAGGGCTGAAGTACCACAGAGCAGCCTCCTTCTTGTGTTCCTGGCAAGGACAGAATCAAAGGCATCTTCAGGACTGAGGAAACTTTAAACTCCTTAACCTCTACCACAAGAGCAACTCCCACATGCTTTTAAAAATTCTCAGGAGGAAGCAAAAAGGCAAAAAACAAGATGCAAGGTGTAGGTGCTGAGCATCACCAGGGGGTCCAAAAGTTGCTGCATCAGAAACACCCACCTGGGTGCTGACAGCCTCCTTGCATCAGATTTTCACTACCCTCTAAGCTCTCCCACTTGAAAGCAAGTCAAGGACTAGACTCTAAACATCTTCCTCAAGATGTTAAACTGCTTCCTAAAGTTTGTATTTAGGTTCTTGTTCTCAGAAAACCTTTAGCTTTGAATAGAAACCAGCAAGGTCTTATCCAAACCCATTTATTCCCCTAATAAGCCCCTCAGTAACATTTGAGGGGAGGAGATGGATGCAAGGCCAAACCTGAGTGAGAACACAGTAGGAGGCAGGAAAGTCGCTGTCATTCACCAGGGTCACCTTCTCATCATAACGGACCTTCAAGCAGCAGTGCCCCAGTTCCAGGACAGGGTTGAGCACTTGCAATGAAGGAACGATGCACCTGGGCAAAGAGATGACCCCAGGGCAATTAGAGACACTGGGAGCATGGAGAACTTTTGTCCTCCAGGAGCATGCAATGGAGCAGAAGATATTTGCAAATCTAACAGAGTAGAGTAGTAGAGTAGTCCTACAGCAGTCCAGAGCTGTCTTAGCAGTTTTTCCCCTTCTCTGCCCAAGGACACTTGCAAGGACTCCTGTAACAGTCCCAGTGGTCCATGAGCTCTGGGGGAGCCTTTCCAGTGAGGACCAGTGCCCACCAAGGCTCAAGGAACACAGACTCCAGTGTATCAGTGAAAATGACTCCCTTTTCTCCTCCAGCACTGTTGTCCTGCCTAAAAACTGAATCATCTCTTCCAGCAGTGGAGGGCAAAAGGCCCACAGTGCAGGTGATCAACTTCTCCCAGTTCTTAGAGCTCCCTCAATTCTTTCCCCCATGGGTCTCTATAGTAGAGGCTGTATTGCACTTGAATATGCATGTATTGTACTTGAATATCTGTATAGAGGCTTTGCCCCGGGAGGTCCTGGTTGTCCTTGATGGGCTGCAGCTGTGATGTCCTTAATTGGGCTGCAGCTGTGACCAATGAAGAGAACTGGGATAAAAGGGGGTGGGTTAGGCAGTCAGGGAGAGCCTTGGAGGAGTCCTGAGTTGAGAAAGATGCAGAAGAAGGGGTCTGTGCTGTGAAGATCTGCAGCCATAAGAACATGCCAAGGAGGTATGGGACTTTAGAAATCTGATAACAACAGTATGGGACTCCAGAAATAGAACATCAACAGGTCTCTACACTGAGTGTCCCCATTTGTGCTTGCTTTACAAAACAGCAGCCCAGGCACTGCCTGGATGGCTCTGCCTGGGAGAGGGTACAGCACCAGGGAACTGCATCCCTCTTGGCATTAAACTGACACCCACAGCAGGGTGGAGTTCTGCTGCAGCAACAATGACTTTTGGTCTCAACTCTGAGAACATGACTCAAAAGAGCCAGAGGGAAGCAGTGAAAGCTGAGCTGACCTGCCACATCAAGGACTACAGTCCTCTTTGTAAGATCTTTTGCTCTTTCCACTCCTGCCTGGAGCCTCTTCCCCACTGCACATGCAGTGCTGAAGTGAACCAGACCCCAGCTCTCAGCAGGCTGCTCACTGTGTTCCAAACCACTGCTGCAGGGTGGTCACAAGCAGCACAAGTTCACCACTTGCAGGAAGGACAGGCAAGCCTTTGGAAATTTGTTCCAGCTCAAGCACCAAACCCTAGGCCAACAGTTAATAATGTTATTCCTGCTCCCTTTAGAAAAAGGCCTGGGGCCATGGCTGGCTGTGAGCAGGGGGGTATCTCACTATGGGCTGCTTTCCTGGCACTGTTCTCATGTCTAGATGGGCAGATCCAGCTCATGAAGCAACACTTCTCCTTTGGAGCTGCAGCCAGGCAGCGTGCTGGTGCTGGATGCACGAGCAAAGACAAGCAGGTGCAGGAAAGGTGTTGGTACCTGGCTGTGAGGGGCAGTGCAAACGCCTTCTTGCCGACATCTTCCGCGTCCAGCACCAGCTCCAGCTTGTACTCCCCAACAGTGTTGGGACACAGGGTGACCTGGCAGAAAAGAAAAGAAGTGCAACAAATATTTGCTAACTCCCAAAATCTCATCACCCATGTGTGCTGGAACTCTTGTTCCATGGTAGACAAAGGGAGGATTTTGCTTTAATTTTCCTGCTGGTCCATAAGTAGAGCAACAGGCTTTGAGAGTAAAAAAAGCCCTCTGGCAATATCAGATTTGCTAAAAGGGCTAATTTTTCACTTGACTACAATGACAAAAATGCAGAAGTCTGTTGTCTTGAATGGAATGAGTCCAGCCTTACAGCAGGAAGCTGAGGGCAGTGTGGCCCAGCACATGCTGGGCAGTTCATGGCTGCAGAGTATTTTCTGTCCCCACTGAAGATTCCTGCAGTGACTACAACTCATCTGCTGCCCAGGAGATGAGAAACGAGCAGGAAGAAAAGAAAACTGCTTCCTCCAATGATATCTCTCTCTTTAACAGCAACTTTCTGTTTTCATCCTTCCTCTGCCCACTTGCAATCAAAGAAATCACTCTCAAAAACACAAGAATG
The DNA here is from genome assembly GCF_051311805.1 of Agelaius phoeniceus. Lineage (NCBI taxonomy): Eukaryota > Metazoa > Chordata > Aves > Passeriformes > Icteridae > Agelaius > Agelaius phoeniceus. Next base: position 5,899,417 of record NC_135276.1, read on the forward strand.
GCTTCTTGACCATATGGTATTGATCTCAGTGTAGGATTTTGGAAACAAACCAGTGCTCCTTGAGGAACATCCCGGGTAAGCCAGCTAGCAGAGGCCTCCCAGCAGTGCAGATCTCTCACTCCCAGGATGCTCAAAGCTGGCACCAGAGCTAAAGCCCTCCCACACTCCAGTGAAGCTTCAGCCCCAGCAGCTGGGCTCTTCCCATACCTTGATATCCTGGGATCCCAGGGCACGGACGGTCCCGCTGCAGGGACTTATGGTAAATTCCCTTGGCTTCCTCAGAACTTGAGCTGCCCTCCTCCAAGCCTGGCTGCTGGGTTTGACTATCTGAGTAGAGCTGTCAATACTGGGCAGTCCCACGCCATCCCCAGGAACGTAGAGGAAGAAGCCCATGGGTGTTAGGGAGGTGTTAAACAGGCAACACTTCAAGGTGCGAGGAAAACCTAAGAAAATGACACAAATACCCATTTAGGCATCAATATCTCATGACTGCTGGTGTGAATATCCTGCTGGTAGGATAAAACTGGGCTTGGATTTTACTGCTTTGTGATCTGAACTACAGCTCATTGCAGTGGATCTATGGCTTGGCTGGCCAGCTATGTGTGGAGCAGACATCTCCCAGCCTGCTCACCAAGAGTCATTTAAACCCAGATGGGGAGGAAAAACCAACTGCAGGCACAGCCCAGGGCTTCTCCATGCCCGTCAACAGTGACTGCAGCCGGGAGGCAAGAGAGGCACAAAAAGGATGTCACAATCTCAAATGCCACTGAGGGAAGCACATGCAGACAACATTCAGCAGCACAGTTAAAAGAAACAAAGATAAAACAGCTGCCCCCAGCTGAAGAAACCTTAGGAATGAAATCAGATTAAGCAGGATGAATCTGCTATTACAGAACCATATTCCTGCCTGGTGCCTTTCTTTATTGTGCCACTAACTAAAAGGGAAACAAGAAGTGGCCAAACAGTGATGCTGACTTTTTATTCCTTTGGTCCTGTTTGATCTCATGATGGCAAAAGGGTACCTGAGGCACCAGCAGCCCTGGAATGAACACCCTGAAGAGGCTGTGGTGGAGGAACACGAGTGATGAATGCTCTTATGTTCAAGTGCTCCATTTCAGCACCACACCAAGCTCTGACACTGTGGTGCCAGCCCAGGGCACACTCACCAAAGGCAACGTCACCGAAGTGCAGGGCAGGCACATCAAAATGGAAAGTGGGTCCCATCACAGAGCCCCTGCAGGGACAAAGGCAGGGAGGCAGTGCCTCTGTTAAAGGGAATCACAAAGGGTTTGGGTGTCCTTAGGCAGAGGATGGACAAAGGCAGGGAGGCAGTGCCTCTGTAAAAGGGAATCACAAAGGGTTTGGGTGTCCTTAGGCAGAGGATGGACAAAGGCAGGGAGGCAGTGCCTCTGTTAAAGGGAATCACAAAGGGTTTGGGTGTCCTTAGGCAGAGGATGGACAAAGGCAGGGAGGCAGTGCCTCTGTTAAAGGGAATCACAAAGGGTTTGGGTGTCCTTAGGCAGAGGATGGACAAAGGCAGGGAGGCAGTGCCTCTGTTAAAGGGAATCACAAAGGGTTTGGGTGTCTGTAGGGAGAGGGTGGATAAAAGCTGCTGTCAGAGCCACCCTGGGTTTCAAATCACCCCAGCACCCTGTGCTCAGCACAGCACCCATGTGGGCAGGAGGCAGCCAAAGCAGTGCTCAGCAGCTGACAGATGCCCAAGTCCTTGGCACAGTTCCTGCTGCACAGTTCCTGACTCCCACATCAGCCCTTTGCTGGCTGTGCAAAGGAGGCACCAGAGCACTCTGTGCACAGGAGCTGGGAGCACAGCTTGTCCCCCACAGCATGGCCATGAGAGGGGAGCTGAGGCTGCTGCTGCCCATCTGGCATGGATTATTAATGGAAGTTTTTAAAAACACTGCTGCTGCTGCAGAATCCTCCAGGCTGGCCCATCTGCAAAGCCTTGGGGGCCTTGCTGGGTGTTCAGGTGGGACATCCCAGAGCAGCTGCTGCCCAGAGCTGATCCATCCCACTGCCTGCAACAGCCTAAGCAGGAGACATCCCTGCAGGGAGTAGCCACTCCTGCTCCTGGGTACCCACACAGGGCAGCAGGCACCCCCAGACTAAAGTGATGCCAGAGCCAAGATTAAGACGTCAGGCAACACCTTTTTTCTCTGTTCCACCACAAAATGAGGCAGATGGAAGATGATTACCCAGAGACAGCTACAGATGTGCCCAGCAAGCTCCCAAAGCCCTCCTCACCTGACAGTGAAGGTCACAGGCTTAGGGGATTCGGTCACATGGAAGTGGAATTCTTCCTCAAACTCCCCCCGGATGGTGGGACAGAAGGAGACCCGGATGACCTGGAGCTTCTCTGGTGCCACGATGCCCTCCTGGGGCAGGAAGGTGAAGCAGGAGCCCATGGCTGTGGTTGGAGGGATGAGTTTGAAGGGAGCCTCAATAAGCCCATTGTTGATCAGGTATGCCTGCAGTAGCAGAAAAGCAAAGTGGAACTACATGAGGAATGTTCCTTTCTTACAGAAGTCTGAGTCACTTTCAAATTAAACTATTAACTGCTGTAAAAGACAGAGGATGCCCTGTGCTGCTGCATGGCAGAAGCAAAAAAATACAACTTTGAAATACAGCTTTGTATAGCTTTGGGTTTTTCATGCAAAGCAGTGATAACTTCACATAACCAGAGTCACTCTGGGGTTTTCCCACTGGCAGAGACAGTCCACTTTGACCTGCAGCCCAGAGGGGCTGCTCAGCATCACCCAGTTCATTCACAGCTGGCCCTAAGAGCAGCACTGGGCATCACAGCATTACCAGTGTCATCACCACAGTGATTTCAAATGTGCCCAACCCCACCATGGGCAGGGCATGTTCAGCTTCCATTGCAGCCCAACCTGTTTACAGCAGAGTGGGAGAAACCAGGAGCAAAGATGTAGAAAGTTCCTTTGCTTCTTTCCCAGAAACACTTGGCTCTTTCTAGAGCCAGAGGTACATCATGGCTGAAGTGTGGTGAGGGACTGGTCAGCAAGGGAAAGCACTGCCAAGGGCTTTGAGCAGCGCTGAGCCAGGAGGGTGGACGGTTTTCCTCTGACTCCCACGAATATGCAGGAGGGACATGACTGAAAACTGTTTGCAGTGGACTTGAAGTCAAATGCAGCCAGTTTGTTCCAGCTGCTTTTGGACAGCCTGAGCACAAAGGTGATTTGTGTCTGGGACTGGAACAAAAGCCTCTGAACATGCAGCTTTTTGACCCAGTGTTAGTTTCATGTGTCAAGCAGTTTTGCAGGAAGCCTCCCAACTGATCTCCAAAGAAGACTGCCCAAAAGCAGGGACTGGGGTCTCATGAACAACAGACCCCATCCAAAAGATCCAGATTCCAAGAAATCCCCCAAATTTAACTAGTATCCCAACTACCCAAGTTGCCAGGCATTCCACAGGTCCACAAGGCTCACTGCTACCCTAGGAGCCACCAGCACCCACCCCAACCCTGCTGCTTACCTCATATCTGTGGGTTACTCTGACAGAAACCTCCCTGATGTTCATTTCCTCAAAGTGGAAATGGACCTGGGGCCCAAGGCCTTCCCCTGTGAGGAGCAGGGGCAGCCTGTTCTCACGGCCTGGGGAGAGATTTCTATTTCAGTACAGTAATTCCTTCTGCTATCCTGCATTTGCCAGGCTGCCTTAGTGCTAGTCCCTGACTCTGTGCTGCATGGGACCGGCTCCTGATGTCCCAGGAGCAGATATGGACCCTTCTCTTCCCTCAGGAGATGCAGTACATCCATAGAGACCATCCTTTCTTCTATCCCTATGTTGAGCATGGAACTTTAGGAAATGCCAGAAATTTTGTTTTTCCTCCTTCTGGGTGCACCTCCCTTGGGTGTTTTTCCCAAGGGAGGAGGAGCAGACTAAATACAGGCAGCATTCAGAACAGCTGAGAGGGGAAAAAATCAAAATAGAGGAGATGCCCTGGAAGCTGCAGGGACAGTGGGCATGTGCCAGCACTGCCCTGCCGAGCACAGACCCTCCCCAGCAATGGCACAGGGGCCCAGTGATCTGGGGGAGTGTTTGCAGCTGGCCTTCGTTGCAGTGAGAGGGGCAGGGGAAGGAGCCGTACCCGAGATGTCGCAGTAAACTGTTCGCTCGTACACCTGGGCTGCCTGGGGCGTGAAGAACACGCTGATTTCAGCAGAGCAGTTCGGCCTGATCTCACCCTCCTAAAGCAGAAGGAGACACCCAAACATTCATCTTCAGACATCACATTTCTTGTTTTCAACCACAGTCCTGTAAGCTGTTATTTAGAGCATCAGTGACAAGCAAGGAGTGAGTAACACTCATAAGAACACTGACAACAGAGTTTGGAAGCTTTAGTCAGGCTCCTGCTGCCTGCCAGGAGCCCACAGGGCAGAAATGCTTTTTGCAACCAGCTCTCTGACCTCACCAGAATCCCCATGACTTCTCTCTTGGCACACAAAGCCAGCTGAGGCAGGGATCAGTCAAGTGACCTTACTCAGGGATGAGGAGGAAGAGGAAGAAGAGAAGCAGGAAGGGAAGCTCTCAGCCATCATTTACCTTCGGCTGAAGGGAGAAAATGTCATTGTCTAACAGCATGGGATCCCCTCTGATCTTTGCTATCTCACTCTGGAAGGTGTGGTTGAGAAGAGCAAGGCGTTCTCGGCAAGTGATGTCCAGTTCACGCTCCTTCAGAAAACCATACAACTTCTGCCTTTGCTGCTGATATATCCTGTGATACTGCCTGCAGGCATAGGAAAGACAAACCCAGCAGGTTGTTTAATGAGCCATGTCTTTGCTGAGAGAAGTGGAAGTGCAGGAGCAGCTCCCCAGCAAAGGGCTGACCCTGAGCCATGGGGTCCCAAATGGATCAGAGGATCACTTGTTCACTCCACACTTGCAAGCTCAGGAGAGCTTTCCAAAGCCAGCAGCACTCAAGAGAACCTTCTGGCTCAAAGCCTCTGCCCCAGCTGAGGGAGAATCCAGCAGCCACCTCAGGCAGCTTTTCCTGACACACAAGTGCTTGGGGGAGGCAGGTAGCGATGGGCTGGTTTACTTACCCAAAGCCATTCAAAAGCACCAGTACCTCCTGAAGCCATATGTTAGTTCTACCCTTGGGCAAGGCATGGCACTGAAATGGATCTTTCCAACCTACCTCAGCCTCAGCTGATCCTCCTGTTCCTGAGTAGCAACAGCCTTCCACTGGAAGCGGGTTGTGATATCACTGCGGTTGTGGATGAGCACAGTTGCGCTGTTTGACATGCTGATGTACGTCTTCTCCAGGGTCACAGTGTTCCTGTCCAGCCCGATGGGGGCATCCACAGCTCTTGCATGAAGGCTTGTGTGGGTGTCTTCACCTGGAACAAAGCAAAGGGCAGTCTTTGCTCACTCACTGGCTGATGGAAGCACAAGGAACAGAGCAAACCACAGGCAGCAGAAGAAAGTGTCACAGCTTTTAGCTGAACGAGCAGTTCCATGGCTCAGTCCATGTATCACAAGCTGAGAGCTGCATGTGCACAGCATGACAATGTCCTGACAACCTGCCAGCATTTCACCCTCTAGACCAAACCCCTACCAAAGGCTCCCTCATTTCCAGAGCTTTCAAAGCTTCATTATTCCCAGCCAGCTCCTGGGATTCATCTGGGCTCAGACTTCAAGCTCACTGTTCCTGTTGCAGGTGAGCTTTTCCCAGGTGAGATGCAAACAACAAATACCTGACATGCTCTCTAGAAATGGCATTTACATGGAGCTCTACAAGGATCAAGATGACAAACTACACGACTACAAACCAGATGACTAGAAAATGAACCTCCTGAAAACTATCATCATCTCCCTCTTGAAAGCCACGGCCACAGCAGCCTTTCTGCTTAGAACAGGCTCTGCTCTGAGGGATGCACAGAGTGCCCTGCGCAGTGCCCAGCACTCACCTGTGTCGTAGTGCACAACAAGGGACCCGGAATGGTCACCAGTCTTCAGTGGCTGAAATTCCACTGCCACCTGCACAGCGTCACCAACATCCAGAGCTCCCGTGGTCGGAATGACAGAGAAAGGGCTGCAACACAGAGATGGTAGGACTCTTGGTGGAGATTTGGGGATGTTAACCCTTTTGCAGTCCAGTTCTGCTCACTTGTGCAAGCAAAGAGCAAACCAACCACAGTCAGCAGAAGACAGAAGAGACAGGGTCAGAAACAGCTGCTGACTCTAGTGTGAGGAGATCCAGCCCTCACAAGATCCTGTGGGATGAAACGACCTCATCTCCCCCATACTCTGTATCCAGCTCTCTGCAATGAGGCTCAAGGGTCCTTTGCATCTTGCTTACCTTCATCAGGCATCAGCTCCCCTTACTGACAGAGGGCAGTCAGCTTCTCCCCTTACTGGGCAGAAGCTATGGCCATGAGGATACCAAGGACCAAGTACTCTTGGTATAATTTAGAAACAGAGCTGACCAGTGAGCAAAGCTGGCAATTTTATGACCAAGTCTCTCAAAGCACCATTCACCTGCACTTTTGGTAAATGCTGTGTGCAAGGAGGCTGCAATCTGTTTCAAGTCCCATGGTACCATTATCTGCTACAGCCAAACGTTCTTTTGTCCACTGGTGCCTTAACTGCCATTATTAAATGATTTTATTTTGGGAGAATTGATCTCATTAAAAGCTGCCTCCCACACCAAGGAAGACAGAAAAATTATGGCTAATTGAATTGCCTCATGTGTCCACTAACACTTATTGCAGGAAGAAACCCAAATATCATCTAATCTTAACATACATTACTTTTAAGTGATGGTGTAACACCTGGCATCAAACAGCATTAACTATTCTAATAAATTCAGTCTGTTAGGTTACAGCAGCTCCATCTCTGTGCTGAAAAATTCTGTCCAGAGTCAGCAGCTCACAAGCTCCATCTTTCCCTCTGTCACTGCACCCTGGCTCTATTTCATCTACTTCAATATTTAATTCCTGAAGTTCAGAAACTCTTTAAATCCCTATCAAGCAGGATCCAACATGCTCTATAGCACTCAATAGAACTGCTGGCAAGCACGTTGTAAAAGGATACCAGACTTTATTGGGTATTTATTTTGGTGGTGACAAAACAAGTTCTGGAAATCCCAGAGAAAAACCGTGCATGGATTTACAAGTTCCTGCCTACATATTTGCACTGTCAAAAGCAGCAGCCTGTTTGAACAGCATCTGAGGAGCCTGGACTGGAGCTGCCAATAGCTTTGGCAGGCTTTGGTGGAAGCTCCTCTCGGACCCTCGCGTTTCACAGCAGAAAAGTCAATTTGCCTTTTGACCTCTGTTTTGCCAGGGAAAAAAAAATCAAAGCCACTCAGTTGCCTGAGGTTAGACAGCAGGTCTGTGCTGCATTCCTGAGCTCAGCTCCTACACCAAGACCTCTGGAATCGCATAACTTTCAACACACCACCAGACAAGTGAACTGGTTTCCTTGCAGATATGGTGTCAAAAATGCATTACCCTCTCTGGTTCAGCCAACAGCAGAAACAGTGATTGTCTTCTGAGACTGACAGGAACAGCACAGGCTGTCCACAGCACAGCTCACATGAGGCATCTGATGCAGGGACCACTGGAGAGCCACTTGCCTGGGGCCTCCCAGAGAATGGGTCTGTTTGGCTGGCAGTGGTGAGTAAGCATTTCAGAAGCTGCTTGTGCTCAGCAAGCCAGCTACCAACATGTTCCAGCACCCTCCAGGAAATCTGGGACAGAGAAAGCTCAAAGGCTGCATCCTGCTAAGAACACTGAAAGCAAGAGCAGATGCCATCCATCCTGCTCACTTCCAGCCAGGACTGCAGGGCAGCAGCTCTGATGCTCTGGTTCCTTTGCTGCTCTTTCCCAACTCTGCTCTCACCCAAAGGTGATATCCTTTGCACAGGGACAGATGAGCTGCCTCACCTCTGGGTGCTCAGCTGGTAATGAGCTGTCCGGTTACCGACATTGTGAACCAGCAGCGTCTTCTGGGTGCGGTGCTTGACCGGACATTCGGAGAAGTCCACCTGGGCAGGGAAGTCCAGGATGGCTCGGGGACCAATGGCCCGGATTGGCACAATGAACTCTTCCCTTTCAGTGGTGCAGAGGAGCTGGTGGAAATAATCCTGTGGGAAAAGAAACTGTCTCAGCACAGAGCCTTTATCCCCATCTTAAGCACAGGCAAAGAGTATCTCCCAGTTCTAGATCCTCTGATACCAGAACAGGTCCTCAAAACCCAGGCCAGATGTCCTGAATCCAGCCTTGCAGGTCCACTTTCCACTGCAGACACCAACCTCTTGGGCCCTCCAGACTCACCTTTTTCTGCCCAGGGGTGAAGAGGATGCGGACAGTCATGTAGAGGCCCGGTGGCACCTTGCGGCACGCGTCATTGGGGCCCACCAGCTGGAAATAAGGTGAGCTCTTCATGGTGACCTTCACCAAGTGAGGAACCTGCAGGAGAGACATGGAATGATGGTTTTTCCACTTGTGGAGACAAGTGGACATGCCCTGGTGCCATCCTTAACCACTCTTCTGTGCTCTCCTCTTCCAGCACAGCGTTAAACCTCCAGGTCCCGGCACTCACCTTGTCCCTGTTCCTCAGAACCAGCGGCACTTCACAGACCTCATTGGGGCTGTAGTTCTGGAACACCACCTCTGGTGGGCAAGGCTGAATTGAGCTCTGCTCTGGGTCAGCTGCTGAGAACTGCAAGGAGAGGCCAGAGAGAGCAGAGACAGGTTCAGCTGCTGGGAGGAAGATTCTGCTCCGATCCCCAGTGAAGTAGAGACTCTGGGTGAGCACATCTGCCCAGCCCACACTGCGCAAACAGTGGCTCTCCCACCTCTGCCCTGGACTGATGAAAAGCTCCTGGAGCAGGCTGAGCAGGCTCAAGCCAAGCTGCTCTTTTGGCATCCTCCTCAAATATCTCATCAAACAGCAAGGGCAGGGAAAGGCTACCTTGTGATGGGAGGTCCCAGGCTTGTCTTGAGGCTGGACAGCCTGAGGCAGCCTCAGCTTCTTAGCTCTGGCCAGCCTCTGCTTGGTGCTCAGAGACATCTCCTTCTGGAACGCAGAGGGAGTCAGCTGAAAGGCAAAAATCCAGCAAGAGTCTCAGAAATGCCCTTGCTCATGAAGGCTTTTCTTCTTCACTTATTACTGATGAATAATTTGTGATCACAGCCACTAGGACAGTTCTGGAAACACTGGAAGTTGCATGCTGAAATACTTAGCACCAATAAATTAATAATACAGAGTGCAATAGACATACTCCAGCCACATGGCTCTGTCCCATGAGTCTCTCTGTGGTTTGATGGGACATGTTTGGGGATTTCTGCTCTTGGGGCATTTGTTTCCTCTTACATTTCACTGGATTGAGGCAGTGACCTTTCCAGAGAGTGGGGAGGAGCTCTCAGAACTGCCTGAACTCCACCCCTGCACAACACTCAAAACTCACAGGCAGGAGATAGCACTGCTGGCTGAGTCCAAGGGAAGCAAGCAAGACAAGCTGTACCAAGAGTGAGGTGCACAGGAATGTGTCCAAGTTTTAGCTCTCTCTGTAACTTAGCATTGGTTTTCTCTGTCTGGGCTGACAGAGCCCTCGAGAGAAGAAAACAGAGGGATGTCCTTGGCAGAGCCTCAGCAGTGGGGCATCTTCAGTCAAGCGAGCTGCAGACAGCAAGGGACCTTTGTGGCCCTGGCTCCAGTGCTGCCTGCAGGGCTGCATCTGTGCCCACCCAGGAGCTGGGAGAGAACAGCTGCTTTGGAAGCTCTTCCAGCTGGGACCAGCCGTGGCTCTCAAGGCTTGGGGCAGAGTTTGAGCTTTCCCCCTCACATGCCCAGGTGCCCAAGGGCAGCTTGGTCAGAGCAGCACAGGTGAGTGCCCAGCCTGACAGAAGGAATTGCTGTGGCAAAGGGGAAGGAAAGAAGCCCATGCTGAGGGCTTCAGCTGTACATTGGTTTCACTTGGCTCTGCTGGCACAGCCAGGCAAGGCGCTGGGCTGTCCCTGACACATCCCACAGTGTTCCCTACTGCACCAGGACAGCCCCAGCAACAGGAGCATGGCACAGAGGGCTGGGGAGGGGCTCTGCAGCTTCAGAGCACTGCTGGACAACAGGGGCAGGGAGAGCAGGGACACCAGGGCAGTTTCCAGCCTTAACACAGCCCCAGGGGCTACTCACAGTATTAGGCTTAAGTCCTTCCCTAAGCAAAAGTCGAGGTGTTGGTGTCCTTCCTGGGAATCCAGATGCCATTGTGAAGTGATGATGTCACAGATGAGTGACAGTCCCTCAACAGAACTGGAAGGAACAACAATGGAACTCTGAAAATCCAGAAATCCAGAACCCAGTTCGTGGCAGACTCAAGGGATATACTGGTGCTAAAGATTTTCTATGATTTGAAAGTAGCTATGTGCTTGTTTGGCATAAGCAGCTAGTATTGTTAGGCCTCTAGTTGGACTTTATTTGAACTACATGGTTACCTTGTGCAATTCAAAGATGGATCATACTGGAACCTGGAGCTAAAATGCTCAACATTAAAAATACTTAGAACAATCAAAGCTGTAGCTTAAATATTATTTAAAAACAGCTTGAGTGGACCTCCTCTTCTTTAGGCTAAACAACCCCTGCTCTCTCAGCTGCTCCTCACAGGACTTGAGAGAGACTGGAGTGTTATGGCTAATGGCTTAAATATTGCTATAAAGAACTTTTTGCCCATTGTGACAAAATTGAATAAAGAAGCTGAGACCCCCAAGCCCACCCTTCCCTGAAAATGCCTCCTGACTGGAACTTGGCACTGTGAGTTAAGCTGCCTAAGGGAACTTGAGACAAGATAAAGCTGACACTAGCATCCCATTAGCTCAGGTCTGGGGAGAAGTGAACAAGGCTGAGGGAGAAAAATACATCCCCACTAAAGCCAGACCCAGCAGCTGTGCTGAAAATCAGCTCTGTCTGCCTTCAGGCTGGGGAAGTCATAGCCACAGACTCATCTGCTGAGGCCAGGTTTGCACACAAACCTCCCATCAACAGAGGGGGGAGGAGGAAATTCTGGGCGTGTGGCACAACCTCTGCTAGGGGGCAGTGGACACCCATCCTCCCTCAGACAAACTGGCTCAGCTCTAAAAGCCCCCAGCCCCAGAAGGCCACATCTAGGGGACATTCCCATGAGGGGCAGCTGAGGGGGTGTCATAACCCATCAAAGACCTCCAAAGTGCCCCCAGAGCCATTCCTGAGGCCTTGCACCAGACGACTGCAGGGCATGCAAAGTAACACAACAGATCTGAAAAGCCACAACCCAATTCAGGGCAGACTCAAAGGATATCCTAGTGCTAAAGATTTTATATTATTTGAGAGTAGCAAGAGACAAAGCCAAACTTGCCCCACCCCAGGGAGCTACCTGGGCAGTCCCACCTTGCCCAAATCTGCATTAATCCTTTGGAGTCTTCCATTTTGTGAGGCCTCACCACAGAGAAGACCAGAAGAGGATTTGAATGGGATGGGATCCATGGAATGGTGATATTTTCTACTAAATCTCTCTCTGTCGCTCTCTTTCTTCTCCCCTTCCCAGCTCCCTCCCTCCCCCCTCCTTTTGCTATTTCTTTCTCCCTCTCTCTTCCTCACATTTACTGTTCCATAAAATCCAAACTATTGACTTTGGCACGTGGTCATGTTTTGCACCTTAATCCAGGGGCATCTCCTTAATAATTTTAATAACCAGATCATAACAACCCCCTGAAACTTGAACAGAACTCATTCACCTATAAGTAGTTTAAATAAATACTATAGGAAAAAAAGGATAGACTAGTATATTTAGGAAATGTTGCATTTCTTCGGTGAGACAAAAAGCACCATCAGCAGACCATATATTGTTCATCCCCTCAGCTGTACATGCCACCAAACTGAAGACTGGCATTATCCCATCCTGTATTTCCCTCTGGCATTCTCTTTCAGAGCAGAGATGTGACAAAACCAGAAAGTACAACCTGAGTCAATCTTTACCTTCAAACGAAATTCAGGACTCCCTCACAGAAACCAATGTTCTGTGAATTTAGGAGTCCCTAGCAGAAACCAATGTTTTGCGAGTTTCCGAGTTGCTCACAGAGACCAATTCTCCGCGAAATCACAGGACTCGTAGAGACCAATCTCTGCGAACCATTCGCTTGGCTAATGCCGAGTGCGAATGAGCAGCAGCGCCGGCTGCGGGCGCTGAGGCCACGGCGCCGTCACAGACGCTGAGGGCCCGGGCGCGGTTACCGGGCAACCGCGGCACCGAGCCTGGGGCCGGCCCGGCCCGGGCCGCGCTGCTTTGCAGAGGACATTGGCACTTTTGCTGCTGACTTGGCTTTAGTGCTTTCTGACGAGTCTTTCTGTATTTATGAAAGATTAAAATGTGGTGATAAAGGCACCTATGGCAGGTCTATACACTACTCTTTGTATAGCACTAGGATGCTATCCTGGCTGGAGCCCCAGCAGGGGCTGAGGGAGCTGGGCAGGGGCTGAGCCTGGAGCAAAGGAGGCTCAGGGGGGCCCTTGTGGCTCTGCACAACTCCCTGCCAGGAGGGGACAGCCGGGGGGTCGGGCTGTGCTCCCAGGGACAGGGACAGGAGCAGAGGGAACGGCCTCAGGCTGGGCTCAGGCTGGGCACCAGCAGGAATTTCCCCATGGAAAGGCTGCTCAGGCCTTGGCAGGGGCTGCCCAGGGAGCTTGGCAGTGCCCATCCCTGCAGGTGTCCCAGCAAGGGCTGGAGGTGGCACTCAGGGCTCTGGGCTGGGGACAAGGTGGGCATCGGGCACAGCTGGGACTCCGTGGTCTCAGGGAGCTTTCCCAACCTTGATGATTTCATGAGTCTGTGATTCTATGAAGGGATGATTCAAACCAGATTTTAACTCCAAATATATCATACACAAATATTACAAAGGTCAAAATTCACGTGAAAGAAATTTAAGATTATTCTTTAAGATTGAAATAATCATATGTCAATGTTGCATACAACATTGTTACATACAATATTGTAAAGCCGTATAAAAGAAGAGCTTTGTTACCCTTGTAAAATTATGGCTCAGGCCTGCTGCTTCAGCTAAGTACAGCTAACAGCTAGCCTGACAAGTTCCTGTGAGAAAGGAGAAGAAAGAAGAAGAAAGACTTCTACCCACAGCTTCTATCCAGGAGACAAGAATGTAAACCTCGTTAGGGAGGAAAGGTTTTGACTAACATGTACTTTAGCAACTACCAACCAATGAACCGAATTGCAGTAAATTACTAACCAATTAAAATGAAAGACAATGCCTTTAGAAAACCATATAAATGTGAGCTGTGAAGAATAAAGATGGGCTGTTGTGCATGAAGATAGCGACATGTAAGGACAGCATTACATGAACTACCCTTGGGTTTAACATCTTCAGTGAAAAGTTAAACTGGACCTGTCTATTAGGAAAGGATTATTGGTTCAAATTTTCTTGTCCTTGAAGAGAATTCAAAAGTCTTTATAGATATATTACTGCTTATGTAAATACAAACACCTTCATGTTAATATGTAGAGATACATTCTGATTAACATTATTGACAGACCAATGGAAGAGGAAAAATAATCAGATTTTATAGGCTGACTTCTTCCCTCTAATACCTGGCCTTTCTGGCTGAGATGCCAGACTCATGACCATACTGCTTAATTCTTTTTCAGTTAAAGATGATACAGAGTTGTGAGAAAAGCTGTGCCTCCAATGAGGCCTGGCCTTGTACACATCTAGTAAAAAAGATATTTCTGTGTTTGAAGTTTCTCAAAAGGAAGATCTTTGCCGTGGAAATGCAACTCTCAGTCAGTGACTGTGTTGGCAGAAGATGAAATAAAATGCAGCTTGTGCCTTTTCTGTGTTTATCTTTTTGTGTGCGGGTTTTAGAGTTTGTTTTGTGTTGCTGCCTTTGCCCTGCTCTTTTCCCCGCGGGTGTTTTGGGGGAGCAGAGGTGCAGCGGCCCCGGGGGCGCTGTGGCGGCCGAGCCAGGCGAGCCCAGAGCGGGCCGCATTCACGGCCGCAGGGCCCTGCTGGGATCCATGGATAATGAGAGGATTGGCCCGCGCAATGAAGGGATGACTATTGTGTGAATATTAAGAGAAGCTTTATTGATGTGTAGTTATGTCATTGCACTTTAAATGTCCTCTCTTCTCCCCATAGTTTCCCTTTTTGTAGGGCTTTCCCTCTGCCCTGTGGGCGGCACAGGCCCCTGCTCTGGCGCAGAGCTGCTTGATTACTTCTGTCTGATAGGAGGCAGGAGCCTTACCTACTGTGTTTGTGCGCCTTGAAAACGTGTTGCTATAGGGGTTTTTTAAATTTATTTCGTTTTCTGACTAAATTCTGATTGTTTTATATAGTTTTACAGTTACTGGAGAGATTGAAAAGTGGTAAATGCAACACCTTATTACCTATCAAATTTTAACATGGTCTGATATTTTTAACAAGAATGCTAACAAATTTGCCATATAAAATGATGCCAGATACAGTCACAAAAAGCTGTTGGGTTATTCAGCAATATGCTAAATTGCACGTTATTATATTTATTTTTCAGTAACCCTGCACTTTAAAAAGTCGTACTGAATTTCTGTTTCCATGGAATTTGCAGTTCCCATGAGTTTTTCTCATAACTGATTTACTTAGAATTCCAATATGCTTTTTACAACTTTAATCCCTCCAGTACACCATCATGCTGTTATTTCATTTATGGCTTATTCACCTTTCAGTTGTCTAACAGATAACCAGTGAAAACCTTCATGAGATAATACCCTCACAAGAGTGAGCTGTTTCAACATCAGAACATAGGAGCCTTTTTTAAATGAATGAAAAGGGGGAGATGTCATAGACAGGTAGAATAATGATAAAAGAAAGGCCTTATGAAATCAGGCCTTGTTCTGCAATATTAACAGCTGGCCTGTCATCTCTTCTAAGTGCAGAGAAGCAGTTACAAGTTCCCATGTGAAGCTATTTTGAGAATAAGAGTTCGTTAACAATCTCTTCTGAGGGTGAAAAACAAATGTACCTGCAACATCAAGGATTTGTCCCATGAGAATCAGTGCAGAGAACAAGTAAACAATACAATAGAGAGATTTGATGCACAAGTAAAATATATTTTATTAACCAATAGCTTACTTAGAAAGAAATCTATTAACTAATTAAAGTTGCACATGAGGTCTGAAACTGTATAAACTGAGTTGAGTGAATAAAGAATAATCTTTCCCTGCCTGAAAAAACTGAGTCCCAAGAAGGGGTAACCTCCCCATCAGCACAGATGATACCCAGTCATTGTGGAACATCATCATCTGACTGTCCCCTCTGTAACTTTGCTTTGCATCTTCAGCTGAGATGACTAAAGATTGCTTTGGTCTCTACATTTTTGTTCAGGTTTCTTCTTCACCTTCTCCTGAGGCTTATTGGTCTTCTGACCTTTGTTTCCAGCTGCATGCTGGAACTTGTTTCCCTTTTGGATCACAGGTATCTGCACAGTACCCTGAACTCTGTTCCAGTAGGAGAAATTCTGCTGCAATGACTCATAGATCTGAAACCTCTGGATCAAGTTCTCCATCTCAGCTGCGTCCTCTGGGATTTCAGTTTCTCCCTTCTTTGGGGCTTTGGTTCTCCCCTTCTTTTGGGCTTTGGTTCCCCCCTTCTCTGGGGCTTTGGTTTCATCCTTCTTTGAGGTTTTGGGTTCCCCCTTCTCTGGGGCTTTTGCTTCCCCCTTCTTTGGAGCTTTGGTTTCCTTCTCTGGGATTTTGGTTGCCTTTCTCTCTGGGGATTTAGTTTCCTTTTCTGGAGGTTTGTTTTTCTTCTCTGGGGGTTCGGTTGCCTTCTTTAGGATTTTCATCTCCTTCTTCTCTGGGGGTTTGGTTTCCTTCTTTTCTGGAGGTTTGTTTTTCTTCTCTGGGATCATGGTTTCCTTCCTCTCTGGAGCCTTGGTTTCCTTCCCCTCTGGAGCCTTGGTTTCCTTCTTCTCTGGGGGTTTGGTTTTCCCCTTCTCTGGTTTTGGAGGTTGCTTCCCCACAGAGACACCCTTCTTGTCCTTCTTCCGCTTCTCTTCCTCCTTCCGCCTTTCTTCCTCCTTCCGCCTCTCTTCCTCCTCTAAGGCTTTTGCCTCTTCCTCACGCTTTTGAGCCAGCCGCTTCAGCTCCCTTCAGCAAACAAAACAGAAAAAATCGCTGAGAGTCCCCACCAGAAACTTGGGCTCAGCAGTCCTGGCCGGCCCTGCACTTCATTCCTTGACCCTGAGGCCAGGCAGAACCACGAGACCATTTCCGTGAATTTTTCTCAACCCACAGAGGTTGGGAACATCCCAAGTGAGGGCATTGGTGGAAGGGGACCTCCAGGACCAGCCAAACCTGAACCTTGCCATCATAAGGTCTTGGCTGTGCAAGCTCCCTCTTAAGGCACAGCCAGACACCTCCAGCCCACTGCCAAAGGCTGATCCAGCAGCTCTCTGTGCTGATGCCTGAAAATGCTCTTTGTCTCTTGATTTCCCAGTTTAAAGCAGATCACAGATTGCTGACATCTGCTTATCTCTCCTACAATTCTCACTCAGCTCATTCAGCACCCCTCAGGGCACAGCCTGCTCCTTAATGAGAATAATCCTATCAGTCAGAAAGCAAAGGCTGCAGGAACTCCTCTCCTGCAAGACAGGCTCTTGTCAGCCAGATTTCCTGCAGGAACCCAGCTGTGAGCAAGCAAACCGGTGCTCTCTGCCATGAAAGCCATCTGAAACAGCCTCATCTGTCTCCTCCCCATGAAACCAACTTCAGCCTGGGCTGAAGGAAGTGCTGATACACAGACTTGCTTTAACCAGCCTCCACTCTCAGCTCCACACTTTGCCTGTGTGTCCTGAGCTGGGCTGCCTTGCTGGAGCTGAGCTTCTCCTGGGCTGGCCTACTGCTGCAGCTGAAGGGGAGCCTAAAGGACGTGAGCTTCTGTGGGTGGTGTCCCACCATAAGGAGAAGCCTGGCAGATCAGCATTGCAAGGACTTGCAATGCTGTGGCAGGAGCAGGACCCAAACCAAGCTTTGCTCTGTGCCCCACACCTGCCCATACCACAATCCCACTGTTTTGGTGAAGGGAGATGATCAAGAAGGTGCAACTCAACACCATGGACCTAAAGACACCTCTAGAGGCAGTGCCAAGGCAAGCCCAGAGCCCAGCTCCCTGCAGGCAGCATCTAAGCCAGGAGGGCTCAGCACTCCAATAGAGAAGAAGATCTTCTGTCTCAACAGAAGAAGGTCCTTCCTCTCTTGGGAGCCAGGGAGCTCAGAATGGCCATCCCTGTGCTGCTTCTGGCCTTTGCTATCCAGCACCTCTGAGCTCAGAGTCCTTGGAGCAGGGAATTGCCCTCCAGGGACAATAACCCATGGAACAGCAGTAACCCATGGAAGCCTTACTCACTTTTCCCTCCGTATGAGCTTCCTTTCCAGTGCTATTTTATCCACTTCTGCTTTCTTCTCCTTAGGGAGGGCATCATACTCATCCTCATCCATTTGTAAGATACATTCTGCTTTCCTCTGCAGAGCTTTCTCTCGCTGCAGTTCTTTAGCACAAAGAGGAGAAACCATGAGTGACTGCAAGCTGACCTGGGTGCTCTGTGCCAGCTGCAAGGATTCACAGCATTTCCTGACCCAGCCTATCATCCCAGGAGATATTGGGGAGCTTGTATCCCTCCCCAGAATTCAGACAATCCCCCAAGCTATGGCCGGGCAGTAAATTCCCCATGCCCTCGGATCCCAGGAAAGGAGACTCGGTGAAAGCAAGATGAGATTGTTCTTTTGTTGCTAGGAAGGTGCAAATATAAAAGAGCCAGTGATATTAGACCTGGTCCTACTGGCTGAGGAACTCATCCAGCCCTAGTCTTTGTGGCTAAGGGACACAAGGAAATATCCTGATTATTTCCCCAGTCTATGGCAGGCAGATAGGAGCTTGCTTTGGCTACACTCAGGGTTGGTAGAGGATGCCACAGCCCTTCAGCCAAGAGCTCCTCCACCAAGCTGGGGAACAGGCAGCTGCTAAAAGAATGGGCTTTCCCTGGAGAGCAAGGTGACAGAGAAGGTTCAGGGTGTATGGGCTGGACCACAGGCAAAACAGACACCACCAAACCCTCACTGTTTTTCTGACCTGCTGCTGCCTTGCCCATGGCCTTGGCCTTGGACTCAGACTCAGCCCTGGCCTTGGCTTCTGCCATGGGCTTGAGCTCTGCCTGTTGAGCCTTTGGCCTCCTGTGTGCTTCGTGGTCCTGCAGCACCTCTGGAGGCAGTGTCTCACCCATGGCACGTGGAGGCATAAAAAAGCTCTTTTGGTACTCAGACCCCACTGCCATCCGCAGGATCTGTGTGTGGAGGGAAGAGAAGCCATATGCAAGATTCCTTTTCTTGCCTTTCATCACACAGACTCAATCAACCCATTTGCTGTCTCCTCCCTTCCTCCCAATAACACCAACTATTTAGTTTAGGTCCTCCCACAGCATGTGAGCAGAGCTGGCTTTGCCCTGGGGATTGCCTCCATCTCCCTGGCACAAGCCTGGGAATGCTGGAGTGCTGTGAAGCTTGGGCAGCGTGTACATGGGGACCAGACCTGCCTTCTCACCTTCTCCTCCTCAAGGTACTGCTCATCAAAATCCAGTGAGTGAGACTCAGTGGGGAAGTTGCATGGGTTCTTCACCACCACTGTGGCCTCCACCCCATCGCTGTCCACCAGCATCCCTCCCATCTTTAGTGCTGGGGGTCTGAACTCCAACCGTGGCTCCAGACCTTGTCCTGAGAGGTGCAGCTTTAAGCGATTGCTGCTCCCACAAATGATAAACTCCAGCTCATTCTTGTAAGACCTCTGAAAAGAGGAAAGTGCAGAAAACTCATGAAGTGCAGAAAACTCATGAAGTCCCAGGTGACAGGACCCCAAATACAACAAGGCTTGCCCCAAGGTCAGGGTGTTATCAGTCCCTCCAAGGTGAATGGAAACCAGATATTTACTTATGCTAGGGACTAGAGCATCTGTAGTAGTCTGGGTCTGAGTAACTGGGATGAACGCTGGTGTGCACTGTAACTGGGTATTTGGGAATCAGATGGATGTATGTACAATGGACTGTCAGACATTTTCACCTAGTCATGCAGGAGTGCAGTGCTCATGGGAAGGGCCCTCAGGGTTACAGTGTCCAGACACAGTCCTGGCACTGCTGCATCAGGCAAACACCAGCTCCACAAGAGAGGCAAATGACATTTCTTGAGCAATTAAAAGATCCCTGGGACTGTGTGTGGGCACAGAAGCACTTGTGGCCATGCTGGTACACACTGCCAGTTTCCGAGACCCAGCAGCCACAGGCAAACCACTTTTGGGTCCTTTAAGCTGTATCCCCAGCTGGACAGGAATGTGCAGGCAGGCCAGAGCCCCAGGGACTGCTGGCAGCACCCCACTACAGGTGACCGTCCTGCTGTGCCCAGGAAGGTGGGTGGTGGCTGTTTGGTCTGTCAGTCCTGCAGCAGGATGAGCCATTCCAGGATTATCCTCTGTGAGTGGGCAGCTGCTCTGCACTGAGTGTCACAGCTGCAAATACAGCCAGGCAAGGGGGAGGCTGAGGGGAGTTGGGCACATCCCCTCCATGTGCCAAGAGGCAGCCTCAGAGCCCTGGTGCTCTCTGTGCAAGCTCCCTGTGGGCATTTCAAAGCACATCTCACACGAGTGCTCTGTGGGGTGAACTGAGCCATGCAGAGTATGGGGCTTGCAGAAAGCTCCCTGTGAAGGCAGAGCTCCTACCACACTCTCTGCACCAGGCCCTCATTTCCAGACAGCCCTGGCAGCCTCCTGGGCTGACACCCGCCAGTCTCACCTCCTCCTTGGGTGTAAACTGGATTTGCAGATCCTGCCACTTTCCTGGATCAAGGGTTCCTTTGGAGGGCGTCACGTCAAAGGGACAGGGCTCATCCACCAGCACCTGCAGCTTCTGACGTACGGCTGGTGTCATGAATTTGAGGTGACTATTCTGGGCACAGAAACCAATCATGTGAGGTCTCCTCGTGTTCTGAGACACTGACACGGAGCTGAGAGCACCCACAGCCAAACCAAGTGTGGCCCCAAAGCCCAGAGCTGGAGGGAAGCCCTGGAGACAGGGCAAGCAGATAGGGAACTACTGTCCTCAGAGGAGGAAGAGGAATGGGTGAAGATGGCAGCAAAGCAAAGCATCAGCTAATGGAACAGGTTGAGGCAAACCAGCCTTGATCTAGACCCTCAGAACTTTCCTCAAACACACTGTAGACTCAAGTGCTCAGGCAGCCACAGGAACAGAAAGAGCAAGAGTCACAAAGAAAACCCGACCAAGTTCCGTGTTCAATGTGGCCTGTGCTTTACCTTCAGAGCAGGCTTGTTGGAAGCAATGAACCATTTGCAGGATTCTGGGAACCGGTTGTAGAGTCGGATGGTCTCAACCTGGCACTGCCCAACAGGGATGTCAGAGAACTGCAGTCTGTTCTTGGTGAGGGTGAGTGACACTTCAGACACAGTGGCACGGATGCGGATGCTGTACATAGGGCCTTCTGTCACCTGGAGAAGGACAGAGGATTCAGCAGAGGGTGCGGGTGACATCTGCTGCTGTGCCCAGCCTGCTGCCTGCCCCAAGAGCTGTGGTACCTCTATGGGCAGCAGCACTTCCACGTCACCATAAGGCTTGTGGGCACTTTCAAAGCGCACGTCAAAGTCCACGCTGTTGTTGGGGGGCAGGCAAATCATCTGGTCCAGGCCCACGCTGAAACCTTGAACAGATGAACACAAAGCAGCTGAGATACACACAAAACACAAAATGTGTACAAGCACGTTAAGGCCTTACAGGTGTCCTGGCTGAGAGGTCTGGCAAAAGCCCCACGCTGTGCTGTGACCTGGACAAAACTTAAGAGTGCACCTGAACACCCTTCAGAGACAGTGAGCCACTGTGTGATGGAAGGGCAGCCTTGCCTCAAGGCCTCTTTGCCTCAAGGCCTCTTTTGGAAACCTCTTTTGATCCACCAGAGGATCTCACAGGCTGCTTCCTCAATAAAGACTGAATACAAGTGCTGTGACAGTGTGAACTCCAAACAAAGCACTTCCAAAACACAGCAGACCCCACTGGTTGGCAAAACAAGCCCACAGAGTGCCCAAAGAAACTTGCTGCTCGTGGGAGCCAAGGGGGGAAGATGCTGAGAGGTGACCAGGGTGATGAGTCCATTGGCCCCTGCACTGAAGTGTTGGGGCAGTTGCAGGCAGGCCAGGTCCCTGGGCATGGCTGGCCAGGAGAGCTCTGCCTCTAAAGCTCCCAGCAGGGGCACTGAGAAGAAAAAGCTCAGAAACCTCCCCAGGTTCAGGGGCTTAAGCTAATCTGTCTGAGACACCTCCTTCAAGGCCACAGGAAGTGTCTCCAGCACTGCTTACCTGTGTCCTGCAGGACAGATACATCGACCTTGAAGGACACATGGATCTGCCCAGGGTTGGTGATCTTCAGAGAGCGTGTCTCAGTGTAACCCCTAAGGACAGGGCCCATGTCCAGGACATACTGGGGCAGCTCAACTCTGCAAGGAATAAGGACAGTCCTTAAACCACAGCCTGGCTACACATCCAAGTGGATGGAGGATACAAATACAGTGGCTATTTCTTTATTCACTGCTGTAAAAACTCAGCTCAAGCCCATGAAACCCTTAGCCTGACCACCTGGCAATGACTTTGGGAAGTCAGGAGGAGTGCAGGCCCTAGGTTTGATCAGCTACTAATGGTACCTGAAAATAAAATTAGTTTAAAATGGACACTGGCCACATCTCGTCTGCCATGAAAAGCCAGTCTAGGTGAGTCCACTGGGCCTCCACTGCTCTCAGTGGAACTGCCTAGCCTGGTGTACAGCCTGAGCCTGAAATTGCTTTGGGGTCTAGGAATAAGGTTTGCCTGCACAGGAAATCTTCATTGCTCTGCAACCAGACCACATGAGCTGCTCTGCAGAGCATCTTCTTCCTGAAATGAAGCCTCCCATGCTTGTGCTGCATCATGATGGTGCAAAGGGACAGGCCATGTCACCTGCCCTGCCACCCCACCAGGATTCAAACCATCTGATGTTGGGTTTTAAAGGGTTTGCTGACATGTGCAGCTCCCTTCTCCTTTTGTTCAGTGTCACAGCTGCACAGCTGTTAGTTGGAAGCAAGACTTCAGCTGGGAGTTGTCTCCTTCAGAGCTAGGCAGCAGGGACAGAATCTATGCTGTCTGGAAGGGCCTGAAGGTCTGCACTGGGTCCCCCAGCTCTAGGGACAGAACCCCACAGCTGTGGGGAGCTGAGCAGTCCAAAGCTCAGCGTGGTGCTGGGGAAGGGAGGACACTCCACTGCTCACATGCAGCGTGTCACAGCCACCAGGACCAGACCCTTTCTGAAGTCCAGGCTGTTCCCAGCTCTGCAGAAACAGGGAGCTCTCAGGAGAAGGGGACATGGCTGGGTGTTCCCAAGGGGCACCTGGAGATGGGGATGGGAGTCCCTACTCACTTGGCAAGACTCTGGCACAGCTCCTTGTCAGGGAACCTGCTCTTCAGGGGATGGGATGTGAGCTTTTGCTGCAGCTCCAGAGCAGCCTTCTCCATCAGCATCCTCATCATCTTTATCTGCACCTGAGTGTCTGACTGAAGAAAGGGAAGACAGTGGCTGGTTAGCAAAGGTCCTTCCCAAAGCCCAGCTTGCACCTGAGAAAGGATCCCACCCCACTCTGGTTGGGAGGGGGTGTGGGGTCCTCCTGTCTGGCTGCTCGGTGCCTGTGACACCTCCTGCTCTCTTAGCCAGGACCTCATCTCCAGGGAAGTAACTCCAGCATCTTTGCCTGCCCAGACACTGTCAGCAAAGCTGATCTGGCCAGGCAGACAGACAAGCCAGGAATCTTCCAGAGCTCCAGATACTTGCCTGCCCCCAGCCTGTACCAAGGCAGCTTGGACAGCAGCTGTCTTGAAAGGGAACTGGGACCAAGCTGGTGCCTCTTGGAGATGAGCACCTCCAGCACAGCCCCAGGGCACAATCAGGCAGCTGCTGTTAAGGGCTGTAAATCTGGCAGGGCTTGAGTTGGGAACAATGAACTCCCCAGCAATGACCTGCATCTCCCTCAAAGCACCATCAACTCCATCCCTGGAGCATGGCCTTCAGGATCTCTCCCTGGGCTAGCCAGGAAGCTGGTGCAGCCCCAGAAGAGACATGACCAGCGGGGCAGCCCTAGGGGCAATGCTGAGGTGACACAAGGTTGTCAGTGGGCAGGGAGGTCCCAAGTGTCATCAGGGCACCAGGAGGTGCTGTGGGCTGCAAGGGGCTCAGGTGACATGGAGAGGGTGGCCTGTGCCAAACGGGGCTGCAGCTGTTCTTACTACAGTGCCAGAGGCAAGCACGCTGGGCTGCAGGTCCTGACTCTTTGGGTTCTGAGTCTTCAAGGTCTGAGTTGTCGGGGTCTGAGACTTCAAGATCTTGGTCTTCAGGCTCTGAGGCTTCTTCAGAATAACTGACTTATTCCTCTGATTGTCTTGTTGCAGGGGTTTTATGAGCTGTTTCAGTATCTTCTCATATTTTTCATTTCCTGAAGGAAGAAAACATCCACAAAGAGAAGTGTGAGCAAAGTGCCAGTCCCATTGAAGCTGGGAAGTCCCTGCCTCCCAACACTGGTTTCTACCAGAAAGAAATCCCTCAAGCCATCTATGGAAAGTGGATGCTGCTGTTCCTCTCTGAATCTCATCCCCTGCAATGTCACACAGATCCAACCCTGCCAGAAGCCCTGCCAGCCTCTCTTACAGCTTTCCCAAGCCTTTCACTCTAGCCATCATCCTTCAGGGATGAGGATGGCAGGCTCTGCAGGTTGGCTCCTGGGACAAAGTCCACATGGCATCCTCTGCTCAAGACTCATGAAGCAACCAGGGGGCTTGACTTGGTCTGGGAGTCCTGCAACCCTTCAGGCTCGGTGGAGGTTGGCATGAGCTGCCCTCAGGGCCTATGGTAGGGAACAAAACCAGAGGGGCCTTTCCTGAGGGCAGACAGGCAGTGCCCACCTCTGATGCTCCAGGGCAGGTCCAGACTGATCATGGGAAAGGATGCTTCTCCTTTCAGGCAGATATTTTCTGGTTGCTGGTCACCCACTTTAAGCTGATAAGTCCTGCTGAAGGCTCCTGGTAATCCTGGCATGTAAGAGAATTTCAGCACTCGCTTCTTGCCAGGTGCAAGGGAACCCTGCAGGGATGGGAGAAGAGGGAGGGAATGCATCAGAGTGTTTGATGAGGGATGGCTCAGGGGACAGACAGGCTGAGGAGACAGGTTCTCATCTAGAAGAAACCATCAGACCACATCACCTTCATGATAAATATATTACAGTATTGGCTTTCACAATTGTTAGAGTAGATACTATGTGTTTTATAATGATGACTTTTGTAAAAGAAGTTTTGCTAAAGTTTAGAGTTCGTTTAATGAGAATGTTATGTTGTGATACCAATGTTGGTGAAGAGTTGTTGCAATATTAACATTTAACCAATGAAGGAATGGAAACCTGTTGAATGTGTAAAAAAGTAACAAATGACCTGGACTAGGACAACTGCACATACTCCAAAAAGGCAGGACAGAGGAGGAACTATGTTAAAATGTTTGAGAATGTATAACCATTTGTAAATATGCATTAGGCTGATGCAATACCCAGAGTATACAAGGGCTGTTGCTGTGTTGACTGGTGTGTGCCTCTGGTTGTGTCTAAGTACCCAAGTCAAACACCCAGCGCTTTTACTTCTACTTTATTGACTATTTCTACTATTGACTACTACTACTTCTACTTTATTGGTCCCCTGTTGTCTCTTATTAAATTTTCTTTAAATTTTAACTGAGGAGCAGGCTTTGTTACTCACACCTTCTACCTTCCTTGTGACCAAAAGGTCGAGCCTCTGACCCTGGGGTGCAGTTTGTTCTCCCCAGGGCTCACAAGGCTGCAGCCCCAGCACAGCCTGATGTGAGCACAGTCCGATGTGAGCACAGCTCTGCTGCTGATGGGGTTTGCCCTCTGCCAGCAAGAGCCTGCCTCATCAACAAAAGGCTCTTCTGCTGCCGCTGTGGAAGGGAAATCCCTGCACTGAGCAGGGCCAGCAGCTCCTCTTGTCCCTTGCAGGAGACAGGCATGAAGAAATGGGGAAGCCAATTGGCTTCCTCTTCCCACCGCAGGGAGGGACAAAGGCAGGAGCGCTGCTTCGGCTCAAAGACATCCGGCAGGACTGAGAAGCTTGGACAGCGGTGGGATGCTGCTAGCTTCTCTCCAGCTCTTCCAGCCCCGCTGCTCCCTGGCCCCCTCACTGCCCCACAAAGCCGCTGCACAGCAACAAAGCTGGAGGAGGCAGGGAGCAGCAAGCCTACTAAGGGATATGTGACCACACAGCCTGGGTAAGGTGACCCTCAGAAACACTCCAGTGCCAGCACAGCCTGAGATCTCAGCCATCGGGGTCCCCTGAGTGACTGTGAGCAATCAATTAAATTTTTACTTATGCCTCAACATACGTTATAAATCCACTTTCTAACGTGGGGTGAAAAGTTACTATAGAAGCTGTAGACGTGCTGGGAGCCTTAACACATCCCATGTGTAAAGGAGGTTGTTAGGAGAAAATGCAGACAGGCTCTGTGTCTAGGGGGCTGCAAGAGATTTCCCCCTTGGAGGCGGACAGACCCCAAAGCCCAGGAAAATTTTGCCTGTCTGAGCAAAAAAGTCCTAAACGGGCTGAGTTATGGGAGAAATCTCAGCATATAATAGCAGTTAACACAGACAGTTTTTCCCTGCCACTTTTGTTATTTTGTTGGGCTGGGAGCAGCCGGAGGGTCCGGCTCCCTACAGAACCACTTCTTCCCTGTCTGTCTACGCTGCTGTCGCCGCTTCCCCGCTCGCCACGGCAACCCAGTGCTCCGCTGTTCCGCCGAGGGAGCAGCCGCCGTGCCCCGACCGGGACAAACCGCGGCTGCTGAGCCCGGCCCGGCCGCAGTCCGCGGGACCCCGCTGCCGGCCCATGGAGCCCGGCCCGGTGCCGGCCGATCCAGCCCGGCCCCGCTGCCGGCCGATCCAGCCCGGCCCCGCTGTCGGCCGATCCAGCCCGGCCCCGCTGCCGGCCCATGGAGCCCGGCCCCGCTGCCGGCCGATCCAGCCCCGGCCCCGCTGCCGGCCCATGGAGCCCGGCCCCGCTGCCGGCCCATGGAGCCCGGCCCCGCTGCCGGCCCATGGAGCCCGGCCCCGCTGCCGGCCGATCCAACCCGGCCCCGCTGCCGGCCGATCCAGCCCCGGCCCCGCTGCCGGCCGATCCAGCCCCGGCCCCGCTGCCGGCCGATCCAACCCGGCCCCGCTGCCGGCCGATGGAGCCCCTCCCGCCGCGGCGGGCACGCACGCTGGTGCGGTTGGCAGCACTTGCTCCATCTGCCGAGCAGGAGCCGACACAGCGCCTCAGGGCTCTCGCGGTGACGCTCTGTCCCTGTTCTGTGTTACTCCCTCTGTTTCTCATTTTCTCTCTTTTCTGTCCCCCCTCTGGTCGGGACCATGCCATTTCTTTATCAACAAACAGTTTTCAGATACACTACTTGCTGGGTTTGTGCCTTATTTTCCTCTGAGAAATCTATCAAAAGGAATTCTCCTCTGCTCCCCTTCCAGCAGGACAGGACAGTGACCCACGCACCTGTGCCTCCCGCCGGTGTCTGCCTCTGACAGCAGAGCCACCCACCAGCCAAGGCCGTGGGGGAGTCTGTCAGGAGAGCACTTGTTTGACCTTCTCTGGCCCCAGCAGAAATTGCTTACAGCCCTGTCTCTCTCATGGCTGGGTTTGGGGTTTTCCCTTCTGACTTTTTTCCCCCTTCCCCACCTCCCCCCCTTTTTTCCCTTTAACACTCTCCTGAGCCACCTGACACAGGGCTGGGCTCAGTCACTTGTGCTACTTACAGTGGTGGGGTTCACCAGAAACACACCAGGCAGATGCTTGTCTGCAGGGCTAGGCTTTAGCACCCACTTGAATTCAATCTTGCCACTGTTCACCAGGGTGACATCGCTGTGATGAATTTCATTAAATATCTGGAGAGAAGGCACAGGAGAGGGAAGTTACAGACCAGGCCTGCTGCTGGGAATCTCCTTCCTCCCTCCTGGGCTTGAAAGCAGACACATCATGGGAGCAGGGACCAGGGAGGAGATAGGGGCACTTGGGAACCTGGGGAACCCCCAGGCACAGGGCACCTGCACAGCACCAGGGAGCTCTGGCAGCACACAGAGCTGTGGTAACAACCATGTGAGGGCCAGCAATAAATGAACCAGGGCACACAGGCCCTCTGCCCTCTGAGGGGTCACCCACAGCCAGGAGAAACAGAGACAGCACTGAGGCATTCCAGGAGAAAAGGCACCTGCATGCAAGTATTGGCAAGCAACATAGATGCAACAAGGGAGTCACCCAGGGCAACACAGACAGGGCCAGCAGCTGGAAATATCTGTGGGCTTTTGACTGGAAAAGAGTGAAGTGGGGATTATTCTGGGACAGTCTCTCCAACGGTAGTGACTGGAAGCCCAACTTCTTCCCTTGATTATTGTGTGGATTAAGCAAGAGCTTTAGACAAGAGCATCTCCTTGGAGGTCAGGCTTTAGGTGTGGATCAGCAGAGAGATGTCTCAGGGACACACCCCTCAGAGCACCCCCACTGGGACCCTGCCTGCCCCAGAGGCAGTGTTAGGTACCCTGAAAAAGAGGCATTCCCAGCATTGTGGAGAGGGTTGGAGATGGCCATTTTAGAGCAGCTTGGATGCCAGATGTGTCCCTCAAAGGTTGGGCTTCCAAGCCCCAGAGCCAACAAAGGGGCTGGGAAGGGAAGGGAGCCCTGGAGCGAGGTGGGCAGGAACCTGCTGGCCGTGGTGCCAAGGCAAGGAGCTGTGCCAGGGATGTGTGTGGTACCTGTAAGCCACAGTTGATCTCCTGGGGCCTCACAGAGTAGCGGACACGTGAGATCTCCCCGGTCACCAGCATCTCGTAGGTGGGGCCTCCCTTCACGTGGCACAGCGCCGTGACATCAGAGATGGTGTTGAGGTGGCCAGAGTAGGTGAAGGAGACCTGCTGGCTCTCACCTGGCTGCAGCACACCTGACATTGGCAGGATACTGAAAGCCTGGATGGAAGACAGGAGAGCTTGAGCTGTTGAGCATGGCAATGGATGCAGAAGAGCATCTTGGAGCAAAGTGCAGCTGTACCTGGAGGGGCCTATTCCCCAAACACTGCCAGAATCACCCTCATCTCATCCTGCATCCATGCCACTGACCAGTGCAGGGACCATGGGGAAAATCTTCTCCCACACTCACAGATCAATGCATTAATTAGTACATTACGTGAAAGTGAACTGGATGTCTCCTGGCAGTAGAAATTCTCTCTGATGCACAACTTGCCTTTAAAAAGCATTTCTTACTGCTTTTAGAAAAGGAGGAGGCTCAAAGTGAGAGCTCTCGGAGCTGAGCGAAGGACTCCAGCCCAGCTCATCTGACTCCTGAGGCTCTTCCCCTCTCTCTGATTTAAATGCTGCTTTCTCAAGGTGCTATAGCAAAAGCTCCTGCAAAAGTTTCCTATGGACCACCTGAGGACTTCCAGGGGGAGCAGTGCCCTCCATAGGTGCTGCAAAGTGTCCTTGGGCAGCCCTACAATGTGTCCTGCATGGCCTCTCCAACTACCAGTTGCTTCAGCAGCACTTTGTGATGGGCCTGCATGGATGGGAGGCCCCTCTGTGGCCAATGCTGAGGCCCACCAGTGGCACTGGGAGCTCCAGCCCTGCTTGCCACACTGACAATGTGCAAGTGAGACAGATTCCCTCCTACCTCCTCCGCTTCGAGGGAAGTCTGCGGTTCGTCCACGGAGATGCTGATTCCCTCAAACCCTACTTGGAGGCGAGGGTATTCAGGAAGTTGATCTGATTGCACCTGAAAAAGAAGCCATTTTCTATGCTGGGAGGAAGAGACAGCCATTTTGCAAAGTCTCCCTTTGTAAGACAGCTCCAGGGCCAGCAGTGCAATAGCAGCTCTGGGTGAAAGCAGAGCCCTGCAAACAGGGAGTCTGGCTGCCTTGGGAAGAGGCTCCATGGAGATCAGGACTCATCCCAGCTTGCTCTGGGAAGGAAGCTGGAGGCCTTACCATGATGATGCAGATAAAAGCCTCATCTTTCATTGTGAAGGCAAAAAATCCCACACTCAGCACAGGTCTGTAGGACCTGAGTGAGCTTCTCCAAGGAAAACTCTCCTATTTCTCCCTCCCACACAGCCCATGTCCAGCCACTGGCCCTGCTGCCCAGCCCACTGTCAGGGCACAGGACAGCAGGGCAGCAAAAAGGGAGGTCAGCACGAGCATGACTTGGTGGTGGCAGGCTGGGGAGGCAACACAAGCAGCAGATGTACAAGAAAATCTACCTTGTCTCTTAAAGACTGGGTAAAATCATCCACTTCTTTCAGCATTCTGGCTGCCTGCTCCTGTCTCATCTTGAAGTGTCTCCATCGAGATGCTGGGGACTCCAAACTGGTATTCTTCCCTTTTGGTGGTTGGGGTTTGAATTTAGGTGGGCAAAGCTCATCTCTGGAAAATAAGATAACTATTGTGAAAAATGCCAATCACTTGTTTTCAAAATTTTAAAAGTTTAATAGTAATAAAATGGTTATAAAAATAGTAATACAATTAGAGTAAAAATAATTTGGACAATTTGAATTAGGACAACAAATGGGACAACAAATACAAAGAGTTATGGACGTCTGGGTACCTTTTTCTGGGCAGCACAAGCCCGAAAAAGGACCCCCACTAACAAAGGATTAACCCTTAAGAACAATAGCCCGTTGCATATTCATACACTTCATACAGGATGCATAAATTCCATTCAAACACAGGATTCTGTCTGGTCTTCACCTACTTCTTCCTTCTAATCCTAACAGTGCCTTCGAGGCGGGAAGAAGTTCATTTCTTCTGATAAGAGAGCAATAAATTCTTTTCTCTGAAAGATTTAGCTGTCCTGTGGCTGCTATCTGGTTCGAGTGCCTCATTCCTTTCTAAAAATAAACCCCACTGACATAGTTCTTATTGTAACTACAAAAGTTACCTTTTAATTACAAGACTACAAGGACTAGGAGCCCTTCATCAAGGTGGACATGGTCTCAGGTCACAGAGGTCTGAGAAAGCAGCTTTCACCCCAGCTTTCCTTCCCAGGGGAAACCACTGTGGGGGCTGTGCAGCAGCAAAGTGGTGGAAAACCTATTCCCTGAGCATCCAGCCTGAGCACAGCTGCTCAGTGCCATTTGTCAGATGCCAGGCAAACAGCTTTGCTCTTGGCCAAGTACAAACAGGACACAGCAAGAAGAGCTTCAAGGGGAGGGCAAAGGTGCACATACCTAAACCTGGTCACCTCGCTGTCGGAACGGAATGACCAGCGGTACTGGACGGGCAGTGGGCTGCAGTTGGTCATCTCCAGGGAACGCACTTTTTTAGTGCCAGCCATGATGCAGCCAAACTCCACGGAGCTGGGCTGCATTTGGAGATTTGGGAAGTGAACTTCTCCCTGAAGGGTGATATGCTCCACAAAAGGATGGCCCCTGACCATGTCTATCTTCAGAACCTTCTCTTTTCTCCAGCTCTTAAAATCCAGTTCATAAGCTGGGTCAAACACGATGTAGAGATGACAGGTCTCCCCTACATCCACTCTCACAGGCTGCAAGGAGATGAGCAGTAATTAATCACCTGTGAGATGATGTCCCAAGGTCTGACAGCATGAAACAGTAAATGCTCCAAGTGACCCCAGCACGGGCTTCTCAGTTCATGGTTCATCTCTCTCCAGCAGGGCTCTGGCTGCAGGCACCACAGTCCAGTCCAGGATCCCTCAGGCTCCCGTTTCTGTGCTCAGCCCCAGTACAAGGGGGTGGCTGCTGGAGAGCTGGCATGGCTTTCCAGGAGACACCTTCCCTGCATGGCTTGCCCAGACCCAGCTGCCTGCTCCCTTCTCCCTGTGCCTTAAAGCCAGGATGGATCTTCTCAATTCAGATAAGATTTTGATTCCTTCAGCAGCTCTGCTGATGCAGCTCAGGCCAGCCCACTGCTGATGCTACAGAATAAACTTCTTGACTCAAGGAGCTCCCAACAGAAAGGCACCACCACATCCCTCCTCTTCAGACCCCACTGGAGGAGGCCAGGGCTGCTCACCTGGCCACCTGGGAGGGGCTGCTGCTCCTTATCACAGACCAGGAATGGCTGCTCCAAGTGCAGCATGAGGTCCAGTGGCAGCAGGCAGGTGTTTTTTAAAGACAAAGGCTGGTACTGCAGTGTCAGGACATCGCTGGGTTTCTATGGAAACAGGAGACAAGGAAAAACAGCCTCAACTAGAAACAGACCTTCTTCTGCTTCTGCTGCAGCTCACATTTTTCAGCCTCACGAGTGCATATATTTCTATTTACTCTTTCTATTTGTTTCTACCCTTCCAGGAGGTTTTTCTTGACAGCAGATGCTTTTCATGTTTAGAAACCACAGCATCCTCTGGAGGACAGGGAAAACTCCCAAGTACAGATGAGGGAATAGGCCCCTGAGAGGAGGTGGCTGCTTGACCAAGATGTAAAGCAGAAAGTGAATCCAGGCCATTTGTCTCCAGTTTTGTCTCTCTATTGGGCAGAACAGCACTAGAGGATCTTCACTCACATACAGTCATTTCTCACAACCTTCCTGGCTCTAGCAGCCTCAAAAAGCACTTTGTCTGCACCACGTGTCCTGCAGCCCCTGCTACAGGGACAAGGTGTCTGTGGTCTCAAAGCTCTGATCAGCCTGGGCTCTTCCTTCCTGTCTGAGCATTGTGCTGGGCTTCCTGCATGGTTTAGAGAACCCAGAGACTTTGGGAAATGACTTCTGCATGTACTGATACCAAACAGGTGCTGTGCTATAGTATGCAATAAATCAGTTTGGGTGTGTGGCATCGAGCAGAACCCAGGCAGAATCAGGGAGAGCTGAAAAGCTTCTCAATTACATCTGAACTGCCTGTTCCAGGGATTCTGTACTTCACTGGAAGCCTGGGAACCAGAGGAGAGGCCTGAAACTACAGAAACCAAATCATTAACCATCTTCTCTTTTTCAGACAACTTGCAGGAGGCAGAAAGATGATGCTGGAGTTGGGATCCAGAGACTAAAGGGCACCTGCTCTGCCTCAGTGTTATCATCACTGCAGTTGCAGGATGCCTGGGGGTCCTTTGAAGCAGAGGAGGCTTAGGGAAATGCACAGAGCTGATCCATATAGCTGTACCATCAAGCATCCATGCCAACAGCAGAGAAGGCACAGAGACACAGGAGATGTTGGGTTTTTCCTTGTCAGCCTGAGGAATTCACAGGAATCTCCAGTTTTCCCAGCTTCCCTGCAGCATCAGTGTACAGACATCACCGTGCCTTGGAGGGTCCTCAAAAGCCTCCCTTTACAGTGAGCACAGAAACTGGCATTTCTCTGGGGTGGCCACCATCTCCTTGGCACTGCAGCTGGAACTGCACTTTTGCTTTGGGGAAGTCAAATACCAGTCTCATCTCTAAAAGCATCTTCACTCACTTTACAAAGTGCCTCAGGAAGGGTAAAGAGGGGCTTTAACACAAGCACACACCCCCCTCAGCCATGCTGTTAAAATGCCAGCATGCAATCCAGACTTACCTTCTCCACATAGAAAGAGAATTGTCTGGCTGATACTTCTATAGAGGGGTGAATGAACTGACAGGTAATGATTGTTTCTATTATCCTCTCCATCTTGGGGGATGTCCCAATGATGGCTTCACAGAACACATAATCCTGCACCTCCTGCAAGCAAGAGTCACTTGTCACCAGTGTGTAGTGGCAGGGCACCCTGCAAATGCCCTGCATTGGCTCTGCACCCACCACGGGCCCTATTCCTGCCACAGTTACAGTCCCTGCCCCCTTTTCTTCCTGTGCTCAATTGTCTGTAACACTGCACCCCAAAAGCACAAAAGGCACTTGTGAGAAACCCCCTCCCTTGACATGGCTTTTGTTTTACTCCGTGCTCACCCCAGATAAACCACTTGGCACTTGTTTAGTTCACTTTCTTTTTGGACTCCTAGTCTAAGTGTAACTTATTTCTCTGCC
Source organism: Agelaius phoeniceus (assembly GCF_051311805.1). NCBI lineage: Eukaryota > Metazoa > Chordata > Aves > Passeriformes > Icteridae > Agelaius > Agelaius phoeniceus. Next base: position 5,932,523 of record NC_135276.1, read on the forward strand.
CTTCTTTGCTGACTCAGCATGCAACACTGCTTGCCCCAAAAGAGCAATATTTCCATCCACCCCTGCTTTGGGATCAGCACTGGGTTTTGCTAGCTGTGGAATCACAATAAAGTCTCAGCTGCTCTGATGGTGGCCAGCAAGGAAAGCAACTGGTGCTGCCACAGAAAATAGTAGCCTTAAATCAGTTTTGTGAAGGCCCCTGCTCATTTCCCCAGGCAAATGTCAAGGGCCTGTGGAACAAGCCCAGAGGAGGGGATCTCACCTGTGGGATGCGGGAGAAGCCTCGCAGCACCATGTCCTCAGACTGGCCTGGCTGCAGGTCCATTGACAGTGGCTCCAGCCCAAATACGGGGCTGGCACGTTTGGGGTGCTGGGAATCATCCTTGGCCCTGGGGCTACAGAGGGTTGAGACACTCTGGCCCCCCTCCTCAGGTGGGCTGTAGCATTCCGCACTCCAGAAGAGCTGATGGTAACGGCGGCCCTTGTTTGTTACTTTGAACTGACGAAGACAGGGCACGAGGCTGGAATGGAAGGCAGGATGGAAAAGAGTATGAGAGTAGCTATTTCCCTGGTCATCAGATTGCTCCCAGTGAGCAACCTGAGGTGTTAATTGCTTAGAGACTGTCTTCATTTCCAGCTCTTAATGTGGACCAGAAGTGGTGTCTGATAAGGTGCCCTTTTGATGTCATTATTGCAAAGAGAAATATGTTTCTAATGGTAATGTAACATTTTCCAGGTGAGGCTAACAGGACGTGGTGTTTTCCCCCAAAATGTTTGTTCTGGGGTGATTCATACTGTTGCTGCATTTTGTATTAATCTGTGCCCAAAGCTGAAACTGAATCTTTGAGATGCTGCCCTTGGGGACCTTGTGTGTGGGGGTAGGATTGCAGGCATTCCTAAAAGCCGGCTCAGAGGCAGTTTCTGGATGATCCCAGCAAGCTGGTAAAAATCATCTGCCTGCTCCAGGAGAGGAAACCAGGGGAGCAGAGCCTCTCTCGTTCGTATCAGCCTTGGCTCTGCACTGGTAGCCATTTGTAGAAATTTCATTTTGCAATTAGAAACTGTTTGGAAGTGAACTTTGCAAACTCTGCTGGCAACTCTGCCTCTGGAACTGCTCTGTGGGCTCCTGCCTTCCTGGTGGGGGTTGTCACCCTCCTGTCTCTTTGTTCCCAGGGCCCCTGCTTGCCTGGGAGGTGCCATTGGGAAAGGGCAAGGGCAAGGGCAAGAGAAAGGATCTTCCCTTGGTGCCTCAGCCACATGGAGGGACTGCCTCATCTGGGCACCATTTCAGGAACCTTTAGTTCTGGGGCAGCCTGTGAGATCATTACTCCATCAAGTGAGGACATCAATGTATTAGAATTAGAGACAGTTTGTGGCAATTTAGCAACTGGTTTCCCTTTCAGTGGCTTTTGAAGGTGTCTAACAACTCTCAAGTGCCCATCACATGTTTGTAAAGGAATCTCTGCCTTTAGGAAAGGAGTCAGGGCTTTGTACACTGAAGAAGATCTTGCCTGAAGGACTACAGAAAAACTGCTCCTTGTTGAGACAGGAGGAGAGGTGGGAGTGGAGAGATCTCCTACCTGAATTGGTATCCCAAGTTGAGCTCTGGGGCAAATGGTTTGTCTATGACAATTGTGGTGCCAATGCCAAAAGCCTGGAGAAAGACACTGCTCCAAAGGCTGTTCCCAATGAACAGCTGGACAGTGTCATCAAAACCCACAGTGTCATCCAGGGTTGCTGTGACAGTCACAGGAACCTCACCCCTAGCAGGGATCGCTCCTTCACTGGGTTCAATAACATAGCAGTTGGATTTGGAAGCCTGTAAGACAAGCATAATATGCATTTAGGATGGAAACCACACACCCTGGTGTCTTGTGGGATATAAGAAAAGGAAAGACTAAAGAGGGGAGGATAAAAATCCTGAAGGCTTAATCTCCCTAAAGTTAAGCTACAGTACTGGGCAACAGCAGAGCTCATACAACCTGTATTTTCCCCTCCTTTAAGGGACTCAGCCAATTAACCCCGTTTTGCCCAACCCAAGGGATGCTTATCCTCAGGAGAGTGTTCCTTCCCCAGTCTTTCTCTGCACTGTGGGCCAAGGAAAGCTGCTTTCTCTCTCCTGGCCTCTCACAAAGGCTCAAGGCCAGAGGAAGGCAGGACTGCTCAAATCCCACTGCAGAAATCACATGGCTGGAGGACACTGCTGAGAGCCTGAAGAATGTCTCTGCAAAACCAGGTAAGCAAAACCCCAACACCAAACTAATCTTTCCCAAGGGGCCATCAGTGCTTCTCAACATCCCCTAAAGGACTGAAGCCCTCACTCCCCACCAATCATCAGCTGTAGAGAGGTGCCCCAGTGCCCTCTGCCTAAAGAAAAGTCACCTCCAAATGCTTATAGCAGAGCAGGAAAGCAGGAAGCAGAAAGAAAACTGGACAACATGTGCTCTGTGGGCATGGCCCACTCTTCCCAAGAACTCTTGTCATCTGCTTTCTCATGGACTTCACAGACTGGCCAAGAGAGCTGGAGGCTGCCCAAAGGAGGGAGGAAAGGCCTTGCACCAGCACAGCTGTGCAGACACTGCTCTGCAGGTCTGGCCCTGGCAGGAGCACATGAAACCCAACCTTTACACACCATGAGCACCCAGCCAAGGTGCATTGCTCCCTGCAGAGGCTGAAAGCAGAACTCCATTGTGGAGTCAGGGAAAGCTGCCCTGGAAAAAACCCTCGCTTTAGAATAACATTTATCTCCCAAACAGCTGGAAAAGCAGCAAGAGGAAAAGTCACACCCCTCCTCCTTGGCCCAGGAGGCTGTGGCTGGACTCTCCCACATGGCCTGATGCTTTATCCACAGACACAGACAAATCCATGGTATCAGGTTTTAACCAGCTCCACAAGTTCAACACAGCCAGCATGAAGTAGAAGAAACCTCAAGCCCCTCACAGATCTCCCCCTCCAGCAGACATCCCAGCCAGCCCCAGGCCCAGCCTACAAGCCCTTCCTGGCTGCACCAGCCCTGCTCCCCCTGCCAGGGGAGCAGCCCCAGCTCCTTCTGCCCTATGCAGCCCCCACATATTAAACAGCCTTTCTCTGCAGCTGCTCCCCAAAGATGCTCTTCAATAGCACAGAGATCACAGGCTGGGGGGTGCACAACCCCCACCCTTGTCTTTGTGTGGACTGCCCAGCTGGCTTGACCCCCAGGAGGTGTGAAAATTGCCTCCCCACCAGCAGTCTGAGGACACACCTCACACCCTGCTCTCTACTATTAACAGCAGTTTGGCACAAAGCAAATGTAGATGGGACAGGGAAACCACAGTGAAATCCATGCTCTGGGGAGCAAAGGACCACAGGTTTCTCTTGATCTCGGAGCTCCAAAATGTGACACACACAGCTAAAGACAAAAGATAAAATTAAGGGAGAACTTGTCAACGCAACCCAGATTAATTGCTGCTCCAACATCTCTGCACCTGACCTCACTGAGGGGTGCCCCAGCTAAAACCACTCCAGAGCCAGGTTCCTCTTGCCTCGCTCAGAGGGAATATTGGAGTATCTTGCCTCCTCTCACACAGGGCAATATGGAAATCTTGCCTTTAAAAGCCAAGTCATGGCTGCTACTGACCAGTCCATTTCCCTGGAAAACAGCCCCACAGATACTTACCATTTCTATGCTGAAGTCTACAGGGACAAGACCTTTGTTGAAGAGGGTAAAGCTTTGTGAAGCAGGCTGTAGAGCTGGGATCCTGCCAAACTCTAACACAGTTGGACTTGGGTAGATTTCTGCCAGCCGTCCAGAGCTCCGTAATTCTACTCCCTGTTCCAGGAAGCAGGCAAGAAAGATTAAAAACCACTCAAAACAAACCACAACAGGGAAACCTAAAAAAGCTTAAACAGCTCAACCGTGCTCAAGTTATTGCTTTAGGGACAGCTACCACACTCCAGCTGAAATGCAGGGCTTTTGGGAAAAAAGGAAAAGAAAATTACACGTTCACCTCCAAATTTAAAAGGATTAAGGTAAGAGAACCTTTCAAACTACAAATTATTGGCCCAAAGGTAAAAGCTTTGCAAGAAATCTCTAGTTAAGACCAGGCTGACAGTTAAACAACTGGTTATTCTGGCAGGGAGAAACCCTCCTTTTTAAGGTAAGCAGCCTGATAGTTGAAAGCAACTGTTTTGTCAAACTTCAAGCTCCCTGGCACAGCCTGCATTGCCTGTCCTTGCTGTTCACTGATTTACATGCAGTGCCACAATGGCCCAGGTTCAGATGTTTGGTGCTGTCCAGGGAATTTGGCATCATCATTTCATTATGTTTTAATCTAAGTTTAAATCCTTGCAACCAGTCTTCAAATGCCAGCTTTCCTTTCTTTTACACAAAGCTCAAGGTTCCCAGAAGTCTTCTGACATCTTCTTTTGTGCTCAGAGGGATGACATTTGAAAACAGATGTTTCCAAAGTTAACAGCATTTTAAAGCTTAATTAACTAAAACTCCCCTCAATTCCAGCTTAGATGAACTACCTTCTGCGTCAGACACTGAGATCCCCACCTATGAGGCATGGGCTGTTTGTGCCACCCATCCCTGCTGTCCTTCTCCCCAGCAGCCTGTGCCTGTTTTCCCTGGAAGAATCCCTGTCCCTGTGCACCCTGCCAGGAGCAGTTGCACACAGGCTCACATCTCCCCTTGCACTCACCCGTGGGTTTCTCTCATCCCCGAACACGCCGACGAGAGCCTTGGTGCGATGCTCACCCAGCGTCTGCACTTCGATGATAACTGGGATCTCTGCAGTGCCGTAAGGCTGCACAATCCCACAGGGCTTGGGGCTGGAGTAGAGCACGGGAGAGTCGTCCTTGCGTTGCTGGAAGGGACAGAATGAAATGCAACTTCAGAGGCACCTCTGAAGAAACTTTAGACTCCTTAACATCCACTGCAACAGCAACTTAGACGTTTAAAACTCCCCAGGACAAAGGTAAAGGCACAAACAAACTGCAAGAATTGTAGGCTTAGCACTCCCAGGGGATCCTGCAAGGAGGCTGCCAGCACAGGCACTGGTGTCTGTGGATGCAGCAGCTTTTCACAACCCTCTAAGACCTCCCACAAGAAAACACCCTGAAGACTAGACTAGAACATAAACTGTTTCCTCAGGAGGTTAAACTGCATCCTAAGGTTTACATTCAAGTAGGATCCTTTTCTCAGCAGATCTTTAAGACTGAATAGAAACCAGCAAGGTCTTATCCAAACCCTTTTTTCCACTAATAGTCTCCCCAATAATATTTGACAGGAGGAGGTGGACGTGATGCCAAACCTGGGGAATAAGCCCATAGCAGCCAGGAAGGTTGCTGAGGTTCCTGATGACGAGCTTCCTCTCGTACGGCACTTTCAGGTGGCACTCGTGGTACAGAAGGATTTGGGGGTACACATGCAGCTTTGGAACAAGACATCTGGGCAAAGAGATGACCCCAAGGGAATCAGAGATACTGAGAGAATGGAGAACATTTACCCCCAAAGATTGTGAAATGGAGCAGAACACGTTGGTCACTGTCAAATGGGCATTGAACAGCCCTAACCAATGCAGGGTGGTCACAACCAGCACAACTCCATCTCTTGCAGGAAGAAGGAGAGGAGGCCCTTGGGAAATTTGTTCCACCTCAAGCACCAAAACCCAGGCCAATCAATGATACCATTCCTGGTCCCTTTAGAAAAGGGCCCAGGACCGTGCTGGGCTGTGAGCAGGGGCTTTTCACCACAGGCTGCTGTCCAAGCACTGCTGTTCTCATGTCCAGCAAGCACAACATGAGGCCATTAAGCAGCTCTTCTCCTTGGCAGCTGCAGCCAGCAAAGCCTGTGCAAGGCAGTCCCTGGGGGAGGCCAGGAAGGGCTGGTACCTGGCTGTGATGACCACTGATGCCACTTCCTTAGCAATACCCTCCAGGTCCACCAGCAACCTCCTGTAGAATTCCATCACGGTGTTGGAACACAGGGTCACCTGGTAGAAAAAAGAACAGTAAATTCTTCCTTACAAAAGCTCATTACCCACATGTGACATCCTCCAGTTCTTGAGGAAGGATTTGGCTTTAATTCTTCTGCTGGTCCATGTGTAGAGCACAGTCTCAGAGTAACAAAAGCCTTCTGGCAATACCAGATTTGTTGAACACACCTTGCTATCACAGCATAGGTCAGCTTCATTAAAACATTAGACTAAAGCTCTACACACCACTGTATTCAAATTAAGGGGCCAATTTCTCATCTGACTACAATGACATAAATGCAGAGGAAATCTGACTTGAACACAATGAGTTCAGCTTTACAGCAGGAGGCTGAGGGCAAAGTGTGGCCCAGCAGGTGCTGGGCAGTTCATGGCTGCCATGGTACCCAGAGCCTGGGCTGGCTCTTAGAACTCCGGCACCACGCCAGGAGTGGGGAACTGCCCCAGGGTGGGCATTTACCAGAGGCAGAGCCCTCAGAGCCACTTGCTGTACAGCGCAAGAGACAAGCCACCACAGGGACCAGGCAGAGGAGAAAGGAGGAGGCTCTCTGTCTTGAAGTTCCACAAGGAAGGGTTTATTCCAAATAAAGGAATCAGAGGCACAAGAGCCCTGGACACTCCTGTGCAAGGGCTTTTGTAAAAATACAAATCAGGGGGTGGATACAAACAGCAAATCAATAGGGAATCCTCAGGGGAGGAGTGAGGGGATTACATCAAGTGTCTGGGACCACTGGGGGTAGGAGGGTAAAGAGGATGGCCACATGGCCAATGGGCCACATGGCCACATGGCCAATGGGGTCTCCAAGAATAGAGGAATTCCAAAGGGGTATTGCAATCAGGGATTGGCCCGAGGTTAAAGTGGCAAAGAAGGTTTGGGAACAAAAGGGGCTGGGTTGCCTAGACAGGCAGGGAAAAGAGCTGGAACAAGGGGCAGGGAACGGCATGAGGGACAGCATTGAGGGAGGGTAAAACACAGGCGTGAGCCAACTCAGGGAGAACATGGGTGTACAACAGAACAAGGAATCGATAAAATCAATTTGAACCGCAACACATGGCTGCAGAGGTTTTTGTCTCCACTGGAGATCCCTGCAGTGAACACAAATTTTTCTGCTCCTCAGGAGAGGGAAAATGAGACCAAGAAGAAAAGCTAACTGCTTTATACAATGACATCTCTCTGACAGCCACCTTCTGCCTTCATCCTTGCTCTGCCCACTTGCAATCAAAGAAATTGCTCTCAAAAACACAAGAATGGCTTCAGGACTTGACCATATGGTATTGATCTCAGTGTAGGATTTTGGAAACAAACCAGTGCTCCTTGAGGAACATCCCGGGTAAGCCAGCTAGCAGAGGCCTCCCAGCAGTGCAGATCTCTCACTCCCAGGATGCTCAAAGCTGGCACCAGAGCTAAAGCCCTCCCACACTCCAGTGAAGCTTCAGCCCTGGTGCTGAAGCATCTACGGCTGGATTCTTCCCATACCTCAATGTCCTGGTGTCCCTGGGGGAGGATGGTTCCTTTGCTGGGATTCATTGTGAACTCCCTTGGCTCCACATAGAAATGAATTCCCTTCCTCCAGGATGGGTCACCTTCTTTGTGTATTTGATCAAGGCTGTCAACAGCCGGCTGCGTGCCATCGTCCGACATGCGGAGCTTGAACGTCACGGGCACCACGGAGCAGTTGGTGAGGCGACATCTCTGGGTATAGGGAAAGCCTAGGAAAGGACACAAATATCCATTTAGGCACCCATTATGGCATGATCCTGGTGGGATTATCCTGCCAGGATAAAAGTGAGATTGGAGTTTAGCTCTTTATTTTCTGAACTACAGCTCACCGAGAAGCTGCATGAGGAATTAATCATCACTGAGTTCCCTTTGACACTGATTCCAGACTGCAGCCTTGAAAATGCCCACTCCTAGCCCTTCTGAACACTGCAAGCTTCTCTCTTTGGGATGGGGAGGAGCTCCCTCCCCTGCCCCAAACCATCACCAGTTATCTCTCAGTGATGAGTGTGCACCCAGACCCAGCATTTACTCTGAAAATTCAAGCTGTAAAATTCCCTGGTAAGTCTGCCAACATTCCCACTGTTTTCACGATACATAAACAGTGAGTTGTCATTGAGAAGAAGCTACAGCAAAAGAAAATGAGGATGGAATCAGGAACTAGAATGTGATGCACCTTAATGCAGTTTCTCTCTGCAGGACCCTTAAAGCATCTCTTGGTTTGGGCCAAACAGACTGAGCACATGACAGCTCAGAGCCCACTCAACTGGGGGCAAACCCCAGCCTTGGTTTGAGATTAGCAATTAGGAACCATGTCCCACCTCACCCAACAAACAGGGACATCACAGCCATGCTGCTCACTGTGATTGTGCCTGCAAGGGGATCCCCACTTTGGCTCTGAGATTTGCTTTCCATCCTGCAAAGCCAGAGATACCGCCACACATGGTGGGGATTTGTCTTTTAAAGCAGGACAGAGACACTAGAAAATACTGCCTTTCTATTCCTTGGTTCTATTTGATCTCACAATGGCAAAATGCCCCCTGAGGCAGCAGCAGCAGCAGCCCTGCAGTTCACAGCCTGAAGAGGCTGCTGGGGCAGACCAGGAGTGAGGGATGCTTTTCTGTTGGAAGGCACAGATCCCTGACGCTGTGTCCCAGCCCAGGCAACACTCACCAAAGGAGATGTCCCCGAAGTCGAGCTCAGGGAGGTCGAAGTGTAAATTCGGTCCAGTGACGCTGCCCCTGGAGGCCGAGGACAGAGCAGGAAAGGGCTCGGTTAAAGGCATTGCAAAGGTCTGGCTGTCGTGGCTCGGGGCACAAAACCTGGGCTCAGGGCACCCTGGGTTTCCAACCAACACAGCACCGTGTGCTCAGCACAGGGCCCTGTGCACATGAGGCAGCTCAAGCCAAGTGGCCAGCAGCCAACAGCCACTGATGGGTAGGCAGGAGAAGCCCCTGGGATGCTGGGGGTCCCATGAAGGACCCTGAACACACACCTAGACATGGCTCCGTGCCTCAGTTTCCCCAGCTGCAATGGGATGGACATCAAGGTGTCCCCACAAACTTCTGTAACCAGCCTTTCCAGCCACAGGTTCCCTGCTTTGCTCCTTCTTAGCTGGAACTGCCGTTCCCATGGAGGAGCTTTCTCAGGAGAGTTTGACCCACACAGTCATTACAGACACAGTTCTGAGACATGAATCCAGGGGAGCCCCAAACATCCTCTGAAAAGAGCAGCAACAGTTCTACCCAGGGGACAGGTGAATCCTAGAGGAAAGGACTGGTGAAATGTTCCCTCTTGATTTCCAAACTAAAAAAGCAGCACTTTTCCTCCAAAAACAAAGCCAGCATAATTGTTTCTCCACTATGGGCAGACCTACTCACCACTTTTCTCTTGCCAAATAAGAACTTCCTTGTTCCTTTTTATCCATCTCCCTTATCTTATTGGTACAATCAAGTGCAGACTGCTTTCATTTCTTTACTGCCTTGAGCCAGTGCCCCCCAACAGCAGGAGCCCAGCTCCAAAGCTTCAGAGCAGCCAGCATCAGCTCTCCTGCTTCCACTCCATTATCCTAGCAGCACATGGCTCAGGCTGGCAGGGACAAGGCCTCACGCTGCTGTGGTGCTGAGGACTGAGCTCTGCCTCCCCTATGATCAGCCCTTCTCCCTTTGGCTGGGCCAGGATTGTCTCCTGCCATGGCACCAGCCCATGGGATGGTACCCCTGTCCTTGGCACAGTTCCTGCTGCACAGTTCCTGACTCCCACATCAGCCCTTTGCTGGCTGTGCAAAGGAGGCACCAGAGCACTCTGTGCACAGGAGCTGGGAGCACAGCTTGTCCCCCACAGCATGGCCATGAGAGGGGAGCTGAGGCTGCTGCTGCCCATCTGGCATGGATTATTAATGGAAGTTTTTAAAAACACTGCTGCTGCTGCAGAATCACCCAGGCTGGCCCATCTGCAAAGCCCTGGGGGCCTTGCTGGGTGTTCAGGTGGGACATCCCAGAGCAGCTGCTGCCCAGAGCTGCTCCATCCCACTGCCTGCCATGGCCCAAGGCAGAGGGAGATCCCTGCAGGGAGGAGTCATTGCAGCTCCTGGGTACCACACAGGGCAGGAGGCATCCTGACACTAAGGCAATGCCAGGATCACAGCAGAGATTAAGACCTCAGGCATCACCTTTTTTCTCTGCTCAACCCCAAAATGAGGTAGGTGGGGGATGTCCCAGAGACAGCTACAGATGTGCCCACCAAGCTCCCAGAGTCCTTACCTGATGGTCAGGATCACAGGTGTAGGAGATCCAGCCACACTGAACTGGAATTTTTCCTCAAAACTCCCCAGCACGGTGGTATGGAAGGAGATCTGAACAGTCTGGGTCCCACCTGGTGCAATCATGCCCTGCTCGGGCTCAACCGTGAAGCAGAAGTCCACTTCTGTGGTTGAAGGGATATAGGTGAAGGGAGCATCAAGAGCTCCTTTGTTAATCAGTTCCACCTGCAGAAGCAAGAAAGCAAAATGGAAATACAGGTGGAACCTTCCCTTCTTGTGAGTTATTGTCTAATGATGCAATGAACACCCAGCAAAGGCAGAAGATGCTTTGTGCTGCTGAATGGCAGAAGTCAAAAGATACAACAGGACAAGTTCTGCCTTTGGGTTTTCATGCAGAGCAGTGGCAACTCCACAGACCTGCAGTCACCCTGGGCTTATCCCATGGACACAGAGCAGTGCACCTCTGCTCAGCATCACCAAGCTCATGGGGAGCTGGCCCTGAGAGCCCTGAGTGGGGTGATTGCAGCTGCGGAGTGAATCACCCCAGAGCTGCTGCTGCCCCAGTGAGCACAGCTCCAACAGCACCATCTACTCATTCACCTGTTCCCATACCATGGAAACAATTCATTGAGAATGAGGCATCAGCATCAAAATGTACAGACAGCACCATCTTTTGGTAAGAAAACTCAGCGTGTCTTTCCCTTCCCCAGCCGCGCTTTTGAAAGTGTCTGGCATGCTGTAGTGCCTCATTTTCTACCTCTTTGAGTTGCTCCCTCATGATTTTTTTGCAAACTTGACACTATTGGGGGGGAGGCAAATAGGTAGAAAAATCCTTTGCTTTATTCCCAGGAACACTTTTCTCCTTCCAGAGCCAGAGATGCACCAAGGCTGAAGTGTGGTGAGGGACTGGTCAGCAAGGGAGAGAACTCCCAAGCCCTTTGCAATGGCCAGCACTGAGCCAGGAGGCTGGATGGATTTCCTGTGACTTCAGCAATAAGCAGGGACACTTGACTGGAAGCTGTTTGCAGTGGGCTGAAGCTCAAAGGCAGCCAGTTTGTTGCAGCTGCTTCTGCAGAGCCCAGTCCAAAGGTGCCTTGTGTCTGGCACTGCCACAAAAGCCTCTGAACATGCAGCTTTTTGACTCAGTGTTGGTTTCATGTGGCAAGGGCTTGTTTTGCAGGAAGCCTCCCAGCTGATCCCTAAGGAAGGCTGCCCAAAAGCAGGGACTGGGGCTTCAGGAACAACAGACACACGTTTCTGACCCCCCAGGTTTGAGCAGTACATCAAATATTCCCTGCTCACAGCTGCCCAGGTTGGCAGCAATTCCACAGCTCCACCAGGCTTGCTGCTGCCTCAGGAGCCATCAGGATCCATCCCAAGCCCTGCTGCTCACCTCATAGACATAGGGGGTGTAGACAAAAACATTCCCAAGGTTCAGCGTAGGAGAGCTGAGTTCAACCAGGGGTCCTTGGCCTTTCCCTCTGAGGCACAGGGGCAGCCTGCTCTCACGGCCTGGGGAGAGATGTCCATTGCAGTACAATCATTCCCTCTGTCACACTGGATTTTCCAGGCTGCCTCAGTGCTAGTCCCTGACTCTGAGCTGGATGTACTCATGCTTGGAGCTACCTGGTCTAGGGGGAGGTGTCCCTGCCCATGGCAGGGGCCTTGGCACTAGATGATCTTTAAGGTCCACCCCACCCTCATCCTACTGTGATTCTGTGGTTTCCTTCCCATGCACCTAGAGGAGCTTTGAAATCCATTCAGTGCAGGCACAAAAGCTCATGATGAGTTTGGCAATTACCAAACTACCTGGGCCAGGAGCACAGGCCTTTGTTGCCCAAGTGCTCCCCTTCTGACACTCAGCACTGTGTTCTGTTTCCACAGAGTGAGAGCTGCAAGGGGACAACTCCCACACAGGCAGAGAAGCAGCTGCTGGCCAAGGGTGCTCCCTCTACAAACACCCTGTGCTCAGTGGGGCTCAGCCACCTCTGCTCTGCTGCTGTCTGGGCACTGGGAGGTGATCCAGGGCCAGGGAGCACATTTCTAACTCAGCTCCTTCCACCTGATGATGGATCCATGGCAAATGGACCCATCCTGGAGGCCAGGGGCCTGCAGGGGCTTAGTGCTTGTTCACTAAAGCTGTTCTGCTCTGGAGCTCTCTGGCCTTTGAGGAAATGCTGGCAAAGCCGTGGCATGAAAACCTCTCCCTGCACTGCCTGGGCTGTTCTGGGATCAGTAAGGCAGACCCAGCATTCTGAGCCCTGGCCTTGCACAGGAGACTTCCTGGAGGCTGCAGGGCCAGGGGGGATGTGCCAGCACTGCCCTGCTGACCAGGGACTCTTCCCAGCACTTCCATGGGAGCCCAGTGGGCTCAGGCTTGCACCATGGCTTCACTGAGGGGGACAGGAGCAGGGCAAAGGAGCTGCACCTGAGACATGGCAGTAAGCCACACTTTGATACTCCAGTGCTTCCAGGGGTTTGAAGGTCACCGTGATTTCAGCCGTACTATTGGGCTCAATTTCTCCCTCCTACAACAGAAAGAGACAGCAAAGCATTGCTCTTCAAACTCCACATTTCTTGTTTCCAACCACAGGCCTGTAAGCCTTGATTGAGCATCAATGATGAGTGAACAACACAAGCAGCCAAGGAAAGCCTCCAAACCCAGCTCAACACAGCGCTGGAAGCTCTCAATGCTCAGCTGATCAGCTGCCACTCTCCACAATATTCCTGCTGCTCTGACACAAGCTCTTGGTCCCATCATGCTGCTGTCAGCTCCATGGGATGTAAGTGCCACTGTGCACTGGTGGCTCTTGGCCTTAGATGGGCCATAGGAGTAACCAAGAAGAGAACATGATCCCCTTCCTTGAACTACAGATATTAGTTAAGCTGTTTTGAAAGAAAGCAGAGGTTGGGATTATTCTGGGCTTTACTGCAAGATGAGAAGGGATTTTGCTCCGTGCAGACACCAGGCATTCATCATCTCTCCCAATGCCAGTACTCAGAATCAGGGCTCTGGCTGATGGGAGCACGTGGCAGTTTGCTTGCATCACCAGAAAAGGAAAAGGTTTTCTGTCCCTGTGTGCAGGAGAACTCCAAAGGCCCATTTCAGCCTTGCACCCTTGTGTCCAGGCTCACCCAAGGATGACACTGGAAGGGACACTCAGCAATAGTGCAAGGCATGGTTACAGGAGGGGATTGGCATTTCTGTCATTAACCTTGGGCTGAATTTGGCCTCCTTTTGCCAGGGAACCATTGCAAGCTTCAGGTCAGTGTGTGAGCTGGCAGTGCTCCAACAGCCTCTGCTGAGCCCCACGTGTGGGGGGAGCCCCTGCCTACAGGAACTGCTCCCTGTGACACTGCAAGGACACGCACACAGGGCCTTGAGCTCCAGCCTGGCAGCAGAGCTGGGCTGTGTCAGGCTCCCAGCCCTGCCTTGAGCCTGCAGGGCACAAATGCTTTGAGCAGGGAGCTCTGCAGCCGCTCCAGAAACTCCATGTCCTCCCTGCCAGCACATGGGGCCAGCTGAGGATCTGCCCAGTGACTGCAGCCAGGGGAAGGGTGCTTGGGAGGAGGAAGAGGAAGAGGAAGAAAATGAGGTTCTCGGGTGTCACTTACCAATGGCTCAATGAAAAAATTTTCACTGGCGAACAGCAGGGGGTCATCTTGCACCTTTGCCTTCTTCTCCTGGACCCTGCTTCTCAGGAGGGCAGTGTGATCTTCAGAAAAGCCCTGCACCTTCTCTACTTCTTTCTCCTCCGTGAATTTTTCCAGCCTCACCTCACTCGGTGGGTGCAGCAAAGGACGCTGCCTGCAGCCCCAGGGAGAGACAAGGCCAGCTGATCATTTAATAAGCCACAGATTTGCAGAGAGAAGTGGGAGTGCAGGAGAGCAAAGCACTTGGGGAGGAGCAGCAGCAGCTCCCCAGCAAAGGCTGAGCCAAGCCACGAAGGTCCCACAAGGATCAGAGGATAACTTGTTGTTCACTGGCACAGCAGGGAGTTTCACCCCACACTTGCAAGCTCAGGAGAGGTTTCCAAAGCCAACATCCCTCCAGAGAAACCTCCTGGCTCAAAGCCTCTGCCAAAACTGAGGGAGAATCCACCGACCACCTCAGCTGGCTTTTCCTCCCACTGAGCTGCTTGGGGGATGCAGATAAAGGTCACAGAGCACCCACTGCAGCACTTCCCTGGGAAGGGGAGATGTTGCCAGGTCATGTAGGAAGAAGATTAGAGAGACAGGAGCCCAATTAGAACCTGAGGAAATCAGTCATTGCAACCAACCTTTCCTTCCCAAAATGCCATTCCTGGTTGGAGTATAAATGGAACTGGAATGCTGAGTGCTGAGCTCCTGAAGCCCAGGGACACACACCCCAGTGCCAGGCATGGTTTACTTGGCCTAAACCATTCAAAAGCACCAACACCCCCCTGAGGCCATAGGTTAGTTTCAGTCTTGGGCCATATATCTCACTGAAATGCATCTTCCAAACCAACCTCCTCTTCTCTTTATTCTCTTCTTCCTCAGAAGGCAAAGCCTTCCACTGGAAGTGGGCTGTGATGTTACTCCTGTTTTCGATGAACACGGTTGTCTGGTATGCCATGGTGATGAAGGTCTTGCCAGCCTCCACGGAATTTGTGCTCAATGCAACATCAACATCTACAGCTTCTCCATGGAGCTTTGTGTGGATACTCTCTTCACCTGGAACAAAGCAAAGGGGAGTCTTTGCTCAGCTCACTGGCTGATGGAAGCACAAGGAACAGAACAAATCCCAGGGCACAAAAGAAGGTGTCACAGTTTTTATCTGAATGAGCAGTTCTGTGGATCAGTCCATTTGTCACATCCTGACAGCTCTGTGTGTAGAGTGGTGAGGATGTCCTGGGCAGCTCCTTAAACCCCTTGTTTCTGAGTGTGTTTGTAGAGATTTGGCCCCAAGGTGACAGGATGGACAGTGGGATTGGTCAGTGTGCTCTGGTGACCCACTCAGATCACTGGGATTTCTGCATCCAAGTCCTTCAGGTGACAGGGTGAGGAGCCCTGTTCAGCCCTGCCTTGCCCAGGGTCTCCCTGGGCATCCCACGAGACTCCCATCTCTCCTGATCCCTTGGATCCCTTGGATCCCTTGTTGCTGACCAGCAAATATGCCTGGGGGCAGGTGGGCAGCAAAAGGAGGCCCAGAGGAACAAGTGAAGTGACAGCGCACAGCAGGAGGGGACACAGGTGAGGAAACACAACCAGCCTGGCTCTGCAATATGACAAACCACTCTCAAATGAACACCATGAAAATCATCATCATCTCCCTGTCCAAACCCACAGCCACATCAGTCTTGAAATATTTTCTATTGTTCTGATCTCAAAAACCAAGCTGGTGCATTGCACATTAAATAAAAAAGGGACAATAGAAAGATTAATAAGTACAGAGCAGCTTCTACATTAAGACTGAATGGGATTCCTCAGTCTAGAAATCAAATGGGAGATAGATGTGAGAGGCTTGTAACAACATGAACAGCCTGGGAAATGGGCACAGGGAAAAATTGGTCTTGATTTGTCACCAAACAGGAACTTGAGGGCCTGAAAATGTTATTAGACAGAAACTACATATATGTGTAAGGGCCACATAGAAAAAGGATGTGTGAGAAGCCAGTGGAGAAGCAGCATATGGGACAGAGGTGTGCAAGAAATCCATTGCATTGGAGAGAGTCTGATGGAGACCTCACATCCAGCACGGCCCAGGAATCAAATAAAACTTCACCCAGGCATAGCCACATGGTAGTGGAGAATCAGGGATCCTCCTTCCTCCACTCAGCAACTCCCAGCAAAACAGGAGTCAAAAATCTTCACCCTTTAGACGGGATCCACTTTCTCAAGCCCCTGAACACCAAGGAGTTTTCAGTTTTCTTTGGGCTAAAGCTGAACAGGGAGGTACCTCTGGAGGGAATGCAGGGGGAGGGACAACAGGGAGCCATGTGGAGAACTGTTCTGTGCCCTGCAGGGCCCAGCACTCACCTGTGTTGCAGCTCAGGAGGCTGCAATGGTCACCGTTGGTCAGCGGGTGAAATGTCACTGTCACCCGCATGGTGTCCCCAGCACCCAGAGTTCCTGCAGTCGGCACCACGGAGAAAGGACTGCAACACAAAGAGAGGGATCAGGGCTGGGGGGACACCTGGCCAGGAGATTCCTGCTGCACTGCAGCTCCCTGCAGCTCCCTTGGGCAAGCAGGGAGCAAACCAAGCACAGGCAGCAGAGGACAGAACAGACAGGCTCAGAAACAGCCACTGAGCCACTGCTGAGGAGATCCAGCCCTCACAAGATCCTGGGCGTAAAATGACCTCAGCTCCCCCATACTCTGCATCCAGCTCTCTGCAATGAGGCTCAAGGGTCCCACTGCCAGCAATCCCATCAGAGAATGGTTTGTGAAGAGCACAGAGAGGGTTCAGAGCTATCTGCATGCAGAACTTGACACTGACTGCCTCAGGAATTTCTCTTTTCCTGCTGCCTATAAACCTCATCTCAGGAGATGCAAATGTTAGGGCACTACCCGTCCTGGGATATTACAGCCTAGGAATCAGACAGGGAGAAGGAACTTTTCCTTGAAGACCAAGGAATAGTTACAGTTGAATTTGCAGTGTGATTCTTTGGTTTCTTCTGCCTTGAAAATATCCTGATTTAGCCTAAAAAGGGCACATTTTATCAACATTTCAATGAAAGCTGCTCTAAGAAAAGGAGCAGTCAAAACTCTGAAAGAGTGCAAATGCAGATTAGAGCAATAGAGTGACATGGAAACCCAAAAGGAGGATGCTATTTACAGTCTGAAGGAGCCCATGCCAGCTAAATGAAGCACCATGAGCAGGAGCACATCAAGGAAGCAGAACAGGAGGTTTCTGTGTGTTTACCAGCAATGCAGTCTGGGACTGTGGCTTGTCATCCAGGTTGGTAACTGTTGCTTGGCCCAGCAGAGAAACTCTGTGTGAGGTGTTGGAAATGTTAATGCAAATGTGTTGGTGCACTTTGGATTTAACAGGAGCCATCAGGATTGGTCACCAGGTAAAGAGCTCTTGCCTGACAAGCACAAGACTCTGTGCTTTGATGCTCAGGGACAGCTCAGGGGAAATGTGCTTTGTGCTCTTCTCCAGCCCCACTGAGGAAACAAAAGTTCCTGGCCTGGGTGCTTTGCTGCTGGTCAATCTGTCATTGAAAAGTCTGTTCTGGGGAGTTTGGTGATGATTACATCACACACAGAAATAAAGAGAACATCTGGCAAGCTGAGCTTGATTGATGTCACTTGCTTCAGGTTCAGCTCATTCAGGACCTCTTGCTGCAATGATGGGCTGAGCTGTTCCCATTCCCACTGGTGAGACCATCACTGGCTGATGGAGAAGCCTTGGGCCAGCAATGGTTATGTGCTGGACGTGAGACTTTGGAGGGAGGGGAGGAAAGACAAGGCCTCAGCAGCCCCAGAGCCAGATCAGTGCACGTGCTCCTGCATCTGCCCCAGGGCTGATGCCAGCACTGCTGCAGGTCCCTGCTGGGGCTCGGGGGGATCAGTGCCTGCTGGGGGCAAGGCACAGGATTTTCTTCTTATTCTTTTGCCAGAAATTCCACCAGAACAGAGAAGCTGCCATTTAAGGGAATCCCTGGCCACACTTCAGCACTACCTTCCATTCCATTCCATTCCATTCCATTCCATTCCATTCCATTCCATTCCATTCCCTTCCCACTGCTGCCCCATGTTACATGTTCCTGCCCTCAGATGGCAGGATGGGAATAACACTCCTCGGGGTGACTTCAGGGGTGACTTCTTTCTCTCTTGCCTGAGAAAGAAGGTATCTTCCTCTTTTCAAATTATCAGGAGAAGAGGATCCAGCCAAGTCCAGGACTCAGTTTCAGGACTGAAAAACTCAGTGCAAATCAGCCCCTGCATCTCCTACATCCCTGGGCTGTACCCACTAGACTCCTCTGTTCCTGCTGTAGCAGTCATCTGCATTTAAGCCAACATCACTAAGCTGTTCCCTGAGCCCACAGATAGAAGAGCTGTGAAGGAGACATCCCTGACACTGTAATAACCAAATGAAAACCACTGCCAAGAGATGGGGCTGGCAGGCTAAATTTTGGCCTTTTATCTGTTAATTGTGAGCTGTTCCTTAAGACAGTTCTCATCCTGTTAGAGCTGCCCTTTCAATGAATCACCATTGCACCCAACAGGCAGAAAAGAGAAGCTATGGAGGGGGTTTTAATAGGTTGTTTTCTTCTGCTTTTTAACTAGGTCCATTTGTTTGTTTGTTTTCTTGTATGGCATCTAAAGACAGGTCCAGATCTCCCAATGGCACCTTGCAATCCCCAGACACTGGTCTTGCTTTGAGCAGTGTGTCTGCTCAGATGATTTCCAGCAGAAATTATTCTGTACTTTTACCTTCTAAATCAGCCCAACTGCTTTTCACATATTCCCTAAATATCTCCTATTTCCTATACACCTGTGCATATACCTATGGGCATGTGGTACATTGAGAGGCATTAGAGGAGCTCGACCTTCATGAAAGCTCCCAGTGAAGAGTTCATGATCTTTTGGAAAACATTTAACACAAACCAAAAAGAAAAAACAGCAGAAACACAGGAACTTCAGAGTATTCAAAAAGAAATCTCAATGAAAGGGGGCACAGCCTTATTCAGAGATTTAAATCATCTGTTTGAAATCTTAAACTGGCTTTCAAAGGTTCATCATGGAACAGAAAAGGCAGCTGATGCTCTGAGGTGACAAGGGAAATCAGAGCAGCTTTAGTAACAGGAACTGCACCAGCTACCCACTGCACAGCTCATGTTGGGCATCTGATGCAGGGACCACTGGAGAGCCACGTGCCTGGGGCCTCCCAGAGAATGGGTCTGTTTGGCTGGCAGTGGTGAGTAAGCATTTCAGAAGCTGCTTGTGCTCAGCAAGCCAGCTACCAACGTGTTCCAGCACCCTCCAGGAAATCTGGGACAGAGAAAGCTCAAAGGCTGCATCCTGCTAAGAACACTGAAAGCAAGAGCAGATGCCATCCATCCTGCTCACTTCCAGCCAGGGCTGCAGGGCAGCAGCTCTGATGCTCTGGTTCCTTTTGCTGCTCTTTCCCAACTCTGCTCTCACCCAAAGGTGATATCCTTTGCACAGGGACAGATGAGCTGCCTCACCTCTGGGTGCTCAGCTGGTAATGAGCTGTCCGGTTACCGACATTGCGAACCAGCAGAGTCTTCTGGGTGCTGTGCTTGACCGGACACTTGGAGAAGTCCAGCTGGTCAGGAAAGTCCAGGATGGCTCGGGGACCAATGGCCCGAATTGGCACAACGATCTTCTCCTTTGCCGTGATACAGGTGAGCTCATGGGAATAATCCTGCAGGAAAAGAAACTGGCTCAGCACAGGGCATTTAGTGCCATCCCTGCGGCAGAAGAAAAACCATTTCCTGTAACTCATCCATGGCATCAATTTACTGGGCATCAATTTATCTATTCCACCCTAAAATGAACACTGAGTTTTTCTAATATGTCACATTTTAAAGGCACCAGTGCACTTTGCAAAAGCTATCCCAGTGGCATTAAGCTCTTGTGTCACTTGGGTCATACGGAGAACTGCCCTAGGCCACCATCATTTTCACTCACAAATTTTAATGATATTAAATAATTCCTAAGCTCCTTCTAAGGAACATGGAGCTAGGGAACACAGCACATTCCTCTTTAGGTTTCTATATTCCCACTGTCTGAGAATAGGACAAAGTGTTAAACTGACTCTAAGCAGCAAGAGGAAGATGAGAAAACAGCTGCACCCAAAGAGATCCTGCACCTCTGGCCTGGTGCAGAAACATCAGTTGGCTCAGAACTCCCCTCTAACTTTGCCTCTCCAACCAAGTCAGGAGAAGAACAGTGCTAAGAGGTTGCAGGATGCTGTTGGAAAGGGCCTCTCTTTGTTTGCCTGCAAGGCTTCCTCCCTTCCATGCCATGTCCTAAACCCTTCTGTATGAACAAGCCTCCAGATGCCAGCAGTGAGATCAGACTTGCCAGGGCCTCAGCACTGCTGTTCAAACCTCCATGCAGAAGCACCTTTGGCACAGAATGGGTGCCAGCTGACAGAGCAAGCACAGTGACAGGCATGAAGACAGAGCCCCAGCAGTGTCACTGCCACAGGCTCTGGGCCCACAGCTCTGCCTGCAGCTTGTACCTGCCCTACACGAGCTCCTTCAGGCAGGTGTCCAAGTCCCCTGCAGCTCAGCAACCTCCTGCTGACCAAGGGCACCCAGAGCCCAGTGTGCCTGTGCCAGGCTGGGCTCACGGGCACAGCACATCCTCTGCCCTGCCCCTGCAGCTGTGCCATGGTCACCTGTGCTCTGGGACAGCACAGCTGCAAGGCTGCAGAACAGAGGGGGTGAAAAAGCACCGTCTTTGCTCCAGCCCAGGGGCAGGCAGGGAAGCTGTTGGCAGTCAGGAAGGAGGAAAGCTCCCTGACCTCTTTGTCCCTCGAGTGTTTTCCATAATAATGAAACCCCTTCCACTGGACCTAGAGATGGCTGAACAACTGTCAACATCTCTTTGTCATTTTCATCCTGTTCCCTGTGCATCTTCCCTTGGGAATGCTCAGGGATGTGCAGGGAGGGGAAGCAGAGCCTGTCAGGCCTGGCTGCAGTGCCTGCCAGCAGTGCTAAGGTGTGACTGGCTGCTGCAGGCTGCCTGCCCAGGGCCTGGAGCCCAGCTCACAGCATGCAATGGGCTGGAGCAGAGTGCAGGGAAAACAATGGCTGTGGAGATCATTGTGTGCTTTGGCTCCTCCAGCCTCACCTTGTTCTCGTTGGGGGTGAAGCGGATGCGTAGAGGGGCAGAGGCGCCTGGTGGCACGATGTGGTACACATCACTGGGGCAGGCCAGCTGGAAGTAAGGTGAGCTCTCCATGCAGACCTTCACCATCCGAGCAATCTGCAGCAAAGACATCAAATGATGATTTTGCCACTTGTGGAAACGAGAGGAGACCTGTCCGTGCCCTGCTGACATCCCTCCCTGGCCCCTTTTCCAAAGCACTTTCAGCTGTGCAGGCACAGGCACATCATTCACAAGGCTGAGCTTGAATCCCTCCTGTCTGGCTCCAGCATTGTGGCCAGGGCCATTAGGGCAGTGCCTGGTGGGAAGGAAGGGCCAAGCAGGTCAGCACCAGCAGGATGGAGACAGAGCACCTGAACCAAGTCATCTGCATATTCAACAAGGCCAAAAAACCTGCTGGCTTCTGCCTGCACACAGCCATGAAGTTGTCATGTTCCAGGGGCGAATGTGCTACCTGAAAGCAAAGCATCAAATTGTCCTGGGGGAAGGAAAAAATTCCCTTCTAGCAGATGAGGTTTGGGTAGGGACGTTGTGGAGATAGAGTCATGCAGGCAGAGCAGCAAGAGAGGAGACCAAACCACTGTGGCCTTCCTGGGAATAAAAGTAAACCTGAAAAGCAAAAGAAGGAACACAGCAAGACAATCCCTAAAACAAGGAGATGGCAAAGAGAATTTAAACGGGCAGTAAAGCAGCAAGGAGGAATCATAAAACCATGAGAGCATTCAGCTTGCCAAAAGTGATGGAAACACAGACAGGCTGTGCCTATTGACTCTGGGCTTCAAAGGCATTTTCTGCCTGGAGAAACATGACCAGCACTGAGTGACAGTGGGGTTCCAGTATGCAAAGCCAATCTTGGCTCTCCAGGGCTTCTTGCTGCCTGTGCAGGCAAGCTGGGCTGCTGGGCATTCCTGCCTGCAGCCAGCAGGCCAGGTGCTGCCCTCTGGGATTCACAGACACAGCACACATGCATTTTCTAGCACACAGATATCATCAACCCCTGAGCACCAAAATGCTCTCAGAAAGTCTAAACCAGATGATTTGGACTCCCTCCTGTCTCTTCCCACCAGCCCACTCTTGGCACAAGGCTCATTTGAGAAATGTTTCCCTGACTGAAATTCCAATGGTCTCTGTTTTCCTCTTTACACTGGAACACAACTGGTGACATTTTTCAACTTTTTCCCTCTCAACTCTCTTGGGAAACTGCAAAACAATCACAAGTGAAGGTGAAAACCTCCAGGAGAGTTGGATGTGCTGTGGTTCTTCAAAGGGAAAGCAGAGCACCGTGTTGCTTTTGGAAAAGCTGAGCAGAGCTGAATGAAACTTAGCAGGAGCCTGAAGTGGCACCTAAAGGCCTCCCACTGCTTCTGCTCCATCACTCTGATTGCAGGGCTCTTTCAGAACACATTTCCTGCAGTGCCAATGCCATTAATGAGAAGTGATTCCAGCATAAAGTGGAGAAGACTCAGCCCCTGAGCTGACTGTGAGCTGCACAAAGGGAGCCAAACAGTCTGACAGAGGCAGAGATTCCTACCAGGAGCCAAGATTAACCAAGGAAACCCAGGATGTGGTATAGCTCAAGGCAAAGCATGAGAGCAGGTAAGAACTGTACAGGCTCAACATTCCTACCAATCCAGAGCTTTCAAGAGCAGGAAACGCCTTTGGCATAGATACCATTAATGCATGGTCAAAATTAGGAGACAGTTCCCAGCACAGGAAGATTTCCATCATCTTGCAGAACAAAGGTGCTGAGACATTTTCTTCTGGATGTGCTGCAGCAGATAACTTGCTTTGCTGTACACTGGGGGAATGACAGCACTCTCCTCTTCCAGCACAGTGTTAAAGCTCCAGGTGCCAGCACTTACCTTGTCCTTATTCATGATAGACAGCACCATTTCAGAGACCTCATGAGCAGCGATGTTCTGAAATACCAGCTCTCGTGGGGAAACCCCAATCACGCTCCGTTTTGGGGGAGCTGGTGACAGCTGGAGAGGCGAGAGAGCAGGGAGAGGTTCAGCTGCTGGGAGGAAAGTTCATGAAGGATCCCTTACACTGATCCCCAGTGAAGCACAGACTCTGGGTGAGCATGTGTGCCCAGGACACACTGGGCAAACTCTGGCTCACCCACCTCTGCTCTGAGCTGATCAAGAACTGCTTGATCAGCTTAGAGCAGGCTCAAGCCAAGTTGCTCTTTTTATTTCTCCAGCTTTCCTTCTCCAGAATGCCAGGCAGCACGTTCCTTAAGCACAGCCCTGTGCCCACTGGAGCACTGACTGAGCACTCATGGAGTAAGTAAGACCCGCAAATTTACATCAGATTCAATTTTGGGATGTCCTTTACTCTGAGACAGGGAAACTGAGGCCCACACAACTGCAAATACCTGTTTTGAACTAGAACTTAAGCATCAGTAAGAAGAGAACAGTACTAGAGGAGGTGTGAGAGATGAGGTGATATTTGGCTGAAGCCAAAAGGTTTTTAAGTGAAAGAATGGAATTTGTTGGTACTATGTGTTGTTTGTAGTTTGGATTTGTTCAGGTTGATGTGTTGGGTGTTGCTGTGAGTTGGCAGCACCAACTGGCTGAAGACCTGACCAAAAGGAAGGAGGATGAGAGGAGAGGGGACAGAAAAGTTGGTGGTCAGAGAGAATGGAAGTTCTTGAGTACCCCTCCGGGGGAAAGGGGCCAGGGACTGTCCCAGCTGGGTACAAAGGGGATACAAAGATTGCTTTTTTGTTGGAGGGTGTGTTTGCTCCTTTTCGGGGGCAGGGAGACACACGCCTCTGTGTGTGGTTGCTAATAAACAGTTTTCTTTTGCTTTGATGATTTTGTCCCCTTTCATTGCATTTAAAAGTTACTGCCTTTCTAACAGAGGTAAAGGCAAAAATAAAGTCAGGAAGTCAGGTAAAGGCAAAAATGAAGTCAGGAAAAAGACAAGTGAATGAGGATATAAGACAAGTGAATGACAATGCTGAATGAGGATAAGGTTCAATTATTTTCTCAGCGACTTGGGTAAGAGTAGAGTTGGTATCTCCTTTTTCCATTAGCTTTAAATGGGTGCTTTCTTGTAATTATTGCCATCTTATTTAATACCATTGTAGAGGCATGTCTGGAAAGACACAACAACAGCAAATGCTTCTGGACCAGAGACATTGCTTTAAGAAGGCTCTGCCCTGCTTTGTCTGCCTTCTCCAGTCACACTGTTGTTACACCAGAGACACAAGCAGGTCTTGTGTGTGACTCCATGAGGAGACACAGTCTGCTGAAGGGAGTGGCTGCAGCACACTGTGCCTTAGTTGTGCCTTTCCCTGAGGTGTTCCCAAGGCCCCTCTCCAGGGCAATCCTTAACCTGGATTGTGTTCCTTGTCGCTTGCTGCCAATTTCCTGCTCAACAGCCCACCTCGGTCACCTACCCCTTTGGACTGTGCTTTCTACTGAGCCAGTCCTGCCAGAAAAGCAGCTTTAAACACAACTCTAAGTAGGCACTGATCCAGATAAAGCACATCCATTCCCTTCTGCCCAGGCCAGTCCCCTGTACATCTGGCAGCCTGCAAAATCTAACACCCCGTCAGGGTCCCAACACATTGTTCCAGCCCAAAGCAGTAATGCAATTTGTTTTGCTAAATCTGAAGTAATTCCTGCAGGTCCTCGGCCTCAAAGGCCAACGCTGCCACTGTGGAGGGAATGCTGTGACCCCAAGCATTTGATGGTGACCACACCAAAGCAAGAGGTGGCTCCTTCAGCAGGAGAATGGCAAATGGCAATTTTGTGCCTTTGCGTCCTCAGCCTTCCCCCCCTGGTTTTAGCAATGGCAGCTACACTCCAGCACAGCCCAGCAGCTTCAGCAGAGGTCATTTGTGTTGGCTTAGTGCAGATCAGGACTCCCAGTCCACCACTCCCAGCAGTTTGCAATGACAACAGGACCTGGACATTGAGGTCTTTTGCTGGAGGCGAGCCTGTCACAAGCACTCACCCTCTTCAAACTTCATGTTAAACAGAAAGGAAAAGAGTGGGAAAAGGCTACCTTTTGACGAGTCTCACTCATGTCGACACATGGGCCAATTCTGGGCAGAAAACTCCCCCCAGTGCTGGCCTCCTGCTTTGGGTTGACAAACTTCTCCCTCTGGAACTTAGAGGGAAGCAGCTGAAAGGCAAAAACAAAAAAAAAAAACAACAAAAAACCAACCGAAAAAAAAACCCAAACAGCAAGAACGTCAGAGATGTGCTTGCTCAGAAAGGCTTTCCTTGAACAAGTGGCACTGATGAATAATTTGTGATCACAGCCACTAGGACAGTTCTGGAAACCCTGGAAGTTGCCTGCTGAAATACTTAGCACCAATAAATTAATAATACAGAGTGCAATAGACATACTCCAGCCACATGGCTGTGTCCCATGAGTCTCTCTGTGGTTTGATGGGACATGTTTGGGGATTTCTGCTCTTTGGGCATTTGTTTCCTCTTACATTTCACTGGATTGAGGCAGTGACCTTTCCAGAGAGTGGGGAGGAGCTCTCAGAACTGCCTGAACTCCACCCCTGCACAACACTCAAAACTCACAGGCAGGAGATAGCACTGCTGGCTGAGTCCAAGGGAAGCAAGGAAGACAAGCTGTACCAAGAGTGAGGTGCACAGGAATGTGTCCAAGTTTTAGCTCTCTCTGTAACTTAGCATTGGTTTTCTCTGTCTGGGCTGACAGAGCCCTCGAGAGAAGAAAACAGAGGGATGTCCTTGGCAGAGCCTCAGCAGTGGGGCATCTTCAGTCAAGTGAGCTGCAGACAGCAAGGGACCTTTGTGGCCCTGGCTCCAGTGCTGCCTGCAGGGCTGCATCTGTGCCCACCCAGGAGCTGGGAGAGAACAGCTGCTTTGGAAGCTCTTCCAGCTGGGACCAGCCGTGGCTCTCAAGGCTTGGGGCAGAGTTTGAGCTTTCCCCCTCACATGCCCAGGTGCCCAAGGGCAGCTTGGTCAGAGCAGCACAGGTGAGTGCCCAGCCTGACAGAAGGAATTGCTGTGGCAAAGGGGAAGGAAAGAAGCCCATGCTGAGGGCTTCAGCTGTACATTGGTTTCACTTGGCTCTGCTGGCACAGCCAGGCAAGGCGCTGGGCTGTCCCTGACACATCCCACAGTGTTCCCTACTGCACCAGGACAGCCCCAGCAACAGGAGCATGGCACAGAGGGCTGGGGAGGGGATCTGCAGCTTCAGAGCACTGCTGGACAACAGGGGCAGGGAGAGCAGGGACACCAGGGCAGTTTCCAGCCTTAACACAGCCCCAGGGGCTACTCACATTATTAGGCTTAAGTCCTTCCCTAAGCAAAAGTCGAGGTGTTGGTGTCCTTCCTGGGAATCCAGAAGCCATTGTGAAGAGATGATGTCACAGATGAGTGACAGTCCCTCAACAGAACTGGAAGGAACAACAATGGAACTCTGAAAATCCAGAACCCAGTTCATGGCAGACTCAAGGGATATACTGGTGCTAAAGATTTTCTATGATTTGAAAGTAGCTATGTGCTTGTTTGGCATAAGCAGCTAGTATTGTTAGGCCTCTAGTTGGACTTTATTTGAACTACATGGTTACCTTGTGCAATTCAAAGATGGATCATACTGAAACCTGGAGCTAAAATGCTCAACATTAAAAATACTTAGAACAATCAAAGCTGTAGCTTAAATATTATTTAAAAACAGCTTGAGTGGACCTCCTCTTCTTTAGGCTAAACAACCCCTGCTCTCTCAGCTGCTCCTCACAGGACTTGAGAGAGACTGCAGGTTTATGGTTAATGGTTTAAATATTGCTATAAAGAACTTTTTGCCCATTGTGACAAAATTGAATAAAGAAGCTGAGACCCCCAAGCCCACCCTTCCCTGAAAATGCCTCCTGACTGGAACTTGGCACTGTGAGTTAAGCTGCCTAAGGGAACTTGAGACAAGATAAAGCTGACACTAGCATCCCATTAGCTCAGGTCTGGGGAGAAGTGAACAAGGCTGAGGGAGAAAAATACATCCCCACTAAAACCAGACCCAGCAGCTGTGCTGAAAATCAGCTCTGTCTGCCTTCAGGCTGGGGAAGTCATAGCCACAGACTCGTCTGCTGAGGCCAGGTTTGCACACAAACCTCCCATCAACAGAGGGGGGAGGAGGAAATTCTGGGCGTGTGGCACAACCTCTGCTAAGGGGCAGTGGACACCCATCCTCCCTCAGGCAAACTGGCTCAGCTCTAAAAGCCCCCAGCCCCAGAAGGCCACATCCAGGGGACATTCCCATGAGGGGCAGCTGAGGGGGTGTCATAACCCATCAAAGACCTCCAAAGTGCCCCCAGAGCCATTCCTGAGGCCTTGCACCAGACAACTGCAGGGCATGCAAAGTAACACAACAGATCTGAAAAGCCACAACCCAATTCAGGGCAGACTCAAAGGATATCCTAGTGCTAAAGATTTTATATTATTTGAGAGTAGCAAGAGACAGAGCCAAACTTGCCCCACCCCAGGGAGCTACCTGGGCAGTCCCACCTTGCCCAAATCTGCATTAATCCTTTGGAGTCTTCCATTTTGTGAGGCCTCACCACAGAGAAGACCAGAAGAGGATTGAATGGGATGGGATCCATGGAATGGTGATATTTTCTACTAAATCTGTCTCTGTCACTCTCTTTCTTCCCCCCTTCCCAGCTCCCTCCCTCCCCCCTCCTTTTGCTATTTCTTTCTCCCTTTCTCTTCCTCACATTTACTGTTCCATAAAATCCAAACTATTGACTTTGGCACATGGTCATGTTTTGCACCTTAATCCAGGGGCATCTCCTTAATAATTTTAATAACCAGATCATAACAACCCACTGAAACTTGAACAGAACTCATTCACCTATAAGTAGTTTAAATAAATACTATAGGAAAAAAAGGATAGACTAGTATATTTAGGAAATGTTGCATTTCTTCGGTGAGACAAAAAGCACCATCAGCAGACCATATATTGTTCATCCCCTCAGCTGTACATGCCACCAAACTGAAGACTGGCATTATCCCATCCTGTATTTCCCTCTGGCATTCTCTTTCAGAGCAGAGATGTGTCAAAACCAGAAAGTACAACTTGAGTCAATCTTTACCTTCAAACGAAATTCAGGACTCCCTCACAAAGACCAATGGTTTGTAAGTTCAGGACTCCCTCACAGAAACCAATGTTCTGTGAATTTAGGAGTCCCTCACAAAGACCAATGCTTTGTAAGTTCAGGACTCCCTCACAGAAACCAATGTTCTGTGAATTTAGGAGTCCCTAGCAAAAACCAATGTTTTCCGAATTTTGGAGTTGCTCACAGAGACCAATTCTCCGCGAAATCGCAGGACTCGTAGAGACCAATCTCTGCGAACCATTCGCTTGGCTAATGCCGAGTGCGAATGAGCAGCAGCGCCGGCTGCGGGCGCTGAGGCCACGGCGCCGTCACAGACGCTGAGGGCCCGGGCGCGGTTACCGGGCAACCGCGGCACCGAGCCTGGGGCCGGCCCGGGCCGGGGCCCGGGGCGGTGGCGCTGGGAGGGCTTTGGTCCCGCATCGGTCCTACTTCGTTGCTCCCTCGCTTCCCTCTCGTTCCGCCCTCGATCTGCCCGTTTCCCCGCCCGTTTCTCCGCTCGGTCCCCGCCTGTTCCAGCCCTGGTCCTCCCTCGGTCCCCGGGCACAGCGGGCTGGGTTCGCTCCCGGGCCCGGAGGCAGCGCTCGATGTCGCCAGAGCCTCGGCCCCACCTCTGGGCTGCTCCTCCACAAAGGGGAAAACCCAGGGTCTCAACAGTTTGTGTTCAGCGATAGTACAAGTGGGAAGCAGCCAGCTGCAGGTCCTGGGCACTGACATTTAGCATCTCGTTCTTCTTAGGGACACTCAAGTAGCAGGAGTAATTTTCTGGTGTAATGTTTGGCACCTAATCTGCAGCCAGGAATCAGTGCTCCAGATGACTGAAGTTCTCCCATCCTGTATTTCCCTCTGTCATTCTCTTTCAGTGCAGAGATGTGACAAAACCAGAAAGTACCACTTGAGTCAATATTTACCTTCAAACGAAATTCAGGACTTCCTCACAAAGACCAATGCTTTGCCGGTTCAGGACTCCCTCACAGAAACCAATGTTCTGTGAATTTAGGAGTCCCTCACAAAGACCAATGCTTTGTAAGTTCAGGACTCCCTCACAGAAACCAATGTTCTGTGAATTTAGGAGTCCCTAGCAAAAACCAATGTTTTCCGAATTTTGGAGTTGCTCACAGAGACCAATTCTCCGCGAAATCACAGGACTCGTAGAGACCAATCTCTGCGAACCATTCGCTTGGCTAATGCCGAGTGCGAATGAGCAGCAGCGCCGGCTGCGGGCGCTGAGGCCACGGCGCCGTCACAGACGCTGAGGGCCCGGGCGCGGTTACCGGGCAACCGCGGCACCGAGCCTGGGGCCGGCCCGGGCCGGGGCCCGGGGCGGTGGCGCTGGGAGGGCTTTGGTCCCGCATCGGTCCTACTTCGTTGCTCCCTCGCTTCCCTCTCGTTCCGCCCTCGATCTGCCCGTTTCCCCGCCCGTTTCTCCGCTCGGTCCCCGCCTGTTCCAGCCCTGGTCCTCCCTCGGTCCCCGGGCACAGCGGGCTGGGTTCGCTCCCGGGCCCGGAGGCAGCGCTCGATGTCGCCAGAGCCTCGGCCCCACCTCTGGGCTGCTCCTCCACAAAGGGAAAAACCCAGGGTCTCAACAGTTTGTGTTCAGCGATAGTACAAGTGGGAATCAGCCAGCTGCAGGTCCTGGGCACTGACAGTTAGCTTCTCGTTCTTCTTAGGGACACTCAAGTAGCAGGAGTAATTTTCTGGTGTAATGTTTGTCACCTAATCTGCAGCCAGAAATCAGTGCTCCAGATGACTGAAGTTATCACATCCTGTATTTCTCCTTGGCATTCTCTTTCAGAATACAGATGTGCTAAAAGAAAAGAGTACAATATTTATCAATCTCTATCTTCAAATGAAATGCAAGATTGATTTTTCAGTTGTATTCCCAGCATTGTAATAAAAACACACTAGAACCTTAATTGTTGCAAGTGTCCTGCTTGTAGTAAATTTGAGATTTTAATAGTCTTTACAAGTTTATCTGTAATATATATTATGCCCTAGGTTTTAGATTTTCTATTTTCCAGATTCTGTGCTGCTTTACTGTGTAGTTCTGAGTTTCATATTAGGGGATGGTGAGCTCTCTGCACAGAGCAGGGAGACAAAACAATTCCTGCTCTAGCTGGGCACCAAGGACAAATGATCCAAATCTCAGGCCCAAGAGCACAAACAACGTGGGCTGAAGGGAGAAAAACAAGCAAGATGGGACTGCATGGGCTAAAGCTGGAATGGGACAATGAACTGCAAGATGCAAATGGAGCAGAACTGATCAAAGTGAGAGACCCCGTGAGCAGTCGTATTGTCGCATTTTGGGACCATTTTGGTTCATCTTGGGTGCAGCCCTGGGCTGGGCTCTTGTGCTGCCCAAGGTGCATCCATTGAGGCCTTATATTAAGTACCTACTTTGTTCTTTAAATCCATCTAGCCTCTAAGCCTTCACAAGGCATCATATAGGTTTATATATATTCTAAAGAACTTAGGCTTGTTAAATTACTGCATTCGCAATAGCACAGATTTTGTGTCTTCAGCAGAACTGGTTTGTCTTAGTAAAAAGACTTATAAGTGAAAAACTTCCTGAGTTAACTAGAATTAAGGAAGGACATTTGAAAACAGACCAACACTATTAGTTCATGATGTTTCCAAGTCTACTACTCTGTGTAGCCTAAGGAAGCTGTAATAGAATAAGGGAAGAGAGACCTTGCAGTCATGTTGTCCATAAGTGTGTAGAAAACCTTCACATAGAGTGCCTGCACGGACACTTTAAAGACTTGGTGACAGAAGAGCAACATAGGATTGAACTAACACAGACAAATATCAAATTAAAGTCAAATTACAAGTTATTTTATTTTCAGATGGTGCCGCAGATTGTACGCTGCTCACCATCCATGGGGTTCAGAATGTCCTGCAGCATGGCTGAGCCATGAGACTTGTGGAGTAGAATTATGAAAAGGTGAAGCACAAACATTTCTTATGCGCCTACATTGCATTACCAACTCGGCACCTTAAAAATGGTTTTGCTTTTTTAATGGAAGTTTATAGCTGGGATTAAAGATTTTTTAATTGTTGAGAAGCTCTGAGTAGAAGCAAATATTCCTGCTGGGTACCTGTGGTAGGTAGGTACCTGAGACCTGGCAGTGGAAGAATGTGCATGTACTTACATTTAGATCTCTGAAGTATTCATTATAGTCAAGAGCATATCCAACCACAAATTTATCTGGAATTTCAAAGCCTGTATCTGCAAGAAAATACAGTTCTTTTTATAATTCAGTGGTGTAAGTAGCTTTTAAGTGCACAGTTGGTATTCAACATATACTTGAGCTGAGAGTAATAGGCATCATCTCTTTCAGGGTACTTTCTTAAGAATCTGAGTTGTAAATTGATGACAGAGGTTTGAATCTAAACCATTCTCATCAGCCAGTAATAAAATTAAGGTGTTAAGAGAATTATTTTTATTAACAAAATAATTGTTAAAAACCTAATTATGAGTTAGTCCTGGGAGAGGAGAAAAGTAGTGAGATTTTACTTGGGTGAAAGTAGATGAACTGTGATTCAGTAAGACTTTTCAGTTTGGAAACAAGGCAAGTTTAATAATGCCAAATGTCAAAACAAATGCCCTCTGGGGTCAAAACAGAGCAAAACACAGTTAAGGCTTGATCCTGTTTCTGCTATCTAAATAGTTAAATTTGTATATCAAGTAGCTAAATCTGAACTCAGGGGAAAAACAGAGGCCTCAGGATGGTGTAGCTAGTCATTAGTTCACAAGTTTTTATGTAGTTTCTCTCCATTTCTCTTGGCCTTCATGAAACTTATGTGCCAGTTGTCAAATGTGCTGCGTGAAGTGAAATTCCAAGACTGTGTTTTGGAAAATACAGGAAAAAATGCTAGAAAAACATTATACTCACAGTCTGGTCTGTAACCTGGACTCTGACATGTCCTTTTAACAAGCAGGCTGTAAGGCAGAGCAGAGAAGGTTGGTTTTTAAAATATGTCTTGCTCTAAGTGGTAGACTTCCCTTCTGCCACACCTCTCTATAAGGTTCTAAAATCATGCACTTAAATTAAAACAGTGAGATTATTGCACAGAAAGAAGTAGTGTTCAGCCTTGTAGTGGAGGGAGAAGCAAAGGCTCTGATCTTTCTGTCCGAGTGGCTCAACTTTGTATTCAGTTCCCTTCAATGCTGTGTCTCAGATCTTTGCCCTTCCATGCAGCAATGGACATAGAATAGCACAGAGGGGGAAGCATGTCCAAGTGGCTGGTAATGATTTTAGTGGGGAGGGAGGGAGAAAAGGACAATTTCTCCTGCAAAATTACATCGATTCTTGCTTTACCTCATGTCATGGTTTGACACTGGCACAATGCCAGTGCCCCCATGCAGATACCCTCTCCCTGGTTTCTGCTGTGAGATGTGACCAGGAATAAGCAAAGCAGGCTCCCACTTAGGAAAGGAAAAAAAATTATTAACTAAACTACAAGAGAAAGAAAAAAAAAACCAAACCACACACAAAGAAAATGGAAACTTCACAAATACATCTCCTCCTCCTCCTCCCCACCAAATTCCCAATACAATACATCTCCCAAATCATTAACTCTCGGTCTGGCACCACTCTTCAGAATACTTAATCCTCAGTGTTCATCAAGAGGAGAAGGAGTCCTTCTTGTGCCAATGGTGACCTCTTCCTTTCATGGCCAGTGCTCTCACCACTGAACACGGACCAGAGCTGCTTCTAGGGTTGACTTTTAAGGATGCTTTGTCCCGATCCAAAAAAGGGCACAGTCTCTCCTTTGGGACACCTGTCCCTCCCATATTTTTTCAACCCCTGGGGCTGAGGGGTACCAACACTGAAGCCTCTTGGTCCTGAGGCATTGCCTCCCCCTAGATGCAGTCTCTGTATCACAAGGAACATGGTTCTGTCCATGGCTGCACAAAAAGAGTCCAGCAAAAGCCACTCCATCATCTCTTCCCACTAGGATTCTTCTCTATTCTTTCACCATCTCTCACTCGCCCAGACCTCTCTCACACTTGCCCATTTCCTTCTTCATCTTCCACTCTATCTCTCTTCTAGAAAAGGTTAATGTTCTGTGAAGTTTTCATTGCCCGAAAAGGGGTTACAAGCTCCTACAAGCGGCCGGCTGCACCCCCCCTTCATCTCCTTCTCAGCCGTGCTGCTGGCACAGGCCCATGTTTATCCAGTTTCAGGGTAACAGTCCCAGGCCCCGGCTCTCTCTCTCTGTCTATCCCGGGGTGGAGGGGCGGCGCTGCCCGATGGCTCCCGGTGTGTCTCTCTCTCTTGCACCCTTCCACCCCGGGCTCAGGCCTACCTCTCCCGGCCACATGGCTTTTCCTCTCCCCTGGGCCGGGGAAGAGACCCAAACTCTTTCCCGCCAGAAACCCAAAAGGAGCCTCCCAGGGGAGAGCTCTGCTTTTAACCCCGTGTTCTCAGAGGCGGGTCCAATGTTCTAATGGCAACATTAGATGCCAATATTAAAATCTGAACATTCATTGGCCTAACCACAGCATCCCAGAAAACACATTTCCTGTCAAACCACCACACCTGAGCACTTCAGAAGAAACTGAGAACCTTCTGGACAGTCACTAGAAAGACTGTCTGAAGAACTGATGCTTAAAGCAACTGTTTTTATAAAGCATTGTGGTTACTTGACAAACACAGGGATATTCCACAAAATTTCCTTTTAGAGATCTACTAAAAGCAGATCTAGAATGCTACTTGAAATCGTCTTCCCAGTGCTGACAGACTCTTAGATTCTGGAAACTTCTATGGTTGAGGATATTAAGAAATATTCTCAGTGTTGTCATTCTAGTATTGAGGCAATTTGAGGTGGTGTTAGAAAACCTATGGAAAGAGATGAATTTCCTTGAAACATAAAGTAAGAAACAGGGAATCCATCAGACTTTATAACTGCCTGGAAAGAGCCATAAAACCTTTTTTTTATTAATTTGAGCAGTGAAGATGGTAGTGCACAGGTAAAATTCCCAGTTTAAGAAACACTTAATTTTTCAGCAGCTGAATAAGGATTACTCTCCTGCATTTGCTTCCTCACCTGCAAACTTGAAGCCAAACAAGTACCTGTCAGCATACACTGCCTATTCACCCAAATGATTTGAATATGTTAGTTAGTGGCTATATCATTGTACCTTACAACTTTTACCATCCTTGGTTTCTTGTCTTTTATTTTTGAAAGCAGTGCTTTCATTGTTCTACCAGTCTCAATAATGTCCTGAAAGAGATAAAAAAATAAATTATCCTTCAAGTTTGAAAGGAAAACTAGACTGTCAGTGGATTAAATTAGAGCATAACAACCTGGCAGCCCAGTAACATAATTAAATATTATTTTATATGTATTATGTATTAATTTGAAAAGAAGGGAGAAAAAAATCCATGTCATTCCACCCATTGTTCAGTCATTACTTACCTCTACTACTAACACATTCTGGAAGAGATTACATAGGGAAAGAAGGAAAGAAAAGAAAAAAAAAAGTCAATTTTCAGCAAATTATACAGCCAAGAAAAGCACACTAAAACCCTCAGTTACAAAGAAGTTGCATTGATTCTCAGAGGAGATTGTCACTTTTACTACTGACTTTACTTTGGTGCTTTCCGAAGAGTCTTTCTGTATTTATGAAAGTTTAAAACGTGGTGATAAAGGCACCTATGTCAGGTCTATACATTGCTCTATGTATAGCACTATTATTCTAGAGCCACACTGAATGAGTCAGTTTAATATGGTTCATTTCTGGGCATTCTGGGATAAAATGGGGAATAGGATCTTTGGGAGCAGTCATCACTGATCACTTCAAGTTTCCACTGAGATCATTGGGAATTATTCACTGTTTCAAAGCCTGGCAATTTATATCAGTGTTAAGTGGCTGGAAGTATGCAGTATCAAAATCTTAATAAAGATGGATTTCCTGGAAAATTCACAAGAACAGTTGTTTCCCTTTAAAAGCTGAAGATGCTATTTCGTACCTTCCCATTTAGTGTAGACAGTTCCTCTCCAACAAAACTGATTTTTTCTGCAGGTGAATCATTCTAGAAAGAGAAAGAGATTGAAGTCACATCAAGCATGCCCAAAAGTGTTGTCCTGTATTTTTTTGACAGGTGTGCTGCTCTTGCTTTTTGCAAGAGGAGGGAGTTTGAGATCTGCCCCTGGCTTTGTCATGTTGAGTATTCTGCTATATGTTTATTCCAGTGGATGTGTAATATCCACCCATCAGGGAAGATCAGTAACTAAGTTCCTTTTTAGTATGTAATTTGAACAGAATGTATGCATAAACTCAATTTTTGTATGCATAAACTCAAACTACCAGTATTTAAAATGCCAGTCTATGGACAGAGTCAATTTTCCAAAGAAAAGAAAGTTGCTTACACAGTAGCTTTTTATTCTGACAAAATCCACGGTAACAGGCACAGATTTATCACCATTTTGATTTAGTGCTTTTATATGGTCCAGTAAATCAGCAAAGAATTTATAGCCTCCTTTAAGGACACAGAGTGCAACAATGTGATGACTTCCCATGTCTTGCATGATATCTCTAGCCAAACGTTCTGTCCTGTGAGAGAAAAAAAAAAAAAAAAAAAAAGAGTTTAAAAATTCTTATCTTGCTGTTGTGTTTTTATAGCTAGCAAATTGTTACCACAGCAAGTCATAGGAAAGTTAGTTACATATTTGCACAGCACAAGCTGATTTAATCCATAAACCTTAATATTGCAGGATAGGTGGTCTTAAAGATACTTGAGGGAACATGGAAGTTTAACAGAGCTTGTAGAGGAATCCACTCCATAAACCCCCTCTTGTACTAGACTTTAGGACAGAAGTGTTAGGCTGCAGGGTTTCCATGTTTCTCATGGGCTGCACAGGGCAAGGACCTCGGTCCTTTCATTTGGAGGGACAAAAATTGACATCACTGTCCCTGTTCTTTTCTGTTTACCCTCATACCTGTCCAGGATGAGTCCATGAGGAATGAAGACTCTTTCTAAATCTTCTTCATAATGCTTAGGAATGCAAAACAGATCTTTGTTGTAGCCGCTTTCCTCATCTCTTATCTGCAAGGGAAAGGGAAGTAAGTCTAAAACTAGCAACAAAGCCATACAAGAAAAAGCTTCCAGTCTCTGATAGTGTGAAGAAAAAATTCCTCCACACCAATAATGTGTCAAAATAAAAATATTTCTGAGAGTTTTTGATCTTTCTGCTAGAACTGTTCACAATCTGATAATTCAGGAGCTGGTGGCTGAGTTGTGAATGGAATTGTGCATGGATAAACAAGTACTTTGCCCCATTCATTATGAGATAAATTCTTGGCCATCATCAACTCCTTTAAAAAGCCACCCAAAACAATAACAAACTCCCCTCTTGTTCCATTTGCTGTTCTGCAGAGCTCAGTATCTTGCTCGTGTGGTAGACAAGTGAAAATTAAAATGCAAGGCAAAGGAGATTGGGATTACAGGTCATCATGTGACTTTGAGGTGCTGCTCTATCTTGATCATTATTTTCCACTGTGTAAAATAGAAAACTCTGTCTTCCAAGCATGAATTCACAGCTGAACTTTTGACATTCCATCCATTAGCTGTCTCAGAGGACAAGGGAGATGGCTCACCCCAAAGGAGAAGCTTTGGGATGACAGTGGGAAGAGGGGGAACTTCGGAGGGTGCCCAGAGGTGGGAAGCTGTTGTGCTGTTTGCCTTTGGACCAGAGTGCTCCTCATTGTGGCTGGGCACTGGCCAAGGCTATGTCCAACAGATCTGGACCCTAACCCTTTTTGCTTCCAGGGTTTCAGATTACAGTTCTTTATTCAACATGCTGATTTCAGGCCGTTGCACCCAGAGATGTCTGTGTGTCTAGAAGATCCATAATCTCCATTTGGGTTTCTCTTCTGCCCCCAAACAGATAGGTGTCTTTGGATTCTACCTCCCTTCAAGACCTTGATGAATGCTTTGTTCATTTATAATGTGGTGGTAAAAAAACAAGCAAGAAAACATATAAGGAAGTAGAAAAAAAAAAATGTGAATGAGATTAATATATAAGTTTTAGAAATAAATTTGGAAAACCCCCTCAAATTAATGAGATTTTGTCACACCTGTTACTGGCCTGCTGTTGTTAAAAATACAGAACTAACTGAAAGAAAAATTCAGAGCTGGCTCAAAGCTTCAACAGTGGAAAATAGGTTATCTACATACCACTTACCTCCCACAGAACTCAGTAAAGCATTTTTCTAAAAGCTCAGAGCTATGGATTCAGCAGTAATAGCATAAAGTATTGTTAACAACAAGTTAACACCTGCAAACTCTTTAGACAGATGAGTTGTTTTAATTTCTCCTTTTCTTTGGCATAGGAGAGATAAGTGCTTAGGAAGAAAAGAAAAATGAACTGTAGAAAACAGTAGTAGGTTATTACTTGCAAAACTCATGGCAGCCAAAAATGAAATAACCAATTACTGCCATTTATTTTAAATTGGCCTTGAATAGCTTCCTGCATTTAAAGCTAAAGATAAAACTGGAGACAGGTGTTAAAGGAAGTTTCAGAGAACATATTATAGTAGCACAAGGCAATGGATATAGAAGCTCATCCTGGCTGGACTAAGCATATTCTGCAAGTACTCAAAATTGATCAGCCCTAATGCTCCAAGAACATGCAGAATGACCTTGCATCTGGGCCCTGGGTGGGTGGCAGCAGTTCTGTTCTGCCTGGTTTAGTTACTATTTTCTTCATGGCTGAAGTCAGTGAAGTGAAAGCATAAGTACAGGATTGGTTTTAGATCAGGTTTGTTCGTGCCTCATTGATTGTGGAGAGATGCTGGGATCAGATGGGTCAGGCTGTGCCACAGCACTGAGAGCAGCTTTAGTGAGTGCAGAGCTGCTCATGGCTTGATGTTCAATTGACCCAACTGGACAGCTCCAAACTGGCCCATTTCTGCCTCTGGGAGGCTGCTAGTGGCGAATACACAGGCAGGGTATGAGATTCTGACTTAATTAGAAGCATTGGTCAAAGACAATGATTATTTGAGACTACTGGAACACATAAACATCATTATCATTGGAAGTATCAAAAAAAAAGCACCTTTAAGGATAGTCACTGACACCAGTATAAAAAGTGCTCTTTGTTTTGTTGCTGGATTTGGTTTATTTTGTCTCTAAGATTCCCATGTCTATTGCATTCTCCTAAACTGCAGCTTAAAAGCAGTGATAATGCTCCCTGCAATTTGAGCAGCTTCTTTTGCCTAATTGTGATACTGATTGCAGTATTTAATGGACTTCAGCTTTACAATCTGCTTTTGCAGTTATAAACGCACAACATTTCTTCTGCACAGCAAGTTAAAGGTCAGCCTTCTTGCCAAAGCTGAGCTTCCTGCTGCACTTGATGAGTGATACCACAACTGCTTCAGCTCAAGTGAGGGATGAGTTTGTCTGTGTGGATGTTAGTGTGAAATAAAGGGTAATCTTGAGGCATAGAGATGTGAATAGTCATTATTGCTTAGAGCTACTCCAGCAGTGCAGCTTTGTAGCTGTTACTTGGTTTAACAACTCTGCTCCTTGAGAGGCTTGGGTACAAACAATATCTGCTACAACAATATCTGTGTGAAGCATTTTTTAAAGTCTAATGAAAGGTTCAAAACCAGAACTTTAAGGATTGCATCAGTTTGAACACCCCATCACCACAGCAACCTGCTTTACAGGCTCATTAAAGCCTTTGCATTGGTGAATGCTGCCTTGGCATATGCTGAATAGTACAGTGACAGCTCATAATAATAAAACAATCTACTAAACTGTCATGCAAAATCATTAAATTTTTAAATAATGAGTTTATAACTTGAGAAATTAGTTATTTAATTTAGTTTCAGTTTCATCTGTTCAATTACTGATATGAGTTTCTGAGTTTAAGTGGAAAAAACAACAAAATTAACTACAGCAATTTTGTACAGTAGAGAAATGCATAACTATTATTTTGTCAGCACAGAATGAAAGAATATGAATATAAAGTCAAATAATGTCATGCATTTGTAGAAAAGTGAGTCTATCAAGATGCCTTTGCTCTGAAAGCCATCTTTTCTGCTGAGTAAGTATAAGAACCAAAGCCTTTCATTAGTCAGTATTTCCAATGTTCTGCTATTTTTGCTGAAGCTGACCTTTCCCCCCCAGCCAAAGCTCCCTTCAGGCACATAACCAAACACAAGGACATTATGCTTTCTTACCTGCAGTCCATGAGCCATAATCCCTCTTTGAAGGGTGCTCTTGCAGAATGAGTTGGTGTTATTACTGCAGTTTGGCTGGCTCTGCTTTAATCTTCCACTCAGATCATGACTTCCTTCTAAAAGGTCAGAATTGCCATCTTTCCTGCAGGAAGCATTACTTCCTTCTGCTAATGCACTGACATCACAATCCCAGGTTCTTACCTAATCAGATTAACCAGAAATAAAATGAGCTTGAGCCCTGCTGTAACCAATGAGAGTAAAGATGTGGGGAACGAGGGAGATGCAAAAAAGAAGATCAAGAATCAAATTAATGGGAAGGACTAGGTAGAATCTGAGGTGAGGTTTTTAACTGAAAACACGTCAGATATTTGGTTGTAGCAGGTGGTAAATCAGTGGTGTGTGTGTAAAAGGTAAGTTTGTATATAATTTTCTTACACGGTGTTTGTTTACACAATCCATGTGACAAAGTCCATGTCTTTTAAAAATTCATGTTATAACTTGCTGTCAGAAAATGTCAGTCAGAGATAAAGCAGACTAAACAAAGCATATTTTTAAAAGGATCTTGAAGGAGAGGTTTGCAACTGTTGAGATGTGGTGAACCCTGTCTGTCATTCTTCCAGGTCATCCTTTCATAAAATGAGAGGGTAACAGTTCTAGAAACATGCTTCACATAATTTAAAATCAAATCCTGTAATGTCCTATAATCTGATTAATCTACCAAACTGCACTATTATCTGGGATTAACATGAAAGTCTGAAAGTTCTAAAAATTAATCCTACTTGCAAAATGAGCTAAAACCAGCTTGCATGCAACATATTACAGGATGTTCTTACTAGATGGGGTATATTTTATTAATTCAACTAGTTTAATGTTCTCTTGGAGAGGGAGCACAGTAGCTAATGAAAGGAGATTTTTCTTGTTTCTTTGTAGTCTCACAGTTGCTCTTCAGACTGTGGCTGGTGACACTTGGGATAACATAGAAAATCTGTTCCAATGGATTAATGGACATATCCACAACCTTAAGTGAGACATTAAATAGTAGTTCTTTTGGGAACTGTTAGTGCCTTGAGGCTACCTGACCCCTATTTGATGTAGTCAGCAGGACCTTCCTTCTGTGAATTCCCTACTGTATTTCCTATACAACCATAAGCTCCATATCCTGAGAAAAGCCTTGCTTTTCTAATTCCTGGTGTAAGGTGGCCCCTTCTAGCTGACACCTTTGTTGGTTGATTTTCTTGTAGTTTTCCAGGTTTAAACAGAGTTTAGCCTAGCTTTGCTAAAATCAACAGCTTGAATGCAGCTACTTCTTTGAAGCCTCTTTCTAATCAAGGCACTAATTATTTGCCCTACTCTCAGTTTACGGTTTTCAGCAAACTGAGCACAGTGTCTGAAATTATAGTGAAAAAATAAATACTGTATGCATATCTGATATGCTCTGTAGCTCCCAGCTTAGCTGAGCCCTGTTTCAAAATGCCCTGCTCTTCTCTGTATTATGGACTTTTTTGTGTGTCAGGGAAATCCTGACTCTTTCTTGGCTTTACTCCTGCTTGGATTTCTCCTTCCTGCTCTCTGATCAGGCCACCTGAAAATATTCTCACATGTAATATATTTGCTTTGGTTCTGGATATTAGAAGGCCACCTTTCCTGTGTAAATTTTATAACCCCCTGAATTTTTTACTTTAGGCAAGTTTGATTCCATATTACTCACATATCTAGAAACTGTACATTGGAGCTTGCAAATTTTTCTGTTTCCTTTAGGCACTGTACTCTTAGATCTGACCTGAACTGGGCCCAGTTCTAAAGTCCTGTTTAATTCTGCTTCAGAAAAGGATTGTAGAAAATTCCTCTCACTGACTTACTTTTGTGTTTTGGCTCCATAGGGAATATTAGCTGAGTGACAAATGAGCAGTGACTTTATTTATTAGAGCCCATGTTTACTCTTTCATTAAACTTTAAGAAGTCTCTGCCTATTCTATTTGAAAACTACTTCCCAGATCATATTTGTTCAAATGAATTTAGGCTTCTCAGTAAATTCCGCAGAACCATGAGTAATCACACACCACAATCACCTGTTTTAGTGTTGCATTCTGAAGAAAAAAGTCCTCACAGGTAAAATGTTCATGCTAAAACAGCCGTTTGTCATTGCTGAATAATGAAAATGGAATGGAGCCAGCTGTCATCCTTGGATGGCTTCTCTGTTTTGAATTATGTGATGATACTCCCATAGGAAAGAACAAAAAAGTTTAGGTGTATATGTATTTGTTCCATATGGGAACCCCAAGTGCATCTTTTTAAAATTAAGTGTTCTGAGGAAACCAAATCAGGTTTCAATCTCTTGCCCTGCTTTAGATAATAGGATGCTGAAAGAGCCAATAAGTGAAGCCCACACAAACAGACTGGAAATTAATTAGATCAGCACTGATAGCTTGGTAAACAGCAGTCAGTCCATATAGAACAACGGTGCTCCTGGCCCTGCATCTATTCCCAGAACTATTGAATCAGTAACTGCTTTTCTCAGGGCATGATTTTGCTGTTTCCATACCTGAGTTTGTTAAACAGGTTTACATTCTATTACAGTTCGGAGTGACCGGCCTTGAGACTGCTGCTATAATTTTAAAGGTCCTCCAGAAACATTTTATGAACACTAATAAAGCATTTAATTTAAATTAGACTAATTTCCGATTAGTTCTTTTCGTTCGGGACGCAAACACCCGCAGCTGGATGTGCCGTGCGCTCCGCTCACCGAGCGCTGCCGAGCGAGCCCGGCCGTGCCGCAAGAGGGCAGCGCCGGCCAGGGGGAGCGCTTCGGGATCGGGCTGGGAATCAGGGCAAGGTTCTGCTTCCCCCAGAGGGTGCTGAGCACTGCCCAGGCTCCCAGGGAATGGGCACGGCCCCGAGGCTGCCGGAGCTCCAGCAGCGTTTGGACACCACTCCCAGGGATGCACAGGGGGGATTGCTGGGAGGTCTGCAGGGACAGGAGCTGGATGATCACACTGAGAAGGATGGAGAGGGACTGTTTCCAGGGAAGGGCATGGAGTGGCAGGACATTTGCTCAGTTGGTTGGAGCATGGTCTTAATAATGCCAAGGTTGTGGGTTTGGACCCTGTATGGGTCATTCACTTCAGACCTGGACTTGCTGAACCTTGTGGGTCCCTTCCAACTCAGAATATTCTGTGATCCTGTGATATGGGGGAATGGATTCCTACTGTCAGAAAATCAAGCTTAGTGAGACCCTGGCACAGGGTGCCCAGAGCATCTGTGGCTGCCCCTGGATCCCTGGCAGTGTCCAAGGCCAGGATGGACCCTGGGGCTGGGAGCAGCCTGGGACAGTGGAAGGTGTCCCTGCCCATAGCCCCTTCCAACCTAAACCATTCCATAATTCAGTCATTCTGTCATCCCTATGATTCCCTTGCAACTCTGAATATTCTGTGATTCTGTGAAATATTTACACCAGTTCCAAACTTGTATAATTGTGGATTACAGGAAAACTGCCCTGATCTGAACCACCGAAGATCTGACCATAGGCTCCAAGTTCTGAGTGGCTGCTAAAACCTTAAATCAAAACTTAGCCCTTGTATTCAGCGGCTGATGGGTTATTAGGCAAACTGATACATTTTGCAATGGCTGGATTTCAGTAATCCCATGCCTATCCTAAATCTGCTTTTTTTTTGCTTGGCACTTTGAATTCTTAGATAAGACCAGCTGCTTAATTGGTTTGCAAGCAATCTGTTTGGAAAAACTACACTGCACATTCCATGGTAAACAATGCATGTTTACAATTAAAGACTAGGAGCAGTTACACAAATTTCAGTCTCCTTATGTACTCCTTTAGATTGTGTAGCTTTTTATGTAGAAAATTTAATGAGTATGAACCTTCATACTTTCCAAATCTATTTTCTCTTTGGCCTGAGATTTTACTAGTTTACTGAAATAGAAAAGTGATATAAATCTCCATCAGTATTGGATATTTATAAATGTTGTGCATGAAAATGTTTTGGTTTTACAATTCATTTGATTACTGCAACAAACCATCAATAACCCTAGGAAACACAGACTGGTGGATGTCATAACTGTAGAAGATTACCTGGATTTTAAATTCAAATAATTCTTGAAAATATCCTGACACCAGTTCATAAGTAGATGAATGATAAATCCTGCAAGCTCAGAAATTCTGATGGCCAACATGGAGGAAAAGTGCAGTATTTATTAACAAAATCTTTGAGGCCCTAACAGAAATGCTAGAGTGCCTGTTTGAAGGAAACCTTTATATATCTTCTGCTACATTTGGTTTGTAGATAGGATAAATGTTTCAGTCTCCTGGACTGTCTATGTTAGAAAGTCATTTTGAGAGAGGATCTGATTAGGACTGGGGCAACAGAGCAGAGACAAGGAATCAGGACTTCTGGAATTTATTCCCAGCTCAGACACACAGTTTATTTACTGTATACCCATGGCCAATTTATTTTCCTGACTGCTTCTGTTGTACCTCTGACCTCCCTGTGCCTGCTTTCCCCCTCTGCCTCTTGTAATCAGCTAACCTCAGTGATTGAGTCTTTCTGCCCTGGGCTGCACAGGTCCTTGTCAGTTTTGGGGACATGCCTTCCAAGAGGCCCCATTGATGCCATCACTGCTGGGCATGATTTGATAAAGGACTGTGCCCTGTTTCCTTGCATGAGAAGCTCCAGTTGTTGCAATTCAATGTGTCTGTGAGCAGACAGGAGCTGCAGCATGCCTGCCAGGGTATGCAGTGTGTCTGATCCCATTCCCCCACCCCCCAACAGCTGGATGGGCTGTTTCACCTCTGGAGCAATGGGTGGTCCGGGAAGCAGCCTGCTCTGCTCTTGGGGAGCTGGGCTCATCTCCACTACAGAGATGTTTAATAAAAATATTTGTTAAACAATGGCTTTATCTGAGTGTGTGATCACAGCTGTTTTATTTTAGCAATGTAACAGCAATAACAATTAAATCCATATTTCTCCTTGGATATTTATTTTCCTGAATTCATTCTCAGTGCGGTGAAAGAATTCAGTGTGAATTGCTGAGTTAAAATAGAACTCCTTGCAGTGGATTTCAGACTGCTTGTATGACCTTAGTATGAGTCCTTTCTTACTTGAGATGTTAAACCAGTATAAAAATACATACCACAGAGAGTCCATGTTTTGAAATATTCTAAAACTCTTCTTCATAGTCACTATTTTTAATTATTAACATCGTTTTATTCTGCAAAGACATGTTTGACCATTAAGAGACCTAAGTGCCATCTTCCAGTAACAACACGTAATAAAATTGTGGACTATGCATTTTAGCAAGATTTAAAAAAAAAAAGTCCCTTTTACAATACCATGCAGCTACTGCATTCAAGTGAAGATATGTCATCTCTAAATCTCAGTTTTATAAACCCCTCTATTTCAGTGTTGCCAATGCCTTCTGTTGAGATGTTCAGTATTGAACATGACACT
Organism: Agelaius phoeniceus; assembly: GCF_051311805.1. NCBI lineage: Eukaryota > Metazoa > Chordata > Aves > Passeriformes > Icteridae > Agelaius > Agelaius phoeniceus. Next base: position 5,977,349 of record NC_135276.1, read on the forward strand.
TTGGTAGGAACTGGCTTAGAAAGATTTTACTGCTGCTACTTGTGTTCCTTACAGGCCCTGGCTATGGAACCCACCTCCAGTGCCATTGGCTGTGCAGGCTTGCCCACAATGTGAAAAGCCAATTCAGTACAGTTTCCTAAGACAGTGGAAGGAGCAAAAAGAAAGTTTCTGTTACTGATTCTTAAGTTTCAATTCCTTTGTCAGACACAAAAGATCTACTTTCAACATAGATCACTTTTATCCCCATTAGAGATAATAAAAAGTCTTTCCTTAACTGAAATGAAAAGTAATGCCCTGAATGCACATTTCTGTTGGAGTCCTCTGCAGCAAAATGTCCAGAAATTCAGAGCAGTTCACCACATTTTTATCCAGCATATACACACAAATTCAGGTAATTGCTTTTCTTCAGTCTTACACAACTTATATCTCAGAATGGCAGATTTTATATCTTCTTAACACATGTATTTTGCTAACTTAAACCTAAACATGGCTGCTTTATGGCAGTTGATAATTGTCATTGAAACAGGTCAGGAAACTGGAAAAGATTATGGATTCTTCTTATGTTTGTCTTTGGATTACTCTCAAGTAAATCCTCCAGTGTTAATAAATAATATAGATTTCTCATTAAGCCCCCTTAGGCAAACTTTTTAAAAAGCAGTAATTCTGAAAAACAATAAGTTCTCAGTGCTGATATTTCTGCAACTGACTTACTTGTCCTTTCAAAAATATTTTGTTATTGTCTAGAAAAGGTGAAAATGCCAATCATCATTGTAACAAGTGTCTTTGTCCCTGCTTTCCTTCTGAAGCCACCATTTTAATCTGGTGTAGGGGCAAGTTTTGTTTATGTAAAATATATAAAGGGGTACAGTTTAAATTTCCTGTCACACACAGTTGTATGGAAAATACGGATTTATCCTGTGTACAACCATACATTTTCCATGGGACTACATATGGAATATTCGCTAGAAGCCATCTCATTGTAGTCAGTTAGGTTTTCAAGGGATTTAAGCAAATACAGCACACCTCTCATCATTTCTGAATTCATTAGCCTTCCACTGACAGCCAACTCCTGTTCTCCAGTCAGTATGCCCCAGGTTTTCAGGCCTAAATATTGGAATTACTTGTATATCACCTTTACTCTGACTACAATTTGAAAAATGAATATGTAGTTTTGTGATTACATTAAGGGAAGTAGGTTATATAAAATATCCTAAAGAAACACATTATTTCGTGCTTCCCCTATGTCATATAATGGTTTTGATCTGTGGGAAAAGTAATAAAACCCAAATCTGAATGGTTGAAAATTAATGCAGTTCTACTGTAGCTAATCTACATCCCCTTTAAGATGTATATTCACTGATAGTTAAACTTATGCAATGGCCTGTTTAAAGAGTAGAATTAATTTAATTAGTTATCTACATTTTAACCCTCAAATGATACTAATATTTAAAATCTAATAGTTAAGGCTTGTGCTTGTTTATGTCAAATTGTTTTGCTTGAAAGAGATTTATAAAATCCACGTTTTTAATTTATAAACAGTCTCATTTCATCTAAAAATGTTTATCCTGTTTTCCAGCCTGAAATACTGCTGTACTTGCACTGCTCTTGTGTGCCCAAACTCAGCTAAATTAATCCCCTATTCAGTCTGATGATGACAGCAAGTGTGTTATTCAATGAGAACAAGTTGGGTTTGTTTCCAGCTCTCCTCGAGGCACCTTGGCTCAGAGCAGAGACCTTATATGTCACCAAAAGGGTCTTCCAGGCCTATTAATCAGAGCCACAAAGTTGTCACGGCACGGTGGACACAGCCACTGGCCTTCGCTCTGCTCAGCTCTTCACAAGAGTAGGTCATAATGAAGCTAAAACCCGTGGTTGAATATTAATGAAGGCAATTCATTCTTCACCCCTTATCTAGTCTTTTCCATGTTTCATTTGAGTGTATGCCAGAACTGACATAAAACTAATAACTCGGAGGGAGCCCCCTTACGTAATGCTGTGCGCTGCCCTCGTGTGACATGGCAATTTACTTGTCTTTGTGCATTGCTGCTGCTGAAAACGTGCATTTCAGAAAGGGCCACGCAGCACTGACTGGAAAATCTGACTTTGTACAAGATTTGATGTAGTGGTAATGAACAGAAACCAGGATGGGAGGCCGTGGGTTCAGATGCTGGCTGAAGATCACTCAGTCTGTCCACAAATCTAAAAATGCAGCACTGTGTGGTAAAGCTGGAAAACCTTTAATATCTTGGCTTTTAAGAAAAGAAGAAACTTAAAGTCATGGAAGACAGCTGTGATAATTTTGGTCATTTTTAGACATGTTAGATTTTCATTATAGCAATTATTCTTTTAATTATCTTTTTAAACAGCTTCCATTGTAAAACATCACCCACCATGACTGGCTTTTCAAAAATGCCTTTTAATCAGTAGGGGTCCAATTTGGGAAAGCACAGAACTCTGCATTAAGGACTATCCCTCTTGAAGGCAGCTGAAACTTCAGGCCTGTGCTAAGGTTTCAGTCCAGCTTCACTCATGGTGCTGAAGAAGCTTGAATGATTGAGGCACAGAGTAAACTGGAACTGAAAACACCTTGTATGCAGCTTTGCTGCCTCTCATCTCCTAACAGGGTGTGTGTGAGAGTGGCAGAAGGGAAACCTGTCCCGGTGTCATAGCCAGAAACTGGGACACCGAGAACTTCCCTTTTCCAGTTCAAAACATCCCACAGATGTGCTGTCAGTGAGAGGCTGTAACAGCAGAATTTTTGTACAGATAATATGGTGCATACAGTGAGTCTGCTCAGGAAAAACAAGACAAGTTCCTAAAAGAAAAATAAGTTTTGGACAGCTAGGGGGTATAATAGTCCCATCACAGCTGTGTCAATGGGCTCAAAGCAAAGGCTTTGTGATTTAAAACACACAGTATGTTGTTATGTTTAAGTGTATTAAAAAAAAAAAAAAACTATCATCTCAAGCTGTGTTTTCTATCTGGAAGCTAGAAAAGGTTGAGGAATTGGCTTCCAGGGAGCAGCAGGGGACAACTGCTGCCTAAAGGAGACAAGCAGGGTAACACTCAGGCTGAGGTGAGTGAAACAGGTCTGGGCAGGGGACTGGGATCAACCAGGAGTCCAGATCACCTGGAAGGATCATGGTGATGCCGCAGTCCAAGCTCAAGCTGGGAAGTCAACCCACAGATCAGGTCCAGTGCTCACCAGGCCAGCCCACAGCAACAAGACAGATTCCTCCAACCTGGGGACAGGTGCACATGGACAGGGCTCAGACCAGGATGGGAGCCCAGTCCTGAGCTTGAAAGGAGCTACTGCACCATGTGAGACCAGCCATGGCCAGTGGGGCTGATGGGGCACACAGGGCACCCTACTGCAGCAGGTTTTATCTCTAAAGCAGCCCTGAAGAGTCAGACTTGTAGTAAATCAGAAGAGAAAATCACAAATAAACCTTTGATAGCTTTTTAACATAATACTTGTGCATGTCTGAAAGACTGAAAAAAATAGCAAAAAGTTACCAAGAGAGTTATGAGATGCCATAAGATCTGTTCAAACTGTAGAGGAAATAGTAACTCCCAAAAACTGACATCTGACATTAACCATTCAGGTTTAGCATTGAGGCAGTGAGGTCATTAACAATCTTAATTTCTTTCCATCAAATACTTCCACAGCTATGCATCTTCAGAAGAAGTGAGGAGATAAATGCCGTGATCTAGCACGGGGCAGCTGGTTTGGATCCTTGTCCCCATATATGCTGAAAGAGCACTAGAGCAATTATTCCTCTGTAGGCATGTTCAGACAGCCCATCATCCTAAAGTTAACAGAAAGCAGACATAGCTCTCAAATATGTGGAACTACATACCTCCCAAGCATTGTCAGAGAAGTCATTTATATTTCTATGTGGACTTTTTTTTTCAGAAAGAAATAAAAAAGATCAACTTAATCTTTCATTTCCATGTTTTTCCCTGCTAATTTGGGTTATGACAGGTCTTTTATGTGTACTTTTGCATCCTGCACCTGTGTACAACAACCTTTGAGAAGAGAGGAGGCAGGTTTCCTATAGCTCCTAGGACTTACTGGAACAGTGAAAACTTCAAAACTGAAATAGTCCTGTAAGAGAAACTTCATGTAAGCACCTCCTGAGAAATGGGAGATTATCTGCAAAAGGGGATTTCAAAACTAGTATCTGTAACTAAGAGACAGGAGTAACAATTTATATCCAACAAATAATTTATGTAGTGACCAATTTTTCTGTCAGTTCTAAATGTAACTTGTAGTTGCATGACATTGTATATATTGTCATATATTGTATGACATTGATTTTTTTTATTCCCTTTCTATGGTTTTCTTCAGTGCTGTTTGAAGGTAATACAAAGGTTGGGTTTTTTCTTTTTCTTTTTGAATAATATATCTGATTCTCAGGTTTGCTGCATAGATAGCAATATTTGTGTTTTATTGAACATCTCTGGATAAACTTCCTTACTCGCCATCCAAAGGGAGGAAAAACCTGTCTGACAAAACTGAGCTGTGACACAAGGATTGACCTAATCCCTCTTAGTCATGGCTGGGGATAACTTTGGGCCATGTTGTGATGACTTGTTGTAACTGACACTACAGTTCCATTCACATGGCTCATTTAATAAGGAGTTCCTCTGCCTGTATAACAATTCGTGTGCATGGACTCAGTGCTGGGCTTACTGAAATCCCCTCTGAGGAGCAATCTGTGACTAGGACAGACTGAAATCCCCTCTGAGGAGCAATCTATGAATATTAATAGAGACATGACTGTGTGGCAAAGGGAGATTGAATTCCTCTCTTGTTTTAAAAACAAAAAGAAACAAGTATTTTTTTATGTTTACTCTGTCTTAACTTTTTATAGGAAGCCTCTTTTTCCTCCTCTCCAGATGATAGTGAGCTTCTTAGGATGGGAACTGTCTTTGGCTAGTGAGCAGATGATCTTAGTGTAAGGTGATCAATCTTGTGCCATAATGATAAAACTGATGATAAAAGTGCTGCATTGGGTACAAGTCAAAGGAAGAAACTGATTGATTGTCAATCTATGAAGAAAAAATATGGAAGCTCCTTTGTGCATATACATTTTTTTTTTGTTTCAGTGCATGTGGAAAAGGAAAATTAAGCAATATAAATTAAACAGTATTTTACAGTGATATAACTGTGAATGCAGTTAATTAGCACTGGGGAAATATGATCCTAAAAATAATGTTGGAAATGGAGTCTTATTAAATAGATGATAATGCTTTTGCTGGCTGTGTGACAAGCCCCAGTACAAGATGTCTAGTCTGTAGATTCCACCACTGAATAACTCATTGCCATAATTCATGTAAAACAATACAATTTTATCATTCTCCTAATAAAATTAGGTACAAAATGGGTTTGTATTGCAGCATTTATGCTGTCCTCTCTGCCCCAAAGGTCAGTGTATTGTCTGCATTAAATGTTTGAGTCATATTTGAAAGAAGAGTAACTGGATAAAAATGTCTTTGTTGGAAGTGTTTGCTTCCCAGGAGTGTAGGAGCTCGAGTGTTTAACCATAGTTCTGCAGCAGATGGTGAGCAGCCAAGCCACTAGAATGGGATGAGAATCTCTAATGTCAACTTTGGCTTCAGGGATGAAAACCACTATTTTTTATAGGGAGGGGTCTTTCATCTGCAGTGCAGCAATACATGTTGTTCAGCTGCATTTTAACTAAACGGTTTTATTTCCTACAGCATATGAAGTGTCTGCTTTGGGATAATAAGAATTACCATTTTTATGCATACAAGTCTGGTTCTGTGAAATCAGTGGCAAGATTATTTGATTTCAGTGGAATCAAGGCTTAGGCAGTCTGTTTAAATGTCAAATCACAATAGCAGGCATTTGTGCTTTTGAGCAGTATCAACAGTGTTCCATGCTGAATTATCAAAAGCATTCTGTATTTTTGCAGAAAAGTCACATCTTGTCTTAGTTTCTGAGGTGGTGGGAAAAGGAATTCTGCTGGCTGGATGAAATCTGAAATGGTTTTGCTCTGAACCAGTTGGGAGTCACAGGCCTGGAATCACAGGGTCAGGAGAGCAGAAACCGTCCTGGTTTGGCATGAAAGGGGAGAGACAGAGATGAGGGACACGGAAAACATCAAGATGTCTGAATAAATAAATGAGCTAGATTTTAGCTGGAGTAAATCTGACAAGATGCAACAAATGCAGTGAAACCTACTCTGGTTTACTTCACAGACTTTCCAGGCTTTGACTGATCTATATCATACAGTGGTTTTTTTAAAGTTTATCCCATCACTAATTATTTGTTGTATATTAGGGTCTGACATGCACTTTTTGAGGCCTTTTAAAAACTGATTTTGCTAAGAAACCACAGGATTCAGGATAATGTGTTTTAGACTCTTTGGTGTCAGTGGTGGTTTTGTCTCTTCGAGGTTTGCTTTGTTCCAAAACTGTGGGTTCAGTGGGAAAAGTCTTCATGCAGCATCTGGTTTTTCACTGCCTGTTCCTTGCTGAAAAAAACCATAGCATTTCCAAGTTGCAAGTGAAAAGTGTGTGCCCTGTCAAGAACCTTCCCCCATCCTTGTTAGAGTGCAGGTATGCTACCCAAATCCTACTCAGAGCTCTCATTTTATAAATAGTAGCCAAAGTACAAAAGGCAAAACTTAAACAAAACTGAACATAAGTCTAAAAGCTATGAACCCAAACAGTCCATAAATCAAGTGATAAGATACCACAAGATGAAGAATTCATGAAAAACAAGTGTGTAAGTTTACTTGGTAGCATGTTGGAAATGTGCCACCTCCTGCAATTGATAATCAAATCCACCTGAGCTAGTGGTTGATGACTAAAATAATGTGAAATATTTTCCATCTACTGTATTAGAAGCTAGATTAGAAAAATCAAAAAGAAAGATTTAACTACTCAAGAAAATAAGAAGGGAAAGTTTTGTTTTCACAGACATTTCCTTTGCAGTAAATCAACAATTGCCTCCTTTTCATGTCCTCTTCACTTATGGAGGAGGAGGTTACCTTTCATTTTTCAGAGGCAGCAAGATATTTCTACTCTTGGAAATGTTGCTGTAAGCTAGATACATCTCAAATGGAGTCTAATTTCTCGTTACCTTTCCAACCTTCAGCCTTTGCTGATTCCAAAATGAGGAATTTTGAAAGGTAAGTGCAGAAGCAAACTGCATCTTTTCAACAACCCTCTCTTTAGTCAGATAAGCACATCTGTGAAATTTGAGGGAAACCTTCAAAAGTGTTCATGATCCACTGACTTCTTTTTTAGTAGTAAAATTGACATAAATAAAGCCAGGTCTGGACTCAAACACATGCTTTCTTGAGACTTCATTTCTTTCTTTAGTTTTTGCTTGTTGGTGAGAGGTAAAAACCTGTCTGTAGATGGCTCAACTTTATCATCATATCAAACTAGATGAAGTGACCCTAACATAACATAGAGAACATACTGAGCACAATTCATAAGAGTTGTGAGTCTCCAAGAGAAGGGTGCAGTGTTATTCCTAAAATTCATTGCTTTTTCAAGCCTGTTAATAAGAAAAGGAAACATGGTGTGGTGAGTATCATTGTGTGGCAGCAATTGTGTATTGCTGATTTTTTTGCTTGTAACTAACACATTTTTCTTAACTATTTATGCAAATAGTTTGATTTAAGTAAACCCTTTAGTTAGATTCAAGTCTGAATGATTTTTAATGGCTGCATGTTTCCAGATGTTGGTTTTTCAGTGAACTGAATAGAAATACTAAATGGTATGGCTTGAATAAGACCAAGGCACAGGGTAGAAGTTTGCTCAGGATCCTTCAAAACTGCTCCATTTTACATAATGAGAGGGGAAAGCATTATTCCCAATATGTAAAGAACTGCCTACAGAATGTATTCTTTGGAAAATAATAAAAAAATTTCCTCCTGAAAATTTTCCAAATAAGGAAAAGTGGTAACATGCCAGAGTCTGTTGTAAATGTTACTTGGCATTTTCATAGACGAAAATGCTATAGGGGGAGATGAGAAAGGGTAAGTTGTCTGAAAACAGTAACTCCAGGTCTGAAATAATACTGAAATTGAGCAAAAGATCTGAAACTCATTGGCTTTTTTAGCACTATATGGATCAGTGACTCGCAGCTGTTTTTGGAAAGGGATGTGATATAAAGGATGATGTAATTCAAAGTAAATTCATCTAAGTTACTTTCTAATAAAAAAACCCCTACATCAAAGTCAACCTCCTAGCAATAAAAATTAGTACAATCTCTGCCATACCAAATGCTCAATCCAAACCCAAACTATTGTTTTGCTTTGTTGGGGCCTGGAAGCATATTTCCTAACCATTAATTTAATCATTAAGTACTGGATGCCATATGATGACAGTACACAAATGTGTACTATTTAACAGAGACATGGTATCAGTTTCCCCTGCAATTTTTAATCTGAATTTCATGTCTTCTTCATGGGTTACTAGAAGACTGCTTCTGGGGGTGCAACAAAGGAATGAAATAAGACTGTTCCCTCTATTCCTTTAATTGCAAATATCAGTTGTAAAATTAAATAAAATAAAGAAAAAAGAAGAAAAACAAGCTCCTGTGTGTGGTGACTTGATTGGCTCAGATCAGGTCACACCACAAGTCCACTGGGCCTCTTTTGCTTGTCTCCTATAGCACTAAATTTCTTTCTTCTGCTTTTTATACAAACAAGTGCAGACCCATTGACTTCATTTCTAGGCCATTATACTGGGGAGTGGCTAGGCCAGGTAGCATCTATTGCCAGGCCTTCACACTATTTCAGTGAACTTAAAATGATCATCTGTTGAGCATCTCCAGGAACTATCCTGCAGAAATATCCCTGATCTGAAAAAACCTGTCAGCTCCTCTCTGGACCAAGCCCTTAATGACTGTCCTGTTCTTTTAGTCACAGTCTCCCAATGAACTGAGATTCTTCTTTTTCCTTTTCACAAAGTCTCTTCAGCTCATAGTGAAAAAATCCCAGATATCATCTAATTTTCACTTCTAAATCTTTTTTTAGACATTGGAAGATACTCATCAACACTCAAAGATAGCTGTTTCTGGTAGATACTGAAGAAAAGGGCAAACACAGTGGTAAATTCCCAGAGAAATCAGCTGCCCAGATTGTTTTATATTCAGGGACTTCCTGAGCTGGAGGATCACCTTTATTAGATTTCTTCAATGAATTTGTTTAGTCCCTTTGAAGCTTCTGTGATCTTCCAACACCCCCAACATCCTGTAGCAAGAAATTCCCCGAGGCAGTCTGTTGGTCTGATGGTTGTGCTGCTATTGTTTCTCCAAAGTGTGGGAATTCACAGCTCTCTTGTACCTTCTTGCCCATTATCCTAGCCCAGGAACTCACTCAGATGTTGCTCAAGCACTGAACAAGGTTATTGACTGATGCAAATGGAAATCAGTGGAATTAGAATGAATCATGAAATGGTGTGATGCTATTGCTGCACAAAAGCAGTCTTGAGTTTGAGATTTAGGTCAAATTTTTCCATCTATCCCCCCGGTTTTCCTACAGAAGTTCCTGTAAGACTGACTTTGTGACAACCCTGCTGTTAAGTGCCAGAAGGGAATAATTGGGTGAATCCTCTGCTGTAGAGACCTGTTGTCAGGGCTGTGCCTTGCCTGGTCATCTAATCTATCCTGCCTGACTTTGCAGTGTTCTTCCATTGCAAATATACAGGACATAAAGTGACCCAACATCTTTCCTAAAAAGAGCCAGCATTTTTCACCCCGAGGACATATGACACCTGTGGAAAGTCTGATTTCTTGTTGCTTGACAATGGGAAAAAGAACGTGCAGAACTGAATTCTGAGAGCTCTTCAGGGTAAAGTAGTCTTGATATCTCTCAGATCTCACAGATAAGTATGAAAATCCATCCCATTGCACAGAACTCCTCTTTTCTGCTCTGGTTTCCTTAGGATGAGACTTCTATGTCATCCTTGCTGCATAAATCTGGAATGTAACTTTATGTGCAGGAATCTCCAAGCCTTTAAATTGGTTGGAGCAGATTCTGTGAGAAGCTTCTGGACAGCTGCTTTAGGAAGAACTTGTTTAGATCTCCTTCCTAAATGGAGTTAGAAGTGGGAAGAGTTTGTCAGAGTGGATACAGCCCATACTTGCAGGAGTTCTTACAGAACTGTATCATTTATTCACACCTCACTGCCAGTAATACTTTGTCTGCAGCAGCAATATGCTTAATGCTGGCTCCCTTCCCAAGGATGTAGCCTTCTTTTTTGGCAAATTTTGCAGCCTGCAGCCATGTCTTGCAGCCATGCTCCTGCCCTGGATGTTGGCTGACTGAAAACTAAACTCAGCATGTATCTTTTATCCTGGAAGTTCTGCCTTCTATCTTCCAGAAACTCAGCACATATGCCCCACCTAGCTTGCTCCCTCCCAGTTTTAATTGCTTTTAATTCTGAGTATCAGATCATCTTTTCCACTTATTTTTGCAGCAGACAGTTATTAATGGGAAAAAATGTTCCTGGTGTCTGGCTGTGGGGTGGATTGTGTTCCAAATACAAAGAATGACCGACTTTTGGTATGTGATGTGGCAGTTTTCCTCAGCTCCAACAGCATTTCAGTAGCACTTAGCACCCTCACCTAGCTCTTGCCACAGACTATTTCACACTACAGGAGTGTTCATTTTCAGTACAAAAATATCTCTAACAAAATGACAGATTACCCACATTGCTGCTTTTTAATGAAGCAGACTCTCCAATGTAAAATAGTCACTGTGGGTTTTGGTTTGGCTCAGAGGTGGCTTGCAATAAAATATTGAGCAGTAAAATGCTAGGTTAGAGTAATGCTAGAGTAATACCAAATTGTGCATGTCTATCACATTTTATTCCTGCCCATGAAGGGTTGCTCTGTTTTTACTTAGAGAAGGGGTTGTTTACCCCATTGGGAAATGTCCCTGTCAGGTTCTATGTGTGCTGACTTTTGGAGGGTTGAAGTGATCACTTGGCTCTCATTTGTGATAATAACTTGTACTTTTAGTAAAACAGGTCATAAGTTCAACTCCAGACACCTTTGGTGATGCTTCCTGGCACAGTCAGGGTGGAGGCTTTGGGTGCCCTCCCTCACAGGGAACATCGTGGAAGAGATGGAATGCCAGTCATGGTTTACTTTGTGCACAGGACTGTCAGCCAAAGGAGTTTCAAGGAGGTTATCCTTGTGCTGTACAATCACAATATATTCTTCTAGAACTTGCCAAAATGCCCTCAAATGTCCTGGCCAACTCTCCCATCTGTTTCTGACTTAAAAACATGTTTTACTTCAAAAAGTGCTGGGTCAGACCTGAAAACTACTGAGTGCTTCTGATCAGTGCCCAGCATCTCCTCAGTTCTCTGCATGCTCATGCAGTTCAGACTGCTCAGAAATATACAGGACCAAGTCAGGATGGGAGCCTCCCCTCATCAATTAATACCCACTGGCAGCATCTCAGGGTGGGTGTCATCTTTGGTAGACAGCACTTGTTAAGGTCTTCACAAATCCTCTGTTTCCCACTTGATTGCTTCCACTGCTGGAAGCGTCGCCTTTTTGGAGCAACAAGAAGGTGTGACTCTCTTACTTCACAAATCCATTAACAGGGAATCTTCTGTTACTGCCAATAGTTTTACCTGTTCTAACTTCACTGACCTGGTCTTGATTAGTTGTGATGATAATGAGAAATACACATTTTGAAGATTACCATCCAGATGGCAGAATAGATTTTTGTTTATTATCAGCTAATAAATCAGCTATTATTCAATTGGCATAGAGCTGCAAGAGTAATTACTTGGATATATTTAATGATTATATCTAATGAAGGTGGATTTCTAATGATGACTGAATCCTGAAGTTCTTACTCATCATGCAATAACAAGAGCTTTGAAAATCAGGAAAACTGCAGATGAACCATCTTGTGAAAGCTTTCTTAAACTATAAATTCTTCTTCAGATATGTGTGTTTTATTAAGTGGTTAATGGATAAAAATTAGGTGAAGTTGTCCATATGGGGACTAATATATTATGGACATTCCTGAATTATGTAACACAAGAAAAATGGGATGATTTTATTATTCAGATGCAAAGAAAGCAAAATAGTTGAAGGAAAGTATCAGCATGGTAAGAGAGGAGCTAAAATGCAGGTACTTGGTGATGTGCAGAATGCTTCTCCTGCTGTCTAACAATGTGGGGCATGGCCTCAGATGTCCATGAGCATTTTGTATTCTCCCTCCATATGAGGGGACACACAAGCTGCATTGGTGTTTCATCCTCTGAAGCTCAGTAAGATTTCACCCCAGTGAAATGCCATCTTCTGTGTCTAGCTGAGGATCACAGAGGTGGGAAGGGTAATGCCTAGAACACTGCATTCTGACCTTGCTCTTTGGAGGAATGATTAGAGAATCAAGGGGGCAGACAGGAATTGGGTCAGGAAAGCTGTCTTGGGAATCAGGATAAAATATCTCAGGCAAGAGAGGGAAGGGAATGTGAATGTCGACCTGAGATGTGAATGGATGAGACCATTTGGGTAAAGGGGGAGAGGGAGTAATAAGAAATTAAAGTACATACTTAGGTAGATCCAGTATTTATTTATTTTGTTGAAACCTCAGTACTTGAGGTCTTTAATCTCTTATCCCTCTTTTATTTGCATAAATAACAAACTCAGACTGCAAATCACTGCAGACTTGCTACCTGTGCTACATACCTGCAAAATCTTTCCTTTGGCTTCAGTGGAAGCAGAATTATCTGTGCCTACTTAGTCCCAAACCACTGAAGAGCTGTGGTTATTGAAATAGTTTTAATTCCAGGCTGACTGGCACAGAGCCATTTCATTCTAGTCTGAGTTGTATGTGTACAGGTTGGATGATTAACTGACTCTTCTGCTTTTCAGACTGCTTCATTGAAACTATCTCACTGTGGGATATGAATATTTTTCTTTTAAGACATTATCTTCTACACTCAACCTTATGGCATTTTTATGTTTGAGACCTTCTCTATTTTTAATAGTTTATGGTAGATGTGATTCTGTCACTTCATAAAACTTACAGTTAGTGTGAGGTTCTGAACTGCAATGCTGCAGAGCTCCAGCCCTTCTGGTGGGCAGCATCAACCTCTGTAAGGACTTGAGTTGGTCATCTTGTGCAGTTCTTACTGGTCCAGCAATGCCAAAGAACTGGAGCAGAAGCAGAGTCTTCCTAGACTGAAGCTGAGATTTGTAATTCTGCTCACTCCTGTCAAAGAAGAGCAGTGATTATTCACCCCTGTCAGTTTGGGCAAACAGCTTTTTCCTACTGCATTAATTTGGAGTACAAACTTCTACTGGGACTTTCAAAGGTCCAGATTTCCTAAGTGTCTTCCCAGGCACAAGACAGTGAATGTCAGGGTGAGCTACAGTTTTACTTTTCTGGATGTCTCCACTGCTGTTTTTTCCTCAGTAATGAACCCAAATGCATAGTAATGAACTTTGTTTTTTATTCTATGGAATATTGAACAACCTGAGGTAGAATAGGGATGCATCTTACAAAGAACAGCACAAATAGAACAAAACACAACAATCAGTAATCCTTACTTCAATTCAGGTCTCCATTTGTTCTCAGGGATGAATTGGAAGGATATGCAGCTAGACAGATGGGACACTGAGCTGGTAAACCAAGGTTTATGTACTTGTTTCTGCTCAACCCTAACTGTCATTATGACTTCAGACAGGACTCTTTATTCTGTTTTTTATGGTGCTTTAGGACTTAAAGATGTAGAAAAAGGTCAGAGCATAATTTTTCTCTTGTGTTAAGAACCAATCTTCCTTTCTTTTTCTAGTGTGATGTTTCTGGAGATGCACTGCCTTAGACTGGATAGATCTCAACAGATTTAAATGCCAGAAAGTTCATTGGGGAAGGACTGATTTCAAATGCCTTTTTGTAAGCTTCTGAAAGATGATCAGCTCAGTCTTAACAAGACACAGAAATGTAGTTCTGTACTATTGTTCTTCACACGATTTAGTGGACAAGGTGCTATTCACTTTGTGGGCATTGAGTCAAAAGTTGGTGGTTTTGGAGGTCTTTTCCAACCTTCATGTTTCTGTTACTCTAAAAATGGGCACCAGCAAGAGACAGGAGGGACTGCATGATTTTAAAAGGATGCAGGTTCCCACTTTAATGTTTAACTTTTAGGCACAGAAAGGTTGAGACAATCCCAGCCTTTAGCCTGTGTGTCTCTTCCTGTGTTCCTGAGCACTGTTAATCTCCACCCTTGCCTGCAGCCACATTTCTCCCTGCTTGCATAAATGTACATGCTTTTGGTATATTTTTGACACCTTGTGGGGGTCCTAAATGGTCCTGTACTGATTTTCAAGGCCTCATTTCTCAGTATGTTTTTGACATGAATGACTGTTGGAACATGAGGCACCTCTGCTGAAATTTAAGTTATTCAAACTGTGACTAGCTAGTTATTCAAATGTGTCAGCTGACACATTTGCCATTTCTGTGCTGATTTCTGTTCATTTTCTAAAACCTGAAAGGTTCCATGCCATCTGTCCCTGCTGTCAGTTTATCACTTGTGACACTTAGATCCATAGCTGCACAAGCACTCATCATTTGGACAGTTAAAATGGGTTTGTAATTCAGTAGGTTTTGTGATTTTGTTTTACTAGGCATAGTAGATACTTATTTTCCTTTTACACAAGGGGAAAATACATTTCCTGTCTTAATGTTCATGTTTGCAGACATGTATCACTTTAAAAGTAAAGATTAATAGGTTTTGTTTGAAGGTTTTGGTACACATCCAATCTATATGTTAATAAAGCACAGCAAGCCATGATGGCTGCAGTGTACTTCTGTCTCTGTGGATGATGATTTTTAGAGACAGCATATTTCAATAAGCTATTAAAATGCTTTGTTTGTAACTTGAAGAGTATATACCATGAAGTCATTAAAACCTCTTTCATCATTGTTCTCATTAAATTATCTTTAAAGGTCAGGCCCTGCTACCCTACAGTGACGTCAAGGAGAGCATTACGTGGCTGAGCAAGCAACACTTGGCTCTAAATCATCCCCACTAATGGGACAGATTGGTGTGAGAGCTGTGGAAAAAACCTTCTTCCACATTTATTTCCCTGTGAGTTCAAGCCTGTGTTACTTGAGCTGCTGCTTACATGAAGTCCAATGAATTTAATGACGAGGCTTCCAGTTGGGGCTGTTGGGCAGTTCTGGGTTCCAGATACTGGAGAGGAATTCAGTGCCTTAAGTGAACTCCTAGTATGCAAAATGTATATGTTGCAACCTATATTTGCCTACAGTTTTATTTCACCACATTTCATGTCTTTGTAAATTACAGACAGCAGATTCCCTTTCTGAGTCAAAAGCTTTTCAGAAAGTTCTGACTCCAAATTCCTTCTCCTTACAACAGCAGAATGTTTGCTGTGTGGAAGAGACGACAGTGCACACATTTTGAGAGGTGAATAGTGTGCATTCAATGTGAAAGATTATGCAGTTGTTCTGTAGAGAACGTTTTCTGTGGATTCAGCCTAATGAAACATATGCTTCTTATTATATCAAATACATTTTTTACAATAACCATTTCAACATTATGAAAACGTTTAGATGTTTGCTCTACAATTTATGTCCTTCTTCAAATGTCACCTCTTTAAACTCATAATCATTTTATGAAAAAATATTTCAGCTCTTTTAACAATTATTGCACTTGGAAAACAAAGGAAAGCCAGTCATATGTATTCCATCCCAAACCAGGTTTGACCTCATTCAGAACTAATAGGATATTTTTTATAAGGTTTAAAGAAAAAAATTAATAACATTAATCTACCACTCAATTCCATTAGTCTTCCTTAATTGTATTCTGCAGTTGCTCTGTCTCTTCTGGGTTTCTCTCCCTGTGGAAAACTCTGGAAGCCTCTGGAGCAGAGGAAGAACCAGGCATGTGAAGCCTGCAGGGCACTCTGGCTTTCTCTGGCAGGGCAGGAGGGAGGCACAGGATGGAGCTGTGTGCTAGAATTCCTGCTTTGCTCTTAGAAAGAACAATATAGAGGTAAAGTGTGCTTTAGGAATTAGGAGTTTCTCTTTGCTGGAATGCATCCTCTGGATTTTGGATCAGTAGTTCAGGAATACACATTTTGGACTTTATTTCTTTAGTGTTATAGGGCCTAGTTCCTATTTTCCTCAAAGGACAATGAGTCAGGACTTCACAATTTCCTGTCTACTTTGATTTCTATGTTCACTGTAGTTGACTGAAAAACAGTTTTGAAGGGGGAAATTTTTTTAAATGAAAAAGTCTAAAATAAAATCAATGATATTTTGTGAGTTATGCGTTTTTTTTCCTGACACCTTAATATCCTCCCATCAGTAAATCATGTATTTTTCACTTATGTTCTTAGTTTATCAAACCACACAGGCTTTGAAAAAGACACAAACTACTGAAACAAATTGCTGTATTGTGGATGTGCATTGCCTGTGGGTAATGTGATGAGAAAGAGCAGTGAGCAGCAGTTCTGTGATGGAATGAGATGATTCCCAGAGGTCCCTTCCATTCTGGGGTTCCACCCAGCCATTCTGGGGTTCTGTGCAGAGAGCTGGGATTTGCTTTTAGAGTGCATTAGAGAGAAGAGAGGAAAGGAGAGGAACAGGATCATTCTCTTGCTAAGCAAAGTTGTTTTCTAACCAAATTGATCACTATGGTTCTGCTCCTTTGTTAGTATTCCTTGTGTCACAGCCTAGTTCTAACTTTGCAGAATAAAACAATTGCATTTATACTTCTGGTTTCCTTGAGATCTTTCTGGTTTCCTTGAGGTCGAGTAACACATAAATAGAAGATGCAGGACAAAGCACACAGGTCAGCACAGCTTAGGTGGGCAAGCAAGCTGAGATAGAAGGTAAATTTAAGCCCTATGAGCAGGCAAATCTCACCTATAAGAACAAAGGTGCAATACCTGTAGGCCTGTTTGGCAATACTGAACCAGTGAAGTGGGAAAGAAATAACCTGGTTTGCTAATGGAGTATTCAGGAGGATTGTTCACATCATGCAGACTGCTTACCTGGCAGAGAGTTCAGGAAGGAGTACATTAATTTTTCCTTTGCCAAGTAAATGAAGCAGAAGCTTATCTGAAATTAATTTTGGCTCAGTTCTCTGTTGCTGCCCAGGCTTTCTATACTTGTCTGCACACTGCCTGCAACTGTTGTGCATTTTTTTATGTGTCCAGCACTGAAACAGCTTCTCCCTAAAAAATGCTACTGGTTTGTGGTTGATACTCAGCTCTGCTTTTACTCTACCCTGACACACTCACTGTGTATTTATCCAGCTAGATGGAACTAACATTTTTCATTTCAATTAGGAGCCTGTGTCCATACAGGGGCAGCTACAGACATGGGAATATGGGGATGGTTATATTTTTTTGAGCATGCTTATACCTGCTCTCTGCTTACCTGCATTTGAAAGTCAAATTTGCTCCCTTAGTGGCTGTTGAAACTTTTGGGAATGGTCTGCAGGACATTCTTGAAACTGAGACCTAGACTGTGCAAGGATGCTCATGATCAATCAGATTACCAAATGGAATGAGTCTGCAAGCTGGAGTGCTTCAAGCTCCCAAGTGGGATGTCCAGGTGAACACATTGTGATGATCAGAGGCACATCCCAAGCTCCTGCAATCCTCAGTGCACAACACAACAGTGGTATCTCAAGTCATGTACATGTTGGAACAGACTTACATCTAGAACACTGGATTTTTTCACCACTGTAATTGCCACCAAATGATGATGAAATAGAAAACAAATAAACAAACATACAAACAACCCAACCCTTCCAGCTTCTGGTCAAAGTTGAAAAAAAAAAATAGACCAAACCCCTGAATTGTGACTTTTAGTGGTTAGAAGGCATTATCACAGGATTAGTGCCTTTCTCAGTGTGCTATGTATGAAAATTGAGAATGTGATCTTACCCAGTTCTCACATTCATAAATATTGACTGAATAACAAAGAATTTTAATTTTCAGGTACCTTGTTAAAATTCTATTTGGAATATAATCACTTCAGTAATTTTCCTGCCTCAGGCAAATGCAAACCCTGGCTATCCTACACCTTTTCTAGATATGACATGTGATGCTAAGATGTATTCCAGACTTTCAGAGTCTTTGAAGGCCAAAGCATTACAAAGCCCATATATATTTGCCTTCCTTCTCTGCTTTTAATTCCCAAACTTCAAAGCACTTGTCAGATTTTTAATTTACTTCTCAAAATCTGTATTTGGTTGATACTGCCCCAACCACTGTGCTTCTCTTGTGGGGTGTTGGTGTGCTCAGTGTAGGTGACTTGCTGTTAGGGACACAGGGATATTTAGTTGGTGTGACATATCTTTAATTGTGCCATATCTGAAGAGTTTCCTTTTTCTTTGCCACCTCACTTTGATCAAAAATCGTAGAAATCATGTTTATAACATCAAAACTTACATCTGTCTTATCAAAAAAGTTCAAGACTATCTGCAATTTACTCAGAATTACTCAGATAAATAAGTGAAGTGCTGTTTAAATACATTTTGGAAATCAGTAAAAGAAAGTGGCCTTCAATCCCTTCCTTATAAGGTGTTTGATTCACCTTGCATAAAGATGTTTGTGTTTTTAACCATTCAGCAGGCAGGTATGCACATAATAGCATGCTCAAAATCACATAAAGAAAGATTGCCCCCTGAGTTTTAATTTAAAATTTGTAAAACAACCATAAAAATACAAAGGTCTGCATAGGTAGGTGCTGTTATGAGCTGTTCATAATTACCACCTCAATGTTTCTGTGACTTCACCAGTCCATTTTAACAATTTAATACAGGTGGAACCCATTCTGTTATAACCATTTCTCACTGGTGTGACTGTTAAATTAGTGTGAAACTTGACAACCATAGAATTTATCTGCTGAAAAAATGGTAAATCAGACTCTGGGTAAACCAGTGCATTCTGTGCCTTATGTATTGTGTGAAAGTTGGTATGAAAAGTAATCAAAAATAATATGGAGTTTCATTCCACCTCTCACAGAAACACTGTGACATGTTTGGCAGATATTAAGAATGGCTCCCAAGACTTTGTGAAAGAGGTGACAGCCACAGCCACCCATTATCCTGTTCCACATCATAAGCAAATATAAGTAAAAAGAACTTGGGGCATTTCCAGACTTGCACAAAGCATGAACTGGAATCTTGAGACCAGATTTATCCTCCATTAGAATTACATCAGAATAAATTTGGCTTTCAGTTTGTTCTTGGTTTTAACTGGAGACTCTGAAAATGTTGAATTGCTGGAAATGTTTTCAAGTCCCAGACACAGTAATCACTTCTCTAATTGACACAATTGAGAGAGTTCTATACAAAGTCAGTTGAAATTCTTGCATAGATTAAATTTACATAGATTAGTCCCAAACAAAACAAGCTGTTAACTTATCAGCTAATTATGACAATGTCAGTTCCCATGCATAGACAATATACTTGCTAATGTCTGCTCTAATGGGCATTGTCATTTGGTTGAACAAAGATTGGAAAATCAATCCACATAAAGGCATTTCCTTCAACAATCTGTTCCTAACATGATTTTCATTCGTGAAAATCAATAGCAGCACAAGAGAATGAGTCTGATATTTCCTTATATACATCCTATGGGCAGGGATTTATTGCTGTAGAGGGTAAAACTTGTACCAACAGACAATGTAACTCAGCCAAACTGTTCATTATTTATCTGTGGCCTAACATCTAACATTTGATGAATGAATTTACAGCAAAATAAGGTTACTGGAGCTTGTTCAATTGTTTCATGTGGTTAGGACAGCTGTAGGCAATCTGTATAGGCTCTTTGCTATTAGAAACCTATGCATGTTTAGGCAGTATGTATTTCATTTATGATGTGCCAGAAAGTATATTAAAACTGAAGATCACTCTATGAATACTCCTCTATGAATGCTTACAGCAGAAGAGGAATTTCCCAAGACTAAAAGTAACCACAGTAATTCCATTGGAACATCTCCTGTAAATGAAGTCTGTCTGTCTTGAATGTGTCTTCTAGATGTGCACTGCATGACAAGAGAGGTCCCTTGATAGATACTGTGTCACTTGGCCTGACTTGCTCTTAAATTAAAAAAAATATCTTTACATATCTTGTGTCCACATATGTAAAATCTCTGGTTTTCTTAAAGCATTGATTCAAGGCTTTGAATTTGAACCTTTTAACATTCAGGATTATTCAATCAGACCCAAATATCCCAGTTCCAGCACTCCACATGATGTTAAGTGGAAATAAAACTAGTCTGAGGTTGAGTCATGTAACAATCAAATACATGTGAAATTCAGTCCCGGGAATCAAACTCTGTCTATTTTGCCCATCCTCCTCCAATCCCCATTAGAGATTTTCCAGACATTCACTGATTCTTTCAGTTCTGCCTCTCTTTAACTTTGCATCTGTGCTCAATTATTTTGTCTTTGTCAGCTGTTCAAACAGAATCTAAAAATATACTAAAACATCCACTTGCAAACGTTTCTGCCCAGAAGGAACCAGGAGGGTTTTGACAATGGTTAGCTCATCATTTATTCCAAACCAAGGAATGAACCTCCAGCTTTTTTTCCTGTTCAGGAATCCTTATAAATAACAAAATTAAGTGACAGACAACCTCCAAGGTTTGAAGTGCATGAGAGAACAGAAGGTTCTGACTTACATGGATATATACAGGCAGAACAGACTTCATACAGATAAAGATTAGATTTAGCCAAGTTGAACTTTCTTGGAATTTTAAGGATTTTCTAAGGATAGAAAAAGTTACTTGGGCCCATTTTTGGTGAGCTTCTAATTGAAGGAGAACATCATACTTGAGTGCCTGTTGCATTTCCACACGTCTCTGTGTTCTGTACTGACAACCAAATGAGTGGATGTGATGATTTTTGTTTATATTTAGCTCTTAGTGGTATATGAGTTTCTATAAGGTAGTATTTAGAAAATCATCCTGCTGCTGTTCTGCACTCACATTGAAATGTTGTGATTACTTCTTCTGTTGTGCAAAGTAATTGTAGTTATATATTTGCTTCGTTCTCTGCCAGTAAAACCAGGATTCACCTGACAAAGGGAGCCTCAGTGCAGCACACATTCAGGCTTTGGCATCCATGAAACCACTCATTTGTTTGCAATTAAGTGCATTCAAATACAGTGAGGACTTTGCAATGACTTCAGAACATACAAATTCACACAATGGCTGAGCTGTGCATAGCCCTGGTAAACTCTAATTCCCTCTGCTTGGTGGTGCAGAACAAGTTTTCAACTGGAATACTCTTGAAACAAATAAACAGAATTTTTGTGGCATTTTCATATAATTAGAAGGAATGTCACACACTGTAAGGTTAAAGGTATTTATTTTCTTAAGTTTGAAATGTGAGGCAATTCCAGCTGCATCTCAAGGTAAAACTTACATCTACATGGGTGGTACTAGTTTTTGATAACCAAACCAACAGGAAAAGGGGAAGGTAAGATACCAGAGTATAAAGCAAACAAGGATACATATCATAATGATAAGGACATGTTGAATAAAGTGTTTTGTTTTCATAGAATCATAGACTGTGTTCAGGCTGCATAATCAGATGAGGCAAGTCAGGAGCACTTCACTGCTGTGCATCAGACTCAGATGAAGCCTGCAGGAGCTTTTACTGATGTCAGTCACCAGAGCTGTAATTCTTATTTGAAAATACAGTGCACAGAGTACTAAAATAGACAACATAAAAACCCCCAGGGCAATGACCCTGATGCCTTGAGAAGGCTGACCTAGAACAGAGGCTGGACAGAGTTAAAGAACAAAGTATTTATTTGAAGGCCTCAATGGATGCACCTTGGGCAGCACCAGAGCCCAGCCAGGGCTGCACCCAAGATGAACCAAAATGGCCCCAAAATGCACCAGCGCTCCCGGGGTCTCTCTCTTGGATCAGTTCTGCTCCATTTGCATCTTGCAGTTCATTGTCCCATTCCAGCTTTAGCCCCTGCAGTCCCATCCTTGTTTTTCTCTCTCCAGCCCACGGTGTTTGTGCTCTTGGGGCTGAGATTTGGATCATTTGTCCTTGGTGCCCAGCTGGAGCAGGAATTGTTTTGTCTCACTGCTCTGTGCACAGAGCTCACCATCCCTTCATATGAAGCCCAGACCCACACACTAAAGCAGCACAGAATCCGAAAAATATAAAATCTAAAACCTGAGGCATCAACCCATGATCACCCATTCCCCTGCATGGCAGGACGTGCATGTCCCACATGAGAAAGAGATTCCCTAAAAGTGGTGCCCCCTGCCTGTGTCTCAGGTACCTGTGCATTGAATTGATCATGAATTGATGCTCACTGCACAGCAGGGTTGCTTGCAGCTGAGTCACAAAACAGGGAAGGAGCTGTGAGACACTGTCAAAAGGCAGAGTTTAGCCTCTTATCTCATTTATTACCCCATTGTATCCACGCTTGTATTCTTATTCTAATATTTCTGAAGTCAGCTGCATGCTTAGGAAAACAGTCATTGATTGTCATTATCACCAGTTCTTTTTATTAAAAAAAAAAATCCACACTGCCATCCAGATAGCTAGGGCAGCATTTATTGTAACCATTTGCCTTTCCAGCTTTGCACATATGAAATGTTTACACAGTTTGCTTCAAGAATGTCTTGTTTTGCAAGTTTGCACAAATCACCAGAAATGGCTCGCTTAAAATATACATCAAAAGGAAAGTGGTGGTAATGGATGAATGCTTTCAAAAGAGTAGCTGGGGACAAATTTAGGCAGCAGCAGCAGCTCACAGCAGAGCAGATCAGCCCCAGTGGGAGTGAAGTTCATGGATTATATCTGTGGGAGAGTAGCACAGTTTGGAAGGCCCAGCTTTTAGAGTTGCCTAGAACTGATGTTACAGGCTTACCAGGATTTTCAAAACCACCTAAGATACCCAATTTATAGTGAAAATTAGGAACCTGGGCAATTTTGAGAATCTTACTGCCTACATAACTACAATTTTAGGTGCTTAGATTGCTTAATTATCTCTCCTTAGGTGAACTAGGAACTAAAATGATTTTGGCTTTCCCAAGAGTTTACACTCTGAGATCACTTAAAAAATGCCAGATGACCACAAAAAGGGTCAAAACCAGTTTTGCATGTTTTTAGCAGAACATATTAAAAAACCTAAAAAACATTTAACTGCATTTATACTGAGTTAATATTTGAGTAAGTACTGTGGGGAAGAACTTGGATGATGCATGCAACTTGGATTATCTGTATTTTCAGTTTGCTGCCTTTTGAGTTTTTGGATTTTTTTTTTTTTACCTTCACTCTTTTGTTTTACTTTGAAATTAATTTATGTACAATGTTTATGCATTTTCAGCAGATTTCATCTTGAAGTGGATGTTCAGTTGTTGTGCATTGAATATATCCCTCAGATCATTTGTTTCAAGACAGTTTGGAGAGTCAAGCATTCTTTAGATCAGAGCAATGATCTTATCTAAACCTGAGTGCAGTGCAAATCAAGCGGAAACCAAAATGAAGCTGAACTCCCTAATGGTACCAGTTCTTAAAGATGAATTAAATCCCGCTAAGTTGAAAAAACCCTTTCAGTTGGTACAAAAGTTCAAACCAAATACAAGCTGTTATCATTTGCAGTCATCTGGAAAGGAAAATGCTCTTAATGCAATGCCAGTAAAGGATATTCCCTCGAGTTTTCTTGCTCTGAGCTACTGTAGCTTGTTTACATTCCCAAAGAAACTGTGTGAAATCCTTCACACACTAATTCAAACCTTTAGAGAAGTTTAAGGTAGGACATAGGCTGTTAGAATATTGCCTCTTTCATACAATGTAACATTTTTAACCATGAGGACTCCTGGATCCTGTTTCCTTTTTTTCTTCCACGTACTAATCACTGCGGGAAGCATTCGACTTCTAAGGCGTTTATACTGGGTAAGCCAAAGGAAAACTATCCAGCAGGTCGAGGCATGGAAAATAGTAACAAACACCTGCTGCTTCTACATATGGATAGATTTTTCACTTAAGTGGAAATCGCTTAGCTGAAAATCAAAGCACTGGTGGAAATCATATGAAAGCAGTCAAAGCCAGAAAAGCTTGTAGGAATGTTTTATGAGAAAGCATGTAGCTCCAAGTGTTAACTTCCCCAGATAAATGTGCAGAATTAGTTAGCTATTTTGTCTCTTTCATTTGCTAATCAATTTTCCCCACTACCAGCCTATGACAACCAGTAGGCCTGCACATTTGTTTCATATGGTTAAAGAATGTTTAACCCCCTACTGACCCTCTAGTGTTTGCTCTCCTTCCCTCAAGGCACGGAAGACTTTAAAGTAGAACCCGATGAATGAAAAGAATTAATCTCTGGGGGGCTTTTGTCATGAAAGCTTGAAAGGGGATCAGAACATGACATGCTGACAGCTGAAGTCAAGAGGAAAATTATGATATAATACAGCAAGTCAAAAATGTTACATGCCATCGAATCCAAAAGACAAACAAAGTGTACACATTGCCCTGGTTCTTTTTTGGCTGCTCTTGCTACTGAAAACAGTAAAATCTACAGTAGAACCCCTTGAAAAGGCAAAGGGTGTTCATGGCTGATCTTTGAGAATAAAGCTGTTGAGCTTCCCAAAACTGGGTGTAGCATGTAAATGAGCTTCTTCTGACCCTTGTGTTTTACATCTTTTACAAGTCTATGATGGATCTCTGGTTGCTGTTACTGTTCTGGACAGTTTTGTTCAAGCTTTTTTCTGTAACTAATTTATCTGGACATTCTGAGGCTTGGCCTTGATAGTTTCAAATTTTCCTGTTGTCTTCATTCTAAGCTCTTGAAATGGCCATTACATCAAACAGGAAGGTATGGATACAAAATGTATTGCAGCAAAAATAACACATTTTCAGTCCTCCTGTGCTTATTCCTTTTCACTCTTCTTGTCGTAGACAGCCACAGCCACAGCTATGCTCAAGAGCTACTGGATGGTGATCCCAAGCCCAGACATATTTTCACAAGTGGTATTTTAAATCTGTGGCTGACTTTCCAGTTAGCATAATTTTAGGAGTCTCCCGAGCTCCCGGCGAGCTTTGCCAGCCAGGGCAGACGGAGAGGCAATGCTTTGAGTTTCCAAATTATATTACGTGAGTTTATTTTGCTTGTAACTCTGTTTGAGCATTATCTATTAGAAGATGTGAGAAAGAGCCTGTATTGTGCTACTATGCCAGCAGGATAGTCCGGTCACAGAGTGAGGGTGGCTCCACGGCCACACGGGGTGCTCAGAGCTGGACACGCTGTGAGGGGCCCGGAGCGGGATATGGACGCGTGGGCACCTCCTTCACACCTGCCCTTGGAGGGGATACCCTGTCCTTTCCTGCTGGGAATGCACGGAAATTCCCTTCTCCCTTTCCCTTTCCCTTTCCCTTTCCCTTTCCCTTTCCCTTTCCCTTTCCCTTTCCCTTTCCCGGCCGTGTCCGTGTCCGCAGCCTCGGGGCCGTTCTCCCCCTGGCCACCAGGGGGCCCCCTTGGCCCAGTCAAAGCGCGCAGCCCCGGCCGCGTCCCGGCGAGTTAAACCGGGCCTAGGGCCGGGATAGGCACGGCCCCGGCGAGTTAAACCCGGCCTAGGACCGGGATAGGCACGGCCCCGGCGAGTTAAACCCGGCCTAGGACCGGGATAGGCACGGCCCCGGCGAGTTAAACCCGGCCTAGGACCGGGATAGACACGGCCCCGGCGAGTTAAACCCGGCCTAGGACCGGGATAGGCACGGCCCCGGCGAGTTAAACCCGGCCTAGGACTGGAAGAAAGGGACAGCCAAGCCTGTATTACCCTACAGGCTCAGCTCAGCCCGACCTCTCAGGGTAGAGACTAAATTACCTCCCCTAATCACGGTGTGCAGTGATGGAGGTAGCTCACATCATGCTGATTAAAGCTGGTTTGTAATCTCCGTTTCCAGAGTGTGTGCTGAGCATGCTTCCAACTGAGGTGTTAAACATTTACCAACAACATTAACGAAAGTTTTAGGAGCTATGAAAATGAAATACTGTTTTCCACAGTGTTTCTAAGGGAAATGTCCCCAGAAATGGAGCAGATGATATTAGCAAATTTGAGTTTGCTAAAATGAGTCCTAAAACTGCAGAACTTCCGTGTGTTTCAACATTTTGTGCTAAAAATGCCAAGGTTGTGCCTTGCATGGGCCATTCACTCAGGAGCTGGACTTGATCCTTGTGAGGCACTTTCAAATATTCTGTGATCCTGTGGCTTTGTGATTCTTGACAAATGTGATATTCCCATATTTGAGATTTTGGCAAGTAAATGTGAATGAATCATAGAATACTGGTCTGTAAAACAAACAAAAACACAACCAAACAACCAAAACCAAACAACAGAATTTTGCAGTGTGTGGAAGACGAAGACAGCAAGCTCAATTTGACACTGTTTTAAGGAGTAGCAGAAATGTCCCTGCTAGCTGCCAGCTATGAGAGCACTTGTGGGATGTGTGGCAGTTTGTATCAGCTCCCAGTGTACCAGACAGCATTTGCAGTAGTTGCAGCAATCTTTTTTTCACAGAGCAGTGTGGGACAAGTCATGGGAACATCTGGCCCTTACTGAAAGAGTCCCCAAAAGCCCTGACCACAGACCTGGTTCTGGGTGAGCCATCAGCCCCTTTTTCCTCCTGGGAATGGGGCTGTGCTCTGCTCAGGATGCCCAAGGGCAGTTTGATCTCCGGAGTCCAGCACATCAAAGGTGTTCTGGGAGCAGCTGAAGGCTGGCATGCTCCAAAGCAAGGTGAGCAGGAGCTCCAGTTCAGCCCATCCCGTGAAGGCTGGCTGATTAATGCAGCTCTTAATCCATTAAGAGAGCAGGTTTAGGCTGAGAAGTGGAAGTGTTACAAAACAAACAAACAAAAACACACACAAAGATGAATCAGTCATTCTTCACTCAAATACCTCCTTGCTCCACGGCTTTGGAAGCCATGGCACTCCTTTTCTTTCAGCTGAGAGCTGAGCTGTTCTCAGCAAGAGGATGACAACTTTTGGCTTCTTTCTACCCCTTTTTTGGAGCACAACTGAATGCTCAGTTGGGTCATATCCTATCTGTGGAATTCCATTGAGCTCAGTGAAAATAGCTCCCAAGGAGGGGGTGGAAGGAGAAGAGCCTGAAAGTTGGATTGAACTGAAGTTGATACATTGAAAACTTAATATCCACAAAGTGTTGGTGGGTTCTGTTTGTGTATCCATAGTTACTCACCATGTATCATCCCTGTATCTGCATTCTAAGTGTAACAAGCAGCAAGAGGAAAAAAAGTTGCTTTCTCTGAATCTTTGTTGCTTTAGGATACAAAAAGTTCTTTTGAAAAAGTCCCAAGTGGCCAATATAGTGCTTTGTATTAGTGCAAGAATTTTGTTCGGATCCCAGCTGTTTAAGAAAATGCTTCAGGAGATCTTTACAATGACAAGGCCTGAAGTTAGTGTGTAAATAAGATACAAAGAGCCAAATTCTGTTCTGTACTGTTGCTTTTAGCTTTGTCTAAGTCTTGTAACTATTCCAAGTTTTATCTGGGCTATAACACTGCCTAAAATAATTTCGAAACAAGCATTTAACTGTGAAAAACATCTACTCAGGGGAAAATAAGCGGGGAATAGGTACAATCATATGATTAAAGTAGATCCTTTGGATATATCCAAATCTTACCTTGATTAGTATCAGTCTTAGACTAACTGGGAGCTGTAGAGTGTGTGGAATGTTGAGTTCTCATGTACTGGCAATATGGAAAATACCCTCTTCAGGTTTTTTAACATGTCCTTCAAATACATTTTAAAATTGGATCTAGATATGGTGACTTCAGATTCTGAAGAGATTCTCTTCCCTTTGTCATGCATTTCTTCTGTGGATTTGCAGATTCATAGTTTTTACTGAATTGATGTCAAGGAAATAAATTTCAGTAGAATTGGTTTAAAGATTCATGTTAAACTTAAGAATTTTGTTTGCAATTCAGAGGTCAAGGCCAGAATTTTTGACAAAATGAAAAATTATACTCTGAGTAGGTAACATGCTTAACATAAACATTTGTTATGATGAAAGATCCCTAAAAACCTGAAGGTTCAGTGAAGTTCTTGAAGCTCACTGGAGCATTAATTTGTCTTCTAAAATGACACTACTTTACATGATTTTAAGTTTCCTTAATGTCTTAAAGTGGTTTAGCTGTAGCTTGGATTTGATCACATGTAAAGATAAAAAACATAGGAATGGACAGATACTAATATTTACATTGTACGTGTAAAGTTCATATAGTTGCAACTGGGTAAGAATGTTAGCATTTACCCCAATTTTAGGTAAAAATACTGTGATCAAACTGGAGCTAATGGGATCCAATAGTGGTCAATAATATTTGATCTTCAGTATTCATTGACAAGATTAAAATATAAATTTATTTATGTTTGCTACAGCTAAGTCAACTGGTTAAATATTAATTGAGTTGACATTTACTGATATGTTGGGATAGTTGGAGCATAATTTAATCATAACCAAATGCTAAATATATCTACCATTTTCTGGTCATGTTGCTGAAAAAGTGCATCTAACTGCCTGAAAGGCATATCACACAAATTATGGTGCAGTTGTTTTAAGCAGAGCTATGGGTTTCTTGTATTAACACTAAAATGATACTGACAAGTGCTGCTTTCCTTCCAGAATTACTTAATATGTCTCTCCTTAACTAGTTGCAGTATATATGAATCACATACTTTGGTCTGTAACTTCTGCAGTTGAGGCCATCATCTGTTACATTATCCTTCCTGTTTGAGTGTATTTGGCAAAGAAAAGGAGCACTGCAAGGAAGAAAGTGATCCATTTTGGGTTTCCACTGCTCTGGCTGCTACTTCAGTTGTATCATTCCCCTTCTGTCAGGTGAGATCATTATTACATGTCCTGGACAGTAATTCCCATTCGGGGTGTGTAGGTTTTGAAGCAATCAGTCAGAGGTCAGATTTGGTCAGGGTGGGACCCTTTCCAAATTACTCCTGGAAAAGGTGGGACCAGTTCCTGAAGCAACATTCTCTGAGTGGAAAAAATTATTTGGTGAAAAGCTGTAACATTTCACGGATCTTTTATAAGGCAGCACTATATAGGAAAGCCTGAGAACAGACTGAGTGAAAGTGAACAAATGTCTTAATGAGAATTCATCCAAGTTAGCTCCTCATCTGGAATATTAAGTTGAAGTACATCTGATTTGCTTCTCATTGCTATGATTTTCTGGTGTTGTAATCAGAATTATGATTCCACTATGGAGACTTTTAAATTATTCTTCACCAAATGGGACTAAATCACTGTCCCCAGTCCCTCATTGTGGAACTGTGGCATCAGCTCAGCTCTGGATCTGCCTTTTGCTCCTGAAAATCCATCTTGATCAGTAGCTCAGAGGTTAGTCAGAGTAAATATGAAATAAGTAGAAGCCAGGTTAAAGCAATTTATCTTGTTTTGTCCTTATTATTTGCAGGCCAAACTGCAGTAGTTAAGCAGCAAACACCACTGTGGATAATCAATGGGAGATGCTTACATTTTAGAGCAAGTGCCGAACTATAAATTAAGGAGGACACACTTGCCTGTATGAAAGCCCATTAGAAAGGTTGAAGATTTGTGCAAGAGGAGAATTACTGAAATAATAACTAAAGTGAGTGTGCTTTCAGCAGAGGCTGGTGTTTCTGAGTAATTGTGTTGTATGTACACTTCAGACATTGACCTCGTGCCTCAGACATTCACCGTGCCCAGAGCTTGGTTGCTTAGCACTGAATGCTAAGTGACGTATTAAGTTCAACCAAATGTCACTCATTGCAATGATGTCATGTTGTCCAAAACCCATTAATTACTTTGAAAATTCCCACAGTAACTGAAAATCTCAGATTATCTGCCTGAATTAATGGGAGGCCTGTAATTGAGTGATGGATCCCATGCTGTTATTTTGAACCCTATGCACTTTACATTTTGAATGAAGGTGGCAAATACAGGTTTTGGTCATCTCTACTAATCTTAGAATCACTGCCAATTTTAATATTGTCATTAAGAACAATCCTACTAATAAGAAGAAATGTGAAAGGCAGTATTCCCCACAGTACAACTTAGAAACTAATATCCGGACTTGGTGAGATTTTAGTGGATTGTAGCAAGGTGCAATTGTGAACCAATATTCAATATTCAGAATTAGGTTATGTTAGTTAAAGTTCTTCTCAATGTGGCTTAATATATTTTATTTGTAGGAAGCAGGTATGAGAAAGAAGGAAAGAAAGATTAACTAAATTCTGTTCAGACTTTTTGTGATTAATGATCAGGCCAAATTTCTGCTGGTAAAAAATAATGGAATTGTCTGGTCTCCCCCAGATTGCACTGAAGAAAAATGTGTCTGAAGTTTCTGGAAAGGAAATACTGATTCACAGGATGGTGAAATTAGACATACCTGCACTTTCTCTCTAATAAAAAGCATTTTTCTTGCTTTGCCACTGTACATAGTGGCAGCAAAATATGACTCGATGCTTCTTTGGTTATGTTTTTAATTTGTCTTTGTTTCATTCTGTTATTCTTCACATGTGTACCAAGCATGTTCAAACAGAAAGCTCAGAAAGTAGCTAACTTCTGATGCAGTCAGCAGGCTTTGGAAGCAAATTTCTAGATAACTTATTCCTTGTGGTACTCCTTATTAGGAATGTAGGACCAGATGGGGAAACAATACAGAGTATTTTTTTATTTGTACTATCAACTTTTATCTTACAAAGAATGATGTATTCAGCATTTTCCAAGATGTCTTTATGTGTCTCCAAATACCACAATTGTGTATTGTGGGGTATGTTAGATCTCATTCAATTCAATCTCAGTTTTAAATAGAACTTTATTTTTTTTTCAGTCTTTCCTTTGAGGAAGAGTGTGAGTCCTTAAAAAAAACCCAAAAAACCAACAAAAAACAAGAAGAGGAATATTTGTTGCAGTCAGTCAGTCTTACATAGCTTCTATAGAGCTTAAACAAAATAGTGTATTGATCTAAAACACGTAATATAATCAATATGAAAAAGAACTCTAAATCTCAGAATATACTGAATAAAAGTGCAAGCTCCAGCAGTGGTTGGCTGTCCAAAAAGTGGGATACTGAACGTGCAGTGCAGTTCCCGAGGCATCATAAGACCCAAAGCTGAACTAAATCTTTTGGAATCCGTGGGGTGATTTAGGCTTTATTCCAGCCAGGGACTGGTCAGCAGGATCTATTTTGGGGATGAGGAATGCCCCAAAGTGCTGAATGCAGGGCTCAGGGCCACTGGGGCATATCATTATCCATTCCAGGCTGCAGAAGGGACTGGCTGTGTAATTGCCTTCCTGGGCTGGGGAACCAAGAGGCCTTGCAGGAGCCTGGCTGTCCCAGCCCTCTGCTGCTTTTAGCAAGCTCATTTATTTGCAGCGTTTTGCTAACGTTGCCGTTTAAACTGCCTAAGAACCAAACCCGCTGTGACTTGCCCCTCCCCAATGGGATATCTCCTTTCCTAGTGTGCTAACTCTGGAAATGCAGTAGAAGAATGCAATACCCTTGAAATTGCACTTCTCTGCCAGGAAAATCAGATTTCAGTCCTGAATCTAAGAGTATCTCTTATTAATAGCTAACACGTATGTGTTTGCATTGCACTTTACCAAAAGGAACAAGACCTTCTCTTTGCCCTGATTAATATGCAGGCTGGATAAACCAAATGTGGCATAGCAAATCTATCTATTTTAAAGTATATTTAGCTTCCATTACCACAAATAGCTGTCAGTTTTATATTTTTGGTGTTTGTTTTCTTAAAAACAGGCCTGTGAGATAGGGTAATGCTGTTATTCCTACAGGCAACTGAAGCACAAGAAGCTGATTAGCTGGACTTCACACAAAAACATATATGGCAGATGAGGGATCTAAACTGACATATTCTGGCAACAGGTTCTGTTCTGACACGTCCTGTTGTCCTGGCTGATGTATTTCCCTTGAAATCAGGCAAAAGAAGGCAATGAGGAAAGAAACAGCTTTTACTTTAAATGGCCTGTCTTGTTGGACATCCTGCAAGCAGAGCCTGGGGGTTCTTTGCTGGCTTTTAGACCCTCAGGAAACACCTGCATTCAGGAGAAACCCCTCTAAAGCCACAGCTCCCAGCTGGATATATCTGATGGTCAGGCTTCTCAGTCATGGAGTGGGTCTGTGTAGAAAGATAATGTAATCACTAATCACAGAAAGTAAAGGAAACACTGCTTAAGGCACATTTTAGAATGTTTTAGATGCTTGTTGGTATTTATTAATCAAACTCAGCAAATTCTTTCCTCTACATATTGGTAAATGGATTTTCAGGTTCATTTTCCTGGATACTGACATGTTCCACACAACCACATAATGGTTCAAAGTTACAAACTTACTACCTCTAAAAATAGTCCCTGCTGGGAGTCACTTTTGCTAACTTTCCAGAAGCAAGCAAAAATAAAAAAAAAATACAATAAAAGCTTGCCTTTAATTTTGAATTTCTGAGCACACACACTCTTGCTTTGTCTAAGCCTCTCCTACACTGATGTCAGTAACATCATGGAGATGCAGGAACGTGTTGTCAGCAACTGCCTGCATCAAAGATCAATTTTTCAAGTCCAGCTCTGTGGTATTGCAGTAAAGAGCACATGTAACATTACCAAATAATCAAGCAAATGAGATTTTTGACGTACTAATTTATCTGAGTGCAGGAAAGACAGACTGTTGTAAATTTACTTAGGAGAAAATAAGAAAGATGAGTTTCTCTAGGAAGTGCATATCAGGAGGATAAGGCTGCTTTTAGATGGTAGGAAATGTGCTGAACTGCAATCAGCACAGACTTTTCTTCTTCATTGTGTGGATATCTTAATGCCCAAATGCAACCAATAATCCTTGTTCTTTTTCTGTGGATTATCCTTTATCTGAATTAACACAAAGCATTTATTTTGGCTTGCAATTGTGAAGGCCTATAAAGTCATTGATTGCCATGGGGTACTTCAAATATATTTCTGCTTCTATCCACTACTGGTTTGGTTGTGGTTTAGCCTGTCATTGCTTTCAAATGTGTCTCATAAGCAGACATTCTTTTGAGAAGTGTTATTTTAAAAGGTTGAATTAATTTAAAATAAAGTCACTTTCTCCAAAATGAGCATATATTTTGGATGGCACAAAGTCATACTGCATGGAAGAATAATGCAATACAAGATTATTGCCTTAAATTAAAAATCAAATAAAGCCAGTGGAATTCCCTAATCTAATAAATTCCAGATATTCTGGATTGCTGAGGCCAAAGTACTTGCAAAGTCCCTAAATAGTGACTAACAAGAAGAATGTTGAAAAATTGCACAAAATGAAGATGAGATGGAGAAGGCAGATTTGGGAAAGAAATAGTATTGAATGAACCTTAAAAGGTTTTCCTTGGTGAACATATAGCTTATATTATCCACTGCAATTTTTAAGTGATTGAATGTTTCTATCACAATAAAAAGAGCCAAGGGGTGATGGGTTAAATGAAGCTAATGGTAAAAACTTCAGTTGTTTAATTCAAACAATCTTGTTGCTGAAGAATCATTCCAGTCCATGTTTAATAACCTTGATCATGGCTTAATCCAGACTTGCAAAGAAAGAGATTGGCTGTGCTTCAGTTCCCAGTCAGGATCACAAGCCTTGTGCAGTTCCAGGTAAATGCAGAAAGCAAAGCAGACCCACCTTGCTGTGCAGAGTCAGCTGGGAATGGGACAAAGCCCTTCTCTTGCTGCAGGACAGGGAGGTGTGTGAGTTACAAACTCAGTGCCACCAGTTCTCTTACCTCCTTCTGTACCTCCTCCTGTTCTCTCTCCTCCTTTT
This sequence comes from Agelaius phoeniceus, assembly GCF_051311805.1. Taxonomy (NCBI): domain Eukaryota; kingdom Metazoa; phylum Chordata; class Aves; order Passeriformes; family Icteridae; genus Agelaius; species Agelaius phoeniceus. The sequence goes on from NC_135276.1 coordinate 6,011,198, forward strand.
AGCTCCTCCTTTCAGCTGTGCCAAAGTGTGGCAAGTTCCTTGAAGGCACAGTCCTTCCACTGTTTTATGTAGCAGACAAGAGAATAGGAAAATAGGGAGTCTAGGAGTTCAGCAAGGGTGGAACCCACCCAAAGGACTCAGTGCACTGAACAGTTCCACAAGATTCTGTGTCTGCTCTCATGAGTCACAAATTATTTGTAGACAACACCAAATGTCAGTAGGTACTTTTTCACTTAGAGTGTAGGTTAGATTTATTTAACCTGATGATGTTTCAAATTTGGATTATATGGTTTAAAGCATATTTTATCATAGGACTGAACATAAGACAATTTTATCTTGGCATTTGCTGGAATGCTGTATTTTTTTTTAATTGAGGTTTCCTGAAATGTGGTTTATTTTGCAAATTTAAAAAGTGTAGAAAGCCACATTCTTGATCTTCTTTTTAAGAATCAGATCCTATCAAACATGTTTTTCTACCATAAATTCCCACTGGTATAGAAAAGTGCTTTGTTTCATTAAAATATTTGTACTAAGCATTTTTAAAAAATACTTTAATGTAGATTTTTGTGCATTTATTTAGTATTTCTAATAGATCTTGTCAGACAGAAGAAATCAATAAATATCACATATTATACAGGCTGGTTTTAGCTTCTGAATAGCTCTGAGTCAGCACAGATTATAAAAAGCCAGTGGTTGCTGAAAATGGGTTGGTTCTGTTTGGTTGACTGAGATGGTAAAATATGCCAAAATAAGCACAAACTCTACTGGCACTACTAAATAGTTTTCTGTTTCTATTTGTCTCAAAAGTAACTAAACACTCCTCAGTTTTGGATCAAGAATTATTTGGATTGACTTCTGCTTCTTCAATGAGAAATAATTTCAGGTTCATATTTTGATGTGAAATTGTTGTTGTTGGTTTTTTTTAATGTGTCTTTTTAATATCACTTTATGTGTAATGAGATTCATGTAAAATTCAGGAAAAATGTGCCTCCCTAGAGGTTTAAGTGGAAAAGACTCTAAACCTTGTGAGAATAGAAGAAAAAAAATGAGATGGTGTTCTTAACTTAGGTGGTGCATGACATCTTCACCAACTCTTACCATCACACTATTCTTCTTTAATTACACAAATGTAGACTTGTGTGTCTTGTCCTTTGCTGGAAGTGGGAGGAGGGAGAGGGCTGGGTGACCTCTCTATTAGGCTGAGTTTCCACATGTGTAGGATGCAAAGAGAGAAGGTCTCATGGTCTGTGGCCACAGGGAGGATAGCTGATGCACTGTCTTTGATGTGTTTGATGTTAGTTCATTTTACACAGTTGGATCAATTGTGCTTTATCAAACATCCTGAAAGAGCTGTTTGCAAGATTATAACACCCTTGGCTGGAGCAGGGAATAATGCTGACTCCCACTTCTTGACTCCCTCCCTGCTCTCTCCAGATTAGACGTCACGTGTTGGTCTCCATTGCCCACACCCTTTGTGTGTTCAGGAAAGAGGGAACAGCTTTGTGCACACAGCCTTCCCTGGCAGCTAGAGAGGCTGGCAAGGGCAGGGTAAGTTCCTTGGCTCCCTGCACTGGAGGTGAGCAGGTACAGTGACAGCTCAGGCTGGACATGCAATCCATCAGATGGGCAGCAGTGCTGGTTTCAGCAAGTTTGCCTAAAGCTTTCCACATTCAAGATGTTCAGAAGGCTGAGGCTTTTGCTGGAAAATATCTGTGATCCTGAGGTAGATCATTGCCATAACAATTCCATGTGCACAGCCAGGCTCCTGATTGCTTCTCACTCCCTGGGTTGTCAGTACAGCTGCTGCAGGATATTCCTGTTCTGCTGTGTTCAGTGCTGCTGCCCCAGTTCAGTTCTTTCCAGGTAAATCCAGAAGGGAGGATTGTTTAGAGAGTTTTTATGATTAGATTGTTTTTATGAACAAGCTGCAGATTCTCCTCCAGTGCTGGAGTCCTAAGGCAGCTGCAGTTGTGTGGGGAGAAGGGTTTTTGAGCAGAGCACAGAACCACAGAATCATTTTGGGTTGGAAAAGACCTCCAAGGTCATTGAGTGTAACCTGTGCCTGATGCCCACCTTGTCACCCAGCAGAGAGCACTGAGTGCCACCTCCAGCTGTTCCTTGAACACATGAATAGCAGTTACAGGCAATCCATTCCAGAGGTGGCACATACGGAGTTTGCTTTGAGGTGCTCCTCCCAGAACCAGGGCCAGTTGAAACCTGCACCATTGTTCTTACTGTCAGCTGATGAGTTTGTAGGACTGCTGCTTACAATATTGTAGGATGTGCTGCTTACAATAGCAGAGGAGTTGACTCAAAGATGTAGGAGGTCTGCACCAGTTCTTTGTTTCTACCAAAACCCCAGCTGCTGAGTTCAGGAACTGGCTCAGCTCCTCTTAAATGAGTGCTGAAGGCCCTTGTGAAGCTGCAGTACCCTTGGGGAGGCTTGGGGACACTTGTAGATGTTAGTGCCCCCCAGAAGGCATTGAGAAGTCATCTCTGATTAAGTGTGAGAGTGTCCTGGGAAGAGCTGATGCTGAAATCTGTGTAAAAGTAACAGAGCAGAAAAAAAAATCTGTTGCAAACAACCACTTAGCAGTTATCTGTAACATACAACTATTGCAGCTGTTGTTTGCTGTGTTTAGATGCTGATGGTCATGTATTATTTAGGAAGAAGTTTCACCACTTTTGGTCTGAAAAATATTAAAAATGGAGTTATGTTCTGCACATGAGCAAAAAAAAAATTAAAAAATAGGCTGGTCCCAGGAAAGAGGGTTATATGCAGTTATATGTTTCACATCTGCACTTCTCTTAAGACAGTTGAAGAAAATGGTATTGGAAATGATAGAAAATGTAAGATTATGTAGAATTCGAAGCATACCAATTTAATTGTGAATATGGTATTTAATAAAAGAAAGGGGGAAATATACTTCTGTAGATTTTGAGTATTTGTGACAACATACATGCTAATTATTGTCAGTTTGTGCAATTGGAGAAGGTAAAAATCTATATTTCAAGTGGTTTTAAAGCTTCGCAGAAGTCTGGTTTTAACCAATTTTATTTGACTTCCTATTAATGACTAAGAGGAACACACATGCAAACTTGTAAGCTATAATTACCTGGGGGTGTTTTCAAATATTCTGGAGAATAGGATGAGAAAAGCTGTGTGGGAAAACATTGCACAGTGTTTGTTAAAGAGAAAGATTTCCCTCTGTGTCAGCAGCAAGGCTCCCCAGCAGCAGCTCCTTCCCAGTCTGCCTTTGCCAGGTGTGCTGGACAGGCTGGTGGCCAAGGGCTGGCTGCTCTCCATGCTGCTCCAGCAGCTTCCTTGCCAGCACATTCCTGCTGCCATTCCGTGGGGAAGGAGGGAAGGAGGGAAGGAAGGAGGGAAGGAAGGAGGGAAGGAGGGAAGGGCTGTGCTGCGGCCGTTAGCGGCCCCGGGCTCCAACAGCCACAGCTCAGAGCCTCCCACAGCCCCATGACAATCCTGGGAACCCCGGGGGGGTCCCACCTGTTCCAAGGGGGAACAATGGTGCCTTACAGGACTTTTGGCCCTTTCCATTCTGCTGGGGTGTGCCAAAGGGAGTGTGGGTATCTGGGTGGCTGGCTCTGTCTGTAGGTGGTTATAGGCAATGCATATTTTGGACACATCCAACTCAACTGTTTATCTCCGTGAGGAATTTTTTAAAAACAGCAGGAAAACAGGTAGAGAATTTGTTGGTCTAATTTGCTCCTCAATGAGTCTAGGAGGAAAAAAAATGATGAAGAGAGATAATTTGAAAATCAGGTCCCTTTATGATTCAATAATCCTTCAGAGTTGTCGTGTTTATACAATCACACACAGAGAAAATGGCCAGAAGAAGACATCACAAGAAGTTATAGTTTTTCAAAATTTTTGTCAATGTGTACATATTCTGTTTAGTTTACTTTAGAAGTTTATGAACTGCAAATTTTTGTTTCCCTTCTTAGCATGATCCAGTCAGCTGTAGTAAACAGCAATCTGGAGAGACATATACTTGAAATTAAAATAAGAGAATTGCAATGTCTGTGGCTTGGTGAGACATGAAATATAATCCAAATCCTCTTATTCAATTTACCTGGCTAATTTAAAACAATGGTATCTTTTTTTGTCTTCAGTCTGTTTTTCTGTGGAAAAAATATTTACTTGACATAAGGCTGGTATTCATCTGAAAGCTGTTGTGTGATAATCCTTGCATTCAGGGCAGTAGTAGATGAAGGGCTTCAGCTGAGCAGTGCACTGCAGTTTACATCTCATAGATGATGCTTTCATAATGCTCCTGAAGGACTAGGAAATGCAGCTCCTCCACATTGCTTGTGACGGCTTGCTTGCAATGCATTAGGGAGACAACTCATTTGAACCCTCCCAGGTTCCTTGCCACCACATCAATAAATAATTATCTAAGCAGAATTCACTTTATCCTTCCTTTGCTTACTACAGTTTTGTACTTACATTTTATCTGAGACATAGCTCAACACCTTTTCTGAGTCCTCTCAGCTGTCTAAATTAAAGTATTTTGGGCCTCACTGTACTTGATCTGCTCTCAGATAATGAGTATTCTGATGTTAGAACTAGCTGCTCGTACCTTTCTGCAGCTGTATTGAAATCTCTCTCCTTGCTGCTAATTGTGAGACACTGTGTGCACATTGTGTTGTCTCTGCCTTCTCATATCTCTGTTTGGATTGGACTCTGTCTTTATTTCACCAATTATCATTTTCAGATTCCATCCAAGTCCTTCTAACACAGGAGGCAGCTACTGCAGCTGCTAAATGCCAACAGTGCTTTGCATCTCAGTTTCCAGGCACTGTCATTCCACAGCCACATCTCCCTTTCTGGGAGAGGCCTGAAAAGTTACCTCAATTCTGCTCAGAGCAAGACTGGTTTGTGTGGGGAGTGGCAAAGGCATCCAAGGGAATCATAATGTCAGCTTGTGGCAGAAATGGCTCCAGCAGTGGCAGGAGGGTGACAGGCTCAATTCTGCCTGGCAGAGTGTGGGGAGCAGAAGGGATGTGTGCAAGTGGCCTGGGGCAGAGTCAGAAAACAAGCTTATTTTAAAAAGGTTAAATATATATGGCATTTATATGGGAAGTCTTTTCCCTCCAAATGAACATTTTTATTATAAAGAAAAAGACATTCTCAGAATTCAGGCATTTTATGGAAGCAGGAAAATGGCAGGATGATGGCCTGAGGGATCCTGAGAACTACAGCAGATAGTTTTGATTTAAGAGCAAGCCTTTATTTATCTGAAGTGCTTTGTTTCAAGTTTTCCTGTAGCCCTCAGCAGCTGAGCATGTTCCCCCAGAAGTGACACATGACCTGGGAGGCTGGACTGCATCGTACAAAGCAAACCCCCTGATGCTGTAGCAGCATTAGGTGCACTAATTTCTTTCCAGGCTGCGCTTTGCTGTCCCATTGGAAAATAGCTATTAAACATTGGCTATAAGACCTTTAAGCTGCAAATAAATCAGTTCTTATACATGGTGTTCCCATGTAGCTTGCAGCAGGTCTGAAGAAGGGCCCAATCCATGTGCTGGTATCTGTTGTGGATCCCCAAATCTCGTAGTTAAGAAACTTGTGCCTTCAGTAAAAGTAGTTCAGTGCTCATTCAGCTGACTCAGATGTGTGGAAATAACACTAAATGAAACTCTAAGTTTGGAGGTAAAGCAATTATTGAGGTACCACCCCTGGGACTCAGCAGCTTCTGGATAATTTCAAGACGTAGGGTAGAAGGAGGCAAACCCAGCTCACCACTGACAATGTAAGATGTCTCTTGGGAACATGCACTAAATGGGAACAAATCCAGATGTTGGGCTCCCAGATGTGTGAGCCATTGTGGAGCAATCATCCAATCCATCAGTTTGTGTAACAGCAGGAACAAAAAGGCAAAGCATATACAAATGTGAGCTGGAAATTGAAATTCAGTGTGCTGTAAGGCACAGAGAGGGTCCTGTCCTGCAGGGGACACTGGCTGTGCCATGGCTGGGAAGCTCTGGGTAAGGAAGGCAGTCCTGCCAGGCAGGGAAGGGAAGGCAAAATTCAGCTGCTCACTTGTGTGTTGATGTGTAACAACAGTAAACAGAAATGAGCTGTGCACCACATGAATAGCCAACTTGCTGAAAATCAGATCCTTTCATTGTTTACAAACTGTGGCAGAATCACCATAGATTAATGACATTTAGAAATCACCACTTCCACTCCGTATTTTTATAATTGCCTTTTTTTTTTCTAATTTGTGTTTTCTTAACCCATTACAGTCAATTCAGTATGATACAAATACAAATACTTGTAGTTTAAAGGATTTATAAACAAAAATGAATGAGGAGAAAAACACTATGGTACTTTCTTTGACCCAACATTTACACAGAAAGTTTTTTTATTTTGACATGACTAGACAGATACCAAATGCCAAATGGTTTTAACTAACATCAATACACAATTAGCGGTCTTTGTAATTAATCAGGGCAGAAAATTGGAGACAAGGGACCAACACAGGCTTCTCTCAGCCTTCACATCCACTCTGCAAAAGTATAAACCTTTTCCCTGCTCTTTGGACAATGTTCAAAATGGCTCCTGCACAATCCCCAGATGACAATGACCATTGTTGCCGTTCATTCAGAGATCTGTCACTCTTTGAAACCCTGTCATTAGTTATGTTCAAAGGCAGGAAATACTAATGAGGTTTGATTTCACCAGCCTCCGTGAGGCTCCTTGCATATAATTCCCCTCACGAGATAAACTCACATTTTGTGTTTATTTTGCGAAATACAAACTTAGATGTAAAACATGAGAAAACAGTAGCTGAGAGATGTTAAACAGTCCTAAAACTGTGGTAAAGGTACTCCAATAAAATCTTCAGCCCAGCCATATCACTTCAGCCTGTTTCTGTATTTATGTGATTTTAGGTCTTCAATGTGCCTGTTAAAAACACATTCTGTTTAAGAAACACTTTGGAGTCCTGGTATGACTGTACTTCAGTTTAAGTATTTATATTTCTTCTAGTCCAAAGTATAATATAAAACCTAAATTTTAATTTTCTTGCCACCCATAGAATTAATTAAAAGACACCACAATCCAGATCCTAAGATGTTTGCTTAACTGAAATGTTACAAAAGATCTTTGCAGCAAATTACTGTATTCACACCTGATCTATTTTGCTGTGCAGTTTTTTATGTGAATCAGAAGGTTTTCAGAGTTCAAGTTTTTCACTGTTTTTCCAGTGATATTTCTAATGATCTTTCAGAACGACTCACTTATCACTCACCAGTGTGATTAAGCATTTAGCATTCTGACTGCTAATGTTTCCTAGTCCAATCAAAAAGGTCATGGAACAATACATTACTAAAAAGCACAGTGTAATTAGGTTACTTGCCATGTAAATTATAGCTGCTAGAGTTGAAATGAACTTCTGTACTTAGACTGTTGTTCATGCAGTAGTCATTACACTTTTCTGAATTTCATCTTTTAAAATGTGGATTTAGTATGTTTTTAGTTGAATAGCTGAGGGATTTTTCATGTGGCTGGTCCTATTGCACAGATTTGGCTTTAAGCTGGGATCAGAAGAAAAAACATAATCATGTATAAGAATTAATTACAGCTTTAGTGGATAAGCTAACTTTAAAAGATACAGGCAAATCTGTACTCATCAAATAGTGACTTTTTTTCCAGCTTCTTTGTTGATTGTCTTTGTTGTGGGAAAGTATGAGAGATATTTCAGGAATGACAACCTGATTGCAAAGATAAGTACCAGAAAAGATTTGATCATGTCACTGATATCGATGGGAAAATATAACTTGGGTTTTCATGGGGATTGACTTGATGCACAAGCTAAAGTGCATGTGTAAGGATTAGGCTTGTCAGTGGGAAACACTAAGTCTGGTCATTACAGTTAGCTCATTTATGGTACAAAGAGGCAAGGGAACATTTGTATGTCTTTGGTCCTTGCTGAATAAAACTGAGTTATTTCAGTCAAGCTGTCACCTCAGCTGTAAAATATCAGAGCTATCAGATGGGAGCAGTGATCAGAGACTGCAGAATGACACAAATCCATCTGTGCCTTGGGTGCCAAGGAGCCATTGGGATACTCTGTCCCCAGTCATGAGACTACCATAGAAATTATAATAATGAATAACATGGTTCCTTTTTTCAAAGTTATTGAGGAAGTCAATGGCTGGTTTTTAGCACTACACAGAAATAAAAATAACTTATTGAGGAAATTCATGTGTAAACTGTTTTTCTTCTTTACTCAAAGAACTGAAGGAAATTATTCTAACTGACCACTGGCCTGAGAGGAAAAGCAGAGACTGCACAGTCCTTGGAGAAAAGTTCCAGTGCTTTCAAACCATGACTGAGATCTCCCCTCCATGGTCACTCCCAAAGAGTCAGCCTGGAGAAAACTTCCCCAGTGTACCCCGACCCCCCTTTCCTAGGAGCTCCTTCTGCCTATCCAACCAGTGCTTCCAGCTGATGCCCATGTTCTGAAATCATCACTTCTAGCTTTTTTCCCCTCTGGAAGGGTGACTTGTGATAATCTTATTCTGATTTGTCATAAGGTCTGCATTAAGGCAGTCTTCAACTTTCAGGTCTCAGGCCCTCAAAGAGCTCTTTATGCCCTTAGGCAGCTCAAAAGGGGGAAAATTAGGTAAGGAATCTGAGTCTTCAGCCATCTCTTAACACTCAGATTTAGAGTTGTGTCACACCAAGGGGCAGCCCCATTTTCTTTACACCAGACTTTCAATGCAATTCTCTCTGCTTCATCAATGGCAGTCATATTTCTGTGTTTCACATGGTATATTATTACTGATTTTATTATAGCTGAGAAAGATGTAATTATTCATGCTATCAATATGGCTCTGATGGGACAAGTACTCTGTACTGCTTGGTGTAAAATCCGTAATGCCCACTGAATGCTCCTTTGTTATCAGCAATTATTCAGTAATGACAGGACAATAGCAGTGTCTTGATGTTCAAAACACAGAAGTATTTTAAATATTTTCCAATGTAATAAAACTCCATGATATAAACAGAGTTACTCTGTTCCATGCAAAGTTAGGTCTTCAGGACTGTCAGGAACTTCCAGAGCCTGTTGGTACAGACAGGATTTGAAAACAAAGCTTCAGAATAGGAGCCTCAGTTCTCTGCTTGGGCCTGTAGTTCCTTCTTCAGCCACAAGTGTAATTCAAATCTAATTTGTGAGATATATATCTGAATTATTTCCCTACTAGGGACAAGGAAGTCACAACAGTACTAGTGATTTCTCTTGCACAAACAGCTCATTTCTAAACCATGCACAAAACCCAGTCTTGGCTAAGCAGGCTGTTCATAGTCACCTGCATGGGTCACAGGGTATTCCAGAGGATCTTACTACCTCTGTACTCCTGAAAGTACATTTTCACTCCTGTTTACAAAGAATAATGTCTAAAGATCAAAGTAAAAGGTAATTTTTTACCCTGTGGTAGCCTACAGTGGAGTTAATTACATTAATAATTCAATATATCACAAGCCTGCATTGTAAAACCCAGGCAGAGGAAGTGCCTGTATCTCTTTGCCCAAGGTGAGACTGAGACTGAGACCGAGACTGAGAGCTTTAGCTTTGGGTTTTGTTTTTTTTTTTTTTAAATCAGTGTTCTTTTTGAAGTTTTCAAACAGTTTTATCCCACAGATAAGAGGAACAATGGTACCTGTGTTGCACTGCATTACAGCAGCATTTTGAAGGGGAAAGCAAACAGCTAAGGAGGGGCGTTCTAAGGAGCCATCAAAACCAGACTGAATTTGGCAGTCAGCTGCCACCCCATCTTCTCCAAGGCTTCCTTGTGCTCCTTAACCCTCCTTGAAAACCAAGCAAAATGTAAATCATGAAGTTGTTCCTTTCTTTTCCTTATCCTGACTTTTGAGATCTTGGCATGGTACTGCCAGGCAGGAAGAATCTGCAGTTGGTTGTACCTTCTATTCAAGAGCAGGACAATGAGCATTCACTTCACTTAAGTAAAAGGCTGGTCCAGGAAACTTCTTAATAATAATAATAATAATTTTTTTAAAAAACCCTCACAAGCAAGGAAACAATTTTTTCTCCATGAGGATAAATTAATTTAAAACATGTTATAGGGTGTGTCTCACATGCTTTGATGGGTGTGTCAGACACATGACATTATTTAGCATTACACAGCACAAGGCATCATCTTTAAATCAAAGTGTTGGCCCATATTCTCCCTTGACATGTAGCAGATGCCATTTGCTTACATAAATCTTCAGATGAGCTTGGTAACTTACAAGAATAGACACAGTACTGAACACAGAGCATTAGAGTTCTCTGCAAGAAAAACTGTTCACTCCCCAGAGAAAAAGAGCCTGAACTGTACCAATTCTAGTGCCAGCTGTAGGCAACACCACCAAGAAGTGCTCTCAAAGTATCACCCTGGTGTTTAAAGGAAGCTCAGGCAGGTGATGACATTTCCTTAAGTGCTGGTTTACCTCCCAGGTCAAAATAAAAATGCAGAGGTAAAGGCTTTTCTCTCCATCCTCACAACCAGCTGGGTCTTTAGAAAGCTCCCCACAGCCTTTGAATATAACTTTCTTCCTTGTTTCTCTGGGACATTCAAGAAAACTCCAGTTGCTCATGCTCAGGATCCAAATCTTCAGTTTAAGTGCAGGAGCAATTCAGAGGATGAACCCTTCTTACCAGAGCCACAGGGAAGGAGCGGAGCCTCAGGGTGTGAGATCTGCTGCCCTGGGCTGGAGGGAAGGCTGGAGCTCTGGGCAAGAGCTGCTCCTGAGGAAGCCAAGGAGACAGCAGTGTCCTAGCAGAGGAATTCCACGTTTCTCTTGGAAAAGTGACTGGTTGGTGATTTGAACAGTGTCAACACAATGCTAGACAAGAGGAGTGGTGAAGCAAAGCTGTCGCCAAAGGAGATGAGTGCTGGTGTTCGTGGGGCTGAAGAGATTGGTCAAAAGTCTTTTAAGCCTCACTTTTGTGAGGCCACTCTGTTGGATGTAGCTGTAGTAGCAGTGATACTGGAACAAAAATTCATTGCTGCTTCTCTTTGGAATTGTTTTTCTGAGAGTCATCCCTGAAACAAAAAAGGTCTATTCATTAATCAACTTTCATTAATAAGACTTATTTCTTCCCCTTCCTGTCCCCTCTTTTTTCTCCTTTTTTCCTCTGCCTCTTTTCATCTGTACACACATTGCTTCAAGCATTTGCAAGTTTGCTAATCTTTTCAATATTCATAAAGCAAAAGTAATATATAACCTGTGGGGAAATGTATTGATATATGTTTTCAAGGTGAAGTACAGACCTTTTCTGAAGTGATGAGGAAGCTTTGTCCTGGCCTAGTGGCTGTCACACATGGCCTGGACAGGCAGGTGTACTCAGGGTTAGAGTGTGCTCCCAGTCACTTTGCCAGGCGCAGACTGAAGCCTGATACTAAAGCGAGAATGAGCACACAAAGTCTCTAGGATGTTCTTTAAGATGGAAATGAAAGATAGGAAGAAAAAGCAAAGATAGCGTAGCAAAAAAATTAAGAAAGAATAAAGAGAAGAAAATGTTAACAGAAAAAGCAAAAAGGGAGTGAGCTGCCATGTAGAATTTGTTTGTACACATCCTTTTGAAAGAAACTGCTCTGTATTCTTCACAAAGAGTAGGGATACAGCCCCATGCACTGCACACGTCATACAGGGAGCCTTTAGAAGCCCATTTCAAGTCCTTGCTAAAACAAGTTTAGCAGTCTACAAACAAGAATGCTTTTAACGTTGCAACACCCACAGCCATTTTATAGGTCTTGTGGCTTGGATCTCATTCTTGGTGGGGGTTGCTCTTTATTTCTTATCCAGAGTGTTTACATCTTTGTGGTGTCGGCAATACAGACCCATCTTTATAAGAGCAGCAAGAAAAAAAACAGCAATAAATCTCTGCAATGTGTTTTCAGTATGTCTATAAATCTGAAATATTTAAATGTAAAACAGTCCCTTTCTTTGAAAACTGTGGATTGAAACTCAGAAAAGGATTGATTACAATATTTTTATTCAAGATGATGTGAACAAAGATGAGGCTAATATCTTTCCTTGAATGTACTATTTAAATTAAGAGGCACTGAGGAAAAAAAAAACCCACAGTATTTTATTAAAGGTATTGTTGGTGGTTTGTCACAATGGGAGTGAAGCCAAAACTGTTCTTACAGAAAGAAATACAGTTCACTGACAAAATTGTATAACCTGTGTGTTAAAAAGACACAGTAAAAAGCTCAGCTGTTTAGGTGAAAAAGCAAAACAGGCACTGATAGATTTCTCTTCTATGTCTATATTAATGATCTCAAATGTAGTATTATTCAGACAGGTGAATACAGATTCCCATAAGTAATCTCTAAGTAGCTGGGGAGATTTTGTATACCCAGACATCTGTGCTGGTTGTTTTTGATGAAATAGAATTTTCAATCTCCTCTTTTGACAAATGATAATATTTTCATAACAATGCGATCCCCAAAGGATCAAAGATTCACTTTGTTAAGTGCCTTTAGAGTATTCAGCACTTTCTAGAGTCAAAAATAGTTTCTGCCCAACAGAGACTCGATGCCTGGGACCTGAGACAGAGTGATAAATAGATAACTGGGGTTTGAAAGGCAGGAGAGAGACAGACCCAGACAAAGAGAACTACACAGCGAGGTATATTTGAATAAATCAACAGGTTCTGTCTTCAACAATGTAGAGTGACCAGAGAAGAGGTAGGATTACATGGCTTGTCATTCTCTTATCAACAAAGTGCTGAACCTAACAAAGGTGAAAGAGACTTAAAAAGGAGATTGGAGGAAATAAAAGAGATTTTGATAAAAACAGAGTCCTTCAAAAGACTCAAGGTCAAAATGTGTGTTTGGGGAGACTCACCCCACAGTACAGCCATTCTAACACAGCTCTGCTTCATATCATCCTTTCAGGAATGAGAAATACATTACCTCAGCCCTTCCCCAAGGCATACAGCTTAGTGTGTGTACCCACCTTCCAAGGGATAGTTATATGCCAAGATTCTAGTAAAAAAACCACTCTGTATTCAGCTATCTCCTCTGAACACCACCGTTTTTTACCTCAGCTACTTTACACACTCACTGTTCTGCCAACACACAGTCCTTGGCCCTGGTCCTGAGAGCACCTGGTGGGGTTTTGGCAAGAAAAGAGGGCACAGAGCACTGAACCTGGGGCAGGCACATCACAGGCAGGAGCTGGGGCTGCAGCATGTCCATAGGCTGCCCACAGGGATAATGCACAGGCATTTCTGAGGTCAAGTCAGCCCACTGAAGCTCTGGATTCCGGCCACCTTTGGTGTTCCAGTTTTCACGAATTTTTACAGCAACAGCTTCAAAATATCAGCGCAGAATTTATAAGCTGCACATAGACAGATTCCACAAATAGTCACACAAGGCCAACCCACACACCCAAATGGATATTTCCCAGCTGCTGGAGCCAGTGGATCCCTGCTGCGATCTCTGTCCATCTTAGCAGCTGGGAAGGAGCTTCCTGCTGCTGCAGGGGCACGTGGTCCTTTTTTCCACTTCCAGGATGGAAAGAATGGAGAACTCCTAGAGCATTCCCTGTATCTGGGAAGAATCCTTCACTTCCAAACTGGGAAGAAGGGAGTGGGCCTTGCTTTTGGGTGAAAAGCCATCAATGACAATGTGTTATATTGTGCTGCTTTAATTTGATTTAATGGGGACGAGAAAAGAAAGACAGAAGGGAAAAAGAGTTAATATTAAGCATAAGTACTGATGGTACAGAAGAGGAGCTAGCACCGAAATTCAAGCATCCTAATAAATGGAGTGAGTTGAATAAACAATTTTAGCAACTATCATGGGTCAAATCCTGGAAAAACATTAGCAGATATGTTTATGCCAGCATAAACATTTAAGTAAATCACTGTGTGTTATTACAATAACATTGTATTTGAACTGAAGTTGTTAGAAATCCCCTTTCAGAAATTAACCCAGTTGTTCTTAATAGCAATTATGGCTTTTTACAACCACATTTGCATTCATCATCAGAAGAAACTGAAATATGTCTAATTAGCAAAATGACAATAAAATGAAAAGAGTTTGTGTATTAGGTTAGGGGCTGAAAGTGTGTTTTTCTCTCAGCTCTGAGCTGTGTTGCACCATTAGCTTTCAAAATGATTGCACATAGAAGTTTGCCAGGAGATTTGCTCTATGTAAAGTTGTACAAGTGCTTCTGTACTCTAGAAAACAAGAAATGACAGGAATATGTTGTAAAAATGTATCCTCTCTGTTGGGAGGTTTTTTATTACACATGCATTTAGTCCAAATAATTTTAAACTTACATTTCCACCAAGGCTCATCTTTGCTTTAACAAGTGTTTTTTATTAACTGGAATGATGGGTTTTTCATTTTGAACCGAAATCTCCTTTTTGTGTTTTCAGAAGGGCATATATCTGAAGGCTTATTTTTAAAGCTGAAATGCAATATGTTGAAAAAGCATTTGTGAACTCTTTTTCTGTAATTGAAAAAAGACATGAGTTAGACTTTAAAGTGTGAAGAATGATACAGCTACTATATGTGCTGACTCAGGCCAACTTGCTTCCATGCTGGTATGACCTTCAAAAGGAGTTAGAAAAATCACTTGAGGAGAAGAGAATTTCTGTCTAAAAATGTGAATCAAAACTTTTCATCACTGCATGCAAAATATCAAGTGTAATACATGTTATAATTTTGATCCTAACATAGCTTTTTTTCATGATATTGGCAATATGGTCTGGCTAGATTGGGATCCTAAAAGAACACTGTTATTTTATAGTTGGAAATGATGCAGTAATAAATTTTGTTTCTCAAAAATGTAATGAGAAGCAAGTGTCATTGCAGCCATGTTTCTGTAACACTGCATTTTTTATTGTATCTGGCTTTATGTTATTAATACCCAGATCCAAATGTTTTGGTTTGATTTGTTTTTTTTTTTCCCCATAGATTCTCTAAATAGTACTTAGAGATCAGAAAGGCCATAATAATCTGAATGATCATAAGAATAAGTAAAATGTTTTTCTTGGTCAGGTAAGAACTTTGTTCAGTTTTTAAAGGTTCATAATCCACACTGATTATGTTCAAAGAATTAATATGGCTTTATGTTCCAGAACTGTCCCTGCAGGTCCCCATATCAGCCAAGAATAATATCTAGACAGATTTACCAGCCTGAAAAGTTTTTAAGTGAACTTCATACCCATGCTCAATGTAGCTTGATTTAACTTGGTCAAAGTCAATCCTTTCACTAATGTGCAGTTTGCAGAAGGAATGTGAACCACAGCATGGAGGGATTTTCTGCTCCCCATCCACCTCCCCTATGAGAAGGCTGGGGATGCATTAGAAGTTGGAAGGAGACAGAACCAGGCCAGGTGACCTTTACTGACCAAATGTTATACGTGGTTTCACATTTCACCTAAAGTTTAAAGTGATTATTATTTTTCACTGAGCACTCTTCATGTATTTCCTTGCACCACTGGCCTCAAGTGCTACCACCTGATTAATACAATTCACCTCTGCCATGCCTGTGTGTATCTGTTGTTTCTTTAGGGAGTCAAGAAAGCCCCAGAAGGTCTGGAACAAGCACTGTAATTATCCCACTTGCCTTTTGCACTCTCCTAGTTTTCATCATTATTATTTTACACAGATGTCTTATATTTATGTGCTGGGAAAAGGAGTTATGGAAATTCCTTCCCAGGCACTTCACTACCAATGTCCATTGTCGAACCTTACCAGTTCCAAAGAAGGAAAACCAAAAAGGGTCACATTGCATGTGTAGCCCAGGAACCACAGCAACTTAGACATTTCTGTGACCAGCATCACAGCCTGTTCCTCAAGTAAGAATTATATCAATACCATCATCATCATCATGCTGTAGCCAAGACCACTCAGTTGTTTCCTCAGATTCACACACCGTAATCTAATGCTCAAAATCAATGTACATTAGGATTTTGCTGTAGTGTCAGCACACCTGAGGAGGTGGCAGAATGCATCCCTACCAAACTCCTTTCCTGAAGTCAGACAGTTTTAGTTTTGTTTTGTAGCACTTTTTATTATTTTGACTGCTGTTTCCTGCTTATAATAGAGAATTGGCAAAGTGGTGCTGTTGTGTTTTGTAACTGGAGTTCTGCAAACAGTAAAAACTTTATTTTGTGAAAAGGAGCAAAAATATTTTTTTTTCCATAGTCCATTCCTATTGAAATGTTCCTGCAACTGTCTTATATCTACCCAATTGTTTCAGCCTGGTGTCCCTCTCATCTCTCACACTGGGCAACTTCTTCCCTTGGGCTTCTTCTTCCCCATGGGAGGAGCATTACAAAAATTGCCAAGAGCAGGCTGGGAGCAGAGTCCTTCATTACCTGATAATGTGGGATCTCCATGATTACCTGGTGCTGCTGCTCAGTGACCAGTGCAGCCCTCTGTAGGAGGTGGGGGTGTAGCTCCCACGCTGAAGGACTCTATTGTTCCAATGTTGTTGCTCCATGGGGGTCAGAGGCTCAGAGGATGTTGAGACCTGCCATGGTTGTGCCTTGCAACCTCCCAGGAAACCCTGGGATTTAAGCCAGTGAGGAGCTCAGTACACTTGATCAAAAAGAAAAGCAACTCTTGAACCTTCTTTTTTTGACCTAACCATCCTTGTCCATAATTTGGGCTGGGAGCACTGGTTGGCAGCAATCTGTGCAGAGCATACAGGTGTATTTTCTTTCCTCAGCTCAGATGAACAATCTGAAACTGTCTGAAGTTGGTAGCACAGAAGCCACAGTGCAAACTTTGGGGTTGCACACGACTCTGATGGCTGCTTACATCAACAGAGAGTGTCTCCAGGATCTGTGTAGTTTCAGATCAGAACTGGTTTTATTAGTAAGTGCTGGCTTGCCAGACAAGAAAAGATGATTCACTTGGATGGGGGGAGAACTGCAGTTCTTCTGTAATGAATTCATTATTAACACAGTGAGAGACAGAACCAGGCAGTTTCAAATTTACAAATCATCTGTCTTTTTAGTAATATCTGTGTTTTTTGGCACCCCAAGAGCAGTCTCTGTTCCCCTGGAGAGACTCTTTCATAATGCTCAACAATGTATCTGTTATTATGAGAAGGATGTTGAGAGTTTAGAACACAGCAGCTCAGCTGAAGCAGCTGTTGCTTCAGAGACAGCAAAAGCAGAAAAAAAGACATTTAAAATTTTTAAATGTATGCTCCCATGTGGTCTATTTCTCAGCCCAAAAAGGGGCCTTTGCATTGCAGCTGCCACCTGTCTGCAAAGGGGGAAGCTTTAGAAAGGATTTTCCTGGAGCTGCTCTTGGCGGCCCATTCCAGGCCCCAGCCAAAGCCAACTTTTAAGAACCATTGTAAAGAGTGAATTCAGCTATTCCTCTCTGCTTAGATTTCTCATGACCCTGATCTTCCACAGGGGCCTGCAGTTGTGGAGAGTGACATGGTAATGCTTGGCCAATGAGCAGCCCAGCAATCTCCAGAAACAAATAACGTTACCTGGCTGGTTCGGATCCTGTAGGTGATCCAAAGTGCCAGAGGAAGCAGCAATTACAATTCCCCAGGAAAATGGAGTGTTGGTAGGCACAGCAGAGCTCTGTGCATCAGCCAGGCAAAGACCCTTGGAGCAGAGAGCTGCTGTGGGCATCCCTCAGGGCTCTGACCAGCACAGCCTAGGGAACAACTTCCTTGAGAGGATGCCAGGAACAAATCCCATGGATAAGCTGGGCATGCCTTCTGAAGGCTGTACTTTATTGTGGACAAGCAAGCTGCCCCCACTCTGTGCCTTCCACAGCTTTTCTTTCCTGAATGGCAGAGATTTTCTGTGGCTGAGATTCTGCCTCACCCTTGGAGCCACTTTCTCCCGTGAAGTAATCCCACACTCCTTGGTGAATACAGCTTGCTCAGCTGTGACTGCTAAAGAGCAGGGAAAATCAGCCCTGTAGCAAGCTTTGTTTTTAAAGCTGTTTCATATAAGATTTTATATCTACCTTCTTTAAGTGTGGAGTGGAAAAACTGAACTGTAATTCATGCAGTAGTTCCCTTTCTCTGTGTTTTGAAAGTGTTAAATCAAAAGTAAGATTTATACAAATAAAAACCAGCAAGTGCCCGTTAACGCGCAGAGTGTTGGAATTCTGGATTTGCCACACTGATGTGTAGAGACCAATGGGAGTCATATATATTTTAATGCATTTCTAGTCATTTCTAGAATTCAAGAAGTATCCTGTCCCTATTGCATATTATTTTGTTTATCTTCCTTGACTTTGCCAATTAACACGCATGGCCATGCTTGAAGTTATGGGTTTTACAGACCCTTGTGGCTTTATGCTGACACAAATTGCTGCTCAGAAGAAAAGTAAGGCAAAGGAAAATTTATAGTTCAGCCCAACACTGTATGCCAAAATCTAAAAATGGTTTAAGACAGCTTCTTAAATAATCATACTTCAAACAGCATGCTCAAGCTCTTAGGCCAGAAATGTCAGGCATTTTTGTACTTCCCCAAACTCTGTGGAAATAAATTCGTTGGTTTTTTTTTTAAATTATACAATTATTGAAGGAAGTGCTGGACAATTTTCATCCAGACTCAGAGCTGCCAGTTCTCACAAAATTAGGATTTTAAAAAATAATTCCAGTTCCTATAGCATGAATTACAATAGTTTCCTAGTTCTTGTTTTATTTTTTAAAGGTACCTTCCTTGTTCTTTTAACCATGGAAAGAAAAACATAACTGTCAACCCTTAAGGCTAAAGCAAATTTCATAGTGCTATTCTAAAATTATGATGGATAATGTTCATTTTGCAGACCTAACTGATGATACTACAGCTGTGCCAATACTTCTAATTTAAGATAATAGGTACTCTTCTGGCATCAACACAGCTAAATTGAATACTGTAAGGTTCATGTTTTATACAAAAATAATGCCCAAACTTAAGTATTTTCACTGCAGATTCTAATGGCATAAATGAGCAGAAAACTGCACATATATAATTCTTTATGGCCAACATAAAATGTCCTGTGATTGCCTCAAAATACTATTTTAAAAAATCCTCTAAACAGCTCAGATAATTATTGTTCCAGAAGATACTGGGGGGAAAGAAAGAAAATCTGTGATCTATGATGGTTTGTGCCCATTGAAAGGGCTGGAGTTGGATTTCTGACCCAGCCTGCTGCACAGTACAGACAAACACACAGTGTTAAAGGACGTGGTCAGTCCGTGGCTCAGGTGAGCTGCAAACTATAATTATAGTAGCAGGAGGAATCTCATCTAAGGACCTGCTGTAGATTATTTCACTGCCATTACTAGTTTAGATTAGCTAAGCAAATTTTCAGCATTATTAACTATGGAAGAAATGTATTAGCTGTGAAGGAGATGTATATTTGGAATTTCTCTGGAGTCAGCAGAGTTGCCCAGGCTGTGTTCCAAGCACATTGGTGGCTTCCAGAACAAAGTGATGTCTAAAAGGTCACCTAGACACCAAGGACATAATTTGGTCACACCTATGCTTAGGTGTGGCACAACCACAGTGACATGGACAGAGTTTACTTTAATAGTGCAAACCAACAATGACGCATATGGAACCATTAGAATATCCTACAAAAATGAAATATTGACTGATGGTGACTGATGGCAATATTTGGACATTAATTTCTTCATATATTATTATATTACATTACATTACATTAATAATAATCTAGCTAGTATGTAAATGATTATAAAGAATTATAAATTATATAAATGATTATATTTATTTATATATTATAACTGTATTATAATATAACTTATATGATATTATATTATGTTATATTATATTATATATTTACATCATTGACACAGAGAAGAGAGTGGGGTTGAGTAATATCCCATAATTTCTGGGGAAGTATTCAAATTTTTAGCTATTTATTCATCATTGCTAATCTCAAATCTTTCATGATAATGCACTGTTTCTTTTTCTTCCTAATCCCTTCTAAAATTAATCTATGTTAATACCCTGCATTTATGTATTTGAAGCATAGGATTCTAGGGTGTTGCACAGCTCTGGCTCTCCACTTACTCTGCTTCTTATTACATTTATTTTTATCTATGTGTATGTATACCTGTATATATGCACAGACATACACCTAAATATTTATGATGCATAAATATGTAAGATTCTCTATATGTGTTTTGGGCATTTAATTTCTGTGTGGCTAAGTCAGAAGCATGTGGATATATACCTATATAGTTTTTTCCTTTTGCATACACATTTTTCCTTAAAAAGGTATTATGTTATGACAGATGTTGCTGCATGCAGGAACACCAAGAATTGCACAAAATCGAGCAGCATCAGTTTAAAAATAAAGTGTAGACATGTCAGTGCTGTCCTAAATATTTTTGTGTAACGTATAAATACATTTGTGCAAAAAACTATTGTTCCATTGCTGTAGAGATTTATGCAGGGGCTTAAGTCAATAAACTGTGGATAATCTCATTATGATCAGTGGATTGCTACCAGGGTTTAGTTAAATATGAACATAAGTCTTTCTAGAATTATGAATATATAAATTAAATTATAAAGAACAGACATTTATATGGATGGTTGCATGTCATGCTGAGAACATTTGATCACACTGTAGCAAATGTTGATCCTTTTTCTTGGTGGCATTTAAATCCATTGGAAAACTGACTTATAGTTGAAACCCTGATGTAAATCTGATGTGTTGTTAAAACTGAGGGTTGGGAAGGTTGTTTTGTTTTGTTTTTTGCCCTAAGGATTGTCAGGGACTTAATCAGACTTGCTGGTTTATTTCCATATCAAAGTTAAGTAGGAAATATTTTATTAACAGATGTCTACATCAAAACCTTCCATTTGGACATGAGCCCTCAGTACCAGGACTGACTGCAGGATCAAACAGTTCCTGCTCTGCAATTAGAGTTGTCATTGTTCTCAGACAGGAACCCACCAGTGCCCCACTAATGAATGTCCTTACATATTTCCTCTAAGGAATAATTGCAAAAAAATCAGAGCACATCTAGATGGGTCTCAGAGCTGAAAACTTAAAAATCACTTTAATGAACGTTTTCCATCAGTGTAATAGTTTCACAGGGATTCTAAGTTGTAATCATCCCTAAGCAGAACTGATACTCAAAATTATGGAAAGAAACAAGCACTTTCAGATGAGTTGATTAAATGTGCTGAAAGAGAATATACCAAAGATAATCCCTCAGATATTGCAGAATAGGATTTTACAAACTCACATGTGGAAGAACTGTTTATGTTTCAGAGAAATCTGAAACTGAGGTAGAAATTCAGTTACATGTTATTAAAAAACTTGGTTTTATAGTGGTCATTTTGGTAGGGAGTACAGGATCCAGCAGACCTGTGACATTCTGGGATAGTTTATTTTACTGATTTTTCAGCCTTACTGCACCACAGCATGTACATACACTGGAGTACAACAGTGATTTGGGGACTGTCTAAACTGGGATTGCAGATTCATTCCTTTCTGAAAGTGTTTTTTCTCTCTCAAAACAAATGTATAGAGTGAAGCAGCATCCCCCTAAGAGAAGAAAACCCATGGAGTCACCTCAGTTAGAGACTGCAATGGCCAGTTAAGTAATTTATTGCATGCTCCTGAATAGAAGCTGATTCCATTTTCTGTGAATGGAGATTGACTCAATATAATTATCCTCTCTAGAGCTTTAAACACACCAGCTTTAAATATTTTAAGTGATGTGGCTTTTATCACTTCCTTTGGACAATATTTTCATTGTCTACTAGATCTCACTTTGAATTTTCTTCTGATATCCTGCCTAAATAGCTTAACCACATGTCATTATCTCTTATTCTACTCAGCTAAAATTCCTTACAACAAGCCCTGTCAATTAGTGTTCCCAGGAGCTGCTGCTTCAAATGCTTTAGTAGTGATCATATAGCTAAAATCCTTCATCAAAGAAGGCATTCTCATTGGTATTAAAACATTTGGCATTAAAAACTATGTATATTACCTAGATCACTTCAGTTTCTAAGCCTATAAAATAATCCTTAATTCAGTTTTGAGAACCCTATCCTTTTAATTCATGCAGAGTTGAAGATTGATCTGGTGCTAAGGAAGATATTCCCCTCTGGGAGCCCTGTGGATTGGGATGGGCAGTGGGAAATCCTCCTGCTGGTATTGAAGCATTTGGCACAAGGTGCCCTGGTTTGTCTACAAACACTGTCCACCTCCTGCAGCTGTGGGCAGGAGCAGGCTCCCTCTGCTCTGGAAGGCACCAAGGGTCAGGGCTGCTCTGTCTGAAGGCTGTGGGATGTTGGAAAAGCAATCCTGCTGCCCTGGTGGCAGCCTGGCTGTGGGGAAGGGAGGGAGCTGGGCAAGGGCAGGGCTGGGCTCAGGCAGGAGGGGCCGGGTCTTGTCTGTATTGGCCAAGTTAGATGCAAGGGGATGCTGATGAGAGCTCAGTGGCGGTGGCTACAGAGCTTTTCCAGTGCAGTTCTGATACCCAGGGCTGCTGATTAACTCAGGGCAGCCTGGCCAAAGCCATGGCTGTGATGGGCACATCCCCCCTGACAGCCTCTGGTTACAGGGGCTCTCCTGAGACACACCCCAGCCTGAGCCCCCTGAACAGAATTTGCATTTTTGTCAAGTTCAGCTGACTGTAAATGTTGGCATCAGCTCATTGTCTCCAATCTTCACCCAGTGTGTCCCACCATGTGTAAGGCATCAGCCCAGTGCTTGGCTTCTGCTCTCAGCAGAAGATGCTGTGCAGACCCAAGCTGGTGCCAGGCACAAAGGTGCTTCACACCCAGTAAGCAGGTGTTGGGCACTTGCATTAGACCTTCAAATGTACCTCCCTGCAAACTTTGGCTGCCCCTTGGCTTACAGGACATGCTCTGGGAAATCCTGCAGTGCAAAGCAATCTGCTGCCAGGTACAGAGGCAGTGGTTGCAGTAAATGCTGGGTAATGTGCCAGGAGATTTTTGGTGCTGCATGTTTGGCTGCAGTGTACCCTCAAGCTGTTGGTGAGACATGCATTTAGAAGTTTGTCCCATAATCATATGAGATGGGAAAAGAATTCCTGACATATTTTCCTTCTCATGGGATGGCAACATCTGCAGTGAAAGAAGTTTTCCAGTGGGTTTCACTCATGATTTATACAAACTCTTCCTTTATGGAAAAAAGAAAAAATTGTCCAAAATGTAAGATGATTTTTATTTATTTTTGTCCTCTCTCAAGCTAGTAGGATATTTGTAAAGAAGAATTGAAAATTACCTGAGATAAAGACCACTTTGAAGACAAAGACTTATCAGATCTGTCCTGCCATGTGCTGAAGTGATGAAAAGTGGAGATAGCAGAACCATGAGTGTGGTCTGGGAAAAGGAACTTATTTGAGACATTCTCTATACATACAGAATAGACTGAACTGAATCACTCAGCCACACATATATGAGCAAACTTGCATTTCTTCCTTTTATTCAGCTCTGACAACTCCTGCAATGCCTTGTTGCTGAATACTTCCTTATGAACACTTTACTGTTAAACTAAATCATTTGCCTGTTCAAGATGTTATCTTGAGGATATGTGACTAAAATGGTTAAATTGGTTACTGTAAGAAATGATGGATTTTCCAAGGACTGAACAGTCCATAGAGTTGGAGAGCAGGAGCCATATGGCTGAGGAGATCTGTGTGAGAAAATACACCTCTAGGACAAGATTTAAGGAGCCAAGACAGAGAAGCAGCCCCTTCATTTCTGGGCAGTTTCACCAACTCACTGAATGGGAATGAGTTAAGATCAATCCTTTTTTAATCTTTTAAGCATAATAGATATAAGAATGTAAATATCCTCAGTTAACAGGCAATAAAAAAGTAATATTCTGAAGATATTTGTTAGCTGCTGAGAAAATAAGAGACCACACTAATAGTTTAAGGCTTAGTTTCCTAATTTGATAAAACAATCTCTCTCTATCTGTAAAATGTACCACTGCTGCAATTCATATGATTTGTCACATGTTCCTTGAAACTCAAGGTCCTTCATCTTTAAAGCCTCACATCTATTTCTAGGTCTTACTGTATTTTAACTAAACCTCAGAATCTGTGCTTGCCTTAGAAAAAGCTTTTCTGATAATGTGAGTGAAGAATCTCCAATAAGTCTGAAAAGAATAGCAGAGTGTACCTGATTTGTATTTCTACCTTCCAGAGCTGGAGATCAGAAGGCAGAGGACAGAGAGAGCTCCATGTATCATCTCTAAAAGCCCAGTCTGATGATCCTGGGCTTGGCTCAGCTGGGGTTGGCAGAGACATCAGCATGGGCACTGTGCCTTCCACAGCTGCTCCTGTGGCTGCTTCAACCACTGCAGGCACACAAGGAAGGCTCACTGCAGGACACTGTGAGGTGTAAAACCAGGTCCAGATACTCCCATTCTGTATATTCCCAGGGGGAGAGCATAAACAAATGAACATTTTGTGTTCTAGAGCAGCCAAGGAGAGGAGAGGGGCAGCCTGAGCTCATGCTGTGCTGCTGTCCCAAACAACAGGCAAGTCAGCTGGGGCAGGGCACACACAAAGCCTCTTTCTTCAGTTGTTTGGGGGCTCTTTCATTGTAATACACCCCACAAGCTGTCCTAGACCTTGTGCTCCTGTCCAATGAATAGACTAACTCTATATTAGCAATTTAAACCAGATAGGCACAGCAAGCAGTTTAGAATAGATAAAAGACTGCTGAAAGAAATGTCAAAATGATACAGTCCTCATGCAAAAACCACTGACTTTGTGAGCCAGGTCTAAGATCCTGTAACAATAAATAGAATAAACAACAGAATTGTAAATAACTGCCTGAAAGGACAAAGCTGACTGCACATAAAGTTACAGGAATAAAAGGGAGACTACAATAATTCTTCCTCCTGACTGTTTTTAACCTACTGTGACTCATGGAAGGGGAATTAATGTATACTCACCCTTCACATTGCTCCAGCACCGCACTTCCATACACAAAGCAGCTGAAAAGCAGGTTGTATATATTTTGTTTCTGCTGGCAGCTCCTCCCATCCCCTCAAAAGCTAATAAGGCATTTTGGATGCTTCATCTCATTTGTTATCTTCCTGATGGCATTATCATTCCAGTCAGAAAGGCACTGAGATTTCCATCCCTTAAGGCCATGCCAGCAGGGAAAGCACATCCAGAATTATGGTCCCCTGCAAGCTCTTCCTCCTGTTACTGTCACCACAGACATGCACACCCTCAGAGACTGCGTCCCCCATGTTTTTATTGGAAAAGTCCACAAGAACTGACAGGGCAGCTCTTTTTCCTGCCCAGCCCTTGCTGTGAGGGTGGCTCAGCACACTGCAGAGCACTCACCAGGTTATTTACATGCTGCACACACACCCTGTTAGGTTGGCTTCAGCTGGCAGCATGAAAACACTTGGATTTGCACATTGCTAATGCTCCACTACAGTACATGAGCCTCCTCCTCTGGTAACTTCTGCTCAGAGTGCCCTGGAAGAGCAAACTTTGACCACTCACAGCTGAAGCTGCCCACTGTGGGGTGGCCATGCCAAGATTCAGGCTGTTCTTTGGCAGCACTGGCATCCAGCCTAACTGCACAGCAGGCTTCAAATTGGTGTAGAAATCAGTACCAGTCTTCCTAAGATGCCATACCCCTAAGATTATTTATTGAAAGATTTATATCTTGTTAATAATGATCTCAGAACCACCCACGGGTGTTTTGCTTTAAAATCTGTTTTTGTAAATTGATGATTAAGAACTAACACCCAAGGGATATGTTCCAGTGGAGCATTATTTTCTCCTTAATTAATACAGGAATTTCAGGGGAAGACACTCTTATCTCTGTATCCTTAAAGGGAGAGGGAAACTTCATCCCAACATCAGTAAAGCCTAAAACACAAGCACTGCTTGATTTGTATGCACATGGGTAGTCCCAAGTAGTTGGTCACTGGGATATTTGCTCCTTGTCCTCAGAGGGGGCAGTGAGCTTCCCAGATTTGGATAAAATAGAGCTTAAGGGCCAGAAAAAGAGGTCTGAGCAAAGGAAAAAAAAAAAAAAGGTTTGTGAGAGTGAGACTCTCTAGTGACCAGCTCAGTGCCATGCTGCTTTTATGGGAATGCTCCTTGTTGGACAGTGAACTGACAATTATGTCTTAAGGCTGGTTAGGGAACAACAGGAGGAGATCATTGCTCTGTGGATCTTTCTGTAAGATGAGGACATGTTCATTAAGCACCATTCACAGCCTGAAACAAGAGTATGGCAGGAAGGCAAATGCAGGTCACAGAAGTCCACCATACAGGAAAAGTCCTAGATCAATGGTGATTTAGGAAAGATCAGCCTCTGGTGAGCAAAGGGAACTGCTATGCATTTTTCTCATAGATATTTATGAGAAATTAATTTAATTGGGTGCTGCAGTGAATTTTATTTCTGAGGCTGTATATAGACCCTGCCACAGGTATGTGACATAACATGCTCTGGACATGATTTTCCAAACTATTTGGATGAGGAACCTGGCAGGATCACACAGGGACTCCTTTTAAAGACCTTGAGCAAGACAGAAATGTGTGCCAAATTCTCCTCCCAGATAGAAATCTATTGAAAAATCTATTGGGAACACTTATCTCCAGGTGCTTAGTTTACATGGGCTAAAATAAGCTTTAGTCCTGAGGAGAAGTTGCTAAATAAGTGCCAGATCAAAGTAATCTTTGAGGAGATGTGCTGTGGCTGCAGTAAAAGGGGCAGAGGATTCAAGTATTGAGACAAATCAGGGTTTGTGCAGTGAAATCCATGTCTGAATGATGCCTTTGGCAACACTTCTGTGCAGTCATTAAAGAAGAGATTGAAACCAAGGGTTTGGAGGTGGTAATGTTGTGTTCCTCATTTTCTGGGGATCCATCTTGAGACATCTAAGCTGATGTTTCTGGTTAGCAGATGTGGCAGGACCTCTGTGGCACTGACATCTGTTCTGAGTGGAAATGTGCTCTACATTGGAATTGCTTCACAAAGTCAAGCCCTTGCTTCTTAAGGCAGTGACTGAAAGATGATGGCACATTTGGCAACCATGGGAGCCTCACCAGCCTGAGGAGGTGCAGCAGGGAATGCAGGGAACAAAATAAGTTCCTCCCTGGTGGCAGTGAGCACTGCCTGTTTCTGTACAGGGAATTTGGCTGTGTAATGAGAGCCTATAGGCAGGCATGTCCCCCCTGCAGCAATTGAGGAGGAAACCTTCATTCTGGTACCTGCTGGTACCTTACTTCACAAACCCTTACTTCACAAGCTTAATGTCCTTTTGTAAATAGGGTTTGGTGAGACTTGATGTCATTAATTTGCACTGCAGAACTCCCCAAAGGTAGGAGTTGTTGCATTAGGCACTGTTCAAACCTATAAAAAGGGTTCAGTCCTAAACCAAAGGGCTTCTAATTTACATTTAACAAAATACTTGATGGGTGGGTATAAAAGGCATGTAAGAGGTACTGAAAGAAAAGTGTGTGTCTGAGATATATTTCAGTGATCTCTCCAGTCCCAGATCAAACCTAAAGAGCAGCAGTTAATTCATAGTGGTAGCAGATGTTCATAAATTGCTGAGCCCCAGTTTTGTACTGACACTGAACAAGTTCTAAAGACCCTTTAATCATCACAAGACATCATCCCTTTCGACAGTCCTATTTTCTTTAATAAAAAACTATTTGTATCACGTTAAAGAACCAAATCACCTCCTACTAGTTCACTGGAAACGGGCAATAAAGTACCATAGGGTGCCTACTACAGGAGGGCTCTGAGCCTGGAGCCACCCAAAAATTCAATAGAACTGTCCCAGTAATAGCTTTGAAACCAAAGATTCTTGAGACCTTCTTAAGTTTCCTTATGAAATCCTGTCGTGCTTTTCCTGACCAACCAAAACAACAAAGTACAAGTCCACACAAGTCAAAGAGCTGCAGGAAAACCTGGTGCAAGTTGAAAAACAGAAATTCCAATGTTGGTGGGCTTCAGGGCTGGAGGATTGTGAACTCTGTGAAAATCGAACAAAGCAACCCCCTAATGTTCACATAGAGATGTAAACAGAGAGCCACGTCTGCAGCACTTGGACTGGGTTTTTTCTCTGGGGCTGTTACTGCTTTAACCAGACCACATGCACAACAAAATAAAATATATCTTGGTCTTTCCTTGGCCTTACTTCTTTCAGAATTAAGTGTACCATGAACAGCTTTGGGGAGGTGATGGGCAGAAATACACTCAGGCTCCTTTTTTCTGTGTACTCACCTTTGTTAGCAACAGAAGAAATAAAAATTAATAGTGCTATTACTCCTTTCCCCTAATCCTTCTCACCCCAGCTTTATGTCTCTTCAGCAAAAGGTCAGTCTTTTCAAGCATGATTTAAAATGTGCACTCATGAAAAGAAAAGAGCCAAACCACACAAATCCTGGATGTTAAAAATATACTCCTCTGTAAAGTGTGCATTCCTCTTGTGTCAAATACACACTCCCTTCTGAGGTCTGGCTGTTTTGTGGTGCTGTGAGATATGTTTGCATGGAAAGAGCTGATACAAGTGATATCAGAGGAGCCAATGAAGGAACTGAGATCCTGGTCGTGCTCTTCTCTGAGGCAACTCAGTAAAATGGAGCCTCAATAAAGATCCTTAGAAGAAGAGCCACACTCAAAGAGCATGACCTAGGAGGGGACAGGTTGAATATCTGCAGATTCACATGGATTTGCTAAGAAAGATCCACAGGCTTTGCTGCTGCTTCCCTGATAGAACAGAGTAACTGAGGCCTCATGCAATGTTCTCCTGCTGCTCTCCAAAGCCCACCTTTAGGCATTGCACAGCCTGGTGTCATTTCAATAACCCTGGTGGATCACAGCAGCATCTCCCAGTGACCCACGGCAGCTCAGAGCTGCCAGGAAGCACAGGACAGACACTGGGTACCCTGCAGGAGGAAACAGCTGGCAAAGGTGGGAGTGTCCTGGTTTAGGACAAATTTGGGAGAAAACCTCCAAAGAGGGTCCCTCCAGAAAGCAAACCCACACTCCCTCCCCCCACAACTGGGTCAGGAAGGATTCCTTGGAGAGAAGTGGAAAGAACCTGCTTATTTAACAGGCAAAGCATCCCCAGCACACAAAATGAACAATACCAGGTGACACCACTCTGTCACCGCTCTGACAAAGATGACAAATTCAGAAAGTCTCTCTGGGGGTGGTCGCTCTGTTCTCAGTCCCTCCAGTGTTGGGGCAGCTGCTGCCCAGAGTAGGCCCCGCTAGGCCACAAGGTGCAAACTCTCGGTGTTCCCAGGTCCCAGTCCGGAGCAGGTTCGAGTAGGTCCAAAAAAAGGAAAGGAGAAACAGTCCAGGGAAAAATTCAGACTGCTTTGCTAAATTAACTAACGAGCAGAAGCAAAAAAGCAAAAAAGCAGGAGCAAAGCAGAAGCAAGAGCAAGAGCAAAGCAAAAAAGCAAAAGCAGCACTATGTACTGCCCTGTCTGTGTGTCCCACCAGCCGTGGGGGAGCAGGCTGATGAGAAACCAAACCAAACCAAACCAAACCAAACCAAAACATTTGTTCTTCAGAGCCAGCCTTGAAGGCACAGAACATAATATCCAGCGTAAACAGAACACATGAATGGGGATACAAGCATCATAATGTCACCCTAGGACAGGGGGAAAGCACCACACTACTGCCAAAGGTTCTGCAGGCTCTGGAGATGGATGTGGGGGTGTTGGGATGTGGGGATGTGGGGATGTGGGGATGTAGGGATATGGGGATGTGGGGATGTAGGGATATGGGGATGTGGGAAGAATACCTGCCCTGCAGCTCTGGCTGGTAGGCAAGAATCTGAGCCCTGTGTTTGGGCTGGAGTTCAGGTTTACTGGCAGTGTGTAATCTACTTAGTGTGGCAGTAAAACACTCTGGTTTTCCAACTTTGCATCCACTGAGGCTTTTAAAAATCCTTTGAATTTATCTCTAGTCATTTGCAGAGACATTTTAATGGAGAAAGAGACATCATTATAGATTTCTTTACCTCAAACAACAGGGAAACAGGGTACCCACTGGCAAAAACCAGAGCCAGAAACAAGAAAATAAATCTCTGGGGGACCAGGAAAATACAGTTCTGCCTAGAGATAGCATTTTTTATTTAAAGCTTTTATTGTCTAGATTTTCCAATTGTGGCTTCTGCTGTGTGAGAATGGGCTGTGCATTGTGTGTGTTTGAGTTTCTGCTCTTGTTTTCCCAGGGATGTTTGGTGTCCTGAAGGAATCTGTGAACTACAGATGGTGCCCAAAGCAAGGAAATGTGGAATGTGGAGTGGAACACAAATGGAGCATCTGAAAGGCTCCTTGTCTGCTCCTGCAGGCCAGGGGAGCAATGCAGAGGAGACTCTTTGCTCCTTTTCTGTTATATCAAAGGGATGGCTGCGGGACTGTTCTTTTTCCTTTTCTTTCTCTCCATCTGCCCCTGAAACCTAAACACTTAAAAGCCCAGTTTGAGCAGTGGAATGTATGGTACATTCTTGCTCTGTCTGATGGGACAATGTCTGTGCCATGGGGGGTTGCTGAGGTAATTCTTTATTGAGCATTAGTAATTCTGGGAGCACATTATATGAAATTCCAATGAACTGTATTGTGTCAAAACCATGCTTAATTTAATATCTAATTTAATTAACTTTTGTATTCCCTGTGCTGAAGAATGCTGATATGGAAAGACATCTCCCAGGTATTGCCTGGGCATTTCATGGGTTACATGAGCTGTTCTTCAATGATTATTTTAGGTTTGGATTTAAGAGTTTTTACATAAAAATAAAGGTCACTTTCAAGCAGCAAAAGCAAATTTAAAACCCCAGTGGTTTCTTCTATTGCTAAAGAAAATTAAGAGTTACTGTATCATCTTTGGGATTTATTTATCTTTTACTTTTGCATTAAATTGTCAAAAAAGTGTTTTGTCTAAGTGAAGACATAATTATAGTAAATAAAGGGGCTGGCTCCTCTGTCTGCAATCCCAGAGTGAGGCGTCTGCCCTCTCTTCTGGGCTAAGTTCAGTCACAGCAAGGCTGTGCCAAGCCAACCAAACACAGCTGATTGGAACAGAAATGCCTTATCTTGTAAAAAATATCGAGATTGCTTAGAAAAGAAACATCGTGCCTCAAGATATAATCACAGGCTGTTAATTATTTTGAAGACTCTAAATTCTGAAAAAGTTGCTCCAAAATTTTAAATAAAATCAGATCTTTCTTAGGTGAGGCATATCTAGATGGAAGATTCAGCCACTTTCAATTGTATCTATTTCAATAAAAAGTTTGTTGGAATGGACAAAATATTTACCTGGGTATCACCAGAACCCCTTCAGAACCATTCTCCCCAACACTCTCCAGCCTGGACAGCACCATGCAAGATGCCAGATTATTTTTCCTTGATCAGCTGCAGGGGCAGCAGTTGTGGCTAGTAAAAGGTCAAACAAGTCACGTGGTGTGATCCAAGCAGAAATATTTTTTTAAAATTTGTGTATTCACCTTCAGAGATAGTTGAGGCTGTATAGTGCTGCTTGTAACTGATTTAACTCCTCTGTGGTAGCAATGCACTGGAAGAGGAGTGGAGTGATTTAAGTGCAGGCAGAACATGAGGTTGCTGATGTAGCAATGGCATTCACATATCTTGAAGATGTACAGCTTCTGGAATAGAAGTAATCAAATTTACTAGATAATTTAATTCAGATGTTTTGTGGTTACTGGAAAACAAAGACCACAAACTGAGAGAGAGGCCTAAATATCCACTAATGATTTATTAGGAAGACTTTCAGCCTACATAAGTGTTCCTATAAAATTGACTTAATAACCGAGATACAGAGCACAGTAAGACCAGACATTTTTGTCTTACAATTCAGTGTAACCATATCCTACACCAACATTCTGAAAACTCAAGCAGATGTTGTTTAAATAAATTGTTTCATGAAAAGTGCTGCTCTTTTCTTAAGAACAAATGTCCTTTTGGCTGGGCTTTAATGGAGATACTTTACTGATACTTTACTGACTTCAGAGAACAGCAGAGAAAAAACGATAACCATATTGATTAAAGCAGACATTTTTGTTCAAAACCAATAATAATAAAAGAATTGAAGACCTTAGTGAGAGGAAAATTCATTCCTTGGTAAAGCTCCATAGCTCTGACTGCAGGAATGGTAAAATGTTTGGTATTTGTGGGGCAATGCAGTGCCCTGATCCCAAGCCCCAGTCAGCAGGGATGGCCCCACTGCAGGGTGTGTGTTCCCAGTGCTCATCCTGCTGCTCTCACAGAGGGGATTTGCTGGCAGAGAGCTCAGGAGGCTTCTCTTGGTAGCCCACAGGCAAAGAGATGCTCTAGGGAATACCAGCACACCCTGTTCCAGCATAGGAATAAAGAAAATCCTCCCCTAACAAGAGTGAGAGGGAGTGGAAAAGACCCCTCTTCTCAGTTTCTAAAACACCAATGACCCTTAAACCTACAGGAGACTGTAGCTAGGGTGAAGGGAAGAATGCAGGGAGCTTTTTATCCATATCCATTAAGGTCCCATCAATTTACAGTGAGGACTTCATGAACAGCCTGTTAAAATATTTTATATGCTTGTAGGTTGCAGCAATAGATCCACTCAACAACATTTCTTGCTTCCAGTGTGTTTTGAAAATCCTTTGTGGGTAGATGTATTTCAGGCTGTGTCAGTCAACTGGCTAAGAAGTCAATTTTCAAAAGCCTTTTCTATTTTTTTACTCAAAAATGAAATTGTCAAAGGCTTTATGCAAAACCCAAGGTTGCAAAGTAGCTTGGGCAAAGCTTCTGGATTTTGTTATATGAATCAGCTCTTCAGATCCTGAAGGATTTTACCATGCTGATGAACAGCTATTTGGACAATCCACTTTCTCTCAATTGATTTGTTTGCTACCCTCATGTTCAGCTCTTGAGAATGAATTTTCTGTGACAAGTCTTTTGGGAATGGACTGTCCCTGGGTCCTTCAGAGCATGTGCAGTATTGTGTCAGACAGTGCAATAGATGGCAATATTAATATCAGGAAAGAATCTTCTGCTAGGCAGGAAATAGGAGGAATACTCAATTTACAAGATGACATTTGTGATTATTATCAAGAAGACCATAAATATGAATTATTCAGTGTCAGGTTCTCTGTAAAACACAGGTGATATTTATCACTAAGAAAACTCACTGTGTTGATGTATATCTGGAAGTGACAGATAAGAGCTATGGTATCAGAAACGGGGTTTCCCTGCAGAGAAACAATAACTTAATCAGTGTTTCAAACATTCAGGACATCTCTCATCTCCCAGTATGTGCTGCTGTTTATTATGGCTAAGTGCACATGCCCTCAGATAAACTTCTATATCCTCCTCATGTCTGAGTCCTTTCAGCTGACAGTTCTTGCTGAAAACCTCCTTTGACCTTTGGAATGGTTTTTGTCTCTAAGTGTCCAGATTTCCATTTGATTTGAGTTGTTGAAAAAGCACAAGTGTGCTCAGAGCTCTGACTTGTTTTCCATAGAGGCTGGTATCAAATAAAGCAATAGAAAAACATTCTGCATTTCTCTGACTGAAGCGCAGTAGCTGCAGTGGCAGAGCAGCAGCCACAGCACATGGAAATTATTTTGCTATTTGCCAGTTTCCAAAGCAGGTGAAGCCCTCTGTGATACAGAAGGCCATGAAACTCCTGTTCCTCTGCATGAAGCAGCTCTGGGTGGAGAGGATGGTTGGCTGCTCAGTGGATTGTTCTAGAGTGGTACAGTGAAGCATCAGCAGTGTGGCTGAACCTGACTGGAGACCACATGCAGGCTGTGTGAAAACACAGATTAGTGAAAACACAGATTAATTGGCCTTAAAATAGTGTGCAAGTGTCAAAAAGAGGCTGGGTTACCATTCCCAGAGCGGTGGCACACACAAAGTCTCCCAGTGTCTCTTTCAATGTACAACCTCCAGCTTTCTTATGCTAGATATAACTATATCAGTATAATATAACTTCCCCCTGTATCCCTGCATGGGTGAAAACAGCTAAAACCTTTTGCCATTTAGCAAAATAACAGTGATTTTTGTTCTCTTCATAATTTATTAACATTTATTGCTGCATCAGGGAAATTTTATATTTGGCAACTGATGGATCTGGTGTTCAGCTCTAGGAATCCTGCTCAGCAGCATTGCCACAGGCTTGGGATGCAGGGGCATAAACATGGCATGAGCATGAAAATAGAGAATTGCACTGGAAACAACTGCTACTGTAGGGGTAAATGATGTCAATATAAATTGCCATCAGACACTAAGGCTGCAGGCTGCTGGAAATATGGCAAGAAAGGAGCATTTATCCAACTCTGAATCCCAACAATGAAGGTGCTTCCCTACAGCATTGGTATTTCCTTTGCACTTGAGAGATGAATGGAAGTGACTTGCTTGAGTTCATCAGGAATGCATGTTATAAATGATGCACCAAGCACCTGCATCTGTGCTCAGTTTTGTATTCATAGATATTTTAGTGGAGCTATTCATAAATGGGGCCTTTTCTAGAAGATAAAAATTCCATAGAGGCCTTTTTTTTAAGTAAATGCAGAAATTCAAGTGAAGAGAGTTTCAAAGATGCAATTCTTATATGTGCTATGATTGATAAATGGTAAATTTGTATTTGATCTTTTCAAAAAAACTTACAAGAGTTCAGAAAGCTCAAAAGCCCCTAAAATTCTTTCCTCTAGAAAAAAAAATTCAGACTGTTTGGAGGAGTTGTTTTTTAAGTCATCAGCATTAGACATCTCTTTTATGTGTTTGGTGAATTGTTACTTTTTTTTTTTCTTTCATTTTGATTTGATTAATTAGATCACATTGAGGACATTGGAATAAAATGGACTGGTTAATTCTTTCTTTGTTTGAAAAATAAACATTGGATTTGAGATCACATTTTTCCACTCTAGTGCATGAGAATATTCTTTCAGGGGGCTTGATTTTTGAAGATATATTTGAAAAATATCAAATGTTTCTGTTTAGCTTGCTTTAATTGCAGTTGCAATTTTTTTTATTCATTAATATTATTTGAACCATGTTCATGTTCTTTGGAAAACACAGAGCAACTTTCAGCTACTGGAATGCTCTGGTAAAAAGATGAGGAGAAAGTTTTCAAATTCATGAGGAAAAAAGAAAGAAAAAGCTTACCATGTTTCCCCCAGCAGTTTTAAATCTTTCCACCTCATGAGACACAACTTGTACAATCATTAAAGAGTTCTGTGACATAACCACATGAAATTATGAAAATATATGGGGTGAGAGTATTACAAAGTGACGACAGCTGAATCCTAATTTCATCATCCATTATAATTCTTGTCTTTCTGAGCAGCTTGAGATAAGATGATTTTTGTGGTTGGTGTATTCATATGTTGATATGTTTCTTGAGACATGTGTACTCTGCAAAATATGTTAACCAGTGAAAGAGCCTGTCTGAACTAAGTAAAATAAGGATAATTTAGGACATGCTGAACCCATGTAGAATTCTTCCTGCATAAGAAATGAGCCATGAGTCAGACCAGGAGAACAAGTTTGGCAGTGCTTCATTTGCAGGCCCATGGAATAACATGGAGAAAGATGGAGTGAAATAAGGAAAAAATCCAGCTGCAGAGAAAAGTGTAGATTATTTACCCATTTGTCTGTGAGTCAGGCTAATTTAACATTATCAATTAAAGATCCAGAGAGGAAGAAAAGGAAAAGCCTCATCAGCATCCCCTGACATGATATTTTCAGTCCTCATTTCAGTAGCTTCTGTATTTGCTGGGAGTCAGAGTAAGGTGGCTCTCCCAAGCCTCATTTCAAAGTTCTATCTGCTTGCTGCATTACAGCTAATTATTGAATGATAACCCAAATACTGAATAACAGGTGAGAGTGGGCCTGAAGTAATTTCTCCACTGTTAGCACGTTCTTCTATTTTAAGATTTTTTGTGCATTTTATGGTATGCAGCAAGTGCTGCCACATTAACATTTAAATACTTAACTTTCTATCTCTGTACTTTAATCTCATTCTTACATCCTTCAGCCTTTCATTACATTACCATTATCTGATAAATGCACATTTCTCTGTGTCCTTTGAAGTAGTGAATTATTATACAGTATGGACTAGATTATCCATAGATTATTTTCCATGCAGCACAGTCAGGAGATTCTCAAGAGCTGGGGCAAACACTCTGCATCAAGCTGCAAGGTCTGGCTTTGCGCTTGCTCCAGGATTAGGGAACTGAATTTTCCTTGTCTGGCTTTAAGAAGCAGCTGTAGGCACAGGCACCTGAAGACAGTGTGTCAGCTAAAATCTTCACAACAAGCAGCACTTAATTTATTTTCTCTGAAGTGCGATTTCCTAATCTAAAAGCAAAAATTATCCCTGCTCTAAGCATAGTCAGTTAGTACTAGAATGAAGTTGCAAATTCCAAAATTCTGATTTTTCAGTCCACTGTTTGATGCTTATTTTCAATTTTAGTGATGGTATAAAGGAAGAGGTAAATGTCCCAACATCCTTGAAATCATGAGGTCATTTAAGGACCTTTAACCTTTAGTCTAAGAAAGAAAGTTTCCATATTGTAGTTGTAAAAAAAGGGTAAAGTGTACAGAAAACTAAAGCAAGTAACCAGAGGAGTATTGATTTCTGCTGCATAAATCCTCCTGCAAACAGCAGTATGTGATAATTTAATGCCTTGTACATTCCCCTCGTGATTCTTAAGACAGCTCTGATGCATCTGGTTTGACATGAAAAGCCAGAGTTGGGACTGGAATGGTGCCTTGGTCTCTGCACTCTGGTGACATGGACATCTGAGCAGTGAGATGTGCTCTAAATCTGTGCCTGAGTAGCCCCAGGATCACACACAAGTGAAATTTCCTTGCTTTTATGCTCAAGACTACAAAATCCAAACAGTGTGAAAATTGTTGCTTATAACATCTCAGACCCAAATATCTTACAATAAAGGAACAAGAAGAGGGAAGATATTTTGTCAGCCTAAATGAAGAAAGGTGTCTGAAGCTTCATGAGCTCTGTAGTTCTGTGTGTGGCTCCCATTAAATTTCTTTGCTCACAGGGCATCATCAAATTCTGTGTGATTCACAGGAGTTGCAGTGAAAGTAGCTCAGAATCAAATGGAAATAGCTGCACAGCACCCCTCAGTTTCTGTTTGGAGAAAATATTCATCAGCACATAATTGTTTAGTAGAAGTGGATAACTCCAGGGACTGAGCCATTCTTTGTGCTGGACAATTGTTTAGAAGCTTATGGTCCATGCACAGTTCCTAATAACTTTTTCCAGTCCACAGAAAGTCAAGTGGTGCCCTTAGGAAATGTGTGATTCAGTATTCCAATTCTCTTTTAATTATTAATTTCTAGTCTTCATTTATATTTCATTGTACTGCAGAAAATCTCCACTCACCACAGTGCCACTTGCATCTCTTAACAGCCTGAAATATTTATTAAACTCATTAAGCTCCAGTCTTGGTAGCTAATTACAACAAACTTATGTTTGTGGAAGGAAATCTAGCTGTGAAGATTAAATTTAAATGAGGGCCAAAATCTCCTTGCCTTTGGAGATTTTTGTTTTTCCTCTTTTTAATTTGTCATGCTGATTTGTAAAGCTTCCTAGTTATTCTGGTAACACTAGCACTGCTGATAACAACAGACACTGCTTGTCTTGGAGAAGTGCCAGTATTCTAAGTACATGTCTAATTTGTCCAGACAGTTTTAAAGTCTCTTGAATTAAAATTATAAGTTTATTCTGAAGAGTTACAACAGACAATTACAGATGGAAATTTGAAATGAGAAATTTTAAAATAAAATTAACTACCAGAATTCTTTGAGGTTAAAGGCACTGAAAAAGTTCAACCCCCTTAGTACAGTGAATGTCACCAACCCATGTATTCAAGCAGGGCTCTCTGAGGGTTCAGCATGTGGGCTTGATGCTATTTAAAGGTTTCAACAGACTTTTGTCTAGCTGATTTTGAGGCCACTGCTAGATTTAAACCTCTGTGTGTGCATTTACTGGGACAGACAAAGTCAGTTTTTGGCTTCTGAAATGTTGTTCAAGTTAAAGCTCCTTTGAAGCACCCCTGGAGGATCATCTTCCTCTCCAGAATTGTGGATGGCTACTGGCATGAGAACTTCAGGCTTTGATAGGAGGCATTCCAGAGTAGTCTTCAATTTAGGGGCATTCCAGAGTAGTCCTCCATCTAGAAGTCTTCCACAACAAAAAAATCATGGAATGCTAAGGGTTGGAGGGGACATAAAGATCATCTAGTCCCAATGAACCTCGTTATTTTTTCAGCAGTGTCTTCCCATGAAGTTAGAAAAGTGAGTTTAGGTAGCTGCAGCAGACCTTGTAGCTACTTGGATATGAACTCTGACTGGCTAAGAGTAATTGCCTTTGCTTCTATTTGTGAGCCTTTCTGGAAGCTTTCCCCAAAAGCATCACTGTACTTTTGTACCACAGTGACTCCCCAGGAACCGCTGAAATCATCCTGTGAGCATCATGTGTCCAGAGCTTTCTGTGAGAGCACTCTCCTCTCTCCAACAGAAAGGGAGAAAGCTGAAATTGTAATTTTTAAATAGCATCTTTCAATTTGAGTGGAGCAAGCTGAAATGGTAGTTTTTAAATAGCATCTTTCAGTTTGAGAGTCAACAGATGAAAGACAGAGATTTTTAAAAAGGCAAAAGGCCTCTCACACAATGACCTCTGTAAAGGAAATATTCACTCATCTTTTTAATACAAAAATGTATTTCCTTCTTGATTCATATGTCAATGACTTTGTCTTCACATTTTTGTATAAGTTGGATTCAGTAAATGCCCTGAAAGGAACAACAGCAGAGTGTGTAACCTGAGGATGGGTGTGCGAGTCTCGCTGCTGACATCGGCTGAGGGGAATTTCAGGTTTCCTGGCAAAGGTAATTTTGTCTTGACTTGCTCCTTGGCTGCAGTGGAGTCAGGATGTAAAATGTGATGGTGGTGCAGAGCAGAGACATTCCTTTATGCACACAGTAGGTGTAGCATAACCTTCGGATGCGCTGGGTCCCACCATTCCCACACCGACTGCTGCTCAGGCTTAGCACTATTTTCACACTGTTCAAAAGAATACTTATGGGTATGCTTTGAGTTAGATTATTTAGATAGGCTTCAAGTTGAACAGGATGTGTTCCTCTGGCAATGTATGCTGTAACGAGGCAGACTTTTAGATAAAGTTGCCTTTTTTTAAAATCCAAATAAATAGGAGTTAGATAAGATACTGTAACTTCATGGCCATCAGTGCACATTGGAATTGAAATCAGATTATGTCTTAGAGTGCTTCTGCAGCTGCCAGTCAATCAATACGTGCAGAACTTGGGTCCTGGCCCAAGAAAGAGGTGGCAGAATGTGTCTGCTTGGGTGTGGTCAGCCACCCTGGAGCATGCTGCACTACTGCTCCTCATCCTTTCCTCTACTGAAATACTAATGATACATGGCTGAGGATATAATTACTTCTTCATTCAACTTCCCAGTTTTGTAGTTCAATTCAGGGAATGTGGGGATATGCAGCAAGTGCACATTGTGGAGCTCCAAAAACTTCTGAATATGAAGGACTGTCTCTACCTGAGGACTGCAGAGCTTCTTCAAAATACAAATACTTCAAAGTGCATTTCCAAAAAGCACAGAAAGCCCTTAAAATCTATGGTTAAGATTGTTAGTGTATATTAACAATACACATATATTAGGCTGGAAGGAAAATGGCTTATTAGACTTTTAATGTTTCAAGGAGGATCCCTCTGTCTTGAACAGCAGCACTTATTTCTGTCCCATTGTAAACAAGAGTTGACAATAACATATTTTCCTCATCTCACTCTGTGGACACTCAGGACAATAAAATTTCCAGTATCTGTGAATACCATTCTTTTTACAAAAATTCTGATACTAATGATATCTTCAAATGTTTCTCTAAAGATACCATTAAGCACATTTAATGAAACTTCTACTTATGCAGTTTACCTAGGACTGCATCTGACTTTTTCCAGGAACGTTGTCCTTTTCTACCTAGATATTTTGTCTAGGAAAAGCCAAGGTTTAGTCACCTGATGAGCAGATCAAGGCCATTTGCAGACACCTCCATTGCACAGGGTCAGATCTGTTCTGTGGCATATGGACAATGGATCTCCTGCATTTGGGATGCAATGGGATCTAACGTGTGTGCACTGAGTAGGTGATCTGTGTGAGCACAGTAAATCCAATTCACCCTGAGCTTACTGTATGGGTATAAATCAAGGATGCATCCCAGACACATTAGTCTCACTGCATTTCATTTTGTCTGGGAAAACCTGGACAGAAATATGGTAGCCCTAAGCTTCCCACATTCCACACTCCACACACACACATAATAGGTTCATGTCTTGAACCCTTGGTCTCTCTCGGGCTTTCCATTATTGTTGATACAACACATAAATCTCAGGTTAAGTGTTCTCCTGACTTTGCAGTTATTTTCCTTTTTCCTATAGGCCCAACAGTCTTTAAATCCTTCTGAGTTGCTTATTAGAGTTTTAGGTGGGACATAACAGACGACCCTTGGTTCAGCTCTCAGGCTGATTCAGGAGAAATCTCTTCTCTGTGTAATGCCCTGGTCTCTAACAAACCACTCCCAGTGATTTTTGCAGACGTGGGCATTGTTCTCTTTGTTTCATGTTCTGTGTTGTTTTCTTAGCCAAGTTGCTTTGGTATTTATTAATTGAGAGTTGTAAGTAATTCACTTAATCTAACACTTGATCAGCAATTTCAAATCAACATTTGAGAGGGAACATACCCTCAGGCAGTTGTTATTTATTCTGGTCAGGTAATTCCTTTCTGGGCTGTTTAAACAGCAACATGTTTTTTGTTACAGGGAGACTGCCTAACTTAGGAAAAGAGTTTGCAAAAGTCTGCTTTTCTGTTTCTTTCAAAGTTTAACTAAGTAGACTGCTCAGTGTGATAATGATAACCAAGTACTGAGGTGGGCAGATAGTAGTATAATTAAGAATATGCAACACTGCAGTATAAGGTCCAGGCATCTGGTAAGGATTAGATTTGCTGGTTATACAAAATCATGAAGACACAAACCATTCTGACAGATCTGATAGAAAGAAGAAAGATGAACACATTACCATCTAAGCTGCCCTTGTAGCACTGAGAAATCCTGTAGTGCTGTCCACCTAAAATATTTCAACATCAAAAGCTAAACATTTGACTCTCAGGGAGAAGTTGTATCACCCATTGCTAAATTTTCCCTTAAGTATTTTAAGCATTTTATTCCTCTGTGGAGGAAATACTGACTATGCAAATCACATTTGGGTTTTAGGAGATTTTTCTTCTCCTTTTGGAGTTTTGGAGTATGAGTAAGCCTGACTTTGTATTCCAGAGAAGTCCAATTGTTATAAAGCTCCATAGCAGAGTTCCTTCTGGCAGCCCATGAGGAAGAAGTCAGAAGAATCTCACTGAAATATGGAAGACTGAGCTTTAATAAGAGCAATGTGATAATTCAGGGGCTAGCATCTACAAACCATATTAGTAGTTAACAAGTCACCAAGCTTCAATCATTGCAAGGAGACGGATCCCTTTAAACCTATTAAAAAGTGCTTTAAAAGTTGCACAGGCACTCAGTGACAACTTTGGCCTTACAAAAGCTATCCCTCATCATAGTTATCAACAAGGTAAAGGCATAACACAGGCCTCCATTCCCCCTTTCCTTCCTCCTCCCAAAAAACAACAACCAGCAGCTACCAAAGCATTAAGCTCTATTTAGGGAATCCTTAGAGCAGGTTTGTCCTGGACCCAATAAGGCAAGTGTCTGCAGCTCCAGAATAAAGTGGGAAACTGAAGAAAGCTTTGAATTTCAAACATCTTTCAGTGAGGAATTAGTTTTAAAAGACATACAACAATAAGCCATGAAATAAGTCCAGACACCATAATTCAGGGATAGAATATGCTATGAAACTGGCAGGCATCCAGGCCAGAGCCAGGTGCCTGTTTTGGATTAGATTCAAGTGGCCTTAGGCCACCTACAGAGCTTTCAGGTAGAATCTGGAATCCGCTCACCTCAATAGTACCTTGCTTCTATTTCAGGTACTTGTGAAGGATTCCCAGATGGCTGGCACTCATCCAGACCCATCTGCTTTCACCTCTTCTTGTCTCTATGCTGTCATGAGACAGGCTGCAGAAAAAAAATGTATCTGGAAAACAGAGACTTAATAATTAACTGCCCATTTTCCTCAGTTTGCAGTGAGAAAATTCGACTCATGAGAGCTGCATTTATGTCTTGACACCCTGAGTGTGGGATTACAGATGAACAAGGCACAAGTGTGTATACATATAATCAAGGGGAAACAAAAGATAGATATTGAAAAAAAAATCTTCAAGCTTAAACTATTATAGGCCATAAAAAATAAAACTGCTTTGTCAATCTAATGAATATTTTACCTATCAAATTCTTCTATTTACTTTTAATTCTATTTTATACTGGGCTATGAAAATAGGCCAAGATAACTCAAGTCCTGAATGTCAGTTGTAGAATTCTGACTGTAAATGGTTTTTGCCTTGATGTGCTGCCTTCCATGTTTCTCTGGAAGATCCTGTGCATGTCCTGCCATGGGACTCCAGTTTCATTCCATGAGGGTGGCTGGCTGGAAGGGCAGAGCTGGAGCCAGCAAGGTTCTTCCTGCTAGATTCAGTACAATTATCCTGGAAGCATGGGGGAAAACTGATCAAGCTACCCTCAAACAGACTAATCAGTCTGAGTTTCTGTTATGAAGCTCTAGTACAATGTTACTGTGTCTGCCCTGCCAAGGAGGTTTAAATCTCATTTAAATTCAAGCTAAAATACTCCTTCTCTCATTGAAAGTAAAATGATTGAAATGGCCATGAAATCACTTTTATTAATGTTACAGTCTTAAAGAGTTCATCCATGGAGCAAAACAAGAGCACTGTCACAGTATCTGCTATTCCTTAAAGGGAAGGAAGGGAAGGATTTTGATTATGAGGCACCTCCCAGCAAACATAAACATACCTGGAATTAGACTTGTACATAAGGGCTTGCCGAGGAAAGCCTCAACCTTCAGGACTCCAATTTTCATGAATATTCTATTCCACATTTCTCTTATTGTAATAGGACTAGAAATCACCCTCACAGCCAGCTTTCATCCATGCTCCACTGCAGCACTTTTCCTAAAATGCTACTATAAAGGCCCAACTCTTGCCTTACTAAATTCAGTTTAATAAGAGCTGCTGATTTCAGTGTTACAGGCATACAACATAAAATGATCTAATTCCTTTTTTTCCCAACATCCTGCTCTATTGAAAACAGGCAAAAATCAAACACTTTCCACTCAGTACACACACACAGAGTAAGATATTATTAAATGTTGTCACAGCAACTGGTGCAACACTGAGTTTGTAAAACAGCTGTTTGATTCCTCAACATGCTGAAATCACTTTGGAAATCAACACCACAGTCGGGGAATAGTTTTGTTTGCAAATTAGGAATGCAAAGAAGGTTGTGGTAAATTAAAAACAGTAAGCTGAGCTCTTGGGATAGGGACCAGTTTTCTGTTCTGCATGTGTTCGGCACCTAGCACAAGGAATCCTCTACAGCTACTGCTACATATTCTTCATCTGTTCTCATAATCTTTTGGCATAAAAATCAGTGGTAAAAAATAAATCTCTTTGCAGAAAAATAAAAGGTAGGTCACGAAGGCCTTGTTTTCCTGATGAAAGAGTATAAAGCAATTGGAAGGAAATTAATGCCCTTATCCAAAGCTGTGATTGCTCACTGCCATTGTGGTGCAGTGCAGTCCTCAAGTAATGAGCTCTGGTCCTCAAAAGACACCATGTTCCAGTGTCTGACAAAAATCCCACCCTTGTTATGGAACAAGAGTTTAGAGTCTTTCAGTGCACAGCAAACAGAGTATCTGTGCAGATCTTTTAGACAACACCTTCTTTGTACAGTATTGCATGGTGCTGCAAGCCCTTTCTTATAGAAGCAAATATGGAACAGCTCCATAATTCTGTGGGAGACCTTTTCCTGTTTGTTTGCCAAGCCGTGGTTAAAATTCCCCCAGGGAAGTCCAGTTCAGGTGAGAAGGACATGAAGGTGGTGGGTCTGGGCAGACACCTACCAAGGGAAGATGAACAAACACTCTACCAGAAGTAAAACCACCTAATTTTCATAGGAAATGGGCTGATACTTAATTGAGAATGGTAAAACAAAGGATTTGTGAGTACGCCTCAACTGTTCCACAGAAGGGGCTGAAAAGGCTCCTGAGCTCCTTTGCAATCTGTGTTCCCAGCAAGAAGGCTGAAGAAACAAAGGCTCATTGATGTGAGAAGGGAGGGAAGTTTTTAATAGAGGAATCCCAGGAGCCAGCCAAAGAAGCATTATCTTGTATTAAAAAAATCTGCAAATAATGAATTTCAGAGAAAAGAGAAGCCAATTTTCTTTGCCTGGCCCATGAAATGAGCAGCAAATAAAAGAAAAAACACGTTTACAAAGGACTGGAGACTAAATCTTCCCAGCAACATTCTTCTTGGGGTATGTTGCTCAAAAGCATACAGGGATCCATGTTCAGAAATGCTCAGGAGGTTCAGTTCCTCTTGAGCCAACTGGAGCTGTGAATTCTTGTTACTGTGGAAAATTAAGTCCCAAAATTTTCATCCCAGAACTCAGACTCCCAACCTGAAACTAACTGGGT
The DNA here is from genome assembly GCF_051311805.1 of Agelaius phoeniceus. Classification (NCBI taxonomy): domain Eukaryota; kingdom Metazoa; phylum Chordata; class Aves; order Passeriformes; family Icteridae; genus Agelaius; species Agelaius phoeniceus. The sequence goes on from NC_135276.1 coordinate 6,055,890, forward strand.
ACAAGCAGGAGAATTGTTATCAGAGATCTTATCTTCAAACTGATGCCAGGACTTGTGGGAACTAGTCACATCAGCAGAAGTTACCTTTCCAGTCCAGTAATAAAATGAAAAAGCAAGATAATATTTCAGGCTTGGGTGTGATGAAGCAACACTACCAGCAATGGGGCAGAAAAGCACAACTTTTAGTCTCTGTTGGATGAAATAAATATAAGTTGTTTACGGACATGAAAAGAAGAACCACTATGAAATGAATGAGGAACCATTTCATCCCAATGCCATTTGTTTTGGGGGTGGAATAATCTCATACATTCCTAACATGGAAGACAGAGGTGGAAACTTCCATATGGATTTTGTTTCTTGGCCTGGTTTATCCTTTTCTGGGGTGCAGATGCTGGCTGACTGTAACAGGGACTGAGCTTTCCTTCCTGCACGTGATGCCAGAGTACGTCTGAAACCAATCCTAGTGTCTTAGAAGTAATTTGCAGGGGTTTTAACTGTGTCTTTGTGACTCTGAAGGCTGCCCAGCCTTCCGGGTAGAGTGCAAATCGCTATTTATAAAAAGCATTTTCAAAGTGGATCTTTGAACCTGCTGGACTGCACAGTTTCTCCCGTGCCATTTTTGATCCATTGTATAAATACAAATTTTGGCACGTGCACAACATTATAAACTGCATAATTGTTTTTATTAGAGTTCTGTGAGTTTGGAGGTACCTGTGCTTTAATTACCCCTGGCATGCTTCCAGGAAAACTCTTCTAAAATGTAGTGCTTGCAAAGCCTTTGTCGGGCCACCCACAATGACAGCTTTTATTTTTCCTCTATTAGTGATGGACATTTTCATTTAATTTCAGTCTGGGTGTGTGACAGAGCCCCCGTGCACTGAGCTGCAGCTTCCCCCTGTTCACTTTCCAGCCACAGAGTGGTCGGGACACCGTGGCAGCCACTTGTGACGTTTGGACCCGAGCCAAGCGAATGCTGTTTGCAAAGTTTTTTAGGTTGTCTGTCTTGCTTCCTTGGTCTCCCCTCCCCCTTCCAAAAATTGCTGGTGACGCTAGAAATGCAAGTCAGTTAATCTGTTCTAAAATCTAAGCACCAGCCTACAGCAGAGTCGGCTGGAGAAATGCAGAACATTGCTTGGAAGGTGGGTTTAGTTCCGCTCCTGAGCCCAAATCTCCTGTGTCGCAGGACAGAGCAAGGACAATGGCAACAAGTCAGCAGGATAGCTGGAACTTCATACTCCATGCCAGAAAATGGGATGTCCAGCTAGCACAAATAAATGTGTAGAACTAATCAAATTAGGATGGACATGCTGTGCAATACAGAGAAATGCATGTAAGCAGAAAATTGTGTTTAATATTTGTAATCAAAAGCATTTATTTGGGACTATAACAGCCCAGTGCTACGTGCAAATTGGGTGAGGAAAAAATGTAAACATTGTTTTTTTGATTTCACGGAGTTAGGGTGCAACAGGAATGTTGGATGGAGCTCCTTTTCCAGGGGCTGTGATTAAAAAGCTATAGGGGCTTATTGACAGAAAATATTACTGTAAATAGTGGTGGAAACCTATTCCACAATGATTACTCTTTATTGCAAGGTATTTGCCAGACTTTATAGGATGCAAACTGAAAACTGTGGGTTTAGGGACAAGCTGAGGTTATGACTTCCACCCTAACACCATGTTTTAAGGCAGCTGCAGAGAGCAGAATTTAATAGAGAAGCTGGTGAGACAGTGGAATTTTATTCTGTGAACTTTCAGGTCCTTAAGGATCAGGAATTAATGGAGGAACTACACTAAGGTAACCAGTATGTGTTTTTGTTACTTATGAGTTTTAATGTCAGCTGAAATATAGTTACCCATAAACAGAATAACCAGTGGCATGGTATAGCCTGTGCCATGTGTCACTGAAAAATGCAATTAACCATCAGGCAAAAGCAACTCTATTCCAGTGGCTCATATGGTAAACTGAATACTGGTTAGAAATGCAGAAACATGCTTTTGGGAACATGCTAAACTAGCATTTTCCATTCCTCAGAACACTGTAGTCAGCTTCAGATTTTGTGGAAGTAGACAAAGGAGTCCTCAGAGTTTCTATTTATGAGAGTAGCCTTCTAAAATTTGGGGTGGAGGGGGGAAGAGGACGGTGCAGGAGTGGATCTGCTGTCAGCTGCCATTCCAGTGCTCTCTGGTACTTTATAACCCTGCTCTGTGGAAGTCAGAGCAGTGCAGGAGGTGCTGCAGCTGTGGGGAAGCTGAACTGTGTCCCCAGACCCTCAGTGTGTCAGGATGTGCCCTCACCCCAAACCTGAGGGGCACCACCTCTCTCTGTTCACAGCCTCCTGTCTGCACAAAGGATCTTTCTAGCAGGGAGGGCACAAAGATTCTCTTCTCAGGTTCTCTAACCCACCCAGAGAAAGGAGCTGTGGTCAGTCATGCCAGCTGGCCGATTTGGCCTCAAATTGTACAGTATTACATGGGTTTAGATAATGTACAGATAGACCAATGGGATTTGATACCAGCTGAGCACATCCCTGCAACTCCACTGAATCTAAAAAAAGACCTTCCCCAAGGTCTTTTTTAAGTTGTTCATATTTTGCTCAACCAGCCATCTCATCCTGCTACAACTGAGTAACAGCTGCTGAACTCTTTAGACAAATTATATAAATTCACAAAATGCCTTGAGGTTATTGAATGAAAAATGTAATGAGAAAGAAAAGCCTCCTTAGCTGTTGTGTTGAGTGTGGAACACAACCAACTTTGGAGCATAATTTCACTATGGGGCCTCTTCAACTTGTGACAAAGATGAAACTGATGGGTTTTAAACACTACCAGCTCATTCTAAAGAGGGTCATTTGTAAAGGGGATTCTAAGAAGACTTCTATGCAAAGAGTTTCACCCAGCATGTGGTTAATCATCCCTCACTAGAATTGAAGGCAAAAAGCTTCTGTGCCTCCCAAGAGGGAAACTTCATCGTGAGGATAAACATAGAGAGGGTAAAGATGGAGCTGGACGAATCCTATGGAGTGCTTATATGTATCCTGAGTAACCCAACAAGTATGAAATTTGGCAAGAAATGGTCCCAGAAATGGTCAAGCAGGAATGGACAGTTGCAGAAACTGAATGCTAACTTAGCAAAAGAAAATTCTGCTCTGATTCTACTATGCATATTCACTGAATATCCATTAAAATGAGCCCCCCCTGCACCATTTCCCATCAAAAGCACTCTGCCTCCAGTCATCCAACCATACGTGGTTTAACTCTAGTATAAATTATAAAAATTAATTTTAAACACAAATAAATCTGGAAGATAATCTAGATTGACAGCTCTCTGTCTTCTGTGAATTGTTCACTCAGGTCAGTGGTCACAAATGTCCCACATGATGAAGAGCTGCTCTAACAAAGATGGCAAAACAAACATGGTGGGGTTTTAGTCCAGGGCTTGTTTCTCCTGCGTGCCTGTCAGTCATGTTAGCAGGAAGCACAGAATCATAGAACCATGGAATGGTTTGGATGGGAAGGGACCTCTCCTTCCAACACCCCTGCCATGGGCAGGGATACCTTCCTTCAGATAAGGTTGATTCAAGCCCCATCCAACCTGGCCTTGGGTAATTCCAGAGATGGGGCAGCCACAGCTGTGTGAGCTCTGTGTGCAGTTTGACTCTATCATGATGGTCATGACAGCATCATTCTTGGGGAAAAAAAGAATAGGAAAGTTTATTGGAAAAGAAGGATTCAGAATTAGAAAGAATAGACTCCTGAAAAATAGTAATCAGTTTTCTATGATTTGCTCACAGGTCGAAACAAGAACATCTACCATCTTTGCATGCAGCCATCAGGACAGTGGACAGACACTTTGCTTTCAGGTGTGGTCTGTCTAGAGAGGGGGTGAGACATCCTGGTGAAACTTGGGCTCTGCTCTTGGACCTTGGTGTGGGGAAAGCGAAGCAGTAACTCAGTGCTGCTGTGGAGCAGCAACCTCCTCCTCTGCCTTGCAGCTCTGGGAGCAATCCTGACCTCCCCACTGGGGTTTGGAGCTGATCTCTTCAGGCTGGAGATCCCTCCCCAAGAAGGTTATTGCTACCTGCAGGGCAATGCTGCTCCAGAGTGACAACCTTTGGTGGTTGCACAGTTCCTTTGCACAGTTCCTTGTATTCCTGGGCAATAAAGGAGATTCTCACACAGGCAAAAACAATTAGAACAGGTGGATGCAAACTATGCAGGTACAATAATGAACTTTTGAGAACCTGATAAAACTGATCAGCATAAAAAATTGGTGGGAGCATCCATCCTGGGAGCTTAGGCAGGATAGAGCCCAATGAGACTGCAGTGTGGTAATGGCTCTCTCTGAGGAAATCTGTGTTTGTGGTCATCTGAGGTGGGACTTGCTAGGGAGAGGGGGGAGGAAAGCCCCCCTCTGACTGCATTGTTTACTCCACTGCTGGCTGAGGAGCTTTAGCTTTCTCTGATGTTTTGCATGGTGTGTTTGCACATGGAACGAGCTGCCTTGCAGGATTCTCTGATGTTTATGACCATCACTGCTGGGATCTTGATTGACTTGGGGAGCAAAGGATGATGTTGTCTGGGCATGTTAACTGATCAATGTTGCTGCCTACAGGCCAGGAAAGGTTGGAGTCCCCTGCCTAATGCCAACTCAAATTTAGATGCATGTCATTTATAGTCATGCAAAGCAGTGTCACATTTTTTTCTTCTTCTTTGATCATACCCAGAAACTATAAATCCCCAGGGTGAAATCTTAGCTCTACAGAAACCCAGAGCAAACCTCCTTTCAGTGATGCACAGTTCATGGTGGAAGTTGTTTTTATTTCTTAAATGATTCTTGTAATTGCTGGAGAATTGTATTTATTTCTCTCCCCTCACAGCAAATGAAATGTCAAATTTCATTGTCAAGTAGCCTGCTGAAAACAGTCAGGTCTGTCAATTCAGAGTGCTGAGGGCTGATAATAAAATTACAACCCAGTAATTTTATATTTTTCTCCTATTATCTGCCATGCACAGTATTTTTCATGTGTTCTACTCCACTGGGACGATTGTAAACCCGTGGCTAGCTCTTTCATTTGAATATACTCAGTGGGAGGTGGCAGGTGCACTGTTACAAACAGATTTTGAAACTTTATCATAATATATTCAGAAGGTGATAATGTAAAAGCTGCTGGAAAATGGAGCGAGATGAAGGAAAAATTCCACGCCTGGGAATTTATTTAATGTTTAAACACAGGAAATGCTTTAAAAGCAAAAATATCTCAGATCTGTCTAATAATCCACTGCCCCAGACTAGTCACCATGATACCCCTGGCGAAGGGGGCAGGTAGAGGAGATGACCTCTGTCTCACCTCAGCTTCCATAGGTGCTCTCCAGCTCCTGTGCCAGCTGGGGCAAAGAGGCACCTTAAGCTGACACAGTTACTGTTTGTTTTCTCTGTGTGACTGTGGGACAAGGGAGATTTTGAGTGAGATTAGACTGAGACACACACTGGAAAACTCTCTGGCAGAAAAGAGAGATCATGAGGTGAGGGACACTTCTCCCAAGTGCCAAAATCATCAGAAACAAGTTCTGTGTTGATTTCCAGCCTGGACCAGTCCCATCCACTTCAATACTTGTTTGCTATTAGATTATTTGGATCTTTGATCCTTTCCTGAAGTTTTCTGCAGAAAGAAGTGTGCAATAGCGCAACTACATTGGTTGGGACCAGAATCTGGTGCTGTGTTTGGCTCAGTTTGTGTGAACCACTGTGTGAAAATCAGCTCCTTGATGGACATCAGTGTCCAGTACATGTCACAGCTGTGTTCACTTCCCAGGCACCTTCATCTTTGTGTGATTTGTTTCTTTGTTTTCAAATGATGCAGCTTTTAAAAATAATAGAAAATAACAGCACATTGTCTCCAAGTGAGTATTGGAAGCTGCATGGCTTGTCCTGGACTGTGCTCCCCCAGCATGCTCACAGAACCATCTTTGTAAAGAGAGGGAATCTTTGTGAATAGAGAGGATCTCATCAATGTATGAAGACATAGTGCCAAGCACCTGAAGTGTCTGAAGGAGGAGTGCCAAAGGAATGGAGCCAGGTGCAACTTGGAGGTGCCCAGAGACATGGGACAAGAGGCCCTGAGCAGAAACTGATGCCTAGGAAGTTCCACCTGGACATGAAGAAGGACTTCTTCCCTGTGCAGCGGCTGAACACTGGAAGAGATTGTCCAGAGAGGGTGTGGAGTCTCCATCAATGGGGACATTCCAAAACTGCCTGGAGACAACCCTGTGCCCGGTGCTTGGGATGACCGTGGCTGCACCAGCTGATCCACTGTGATCCCTCCCAGCCTGACTGTCCTGTGCCCGGTGCTTGGGATGCCCGTGGCTGGATCCACCACGATCCCTCCCAGCCTGACCGTCCTGTGCCCGGTGCTTGGGATGACCGTGGCTGGATCCACCGTGATCCCTTCCAGCCTGACCATCCTGTGCCCGGTGCTTGGGATGACCGTGGCTGGATCCACCATGATCCCTCCCAGCCTGACCGTCCTGTACCCGATGCTTGGGATGACCGTGGCTGGATCCACCATGATCCCTTCCAGCCTGACCATCCTGTGCCCGGTGCTTGGGATGACTGTGGCTGGATCCACCGTGATCCCTTCCAGCCTGACCATCCTGTGCCCACTCCCGCGGGCCGGGCCCCATTGTGCCCCTCACCGCAGGTCCCCCGCTGTCTGCACATCCCCTCAGGTGCGCCCTGCCGTGCCGTGCCGTGCCGTGCCGTGCCGTGCGCGGCTCCCCCCGCCCGCCGCTCCGCTCCGCTCCGCCGTGCCCGGCCCCAGGTGCCTCCCGCCCGCTGTCCCGCCCGGCCCGGCCCCGCTCCGCTCCGCCCCGCGGGTCCCGCCCGCCCCGCTCGCCCCCCGGGTGCGGCCGCTCCAGACGCGGCGCCGGAGGCAGCGCTGCCCCGCGGCGGCGGCGGCGGCGGCGGCGGCGGGGCTTAAAGCGCTCGGGCGGCCGGGGCCGCGCTCACCTGGGCGCCGCTCCCCGCGCTCCGCCGGCCGCCGCAGCGGCTGCGGGGCAGCGCCCAGGTGACCATGCGGGGCAGGCGGCCGCACGCCCCGGGCAGCAGGTAGCACTCGCCAGGTGCGCGGCGGAACATGGACTGTCTCCTGCTGGCCGTCTGGACTTTACCTGCTGCGATCCTCGGCGGCAGCTCCATGCAATTCCAGACTCTCCCGTGGCTCGGAAGCGCTGTAAAGGCAGGTCGAGAGCACTTTCTTTTGCAGTCGCCTAGTGTACTTTCATACCAGGTTACTGCGGTTTCTGGTGCCTTGTCTTTCTGCCTTGCCTTGCCTTGTCAAACTTCACCCAATGCTCCTTTTCTCTCTCTCTCTTTTAATTTTTCTTTCTCTTGCAGACCCTTCAGCTGTGTTGCCTCTGTTGCATGTCTCATGCGGCAACTTTAACCAGTGACAGCATCAGTGAATTGACTCATGGTTTGTATAGCTCTTTCTGTGTCTGTATGTGAACATTTGCATGGATTTTTTTTTCTTTTTTTTTTTTTTTTTTCGTGGAGTGAATATTTAGAGGGGAGAAGTCACAGTGTTTAGGGAGCATAAAGTGCAAGCAGGCTGGCTACTGTGGGATGGTGAACCATGGGCAGGGATTAACTTGTTAAGCCCTGTGTGCTAAAGCTGAAAGGAACAATATGTAGCAGCAAAGCAAATGAATGAGATGGTAAATACATCCACGTTTCCATGTGCGATTAGAAAGATGAATGTGTGTGTGTGTGTGTGTAGCCACAACAGCAAAACCTCATGTGTCTGTTGTGGAAGCAGTGAGACAAAAGTAATGAAAAGATTTGTGAGGGGGAGCAGGAGGAGCTGTGCAATGCAGGCTAAGGGGGGGGAAAAACCTGGAGAGAAAAGGCTCGTGTGAGTGGGAGCTCAGGAGCCGTTTGTTCCCAGGTTGGAGTGGCTAGCACGTAGATGCTGATGGCTTTGGGACTTTTGAAGTGCAGTATATGCTTTGTATTGTGTGTGAGCAGAAACAAAGTGCAACAGAGAACCACACCAGGGTGCAGAAAGGAAACCCCTCCTGCACCCTGTGCTCTGCTCACTGGGGGATTCCCTCTCTCCAGCAGCTGCTTGCATTTTTTGGCCACCAGCCTGCTTAGCGCCCTCAGCTTCTGCCGTTGATTAACACCACTCGAGGAAAGTGAAAGCTCTTGATGTATTGTTTCCACTGTCTAAGGAAAAGCAACCTGTCAGTGGTTACGTTTTCAGCCTAATGTGTGTCCAATAAAATCTATTCAGGCAAAGAGATTGATTGAGAGATTTTGCAACATCTGTTACAACACAAAAAGGAGGGGGTTTTCTTCTTTTTTGATGGTGTTATTTCAATTTAGGAAGAGAAATTAATTGCTTGTCAAGTGCATGGACAACTCTAAGTGTCCACAGAGAAACACAGCTCACAAATTAAATTAAATGGGGTTGGGAAGCAGTTTTTTCAGCATAATTTCTTAGGCTACCAGGAATGGGTGCAAAGATCCTAGTTCAGGAAACAGCTGAAACTCAGACCCTGGTTCCTGGACACAGGTAATCCCTGCATGGCTAGGTCAACACCAATGGTAATATACTGCAAGTGAGGCACCTGCTTGTACAGCCAGCTGAATTATGGTCTCTTTCACCTTCCTTTTTTTGGGTGGTTCTGAGTAGATCAGAGTGTTCTCCTCAAAAACAGTTTTGTAATTTTTTGCATATTTTATCCAAAACAATAAACTTCTTTGACATGCAATTAGCAATGGCTGATGAAAGGTTATTAGGTAGGATGTAATCTCTTTCTGCTGGAGGTCAGTTACAATTTGAAACCCAGTCTAATCAAGTCACTACAAAGAGATGAGGTCTCACTCAGTTAAGGCATTAATAAATTAATCCTTTAATCCACTTGAACAAGTGGTAGAGTTCTGCAAGGTCTCAGTCATGGCTACCCCTACAGTGATACAACATTTGCTGCATTCTTAGGGAAGGGAAAAGCCTCTCAAACCAGAGCGGCCTTCACATTTGACAACAATTAATACAGGGGGAGGGGAAAACCTCCAGATCTGCTGGTGATGACAAATGTCTTCAGAGGAGCAGTTGTGGGAATGTTCACAGCTATGCTAGTTAGTCTGTGCCTCTCAGTGGGGCACAAAGGAAACAAACACAGGCTGAGAGCCTTTGTGACTTACGGGGGTGAATTTATGCAGGCGAGACAGCACACACAGAGCCTGCAGGCCAGCCCCAAAGTGAGGGAATGCTCCATGCCATAGGAAATGCCTGATATTGTGTCAGAGTGCCTTGTTTGTGGGATGCCAGAGCTGATGGCCAACTCTTTATCGTTACAGATTATGTGTTTGTGACACCTGTCAGAGTGGATGCCAGCGGATCGTACATTTCACATGATGTTTTGCACAGTACTAGGAGAAAGAGATCAACTCAGAGTTCAAAGAGTTCCTTGCACTACAAATTTTCAGCATTTGGACAGGAACTTCACTTAGAGCTTAAACCTTCAACCATTTTAAGCAACAGTTTTATTGTCCAGGTACTCGGGAAAGATGGACTGTCAAATTCTCAGGACCATGAAATTGAGCAGTGTTTCTACCAGGGATTTATAAGGAATGATAGCACCTCTTCAGTAGCAATATCTACGTGTGTAGGCTTGGTAAGTGTCTATTTAAAACAAATCAGCTTTAAAAGTATTTTTGTGTGTGCAATAGTAGCTGAAGGTATGTAGTTCACATAATAGTCAAGACACCATAAACCCTTTTGTGATTTTTCTAGTATCACTAGTTGCTATTGTATTTAACAGAAGAGACTTCATTATAGCCAATGAACAGCATCAAACCTTTGTAATTTTTTATGACAGTCTTTCAGGAAAAAAAACAAGACTAGCTGGTAGTCCTAGTAATTATCCCATAGCAATTTGTTACAGTTTGTGATAGTTTATACATTTCTGCTCACTCTTAAGTAAAAGTTTTTCCTGCCTTTGTGAAATGTGGTGAATAAAGGAAAAAAGCCAGTCCAGAAGCTTGTGAAAAACAATATTATATCTAGGTTTGTCAACTAATTTAAGGAAGGGTGAATTTCCTAGCTTGGCAGGACTTATGAACAAATTTCCCTTTGTTTCCTTTGATAATTCAAGCATTATTTGGGTTTACAGGTCTTCATGAGTTGATCTCTTATGAATGTGTTAAATATTATCATTGTGTATTTTCCATTTATGGCTGTCAGCCAAGTTCATGAAAATCATTATTCACAGGTGATTTTTTCAAAATAGATTTGACAGTGCTCATTGCCTGCAGAGAAGGCTTTACTGATGTAATTTAGGAGAATTGTCTACAGAATTAATAGCTAAGGATGTTTTTTAAGGCTTAATCGCTTGCACTTGCAAAGCTGTCTGCTGTGGCTGCAGAGGAAGGCAGTGACATTGAGTGGGAAGTCTATGAAGTCATCTGTGTGCTTTGTGGTTGACTAAAGGTCCAGAGGATATGTTGGGTCACCCTCTTGAAATCTGTTTTGCAAAGGTACTTGTCTCTGAGGGCTATTAAACTGTGTGACGGGACCAGAAAGGAGCACTTGAGACAGCCAGTGCTTCCTTTGAAACTGGAATCAGTGACTTGAGAAGCCTGTTCATTAGGAAGGGATGTTGATAACTGGTTGAAGTGGTCTGGGTTATATTTTGAATGCTGTGTCCTTTTATTTTTTATTTTTTTCCTCCCATCAGGTTAGAGTAATCTTAACAGTTCATTTGAACAGTTGCAAATGTGAGTTTGGAGCAGGTGCCAGGAACTGGGTTGAAGCTTTCTTTTGCTTTTAAAGCTGTGTTTGTGATGCTGAACTGTTAATACCAAATGTGTTCAGTTGTTTTAATGGAAGCTTCATGTTCACAACTGCCACCTTTTATCAGATTTACTCAGAAAAATACCTTGTTTTCACTCATTGCAGTATTTTGTCTTTTTACTATGGGAAGTGCTCTACCTACACACAGCAGGTACAGTTTGGGAGATCTCCCCCGTTTGCCCACGTTTTGATTTTTAACATGCTTTCTGAGCTAAGTGAAGTTGAGCTTGTCAAGTCTTGTCTGGAGAAGGAAGGTTCAAGCCTGCCTCAGGTCACAGAGGAACAGAATGTGGTGATCTTAACTGAGAATGAAATGGATCTTTTACCACTGTCTCGACACAGAGGTTGTTATGACTGGTAAGCTTCACTTAGAAAAGATCCAGAAACTGATCAAAAGAGAATAAATATTGTAGTGTGAACAAACTTATTATGGAAGTACCTAAATTATCAACAAATAGAATCTCTGTTTAAAATTAATTTCAAGGTTCAATAGATTTTTGCCTTCAATTGTTGTTTTAAACTGGCAAATGAAGTAAACCTTTACTTACAATAATCTCCTGTAGGGTAGGTATCCCAAAGTATAATTGTTCCTTTCTCTCCCTATCCATCTATTAATTTCAGTGCACCTAATGAATCTCAGGCAAATTACCAACAGGATTCTGAGTCCTTCAGTTTACAAGGCTGTCCTCCTAAAGATGTCGTCAGCTGTCTGTAATGACACCCACGTCACTTTTCCCTGGGATCCAAATTCAGTAATCATATGTTAAGTCTGGACGCTGTGCTCTGATCAAGAGAACCTTGTGAATAGCTTCTATATCCTTTTGCACCAACTACTTTTGTCACTTGGTTGCCCTTCTTTCCTATTTGCTTTGTTCACTGCAATTAAACCAAAAGTGGTGTTTCTTCTATATGGTTGGTAGCACTAATCTTTCCATTGTTCCTTTCATTAGCAATAGCTTCTCTACAATAAAGCTGCAGTGACCCATTCTTTCAAGCCTGGAACACCACAATGTGATTTGGAAGCAATTGCATTTCAATAGACTACGGGGACTCTTTGATCTAATTTTTTGGATGACCTAGAGTATTCAGTCATTCAGCTGTCTGTTATCTGCCAGTGCTGCAGAGGAGACTTTGGGGAGAGGCTGTATGAAATGGCTTGTTAGGCAGGATGACCTTAACTTAACACTGGAAAGGAGCAAGAATTTGTTGCTTTGGTCTAGATCTGTTAAGAGATGTGTGTATATTACATTTTAATGGCTTAGTTGACAGGAAGGCCCCACGTTTTTATGCTGATTTGTTGATTTGAGACCAAATGTTTCCATCAGTCAACACAATTTTCTTGGTGTGTCAGAAGGCAGAACTGGATCTTTATCTGAACAAATCTCTAATAGAGTAAGTGAGCATTTCAGGAGAATGTGCACAAGTTTACTGTGAGTGCTACCACTTTTCATCATCAAAGTGCTTCAATTTTCAAATGGAAACTTGTTTTTTCTGTCTTCTGCCCTTTTTCTGCTTCAGTCAGCATCCTTTGCTTGCTGGAGCATTGTTATACAGCAAAAACCCAGCGCTTTTACTTGTTTTGTAAATGAAAACTCTGCTCTGGACCTTCTGTGGAGAACATGATATATTTCTTCCACAGAAGTTATCATTTTTTCACATATTATTTGATGCATTCTCACTCCCTGGGATCATTTTTTCACTCTTGCAACTTTGGGACAATGAGTTTATGTTAGTAAATGCAAAGCTAGTTTCTCTCTTTAGCACCATCTTAATGTGTCCCAAATAAAAATTAATGCAATTTTTTTTTTTAATTTTCTTCACTGATTTTTCATGATTCATTTAATAAACCTCTTGTTTTATTCCTGCATGACTTTCTGGAGTTTCCTTCAGTGCTTTGTGCTCTCCCAGTTGGTATATCCAGGCTACTGGTTTGTCTTGCTGTTTCATCCTGTTTGCATTCTCCAATTCAAACTGTTTGTTCTTTCCACATTCAATCTTTTTTCCCAAAATCCTGATTTGAGCTAATTCTTACTTACTGTAATTGTATTTTTATTACAGTTATTATTTAGCAATTTATTATTACTCATAATTGCCTGTAGGTGGCTCATTGAGAGGCAGACTATACCAAATCCACAGACTACTGTGATTCTTCGGGTTTTTCTGAAAGAGATTATGCTGGCCACTCTTTGAATAAGAAATTGGTTTTTTAGGACCCACTCAGTATGGTTGTGTATATTCCAACCTCTTTCCCCCTTTCCCATTCTCATCCACTTTGTGCTATTTAATCTGCATTAAAAGGGAGATCTGTTTTATGTTCACCATCTTTAACTCCCCTTCCATGATGACATCTAAAAGATTTACTGCTGCCTTCCTAGCTTGTATCACAGTGTGTTGTTTGCCTCTCTTTATAGGCCAGTTTTTGTCTCCTTACCTTAGGTTTATGTGGACAGAATCTCCTGTATAAAGTGAGTTGTTTGCAGTCTCACAGTAAATCAGGGCAGAACACAAGAGAACCTCAGAGATCTCCAGTTGTATTTAGAGACATTCTCAAAAGTAATTTATAACTGTGCTTTTGGGAGCAGAAGTCGCGTTCCCCTTGTGAACATGAACTCTGGCAAAGTCAAACAAGTTTATAATCCAGTACACAACCTAGGGCTTGGTGGCCCTAATGAATGAGGGGTTTGTTATCCAGCATTTGTGGGCTGTAGGACACAGGGGAAGGGTCTAGAGCAAGTACAAAATGCGTGCCCAGAGGAAAGACCTGTTTATCCAACATAAGGAACTCTCCCACCATTCCATCCCAGGGAAGATGTGTGTGTATTTTGGGTCAGAAAAAGGAAGTTCAGTTCAGTGGAACAGTTCAGGTCCTTCGTATGATGCACAGTGTTATCTCCCAGGATAAATTTATCAGTGGCACGGAGGCCTGGGAGGCTGTACCTGCTCACACCAGAGGTGGGTTTGGGCTGTTTTCTCCCTTTGGTTTGTGTACCTCAGTCAGAAGTAGTGGTGCCCCCCTCTGGTTTTGGCAAGATGTGTTGGAATCTGTCATTATAAAGAGCCTCTTGTCTCAAGCTGTGTTATGTTTATTAGTGTCTAGTCAAAGGAGGAGAATGAGTGCAACATGATTCATCCCTCCCTCCTCTTTGAGCTGTCAGAGGATTCTAGACAAGGGTTATAGACTGAGAGATAAACAGGAGATGTATTAATTCAATGGAGGGAGGTGTGTATGTGTCTGAGGGCAGGGCTTTGCTCAAAGTATCAAAGAAGCCACAAAATTAAAGCTTCTTGATGCAGTCTGACCACCTAAGAGGCAAGCAGGCCAGGCAGCTCATGTACCCACTCTTTGTAGTCATTTAATTGCACCTGGTATTAGCATTATTTCAGTTGATGCTAACAGCAGCCTCCTATTCCTAGAGCTCACACTTAAAGTCCAATTAAATATGTTGAGACAAATCCCAAGGTTCTTAGGCAGACAAACTGCCATTAAACTCGTTGAGCCAGACTGCTGGTGAAAGTACAGAATAATTGCTGTTTGCATTGAGGGTCCTTTAGAAATTGACAGCTGTAAAAATACAACAAAATTTGGCCCAGTGGGACCTTGAGGAGAAGATAAGTACAGAGCTGCTGGTTTTTTCTCATTCTTAAAGGTGTTTTTAGTCCACCCAGAAGCCAATACACAAATCCTATATTTTCTGCCATTGTACCAGCACAACAAGAACAGCTTCTTTCATGGGAGTTCTATGATTTTCTTTGTATTCACACACTATTGCATCTCCATCCTTTATAAAACACAAACTGTGTTTTACAGGATCATGCTTTTGTCCACTATTTTGGTGAAAGTTTTTCCACTATTGTTCCATTACTCCATATTATGGTAAATATGAAAATAAGAAAAATCTCTACAGGAAAATGAGATGACAATGGGAAATAGTCATATTCTTGAGGATATTTTAGGTTATGCTGGAAAAATACAAGGCAGTGTTTCTGGTCTCAGCATTGACCTGACTGGTGATGAATTGTGTGATTAGGTTATTGATCAACCTTCTCCATATCTGTCTGATAAGCTTTCTGTTTAACCCTGCCTTTAGCTCTGCAAGACAAAGGCTGTGTTATCCCAGGTGTTTTGGCACTACTGATTCCTGATAGGTAAGAAGTGGAATTAAAGAGGATTAATGATGAGAAAGAATCTGCTTCTGCTTGGCAGAAAAAGCAATAGAAGTTGTATTTCTTCCTGTTTTATGTTAAAAAACCTGGAATGTACATAGAGGAAACTGAGCACAGTAGGCTGTGGCTGCTCAACTGCTCTTGAGTGTCCACAGGAGCTGGTCCTCTGTCACTTGTGCCTGCTCTGTCATTGCTCAGCTGGCAGCAGAGTGTGAAAATAAATGGTTCATTGGTGTATTTCCAACCAAACTTCAGGCTTCTGTGGGCACCATTGCTTGAACTCTTTGAGTGGTTTTCCAGAAACAGGGATTATCCATTTGTACAGAGATAGGGCCAGGATGAACTTCTTGTTAATCAGCAGTCTTATCATCACTTCCAAAGGAATCAGCGGTCGCTATCTGTGCTTGAAACATCAGTGTTTTTCTTGCTGTAGCAAAGCCTTTCCACTAAACCCAGTTCCCACACTTTGCCTAGTCCATTATAGACAAATGTCCTTGTGAGGGTCAGGAGTGGATGACCTGCCTGCACAGACGTGACCCCTTCATAACAGGATGTCTTTGATGTCGTGAGGATTTTTATTTTCAGCGCCACTATTTTCATGTGGGCCAAACCATCTCTGCTGCTGAGAGGCAGTGTATTCTCTTCTGCACAGCTGGGAACTGCTGGATATCACAAATAGTTCTCTTTTTGGAGGCAGATTTTAATAACTAATAGAAGCTTCTAGTCGCTAATTAAGCTAAGCAGGAGTTAATTTCTGTCTTTCCCCTTTTCTTCCTCCTCTTTGGAAGTGTTTGAGGAGGATACCAGGTTGGCAGACCTGGTGTGTAAAGGCTTTTGTTTACCCAAAACACAAGGACAGTCTGTGAAACTGCAGCTCAAGCCCAGCTCAAGCAGCCCACTCCTGGAGATCTGTACCTGACACAGGGCGCAGGAGTGGGAAGCACAGAGGTGTCTTGGTTGTGCCCTGACCCGACACAATTCACCTAATTTGAGCAAATGCTGCCATCAAAACTCTTCTTAAAGAGTGCTGCTTTCCCAAGCTTACTCTCTGCTCACCCTGTGCAGAAGCATGGCCCTGATCATGATGACAGCTCTGTGACACACTTGCACTCCCTTGGGAGTTGACTTCAAGTCTCTGTAGGCTGCTCAGTTGTAACTGCTCTGGATGCTCACTGGGAGTCCTGTCACCAGCTCCAGAAGTCTCTCACGTGTCTTGGCTCCTCAAATTTTTGTTTGTTACAGTATTGTGCTTAAGTCCACAAGATATTTATGATAATTCTTTCTAATTTGCAGCTTCTTAGGGAGGGGTTTGTCTTCCTGATGTACAGCAGGTTCTCTACTGTTTGACAGAGAGGATCACTGGGACTGCTGTCCAGTACTGCAACAGGAGGGAAGATTGGAGGTCTAAGACCTGTGCTGTGGAAATGTGCAGCACATGGATCAAAATAAAAGCTGGAACTATGCTAAATAAAGGCATCCACGGTGGTGATGCCCATGATGTATCAGCCAGTTCCTCAAGGTCATTTTAGAGCTCTTTGCATCTGATTAGCACTGTTGTTGACTTACAGAGATAGAGCCTGCTAGGGATTTTCTAGAAAATATCTGCTTTCCAGGATCTCTGTGTGCCTCACTTTGTCATGGTCTTCTCCCAGTGAGCTGGCAGGGGAGGGGTTAAACTTAATTATCTCTGCAATGAGAGCTGGCAGTGGACCTACAGTGAGTTTTAGCAGCTGAAACCCAGACCTGAATTTTTTTTCCCCAAAAAACACTTATTTTGTCTTTGAAAGGCTCTGACTAGCCCTTAAGTGGTATCTGAATTGAATTTTAACAGATAATTCCATTGCAAACAAGTTTTTCTTCTGTCTTTTTGATCATGTCACTAGGAGCAGAAATGTTGGTTCTTTCTTGCCTTTTCTTATCCCATTTTAATCCCAATTCTGTTGCTGCAGGTCTACCATAAATTACTGTATGCTAAAGGAATTTCCTATTGATTTGCTCTGACAGTGATTTGACCAGCTATGTGAATAGCTGATGGAAGCAGAACTTATCTTGGGTTCAGACAGTGGAGCACTGACTAAAGCTCTGAGGTAAACATTTACAGAAGAAACCTGAAAATTATAAAGCCTTGCAGCTCAGCACAATTTACAAACATGTATTAATTAAGCTTCAGGGCTGGCTCTGCTCTGTGTTTGATGAGAACAACATCCTGGCACACAATGGGTTGACATCAGTAACCTTTTATTGTTTATCGTGCTCGGAAGTCACCGAGAATGAGGGTGAAGAAATGTCAAATAATCAGGGCAGATGGGAGGGAATGAGTCTTGATGGTTGAAGCTTGGTACCGTGGGAACCATTATTGTCCAGAGTGATTTCTGGAACATGCAAGTTAATTTCTTTTTTTACAATGTTAGTTCATAAGCTGGGGAAATCTGCAAACAACTTCTACAGTCAGATGAAAACCCTTTTCCTGAATCTCATATGTGGCTGCCCAGCTAGTGACTGCCAAAAAATGGGAAAAGACAAAAGTTGGATGACAAAGATAATAGGTCTTGAAGTTATTCCTACTGCAATAACAAGGCCCAGAACAAACCTGCTTAAGAGAAGAGGAAGCTGAGGCAATAAAGTGATATTTGCTTGCAGAGACAATGGGGTGTTGCCTTTTCACTCCCCTGGGCATTTGCATTTCAGGCTGCCCCACTCTGTACACAGCACACTTGGGGCTTTATTCTTTGAGGGCTGGATTCTTGCTGTTCACAGTGGGATCACTTGAATGCTTGTGCCTGCCTGCCTAATATATGTTAATTGAGAGACTTTTGTGTCTCAACATCTTTATTAATATTAATGGAATGAGATTTTTAATGGACTTATACAAAATATGCTTGACCTAGCTTGAGCCCTCACTTTTGTTTTCATACTCTGCAGCACAGTGTGGCTTCTGACTAATTTCAGAACGTAATATTATATTCTGTGGCAGAGTACACAAACTAATGAAACATGGATTACTCTTCAGACCTACATTTTCCTTGCCATGAGATACAGGATTTATAGAACACCAGATTGTAATCAGTTCTAAGTCATGAATTTAAAAAGAGGTTTTCTTTATCTTTGTGTGATTTTTAAAAGATTTTTAAAATAATTCTTTCTTGACCAGACCTCTCTTATGCTATGCACTTTTTTTTTTTAGCAAGAAGTTATCAAACTAGTAGGCCTTAAAATTAGGCTAGACTAAACCTCAAGAAATATTTGAAATTAATATTGCTGTTAAAGTACCAGCTGGTCATGGTGAAGGATAGCTATAAATGCTGTAATGCAGCATCAGACAGGAAAGTTTAAACTTCTCTAATAAAGTAGCTACCCAGTGCCATTTCCTGTTAGCACTTGACAGAAACCTATGTTACTTGTTTTGTTAGATGCAAATATAAATTAAATGTTAAAATAACAGTCTTGGACTAGGGCAGAGATTATTTTTGTTTTGCAGTCTGCTGTGGATGATTACGGCATATACAAGAAAAATGTTTCAGTCATGTTTTCACTTTTTTGTTACATTTTCTGATAAAGAATAATTCCTTTTAGGCTGCTCTACATTTCATTGTTTGTAATAAACATCTCTGCAACCACTGTGGAGACCAGTCTGCCACAACAGGAGCTCTGGGCTCACTCTGTCAGCTGGTTCTCTCCATGCTGGAGGCCATATGGATATTTTTTTACACTACATCACATATTGGTGGTGGGATTGTTATCCTACCCCAAGCATCAAAAGCTTGAGCAAAGGGGCAGGAAAAAAGAGTTTCCAAGCTGAGAGAGCAGTGAGCTGCTGATGTCTGCTGATTGCAGCAGCCCTGTCCCTCTCATTGACAGGTGCTTGCTGGTTGATGGGCTTCATCTAAACCTTCTTGTGGTGAATAAAAACTTTTCTGCTGACTGCTTTGGATCTGAACCTGGCCTTGGGAAGTGTCTTTAATTCCTTCCTGCATCATCTTGGCCCTTGAGTCAGTAGGCGTACCAGTTTTTTGGGATACACTGCTGCAATTGCTGTTTGGTTTAGCAAGATATTTTGAAAAGGGGAGGCACCACTGGCTCATCAGGAAAGTGAAACGTGTCTGTTGCTCCTGGCGGACCCCGAAATGCTTGTTGGACATACTCCAGGGTGGTGCTGTCTAATCAGATTTCACTGAATCAGAAGTTAGATGGAGGCAAACAGCGTGCTGGAGGGCAAACCCCGTCTGCAGGCTGAGCCTTGCTGCTCTCATGGACTGCTCACACCAGAGCAGCCAGCAGTGAGACGTGGCAGGAGCTCAGGCACTTTCCAGAGAGTCAGATGCTGCTACTACTGCTAGAAAGTGCACCCAAGTGCTTGGCATGGAGTTGCCAGATAGGTTTCAGTGCCCTGGTGCCAAGTGCTGTCATTCCACTCTGCTGCCAGAGCATCCCCACAATGAGGAGCAAAGGAAGCGCAATGGCCACCAGAAAATGCAAAGCCACAAGGAAATGTAAAGAGTTTATTTGGCCTAACCCAAATCCCGTCCTGATAAAGTCAAGTCTGGTGATGGGAATAAAAGAGGATGGTGCCTTTTGAGGCCTGTTGTCCTTGTTAGACAGGAGATGGACTTGGCAGGTTTTGAGCTGTGAAATTGTGAAGGAGTATTATCAGATATCATCACAGAACACCTGTAGGGGACAAGACCTCATTCATCTCCTGCTCATGGTAGGAAAGCTGAGTAATTGCAGAGAGGGAAGCACGCTACAGAAACGGTTAATTGATCCCTGTGTTTACCAGAGAGAGCTGGGTGGTCATTTGAGCTGCCTGAGGCACAGAGCCCTGCAGGTCTGGGTAATGAAGACCATGCCTGATCCCAGGGACAGAACAGGGTGCAGGTGGTGCCATGGCTGTGAGCATCAGGATAATGCTGTGGTGACAAAGGTTTGTGTTTTCCATCAGTGGGATAGATGAAATACCAAGGAAAGGACAATTTGGGCCAGCAGCTGAATCAGAGAGGGCTGATATATTACCATGTATTACCAGTTAAAGCTACGAACAAAAATGTGCCAGACTGTGCTCTTGGCCTCTGAGTACTGCACTGATTCTGTTTACAGGTTCCCAGCTTTTGGGTTATAGTGCCATCAGAAGTTTATTTTTGTTTTAATTTTCCAAGCATTTCTTGAAAATTAGCTTTCTGGTGCTCAGAACAGCACCACAACACTAAATTAGTTGCAAATAGCTCGAGGGCTGAGGGAATAGTATATTTTTTTGTTGTAGCTGTTCACATGATTTATTTAGTCATTTGAAAGACCACAGTTTGGGAAAGTCAGGAACCCACTCTAATGTGAGAAACAAAACAGAAGGAAATGTCATTCATACAGAATGAAGGTCAGTCTTCTGCAAGCCAGCATTTGTGCAAAGCCAAGGTCCTTCTGCCTCCACAGCCCTATTCCTGTGTTAGGATTAGCAGAAGATGGGGAGTATTTCCCATTGGGAATGTTCCCTGCCCACCATCAGCCTGCTCAGAACAGTGCCCATATGCTCCAAAATATCTCCATGGATATTCCACATCCTTTAATGACAGCCTGGCCTTTGGACCTAACTGGCAATAAAGAGGAAGAAGAATTTATGTACTGATTCATTCTTTTCTATACCAATGCACTGAACTGGTGCCTATTCTTTATTAAATCTTTATCTTGCAACAGTCAGTGCAATTCAGTGTCCACTGCATCTGAAATATGAATATATCTGTTTTTCTATAAGAGTGCACATGACAATGCTGTTTGTGGCTGTAGTCTTTTCTGCTGTTCAGTAATTTGTTCAATCATTATTATTATGATTTAAAGCAACACTGTTGTGCTTCTTGCAGGACAGGAATTGCATTTTAAAGAGAAGGTTGTTGTAGTTTGCCTTTAATTTTTGCAGCAAATGGAGGGTATAGGTTTATTGCAAAAGTTTATAATGTGGAGGATGTATGTGAATGAGTCTCACATGATTTCCTTTATCATTTGTTAAAATATGTTAAAGGAATAAGTCACTGTAAATCTGTAAAGTATTTTATAAAATTTATTTGCTATTGAAAACAAAACCAATTTTATTTCAGATTGGTGAATCTTGTAAGAATTAGTGTAAATAATCTGAAAAATTATGATCAGTGTCCTATTTTAGTCCTTTTGAGGGGCTCAGTGGAGGTGCATAAAGAGAAGCCCTGGAGAGGGGTGATCAAATGTGAATTCTTGGGCTGAAACTATTCTGACAGGATGGGGAGTTTAGCTAGTGTAGCTTAAACCCTCTGTTATCTTGCCAGTGTTCTTGTGTGTGCTACCTCTCCCCAGCAAGATGCCTGACCGATTCACAGCAACTGATGGGCAGTTTAAAATTACAAAGCTTTCAGTTTCCTTGCTCCTAACAGATAAAGAGGGTGGGCATTTCCTGATTATATGGTGTACACTCAAAATATTTAAGTTCCCCATGGTGCTATTTGTGCCTAATTTACTTCTCTAGCACATTAACACTGCTGGTTTTCTGCAGGGGGAGGAGTGTGTGGTGTAACATGCTGTGAAGAGAGGAAATGTTTCACAAGAGCTCCTTCTGGCTTTTCCTCTGTTTGCCTTACCACCTGGAAAGAAGAAAAGGTGGAGGGACTGACTGATGATCCAGATGGATTGCAGGAGCAGTCAGGGCTGTGGTCAGATGTGTTAAGCCGGGCAAATCCACACGGGGAAGTGGCAGGATTGCACTGCAGCTCCTAAAGCACAGGGAACTTCCAGTAGGGAAGTGTGCAGGCATGAGGAGGGCTGAGCTTCCATCAGCCAGCAACCCTGGGGCAGGCTGGGCCCCTTCAGAGGCCACTGAGCAGCCAGATTATTTTGGGGAAAAGTTGGGGATACACCACTGTGAGGGATGGGGCTTGAGGACAGGCTGCAGCAGAGCAGACACCATCTGAGAGTAATAAATCAGGGGCTGTGCAGGTCACATGGAGCTTCAGAGAGACTTGGAGTGGGAGGACCACACATTTATCACTCTTCATGTCCCCTTTTCTAGTTCTTGCCTATGAAAGCAGACAAATTATCTCCTGTTTATGGGAGTTGGGTGCTTTGATGTTCTAATTATTCCACTCATGCGGTACCTCTCAGCAGAGCAAGCTGTCCTGGTTCCTGTTCGGGGCTCAGATGCAGGAGCAGCTGAGCTGTGCAGCACCTCTGCCACTGCTGGCTGGGCTGGGCAGCCAGCTCAGGTCCCTGTGCTGCCAGGATGGAGCAGAGAGCACTCCCAGGCCCTGGGAGCAGGAGCTGCATGGAGACTGCAGTGTCTGTGACTCTCACACACTCCCCGATGTCCCAGAGCCTCTGTGACCCCAGCAGCACATTCCTCTTCTTGGAGCTTTTTTCTTAACCTGTGCTTAACCTGACCTTTGCTTAACCTACTGTTCAGTAGATTCATTGCAGAAACAAGGTCAGGCTGCTTAGGAAATTTTGCCTCCTAAATCTTCTGCTGATGCAATTTTTTTAACCATCCCTTTGTAACTCTGCAGCATTCTGAGCTGTCAACAAATATCTCCCTTGTCTTCACTGTATCTTCATTTCAGTCAGGAGGCCTGTCCTGTTTAACATAGTGGCAACATCTGTTCCATTGATATTTTGTTATCTAGGACCAATTTCATGCAAAGAATATCACATAGAATACAAAGTTGCTTTCAGGCACTACCTTCCCTTTGCCACTTGCATTTTCCCGTTTCCTCAGATCTCAGAGAATATCACAGGGCTACCTTGAGCTTTGATCCAGAGACTACTTTGAGAGCCTTAGATGTAAGGTACTGTGCTGAAAACACTCTACTGAACAGATGCTTTTGTAAAGAAATGCTGTTCACTTGCATGAAAACCCTGGCAAATGGTGCTTTGCTGACATAACACATAATTGAATGGATTTCTTCATTGAAAAGACACAACTAAATACTCCCACACTGTCTTTTTTCCCACTGTTTTCTTAACACTCATCCCTGCTAAACAGTTGCATAATTCAGATGCTTGTACTAAAGTCTGATGATGGCAAAATCAGTGTAACCTTTCATGAGCAGTTTAGTTCTGCAGACCTGTTCAGGGGCTCCAAGTCAAACGTGGGGCTGAATACCTGGAAGTCATTGTTTAACACACAAATGCTGCTTTAGACCTGTGTGTTGGGCTCCAACCCTGGCACAGACAGCAGGGCAGGAGGTGTAAATTGATGCATTGGGTTAAAAAATGGATTTACCTCACCTTACCACAACCTGAGCCAGTATTAAGTAGTATTTCTGTGTCCATTTTAAGACAGTTGTGGCATTATGTTTTATTTTATACCAAACCAGGACCTTGTTGTGGTGGGTTTTGCATGTCATCAGAGTTATTTCTACTACAGAGATTTAGAAAATAATACTGAAAATTATTTTTCATCAACCTTTCATTTATAATATTATTAAAAGCAGGAAATCTGGCTGGATTTGTCACAGACTAGCAAAGTTTTTCATTTACTCCAGCAGAGCAGTTATAGCACGTTCACCCTTGGGCATCATTCCCTTAAAATAGAAGCTGAGGCTAATTTGTGGGAGAGGAGTGAATGAGTGTACAGCTTTAAAGCAGGCCCAAGGTGGGTGTAGAATGGCTGAGCAGTGCAGATTGGTGGCATTTGGCTACAAGGAGGGAAACAGAGACTCTCTGGACTCAGGGTACACTTGGCAGTGTAATATGGTGAAGGCAGGTTTTGTGAGTGCAAGCAGGGCCTGCAAATGCCAGGCTTTTCCATGCCATGGAATGTAGATGTATCTTATTACATTTATCTTAGTAAATAATTATTTAAATGCCCATGTAAAGTAAGCCCTGAATCCTGAGGGTGTTTGTATGGTCATGGAAGTGGAGTTGCCATTGTGCAGGTTTTTAATGTTATGGGAAACAGAGAAAAGGATGAAGTCTTATTTCAACATGGTGGATTTCTGGGACGCTGCTGCCTTGTGTGTTGGGTTTAATTGTGTGAATTACATTCAGTGTGTTACTGTTGTACCTTTTCATGGCAGCAAGAAGAGATTCAGACACGCCTAGGCTGCTGTTCTGCTTCAGAGAGATTGCTGCAGCAAAAGGGCAGGGGATGGCATTGATGGTCCCCTGCTCTGCCTCTCACAGTGGTGCCAGCCTGGGCAGAGGGAGTGGCTGTGTGCTGTTCCATCCCCAGCTGGACACCAAGTACCAGCCTTCCTCTAAGGGCATGTGGCAGTAGGAAGCCCCATGGCACAGGAATTCCCAGTGGTGAGCACAGCTCCAGCCCTCCAGAGCTGGCTGTGCTGAGTGTTTCTGCCTCAGTGCTGGGGCCACCTGGCATGAGCCTGTCCAGGATGTGCTTGGGGACAGTGTCTGTGGGCAGTGCCAGCTGGGAGCCCTGTGGGGTGGCACACACCTGGCTGTGCTCTGGGTCCCTGTGCTCCTGGATCACAGCTCTGGCTGGGGGGTGGCATCCTGAAGGCTGGGGCTGCAGCTTAGAGTAGACAAGGTGGAAGAACTTTAACAGAACAACCCAGCCAGGGTCAAATGTGAGCCTTCACGAGTTCCTCATGAGCATTTTCTACATTGATTACAGAATCCTGCCTATGAAACTGATAAATAAGGAACAGAGAAGCTGAAATGCTGAAGAGCAGGGAGTGTAATCCAGATAACGCAGGCGCCAGCCTGACATTCTCACTCTTGGGCCATCTTTGCTTCTTGTTTTCCATCCCTTAATGTCCTAAGCTCTTTTGTTCCACTCCCTTTCTCCTTCCCACATAGATATTTCAACATATGGATATGTCTGTGTATGTGGAATATCAGCAAAGCTGATACTTTGCTCCCTACAGAGTTCCTTGTGACCACTCTCTCATGTAACTAATCCATAGCAATGTATACTCCAACAAGGAAAATTAAAAGGTTGGGAAGCACTGACCTAACTTCTTAGTAAGCAATACAGCTGGCAATCAGATGTAACCCGAGCTCCTCGTTATTGGAGCTGCCTGAGCTATTCATAGCAAAGCAAAATTGCTATGGGAATTGAGCTGGATTTATTTTGTTTGAATGCAAATTATCCCAGGTCAGACAGGCTCAGATCTTCTGCCCCCTCAAATTCATTTGCATCAGCTCTGGCAGGGCAAAGCTGGTATCTGGAGGATCTGCACTGGGGAAATGTGGGTATGGGTAGGGAACCACCAGATGTGGAGAGTATTTGCTTGGGGCTTTGATGCAGTTGGGTGCAACTCATTGCAGCCCAGAGTCCCACCCTGAGGGAAGGTTCTGCCATCAGGTAGCTCCAAGTGGTGTCTCAGTGCTTGGGAAAGTGTCTTCTCTCTCTATTGTCTGCAAACTCAACAGGGTGTCCTGTAAGGGAGAGGGGGTATGAAGCCTTGCCTAATTCTCACTTACAATATGAAATATTTTTAAGGGTCCAGCTGCCAAAGTCCCATCATCACAGCAAAAGCTGGTTTTTTACAAAAAAAAAACAACCAACCCCACTCAACTTTGATTCTAGTATACATGATTATAAGGGATAAAAAAAGCTTTTAAAAACTCAGCTGAAAATGGTTCAAGAAATCAGAAAGAAAATAAAACACTGAAGCCCTTTGGCATTATTTTAAAAAATCTCATAATTTATAGTTGTGTTTCCTACAAGGCCTGATTCATGACTTTTAAAGTTTGGAGTTGCCTGCCTGATAGGGAGGAATGTTGCTGATCAGAAACACTCAAGCAAGCATCTGTTAATGCTAAGTACCTATGGAAAAGGAATTTCCAAGTACTGATTTTTAGTTATATATCATCAGTTGTTTGGTTCTTTTGGTTTTTTGGGTTTTTTTTTTTTTTAAGCTGTTCATTTTCAGTGTCACTCTGCCCTAATCTTATTGGGTTTGCCTTTATTACCACTCCAGGAGCAGCAGCTTCATTAAGAAGGCATGCACTTTCTCTAGAATATTGGTACATCTGAACTCCAGCCCTGTAAAACTGATTAGCTGTACACAAAGAGGGAGGAGAATCTTGCCAGAACATTTTCATTTCACCTAATCCTTTGTGCAGCATAAATAATTCATAGCAAACCCACCTTAGGGTGAAACGCTGCCCTGTCTGAAGATCTGGGCATCTCAAAGGCACATTTCAGACATTTAAGAGGGATGTAAATGGTACTTTTGTTTTGTGCTGTTACAGAGAATGACAGGACAGAGAGAGCTGCATTTCCTGTGCTTTTGGAGGTTTCTAAAGGTAATCCTGCTCTCACCTGGAGTGCTCTCTGAAGCTGTGCACCTAGTTACAAAGGGTGTTAGCTCAGGGGACACACTGAGCTACCCTCTGGAGTCAGTTTTTCTGTTATTCTTGAGGTACCCTAAGTAACTAATCAACTGTCAGCACACGACAAATAGTGGGCTGCCTCTTTTTAGGGAAAGTGAAGCATAAATGCACTCATTAAATAATCCTGCTGTTTCCTGTTTGCTTTGTGATGGATTTTAGAACTGTCATAACCAATAAAAGCTCTAGATTTTATCTTACAGTTGCAGGGATTTGCTTAAACGGGCCATACCCAAGTGCTTGTACAGCTACCAAGGCCAAATTTGAGCTGTTGGTTTTAGTTAATTGCCTTCCAAAACCTTTCTAGGGAGCCAAAGAGCCCCACTGATGGAATTGTAAATGAAGTGATCCTGACTGTAACTTGGTAAACCTCTGGCACTTCACTTAAATATTATTGGTGTATAGTTAGTGTGGTTATGCTGTAGTTTGAATTAGTATTTTTCTTCTATTCATTTATCATGCCTGCTCCTGGGATGGTTTCTTTTTGGTTTTTGGCTTTTCTTTTAAACCCAAAACATGAGAAATGAGCGAGCTCACGTACTGACAAGCAAGTATTTAATCTGTGGCAAAGCAATCAACTTTGTGTTAGTTCTAGAATATCTCATTACCCTGCAATAAATACCAATTTAATACATTTAAATACCAATGTGACTGGTTCAATTACCGTAAGTGGAGGAACAAATAAGAATATTTCCTTATTTGCCATATGCTGACAGGGGGTTGCATAAAGACATTTGAAACAAGCTCAGTCAACTGCAGAAATACAAAGGCACTATTCAGAGATAACTCTGGCTTTGTTCATATAGGAATAATTAAAGACATGCATTTTTGTTACCTTGTTTTAATTGCTGACTGTTCTGCATAGCACTTCTTTTGAGCAACCAAACAGAGTAGTCTTTCATGGCTAACTCAGACTGGCAATTTAAACCTTGTACTCTCCTCCTGTCAGATCGTCAGGTAATAAAATACTATATTGTTAAGAACCCTTAACATTTTACATTGGCAAGAAATCTATATGATGTTAGAAAACATAATAATTGGGTTATTTTTCTGAGTCAGATTCTAAAGGAAAATGCCATCTGCTGACAATTCTCAAGTCAGAAAAGGCAACCAATGATTCTAATGCTTCTTTCATGATAAAAAATATTTTACTGTGTATAAGGGCCATTAACTTAACCTAAACATTTGGTGTGGTACAGAGCCAGGTATTCCAGTCTGGTGAAAATCAGTAAAGGTCTGCTGAGGTTATTCTCATCAGCCAAGGACCCAGTCCCATAAAACATCACTTTGTACTTCCCTGACTCTGGGGCCAGCATCAGGAACTGCCCATTTACAGGCTTGATGCTTTTCTGGAGGATGGGTGAATTTTTTTGGCAAACATAAAAGCTAGGGAAAAGTTTAGTTAACTGAAATTCTCTCTTCCCTTCAGTGTGTTCACATGCCTTTGTGCTGCCTGGTTTGGGAGAGGATCAAAAATGAACATGCCCTGAGTTTTACTCGTGGGATTTCTGACTTCAATAATACATGTGTATTATTGGAAACCTCATGAGAGTCCATTCTCACTAGTTTCCCAGAACATTTTCTTTCCCAAATTGGTATAAAAGCACTCTGGAAATGCTTGCACAGACAATGTTCAGCTCAATGGGAGCTCCTGGGTGCTTAACACTCTGTAAAAGTCTGTCATTAATTTAACAATCTGTGTATGGATTTAGGGTCCAGACTTTTCACTTTTTGTTGGTGGATCAGGGATTGTGTCTCTGTCACGGTGTCTCAGAAGCTTGTTCCATTGACCCAGTGCATTCTGGACGTGCCCTTCTCAGGGGGACAAAAAGAGGCAGAAATGCCCCTCAGCCTTGTGGCTGCTGCTGTCCCCTCTGCAGCTACCTCCCAGAAAAGGGTCTGTGGGTCAGAGTGGAGAGGGGAGGAACTCCCTTAATTGCCATGATTTACTGCCATTGGCTTGGCTGTTTGCTCCTGATGCTTCCCGAGGGTAAAAGTATCTTTCACCTCAGCAACACTTTCTGCAATTCAGCCCCTTTCTCCTTTCCAGATATGCTGCTTGTCATTTTTTTCTACCTAATTTCACATCTTAATTTGCTCATTTTGATTATATTTTCCAGAGCATTGACATTGTGACCCTAACTTGAGAGGGGCTCAATAAGCCATCTCTCAAACCGTCAGTCAGTGCTATCAGGTATCTGCAGTTCCAGGTCAGGCTGTACTATCCTGCTGGCTAGAATTCTTGGAAGTAGTTTTGCTTATGACTGTAGTAAGGTTATAGTCTCACATATTTTTCAGACTACCAACTTAACCCATCCCAAGAGGTGAGTCTACTTCATTACACATTCCCTAAAGAAACAATCATTTATTATTTAAACTGCTTACATGATGCAGGAGTTCTCTGAGCAGCCTTGTGATGGTATTGGTTGAACACCCTTGCTTTGGAGGAAAGAGGAATTCGTAAGATGGATCTTGGCAAACTTAACAGGACTTTATTCTTCCTGGGATTCTTTGGCATAAGTGAGAAAATGATACATTCACCACATTTTCAAGGCTTAACCCAGAACCTTGAAAAGAAAGGTAGCTGGCACTTTCCTTGCTGTCTTGGCAGGCTTTAGTCTCTGCTGGTGCACGGGGACTGCCACCTCCTCATGGGTTTCTCCCTGGGGACATTTGAAGTGTTTCTGAAATCCCTGCTGCCCTGAACTCACTGTTATGAAATGCTCAGCACAACGTGGATGTTGAGCTGTGTCCAACGTGGAAGTTGTGCTGTGCTTCTCTCAAAGCCAGGCTCTGGGCAGACCTGTGGCTCCTGAGCTGGGCTGCCTTGCTCTGGCAAGTGTGTGTTCCAGGCAGGAGCAGAGGGATGGTGGCAAACACCAGGGTGGTTTCTGTGCTTGGTGAGGGCATTGCCATGATGTGCTCATGAAAGCCAAGGGAATGGCCTCCCTCACCTCCCCTGGGTCTGGGGTGGAGCCTGAGCAGAGTTATGGGACTTAAAGGGAGACCTCTGTCCCCTTCTAGCACGTGCTGCTGTATGTTGGTGTTTAAAAATGGACATCTGCCCCATTCCAGAGACCAGTCTTGGCCAGAAGGCAGCTTCTGGCTGTTGTCAGGGAGCTCTAAGCTGTATGAACAGCTTCATGTTCTCTGGGTCTCTGCCACACCCTCTTTGGGCTTGCAAGCTGCCCTTGGTTCCATGTGGGAAATGGTCTGGCAGGCAGAACCCCAGGTGGGACAGCTGAGTGAGGGCAGTCTCTCCTCCAGCAATGGAAAGCTCTGGTGACAGAGCTGGGCCTTTTGTGTTTCCTTTGTGGTGCCAAAGCACTGAAGAATTAACAGAGCATCGGAGCAGGAAACAAGAGCTGGATGAAAATTAGCTGCAGGTAAGGTGATTTCATGAGTTTTCTCTCTGCAAAGTGAATGAGCAAAGACTCCAGGATGCTGTAACATGAGATGGCCCCAACCACACTGTGATGTGCATATTAGATTTCTAGGAATCTTTGGCCTCAGATGGTTTTAAATAACCAGCAACCATAGTTCATAGGTCATCTGCTCTCCTTAGTCTTTGTTTTTCAGGGAAGTTGTTAGTTTACATTTTTATGTGTTTTAAGTAGATCTTAGACTGTACTTTATGTCTCTGTACTTCACGTTCTGTAATTCTTTTTGGGATGTGTTTGAATCAATGATTTGGGTTTTTTTAGGAGCGGGACAGTTGGGAAATAACAGAAGTCTTGGATCAATGTCCACTGAAGTCTGTGGAAAGCTTTATGCCAATTTCAGTTGGCCTTTTGTCAAGTCTTTTAAAACTTTTCATGAATATTTGGAACTATTTTAATGGGTGTGAAATGACATTTAACTCTTCCCTTTTAGTGATTTTTCACCTTGAGCACGCTCACATCCACATAATAGTATAGATTTCATGGATTTCTTTGGCCATTGTTTTAGTTAAGACACAGTGGGTTTTTTAACACCTTATTTTATGTATGTGCTCCTAACACTGAATAAAGCATTCTGGGTATGAGCAGTATTCCTTAGGAAATATGTGCATGCTTTTTCATACCTTGTTTAGTTGAGATACTCTTGTTCTTGTGCAAACTGTAATTTAACTTTACATCAGTCAGTATTAAGTAGTTACGTTTAGGAGAGACACTGAAGTTCAATTATTCATCTGTTTTAATTCTCAATTTAATTTTGTTAGGCTTTTACCTCATTGTTTGCATCTAGTTTCTGAAACTCCTCTAACTTTAATATGCATAAAGCTGTTGCCTTCAGTTTAATTAGCATGCAATCAAAGTGCCTTGTATGAGAACAGAGAACCCTCAGACACAAGGCCTTTCCAGTCTGGAGTGAGGATTGTCAGCTCTCAGCTTTGTGAAATTATGGGAGAGAAGTAGGAGTTCTGCAAATCCTTCACTCACTGTCATTGATCTGCTTTTTATGGAGGGTCTGTTTTTTTCTGGAGATGCTGAAACCCCACAGTGAATTAGGTTTACAGGCTGGTAAGCTGCCAAAGGCTCCGCTCCCAGTCTAAGAACACAGGGGAGCAAATGGGAGCAGCCTCTGCCAATGAGATGTGTTAGAGACAGATATAATAGTGACTCTGAAAATTCTTCCTTGTGGATTGAAAATCAGTGGAAAATCTACCTGATTTTGTATAGTTAAGATTATCTTTTTCAGTGGTTTAAACAAATTCTCCTTATTTTTCAATTTATAGTCCATGTTCAATTAAAAAATCCTTGAAGTAGATACCATGTTGTCATTGCCCTTGTCCAAATCTCATTTTGAAATTCTTCTTCCTTTTGAAACACGTCAAGAAAACAGAACAATTTCCTTACTTTGGTGATTACAGCCAGATACTGAGGAATTTCACAGAGGTGTATTGGATCTGAAAATTCCTTTCGCCCAGAGCTAAGCAAACATTTCATAACAAATAATAAGAGGAGGAGGAATGTTGCCTTTTTATCTCTTCTCAACTTTTCCACAAAAAAACTGCAAGTTCCTCTAAATTATTGATTCAAAATTATTTGCTAACCACACAGGTCAACTTTTGTCTTTCCATTTTCTTTCCAATGGCATGGAATATCCCTTCCAGAAGAATAGCAAATATGTGTTGTGAGGGAAGAAGAAAACAGCTAATTCCAACTGAGCAATCTCTTGGGTGTTCCTTCCCACCATATTCTCACAATTATTGCTATTATTAGTGATAGCCACAGTGGGATACAGAAGGAATAGACAGGAGTCCCTGGCCTTTTTCATGCTGTGTTGTCTAGACTTACAAGAATGTTAGATTTTGTCATCCTGCTTCCTCTCTTGGTGTTATAATTGCAGAGAATCTGAAATAAAAATGGAATTTTGACCTATCTGACCTTCTCCTCATTGTGTCCTGAACCCATCGAGGTTAATGGAAAGTCATCCTTGATTCAGGGAAAATCACATGTAATGCATAAAGCTAAAGCAGAAAACCCAATGCAAAAATTTCCACGTCAGTTTTGACAGTATTTGAGCTGGATGAATACATTGAATCTAACTCACAATTATGGAGATGTTTCATGCATTTGTAGAAAAAAAATTCCCAGCATACCCAGTAGTACACAGTAACCAAAATCTGGCCTTCAAAAACTGGAATTCCTTCTTGGTGTAAAGCTAGAAAAGATGAATCTGTGCCTCTGAATGAAGATGAAAAAGAATGAAAAGATGAATCTCCTGCCTCTGTGCCATGGCATTTCTCAGCCGGCATGTGTGCCAGCCAGCACAGTGGAGCAATTGGCCAACTTTGCTTCACCCAACACTACAATTTCAGAACCTGCAGGAAAAGTACCTGGCAGCTGTTGTGGCACTGCCCGCTTTGCAGTGCTCCAGAGGACTGCAGCTCTGTCTGAAACCAGGTCAGCATTCTCTGCATTGCTTTGGAATTCCCAAAGTGATTAATTCAATGTGAATGCTTGAAACCATCCCATGCCTGGAAAAAATGGCAAATGGTGTGTGATTGAATGAGTGTCCAGACTGCTCTGTGGCACTTCTCCTTTCTTCTTGACAACTTCACAACTTCATAAAACTGGATGTTATCAAAAAGAAGGTATCTTTCATTCACACAGCATTTTTCAACTTGGAGGATGAGTTTGATGTAAAACCCAAAGGAAAAATGTCTTATTGGAGATTTAAGATCATTTTTGTTGGAAAAAAGTGACTACATTTGCAAGGCACTCAGTCAGCTATTGCCTCTGTAAAGGTACAGCAAAATACAAGCAGGGCCCAGAATTCAGTCACTTCTTCCCCCACAACCAGGAATTCTCAATCCACCCTTATAATGTTAAATATAGAAATGATGTTTGGGGCTGAGACTTCATGTGCATCAGGGGCAGTTTCTTACAGGAAAATGTAGAACCCCCTTTTTTTCCATATGGTTCGAATCATTTACAAAATGAATCCTATAGGAATAATTTCAGATGTGGAAGCCTTTAAAATGGGGAAATAAGAACCAGATTCACTACATTTCTGTTTTCCAGCTTGAAAAAAAAATCTCTTAGCAGTGCCCAATTATCAGTGCATTGGAGATAAAGATTGTCTCTCAGAACCATTTGTAAATTGTGTGATGACACACATCATAAGGATTAAAATATTGGTCATCTTCCCTACAGGAAAGTACTTTGTCATGACCAAATGTGATCTGACATTTGAAATATGCCAACTTATTGCAGTGAGCAGGCGAGTTAAATTCCTGTCAATTATTTAAAACCTGTCTTTTATTGATGGAGGCAACTTTAACCTTCTCTTAGAATGTTAAGTAGATACAGGCTGAGATACATAATTATGAATTCATGTTGAAGAGAGGAGAATGGGGAAATTGTGTATCAGAATATAATTTGTGTGGGGTTTATTATTATTATTATTATTATTATTATTATTATTATTATTATTATTATTATTATTATTATTATATTTCAGAAGGAAATTAGACCCTCTCAGTTCATAGTGTGGAATCTCTTCTATTGCCAAAACTGAGATCACAGTGTGACATTGTGAGCATCTGGGTCCCTGTGAAAGGTGCTTATACTGGGGAGTACTGCAAAGCTGCCTTTGATTTGGATCAGCAGAAAAGAGTGGAGTAGATGACTGTAGTCTGTCCTCTGTGGAGGACCTGTAGATCTTTGATAAATCTTTCCATCTGGAATAGACTTAAAATCAGTTTCTGCATTGGTTTAGTTAATGGTTAAAGCTGTGAGGATTCGTATGTAACTTTCAATTTTCACTTGCTTTTCACTGTGTTGAGTTTTCCTCTTGGGAAACAGTTCTTAAAGCACAGAAAATTCCACAAATCCTTTAAAAATACAGTGCTTACATTAGGCATCCAAACTGCTCTCCTTGTCATACCCATGGCATTCAGGCCCTGGGAGGTTGCTCTGAAGAAGAACATCCATTTCAGAAGGGAAGAGGTGATACATGTGGCATGTCTGCATTTTCAAAGATATTTTTGAGGAAGGAGGTTGGAATCATGGTCTTGGAGGACTCAAGATGTGGGGCAAGATGGTTTGCAATTGACATTTGTTTGTCTGCACATATTTTTCTGAAGCCTAAGAGATATGTAGTTCTCGTGGGATGTCAGTTTTGGCAGGAGGGTGTTGGCACATGGTAGAGCCTCACTGATCCAAACCAAAAATCTGTATCTAGTATTACGTATATAATGTAATAGAATTACCTGATGAAACTTCTTTTTGGTTTTTGACTTGGTAAAAAAGGGTGTTTATTACAACATGTTTTACAAAACCAAGAAATGAAATAAAATCATAACTGATTAATGAGCTGCATGGAAATACTTCCTCAGTGCCACCCACATTTCCCTGGCCCTGATCCTGGAAACACTTCATCACATGTGCAGTTTTATGCACAGATCCTATGTGAAAACTACAGTGTAGTTTTCCCATACTTGTGTCTTTCAGAGATCCAAGAAGGAAAACAATCAGATACTTGCCTTTACTGATTAGCTTTCCCTTGTAGGAGGGTATACATTTTACATTGTGTTTAAATTATGATTAAATTGCAGGGAGTTGATTACTGAATGATGGTCCTTAAATGTTCGGATGCTTCAGCTTTGTTCTGCTGACCTGTAATGTCATTTTCTACTTGGAATGCCCTTAAATCTGGGACTCCTGTTTGGTAATACCTTGTTGTGAAAAAGCTGTGAAGCTTAATTCAAATATTTTCTTCTATGATATGTGCACCTATGAGAAGCTGTGTTTTCCAAAAGCGTTTCCTTTTTATGTGTACATAGTACAAACCTGTACTATGAAGAATGGGTTAATATTGCATATGAAACTATCCATGCTATTGTGTGAAGGTGCTGTGCTGCACATCTGTCAAGGTTTTAATCACTACCTCATCCCACAATCTCTCTGGTTTGTGTTTTTCCAAATGGGAAACATGGTCATCTCCAAAAGGAAACGATGCATATTTAAATGGGAAGAATATCCAGATCATAACTTGAATATTCTGTGACTTGAGTAGCTAAGCAGTGCCAAGGTGCACGTTGTGCTCAGTGTGGGCCTTGCAGAAGGTCAGAGGCTGTGAGCTGACAGCCTCCCCTCTAATGCGTGGTGCCGTGTCTCTTTGCAGTCGGGTTTGATACGGACGCGGCAGATGGAGTTCCTGATCTCCCCGTTACCTCAGCGCCTGGCCCGGGAGCACAACTACACGTCCCCCGCCGGGCACCACCCGCACGTGCTGTACAAGAGGACTGCAGAGGGGCAGGTGCACGGGCCCCCAGCCCGGCCCCATCCCAAATCCTCCCCCCGGGGCCGGCGCAGGACGCGCGCGCACCCCGCGCGCCCCAGCGGGTACCGCCACGGAAGGTTCCAAAAGCAGCATTTTTGTGGACGGCGCAAGAAATGTATGTAAGGAAACTTTCTCTCCTTTCTTGAGGTAGTGGCTGTTTCAGGCTGGGTCCTGTGGTGGTCCCAAGGAGTGCTTCATATCTCCTCACATCCCTTTGGGATGGAGGAGTAATAACTTTAAGTTATATATTTCTAACATGAAACACATATGAGAAACTTGAGTTTTGCTCTAAGTTCATAGAACCACCTCTTTTATTAAGCCATCAGAATCACTGTTTAGTTTTTGTGTGCTTTGCCTAGATTAAAAGATCCCAGTGGTGATTTTTTTTTTAACATGGACATAGTTTTCAGTAAGCAGTTCTGCACAGTGATGGATGCCAAGTCCCTGAACTTCTCTCTGTTAGACTGGGGATAGAAAATTAATTAGGCTTGAAGATGGAGAAAAAAAGCTTCAAAATCATTAATTTCTGAGAGGATAGAGAAAAAGTCTTTCAGAACTCACCATTTGATAATGAAATTTTCAGCAACTGAGATCTTCAAAAAGAACCACCCATGTAAATTGTTTAAATAAGATTTTGGAGCCATGTCTTTAAAAATATATTGAAATATATTATCCTGCCAAGATCCATTCTGAGTCCTTCATTAGGCCTTCAAATTGCAGAACATTTTAGAGCCCCCTTGGACCTTATATCTGTACTTTTAGCATTCAGTTGAGTCTTTTTGAAAGCTGATCAGCTTCTGAGCTGAGTTTCTTAATGAGGGTTTCCAGGACTGCAAACAGTATTGAAAACAGTGCCTGAGTCTGCTTATATTCTTCCAACTTCCTACAGAAGTTCTGAGAAAATGAGCAGCTTCCTTTTCCAAAGGTGTGTAAGGAAGAAGGAAAAAATAAATAGAAGGGAAGGAATGAGAAAGGAGTTAGTGGGAAGGTGGCTGGCTGAGACTGAGGGCTGAAAACAAATGGCTTGTTAAAATTTCAGAGATCCTCCCCCCCAGGTTTAAAAGCCAACCCTCAATTGCCAAATGCACAAGCCTGTGATTCAACCTGTAAACATTTGCCTTCTACTGCAATCCCAAACCGCCTCATTACATCCTCCATTTCCCTCCTGTCTGGTTTTCCTGCTGCAGAGCAGGGCTGATGGTGCTCTCTTATCTCCCCTGCTCCACACTGGCCCATTTTGTTTGGATTGTCCACTGTGAGTGTGTGCTTTGTTTACTGCTCCTCCTGTGACTGCTTGTCCAAAATGAGAATTATCCACGTCCTCTTGAGCTTTTACACAGTGCTTATCCCTATAATAGAGGAGAGCATTTTGAACACTGTATTTGTATGACCTCCTGGGATGTGAGAAGATATTATTGTTATTCTTGTCTTATAATTGGGTCACAGACACAGGAGAGGTCAGAAGTAACCAGTGATTCTGGGAATGTAATTGAGAAACTGAATTTTCTTTAAAATACTTTGTGCTTTTGTAAGTCTACATGTATATCTATTTATTCAATAATTTCACTTACAGCTATGAGCCCTTAGCTGCATATTCAAGCAGATTTTATGTTAAATAAAGAACATGCAGTTAGCATCCGACTATGATGAATTTAGTAAAAGTGATTTACACATCATTGTTTAGGAACTTGATGCCAGACACACTCTTAGGATCTGATTCAGCAAGATGGCATTTAAGTACCTTACCCACAAAATTCTTTCTTTTCACACCCTGTGATCTTTCATTTTGTGCAGTTCATACCTGTAACTTTTTGAAAGTAAGGAAGGAGTTCTAAAAAATAACAACTTATTTCCAGACCCAGTCATGGTTAATTTATAGAACAAATCAATCTCATGTTCACCGAATGAAATACAAATAAAATCACATGCCATTGTTTAATTGAGTAGAGGAAAATACAGGATGAAGAGGAAACTACCCCAGTAAAGAGAACCCTTTTTCTATGAGTATTTGGTACTTTTTTTCTTCTTGCCTTTTTTTTCCCTCTTTTTAAGTTTTTACATTTTTTTCCTGGTCTTATTCTGAGATCTGGAGTCATATAAATTTGAAATTTTCAGTGAAATTCAATCTGGTCACCTGGAATAAAGTTTCAGGTTGAATGAACATAGGGATGGAGAATTCAGGCTGACAAAAGGGGGTCCTCTGCTATTAACCCTGCCTAGTCAGGGTTAATTTATCCCAACCTAAGAATGAAATCAAGCTTGCTGAGCACTAAGAGGAAAGAGTACATTGCCACTTGGGTGTCATAAAAATAACTTGTCCCATCAACTTGTACGTATCATCTTTTAAAATTTCATGTGCAGAGACTTTGTAAGCACTAGAAAAGCCAGTTAATCATCTTCCAAGCTCTTAGTCACAACCTAAATGCTTTTAGATCATGAGAGTTAACTAGACTGTAGTTAGTAAAACATGCATGAAACTGCTGCTGCTTAGGTTTTCTGAGTAGCAATGAAGTAAATTCAAGAGCAAAACTTCTCTGCTCCTGGATATATTCAAGAGCAAAATGTCTCTGCTCATGGATATGTATGTCCAAAGCACTGGAGCTGTATTGCCTTCAAAACAGTACCTGGGCACTGATGTGCCTTGAACTGAGCCCTTCCCTCTTGGGTGAGGCCTGTCCTTGTGTCTTGATGTGCTTCCAGAACAGAAAAGTTCTTTGAGCTTGTAAAGGATGGTTGTGTACAATGAGTGATACACTTGAAAACCACCATAACCTGATCCTTTGTATGCTAAATGCACATCAGAATGCTGAGTTCTTGAAAGCAGACCACTGTTGTGCATTCTGTGGTTCTTGATTCCCCAGTTTTGCAGGGTAGAAAGTAGGGTCTGCTTTAGCTCTCTGGAATAAATTTCTGATGAGGAACAGGCAGGGTTTTTTTCATTACCTGCGGCTCCCTCATTTGTCTTGTTACATCCTGTGTCAAAAAAAAAAAAAAAACATTATTATCCAAAGAGTTTGTTAAAGTGGCCTTTGAGTTAATTCTTGATGCAAAGGCAGTGTAGGTTGATGCAGAAGAACCTGTGGAGGGATAGCAGGAGCACTGTAGGATGTGGGAAATGGATTTCTTTTCCCGATTCCTGGTTCCCTGAAGAACTGGAGCAGAAACCACTCTCCAGCTGTGCCACTGCCCGTGCTGCACCAGCACAGAGAGAGAAAATGCTCCCTAGAACTGGGATGTGCACTGCCTGTTGTCAAGCCATTCTTGGTGTTGCCTGACTCTATAAATACATTCCCAGCAGGAATAATCTCCTGGCAGTTTGGCATGGAAGGCCAATGTCAGTCCCAATATCAGGCTGGCAGGAATTTACTTGTGGTGTGTATCTGATTTCTGTACTGCCCATGGACATCTGTTGTGGAAAGCACTTTTTTGCCAACTGCTTTGTAAGTAGCACATGCCAAACACCTCAGGAAGTTATCAAAAGGACAGGAAAAATGCAGATACTCTGCTAAAAATTCTGTTGTATTTTTTTGCACAGATGCTACCATTTTATTAGATTAATTCCTTATTTTAAACTGCTTATTGAATACAAATGTGGTTCTCCCATTTCCTTCTCTCCCTGTAGCAGTCCTTCCCTCAGGAATGAATCAGGTCTTTTTTAATAAATATGGAAGAACTCAGCCAGAAGTATTAAATCACATGCTATAAAAATAATCTAAGGCTTTAAACCTGTGATACTTCATTTTTTGATGAAACTGTTCATGGGTGATCTGAACTCTTTCCAAAACAGTTTTATTTCCTTTTAGATGCACCCAAGCCACCCACAGAAGAGACCTACATTCGCTCAGATGAGTATGGGACTTCTGCGAGGTTTAAAAGATCATCTGCTAAAATTCAGAAAAATGGAAGTCTGAATGTCGAAACCCTTGTTGTGGCGGATAAAAAAATGTTGGAGAAACATGGCAAGGAAAATGTAACAACCTATATCTTAACAGTCATGAACATGGTAAGGTGGGGTGTCACTGAGGTGCCTTTTCTCTGGGGAATATTGGTGTGTCAGAGTGGGATCTTTCATTGGACAAATACTGATAACAAAAAGAGCAGAGACACCTCATGCAAGGCTTTCTTCAAGCCTCATCTAATGTAGTACTATTATCAAAAAGCCTTTAAATACACATCTTTAGAACATCACAGCTCTGGCAGCAGTTCTGTAGAGTAAAGAAAAATGATTAGGAAGTATTTAAAATGTTAAATTTTAAAATACTTCCTGTGTAGTACAAAAAAGGCAGATACTCTGAAATTGACACTTTTATTTAATATCATGAAGCTTTATCTGTTTCATCTCACATCTCCTAGAAACACTTATTTGAGAAAGCACAAATATATTTCTATAAAATTGATATCATTTGACTAGAAATATGTTTTCCTGCATGGCCTTGCTCTTTACTTTTGTGCTGCAAAACTTGAGCTTGAACTTTGGCCTTAATTACACTTGATCCAGGAGAGCAAGAACAGATCAAAGCCCATTGAAGTCAATAGAAGATTTTTGACTAAGTATAGTTTGGGGCATAATTGTTCTGGTTTGAGCTCTTTTGGATTAATCCTACAAGGTTTCTAACTCCATAAGTTAGTACTGAAAATTGAAGTCCAAGGTAAGAACTCAGTACATATGTTTAATCTATTAAAAAGGAATTATGCATGTAGGTGATATTTCCTCTCCAATAATCATTGCAGGTCTCTAGTCTGTTTAAGGATGGAACAATTGGAAGTGATATAAACATTATTGTTGTGAGCCTGCTTCTTTTGGAACACGAGCCTGTAAGTCGTGTCAGAATTTTTGTCTGAGCTACTTAATTTGCTGCTGTTCATTGGGAGCATTGGGTGCTCCCACATTGTGTGCAGGGAGGTTTCTTAAGGCACAGAGTGTGAGAAGAAGATTTAAATGGCCAAAATCTCCAAAATGACACTTTCCACTTTTCACTGCTTCTTGGGTCTTGATTCTAAATTCTTCATTTCATATAAATATTCTTTAGAAACATTGAAATGCTTCCAGTAGGATAAAACCTAACATTTTCTAGCATTTCCTTGAGGAGAAATGGCCGGAATGAGAAATCTATTTAATGAGTATTTAAATAAATGGAATAATTTTGAACTGGGCTTTCCAATGTGTGGTGATCAGAAGTGGCAAGGAGTCAGAAGTCCCAAACTGAAGAAAACATGTAACAAAAGGTGGGAGCAGAGCCCATTCTTGTGTCAACGGTGCTGAGACAAAAAAAGACAAAAATCTCTTTTGCTGAAAAGAAACTTGTGAAGGGTTGAGCTACTTGGATAATACTCTTCTTCCCCAGCAATTACAATGCATTATAATCACAATATTGAATATGGCTTGGTGTTCATCATTCTCAGGAATCAAATATATTTGTACACTAATTCCAGCCACCAGCTTTGGAAATATCTGTGTTTCTGGGGAGAGGCCCAGTTTTGTTTTACAGTTGTAAGAGATTCCCTCATCAGCTGACTCAGTCATCACTGACAGTTAACATGGGAATACACAAGCTGATGTGGAACAAATATGAAATATTAACTCCCTTTTCCCTAAGCAGCTGTTACTCTTTCAATCTCCTGTCTCACGCGCTGCTGGAAACACCTTGTCTGAGTGTCTGTGTGTCCATCCCTCCCTGCAGGGTGGGTTGTTGATCAACCACCACGCTGACCAGTCCCTGAACAGCTTCTGCCAGTGGCAGTCTGCCCTGGTTGGGAAGAACGGGAAGCGCCACGACCACGCCATCCTCCTGACAGGCTTTGACATCTGCTCCTGGAAG
Organism: Agelaius phoeniceus; assembly: GCF_051311805.1. Lineage (NCBI taxonomy): Eukaryota > Metazoa > Chordata > Aves > Passeriformes > Icteridae > Agelaius > Agelaius phoeniceus. Next base: position 6,096,807 of record NC_135276.1, read on the forward strand.
AACGAGCCCTGTGACACTTTAGGTGTGACACCAAACCATGGGCTGGGAGACCTGGGCCTGCCCACAGCAGGAGCTGAGCTGGCTTCAAACACAGAGTCCATTTTTGCACATTGTGTGCCTTGCTGTTGGTCTTCTTGAAGAGGACAGGACAGTATTATTTTTGGATTGTCACCTCTTCAAGGAATATTTTTGATTTTGAGAATATATCTGAGCCACTCTATTTTTATTTTCTTTTTGTGACTGCTTCCCTTTTTTTTGCATGGGATTCCTCCCTAATTGGAGAGCAGTAAAGGCATGGTGGGGTGGGTTGGGGGGAGAATAATTTTTACAAATAAAGTGTAGTTGGAGAGGTCAGATTTGATTTATACTTTTTATATAGGAGTTCCTTAATTGTCAAATAAAAGTCTGCTGTAATTCCTCCATGATAAACCTGATGGAGTAGACAAGTGTCTCCATGTGCCAAAATAAACTGGCTTATTAGGACCAGTGCAGATGATATGTGAATTTGGAATTCTGTAGAGGAACAAGCTATTTTACTGCTTCCTTCCTTCCATTCCTCCAGGATTTGCACCCATCAGTGGCATGTGCAGCAAATACCGCAGCTGCACCATTAATGAAGACACAGGCCTTGGACTGGCTTTTACAATTGCTCATGAATCTGGACACAAGTAAGTTTCTTCTTCTCTAAACAAATATGTAAGTGAATGGAAACATAGCCTATTTAATATAAATCAGTTAAAGATACATCATTTGGATTGGCACATTCTAAATATAAATCATTTGGAAGCCCAAGGAGTGGTAGTGAGCAGGGTTCCACCCAGCTGGTGGCTGGTCACCAGTGGTGTTCTGCTGGTCTCAGAACAAGCCAGTCCTCTTTAATACCTTTGAGATTCCCACACTGCTCCCATATTCTGGTAGACAAATCCATTCTGGTATCCCTTTGGTTGCTCCAAAAAGAGAGGGGGTGCTGCAGGTTACTGCAGCTTCACTGGAGAGGTGATCTCTCTGAGTCTCTTGGAGATCTCTTTTTCCCAGAAAATCCAGTGTTTCATAAAACACTTTCAACCTGTCCTTTGTTCTCTCTACCTGTTTAATGAGTGATTTAGGTAAAACCCACCTTTGTAATGGTTTCTGCCTTTCTGTATTTATGTCCATTGGATTTCCATTTGTTTTCTACTGTAGAAAGACTGTAATTTTCTTAGAACATGGTGTCTCTCATACAAAACCAGTAATAATCTTTTGTGGAGCTTCAGCTATTCTTCAGATTGTTGCATTAAATCTAAACAAGGTGATCAGGTTTTGTTCTGCTGGTTTTTTCTCCCAATAATTTTGAATTACCTTTCCACAACTTTGTGCATGGTTTTGATTTCCAGTTTAGCACAGTTCAAGCTGGAGTCTGTCTCCCCACTGGGAGTAGAGAAGCAGAGTTTCTCTGTGTGGGACAAACCTAACATCAAGGCTTAGTTAAAAGGTCTTTATTTTACAGCAACATAAATACACAGAAAACGTTTGGAAAGCAGTGGTGCTGCATTCTGCTGATTGGTCAAGGCATGAAGCCTTCCCATTCTGCCTGACTGCTTCAGGACTATTCAGTTTTCATTGCACTGATATGCTCTGCAGTGCACACTATGACCTAATGTCTACACGAGTGACCCTTTCACAGGTTTCTGTGCATCTGAAGGGAAGCAAGGAATTAAAGAGTAATCCAGCTGCCACTGAGGCCTGTGGGAATTGTGCCAAAGCATTCAAAGAACCAGATATGTAATGTGAATATTGTGTGATCCTCCTGTCAAGCTAATGCAGTTTCACTGACCTCAGTACATTTTTAATGCCCTTCAATCAGCATTAGGAGAGAATCAGGCCCATAGCTTATTTTTCAAGAATTATCCCATTTAGTCTCTTGATGTTATCTTCCTTTTTTATTTCTTCTCATTTGCTTTGAGAAAGTCAAATTGGAATTTTTTTTTTCCTTTTTCACCACTGCCTTTGATTCACATATTATTCCACCTTTTCTTGGTATACTTTTATGCTCCTAATAAAATGCTTCTTATCTTTTGGGAAAAGCCTGTGCCAGACACAAAATGTCTTTATGATCATTTGTCATGTTCATGGTCCTGAGACTACCTGAAATGTGATGTAAGACAACAGAAGTTGGTTTCTGTGATACAGAGATTCTTGGAAGGAAAAAAACTGTGACAGCTCTGGGGGTGCTGAGGTCCACTGTGAATGTATTAACCAAAGGTTTTACAGGGGGGAATATCACACACTCTGTGATCCACTGAAAGCTTCAGTGGTTAGACATTTTACTGTTTTGTTAGACATTTTAATGATTTTCTAAAGTTTGTGTTTTTACCTGATACCTTAACAACTCCTCTGGGTGTTCAGAGCCCATTGTGTCAGTGGGATATAAACTGGGGATTCTCTGGCTGCAGTGCAGGAGAACACAGTATTTTATGAAGGGTTCTTAAACACTGGCTCAATTGGTACTTTTTTTGTCCATTTATAGGAAGAGCCATATATTTTAGGAAGTTTGGAGCCTCAGCTGGTGGCAACACATGCAGTAACTCTGATGAGCCTGTAATGATTTATAGCAGGAGAGGCTTGAGTCCAGTAAATGAGATATTCCCTGCACATGCACAGATTACATTTATAAAGTTGCCAGTGTTCTACAATATTGAAGTAACAGATGATGAAATTTCTATCCCAAACACATTGAAATTCACAGATGTCCCATATAGTCAGTAAAATCAGAACAGGGAAAGGAAAACCTCTAAAAATTAGCTTTATTACATCAATAAAATCTCTATAATATGTAATTATAATGTGATTTTTTTATTATTGCTTATTATTTTTTATATCATCCTAACCTCTCCTAGTGAAAGCAGGGCCTCCTGATGCTCAGACTGAGCAAAACACCCTATAAGAGGCAGTTTTCCCAGTAAGAGGCACTATTCCCATTAAACAGTTCCAGTCTAGACAAAATGACACTGTATAACAAAGGTGAGGAAACCAATGTGATTTGCCTGAGATAATATAGCAAGTTAGTGGCTAAAATTAGAAAAAATAATAATGTTTTTGTATTCATACTTCTGTATTCTATTCATTCCCACCCATTTCCTTTGCTACAGATGGAGCTCTGTAGCTCTGCCCTCTGCTCAGGAAGGCAGTTATGGTGTGTAAAGCACATTCCTGTGGTTGGTGTTTCCCTGGATTGTGATCTCCACAAGATTCATGTCAGCAGGCATTGTCCCTGCAGAGACAGGCTCACACTGCTGTGCAGGTTTTAAGCTGACAGATCCCTAGCAAAGGACAAGTGTGGCTGAACACAAGATCTGTGGTGTCCATCCACCCCACCATGGAACGGTTCTGCTTTGGGAAATGGGTAAACTGGGAAACCTTGGGCACAGGCTGCAGCTCCTCTGTGCAGGGTCCTGTCACTGGCTCCCTGTGCAGCACCAGTGTGGCTCTTCCTTGGAGCCTGACCATCCTTTCCCATCAGTGTGTGATGACAAAAATTGCTGCTAATTGGAATTTATTCCAACGCAAATTTTTATGGTGCGTAAGTTTTCATCCCTTTGGAATGAACGGGATGAACTCCACCTTCCCTGTGGAGTTCAAGCACAGAGCTGTTACCCAGAAAGTGTTTCTTTTCCCCCATATTTTTTCTTGCTTCTGTTTAATCTAGACTTTCTCTCTCCCACCTGGTTCTCTTTCCAGCTTTGGGATGATTCACGATGGAGAAGGAAATGCTTGTAGAAAAGCTGAGGGAAATATTATGTCTCCCACACTCACTGGAAACAATGGAGTGTTTTCTTGGTCTGTGTGCAGCAGGCAGTATCTCAACAAATTTCTCAGGTAGGTCAGATGTAAATCTGGGCCAGTGCCCGGGAATGCAGCTTTAGTAACTGGGCTTGAATTCTTGAACAGCATAAAAATTACTGAAGTGTGAATTCTCCTGCCTTAAAATGTGCTCAGACCCTTGCAGTGTGTGAGCCCACAGGCTTGGGCTGCTGCACCAGTGAGGTGGTGTGGCCTGGAAGGGCTTTTTTGTCCTGCCTTGTTTCAAAAGCAGGAGTTTCACCCTCCAGGAATACCCTGCAGTAATGACTGGCATGTCATTCTTTCCCAGGCATTCCTGTCAGCAGCTGGGTTTATTAGAGAATGAATAGGAAGTGTACACGAAAGAAGGCAGAC